>NW_027526361.1:170307617-170907617 GCF_048455015.1 Haemaphysalis longicornis | reverse complement strand
GTTGGCACATAGTTTTCTATGCAATGTGATACGATAGTCTTAAAGTTTTCCCACAGTGTTTCTATATCTGTAATTATGTCATTGCCTAGGTGTTGAAACGAAGCAAGGTCAAACGAAAGATGGTCTGTTACACTGATATCGTCAGCATTGTTAAAATCGGGATAAGTAACAAAATATTTGAGTTGGGTATGGGTGGCTGACGTAGGAACAGTGCACAAAATAATACTGTGATCTGACATCCTATCTAAAATGTCCACTTTAACTTTGTCCGATGGAAAATGTTCACTTAAAATAGCACATCAAGGATGCTTGAACAGCTTTTATGTACGCGGGTAGGTTGAGTGATCATTTTAGAAAGATTAAACGTTAACATCGTGTCGATAAGTATGTCGGAACACGTGTAGGGATGCTGCATGGTCTGCCAATTTATATCAGCTAGATTAAAATCACCAAGTAGCACAAGTTTCGCCCCTACAACGTGCAGGTGCATGTAGTCATAAAGCGATTACAGGGTATAACATTCTGATGAGGAACTGCGATAAACACACCCAACCAAAATTGGTCGAGGAGCATAAAGTAGCTTACAGAACACTGCCTCGACTCCAATCACTTCTGGCAGGGCTACAATGGGGATATCGCGTTTTATTAGAATGGCCACAGCACCGCCTCGGGACGGTCGATCTTTACGTACTATTGCATAGTTAGGAAGCGCCATCTCATAATCTTTGATATCCTTTGTTAGCCAAGTTTTACTGAGCGCTAAAAAGTCGGGCTCAATGCTTAGCGCAAAAGATTCTAATGATGTTAATTTGTTCATGATGATACGGGTGTTCACATTTACAAAAGTTATTTCTTTCACGGTGGTGCGCGACGTAGACGTTGGAATCGCGTTCCTGTTTTCTTGTTTTTTTCCTCTTGAGATGCTCGGGGCCTCGTGCTGACTAGCACCGCGTCATTTGTTTCTTCATGCCACCGGTATAAGTCGTCATTTACCCGTAGTTTGTCGTAAAGCAAGGATACTTTATCTCCAGAATCTTTTCGTGGTTTTCCAACTTTCTACAACTTTTTCCGGATATGACGTAGCCTAGTGGAAAAATCCTCTCCAATCGAGAAATTTGTTCCTTTTAGCTTCTGGCAGTTCTTTAGGATCAGACTCTTTTCTCGGAAGTCCAGTAGTTTAGGGATAACTAGTCTGACTGTTTTTCCCGTCAGGTTTTTCAATTCTGTGAATGCGTTCGATGTCAACCGGCTAAACTTTCAAAATTTCTTTAACAATTTTCTGATTTACAGCTTTTTCTAATGTGTCAGCATTTTCTTCTTCTTCCTCAGGTACGCCATACACTAGAAGGTTCGACCTCCTTGAGTGATTTTCCAAGTCGTCCAGCTTCATTTCTAAGGCTCATACTGTTTTCTGTAGCTCGACTACCTGAGCCATGCAAGGAGAAACTTTGTTATCTAGAGACGTTAACCGTTCCAGTTTATTGTCGATGGCTGTTAATCGCTGTTATTTGATTTCCTTTAGGTCCCCTGTGATTATTTGAAGCTGCTTAAAAAGTTTTTCGAGATCGGGCCCCGGGTTGATCTCAACATCTCCAGCTAGTATAAGTAATTCCTTGAAATAGGTACACACATTGCACAACATTGCACAACTAAACAAAGGTTGTTTGATCGAATACATTTGCCGCAACGTTTGCTCACCTGCAAGAAGTAAACAAACGGGTTCAGGCTGCGCATGCCGGGTGAGCTGCCGTGTCCTATGCCGCGTCGGTTTCTGCTGCCAGGATTTATACGTTCGCAAGGTGTCAGCAGCGCCGCCGTTGCGTCCTGGACTTCCGCCGGAAGACTGAGGGTCATCGAGGCCATAGAGTTTCTTAGTAAGTATACTAGAGAGGAAACTGCGCCTCGTTAGCCATGTCGTCGTGGGGGTTCATGGGAAAACATCCTTTTTGGCTTGGGCTTGGCATGACAACTGGATTCTTAAGCGTTTTTTGGGATTTGATTTCTTCACTATGCATTCACACGTTTACGAGCTACAAGGAAGCCGAAATCCTCCCGTTTCTGTGGTAGCCGTGTTCAGTGAAACAGCAGGCAATGCGTGATGGCACCTGACGTTGCTCATGCCGCAATCGAAGGACGTATGACTGAGGGGGTAATATGCCGCCGGGAAATTTGTACCCGACGAAAAGAAGAAACAAAATGTACTTCGACGAAGACAAGATACGGCAGATACGGGCGCTTGTATGCGTCCTATCTTGTCATCGTCCACGACTGTTTAACGCCACGTTTTCATTTTTCTTGTTAAACTAGCTGTCGGTCGTGGTGCACCGGTTCACCACGAAGGCAACGTTTTCATAGGTACGCTCAAAAAACTTTCGAAACTCTTCAAACAACTTATTTTTTGAAATAATGGTAAAATTATTAAGATCGCAGTCTCTAATGAGTTACCCCCCAAATAATAACATTGTTCGTAACTACAACCTTGGCCTGCGGAATAGCAGGCACAACCATTCCGGCAAAAATACGCTTTACTTCTTTTTTTCTTAGTTTTAAAACAGCCTGTTTTTATTTTTCGAACACTATTCTTCTCGTTTTTGTGGCACTTTGTTTAAATTTGCGGTCACTAAAAGGTTTCAATCCAAGCCAATGATGAAACTAAGGCGAGCGCGATGTATAATGGCGGTCCATGACGACACAGACGACCTTGATGTGAGCCGCATAGACGCTAGCGCCAGATTCCTCTCTAGTGTATACTGTAAGAAACTCTATGATCGAGGCATGACGATCCTCCAGGATCCAATCGCAATTTCTTGCGATCAGCTGCGCACTCCGTTCGTGAAAATCCTGATGTCTGCGCAGGTCCGTTGTGTTTCTTCGATACTGCAGCACCGGTGCATCGTTCCCTGCTTGTATGAAGAGCAGAGGAGCGGTCAACATGGCTTCAGCGTCGTGCGCTACGCACAACAGTAATGTTTACGACTGGCGTAATGAGGATAGGTATCTGCGTGAAGTGCCGAAACTTGACCAAGCGCCGAAGTACGATAATTGGAATAGACTACAGAATGGATTCAGAACGAAAGTACAAAAAAAAAACGCAGCGCAAACGGCCCTAATTAATGACGAGTCTGCACCAACAGTATGTGTGCTAACAGTGCAAAATTAACGCTAATACAGAAATATGTCGATTGCAGGTGGAGACAAAATGTGGTGTAAAATTACAACCAGAAATGCCAGACGCCATGATCTGCTTATTGCATTAGTTCTCTGCATCAAAAATGTGTTTGATTAGTCGTCTATCGACACACTTCATAACCAAAGGGTGCTTAAACCTAGCACCCATCGACAAATCTCAATGACTCTTTAGGGCTAGCCCGAAGTAGCCCTCTCTTCGCCTTCGCGACGAGCGTTCGTTTATGCCGGTGTTCCTGCACTAGCTCCAGAAAGATTTTTTTAGATCGGCCACTAATGGCGGTTCCCGAGTGCTTTTCGAGCCTCGCCGCAATTGGGACTGGCCCTGTGTTTAGCTGCCGGCAGCAACGAGCTTCCATCTGCTGTAATTGCCACCGCACGCAGGAGCAGACTCGAGTCAATTCGGCTCGGGCGCCTAAAACCATAAGCACCGTCTCCAGTTAGCCAAACGCTGCCGGAAGTCTATTCGAGCTATAATAAGGGCCAGCCTGACAGAAAAATTTCTTTTTTTTAGGATATGCTTATTGGCGCGGAGACTGGTCGTGGTAACCACTTTTGTAGGTGCCTTTTTGATGGCTAACAAGCGGTCGCAGTGATTTCACCCTGTTCGGGCCGGGGAAACGGCCCTGGACGAGAAGCCGTGCGCACGTGGCATGGAGCTATTCGGGCACCGATAACGATCGCGAAGGTGCTAGCCGCTTTTTGAACTTTCTTCCTTAACGCCAGGCAGCTAGTGGAGCCGCTGGTGACACTTGTTAATGATTTCAGAGTGCTTTTTGCATCAACAATTAGCACGGAAAGCAGGAAGGGGGTGGTGGCGTGAGTAGCTGGCATAGGTGACATCTGGTCGTTGGAAGCCGTGACGTCTATGGCACATTGGAGCACAATGAGGCGTCACACTTAGGCCTCGTGCTTAGCAAATTATTTTCTTTTTTCCAGAGCAGCCGTCAATTACCAGAAGGAGTGGAGGTGTACTTGTTAATTTTCATTAACTCAAGCTTAGGTGAAGTGACCTGGGACTCCTCGAGGCTACTTTTGGATAGTAATGTTGGATTTGTTTCTGCAGTTGCACAGAGTTGAATGCTGGCCGAAACATTTATGTGCCCGCAGGGGCAAAAAACATCAGTCACTTTTTGCTGGGCTTGAGGTAGAACCAGTAAATAGGCAGGTCGGCCGGTTTTTCCGCCATTTCGTCGGTCAAATGAAAAGTTTCTTAGGATTAAATGTTCGACTATCTGGGAAATCACTGATCTGTCAGCACTGCATATGTCAGCCTGTGACTGCGAAATATTACATTAAATCGAGCATGGAACAATAGATAACCAGTGCCTGCCAAGAAGGGGCAATGCTTTTCACAATACATTTGCATGCCGTCACAGCAGGATTTTGAAATGGAGGACCTCGCAAACGAAGCATTTCTGCTGTAAGGCCAGTTGGTCTGGCGTAATGGAAACTGTACGGTCCCACAAGTGCAAACCGCATGTCAAGTGATTTCCAGTTACATGGTGCAAAATTTCAAGCTACGTAATTCGGCTGTACTTAGGTGGCCATAACGTGTAGTCGATAGATTGATTGATTGATTTATTGATCGATTGATCGATCGATCGATCGATCGATTGATTGATTGATTGATTGATTGATTCATTGATTGATTGATTGATTCATTCATTCATGAATTGATTGATTGATTGATTGATTGATTGATTGATTGATTGATTGATTGATTGATTGATTGATTGATTGATTGATTGATTGATTGATTGATTGATTGATTGATTGATTGTGTGAGTTATTATGGGGTTTAACATGCCAAAACCACAGCGGGTATTAGGCGCGCTGTTGTGGAGGGCTCCGGATTATTTTCACCGCCTGGGGATTTGAACATACGGGCGTTTTTCCTTTCTGCCAGGTAACGTGAAGTTGGAGCGAAAGGAAGAATTCATGGAAAATGAACAAATCTTAGAAGAAATGCGTTATGAGGGTTCGAACCGGACACAGTAGCGACTGTAGTTTTACCTTATAACTGTTAGTAAACTGTGCTTTTGCTCACTCTTTCAACAATTACTCCCACGAAAAGTGTTTTCTAAAGATACTGAGGTAACTGACGAATCGGCACATCTATTGTGTATTTTCTCTTAAAAAAAGCTTATACACTTAAAAAGATGTTTTACAGCGGAGCTGTCATTTACTATTATTTTAGGAATTCGTGCGGAGAATTCGTAGAAAGCTGCGACAACGAAGTGGGCTCATTTCGGAAGTGATTTCAGGCCCACGTTAGCAGTATTGAATATGCCTTTTTAAGCAAACATCTTTGGCGCGCACAGCTATTCGGATGCCTTCAAGCCCCTAGTACACATAATGCCTAATCGCTTGGTAACTGGCCGCGCGCTCGCACTACGCACGAGATACTGACCTTGCCACTGTATCAACTTGGTGTGAATAATGGTTAATGCAACTCAAAGTCAAGTGTAAAGTTATGAGAGTGTCCAGAACAACTAATTCACCCCCACCTACTATCTCAATTATCTTGCATTGGACACCGTTTCTACGCACGAGAAACTCACCTTACTGCTGCGTCAACTTGGTGTCAAAAATGGTTATGCAACTCAACGTGAACAACTCTAAAGTTCTGAGAGTGCCTAGAACAACAAATCTACTCCCGACCTACTATCTTAGTAATCTTGCATTGCATACCATTTCTAGCTATAAATACCTAGGCTTTCATATAACCAGCCATTTAAACTGGCAATCCACACTGACTGTATAATCGCTAAAGCATACAGAATACATGGGTACATACCTCGCGACGTTGCTAAAGCTCCTGCTTCCTTAAAAGTCACCCTGTACGACACTGTGATTTGCCCTAAATTAGAATACGCTGCCTCTGTTTGGGATCCTGTTCATACCAATCTAACACGCTCACTCGAAATGGTTCAATTTCCAGTCAACGTATTTATATTAACGATCTTGTAACTTTTATTAGTGATCCCGTGAAAATTAAAATATTTGCTGATGACTGCATCATATACAACAAAATAACATGCCCTCAAGATGAACAAAATCTGAACGAAACTTTCCGTACTCGTGAAAAGCTGAACACTGAGGTGTGGTGCGAGAAATGGGGAATGCAACTGAATAACATAACTGAAACTGAATAACTGAACATAACTAACTAAAAGAATAAACTGTCCTTCCGTTACCATATTCCGTCACAACAATTAGAAGAAGTATCAGAATACAAAGATCTTGGCGTCACTATAACGAATACCTTGACCTGGAACAAACACGTATGAAACACATGTGCAGCTTCACTCCGAAAACTTTGCTTCCTTAGACACAAGCTCAAAAAGGCCCCAGCAAACGTTAAGCTAATCGCTTATACCTCCATATTAGACCACGATTACAATACGCCAGCACTCTCTGGGATCCTCACACAAAAAGTAATATTAATGCTCTTGAAATGATACAGCGTATATCCGTGCGATTCTTTTTTGTCGAAATATCGTCCCAGTGACTCGCCGACACGATTCATGGAAGAGCATGGCATTCAAACACTTGAAGCACGCAGTTAAATTCAAAGGTTAAGATTTCTATTCCTGCTTAACAATAACAAACAAACAACAACAAACTTTCACCTGAACCCGAGCAATTCCTTCAGCAACTAACTGCCCGACAAACCCGGCATTGACTCCTCGAATAAACGACTCCGTACAGCGTTTGAAGTAACATTTTAAAGATTTCCTTTTTACCGCGCCCAATTACAGATTGGAATAACTAACTGAATTCACTGTGTCTAATATTCATTCCCTTGAACAACTGTAAATCTGAATCGTATTGTTTTGCGCCTTCGATGCATTCTTGTGTATGTGTACTTTCTATCTCTATCATTTAATTTATTTCCAACAGTGTGCCACGTGTAAAGCGTATTTTTATAATTTTTACGCATTCCGGTATTTGTTCGAAATATTTTGATCACTGTACCATGTGTATTGTGCCTAATTTTTTTCTTGTGATGCCCCTCTTGCTTGGACCCTTCAATGGGCTTGCAGTATGTTTAAATAAATAAATAAAATGAAAAAAATATTTCTGTCCGTTGTATTTTTCGAACTATAATCGCACGGTCGACATAACGGCATTGAAATCGAGCCTGAATCTCGCATCTTTAGCATCTCGCCGTGAAATTCTTCAACTGTGCCTTTTCAAAAAATATATCAATACCAACATTTACACAATGAACCTACAGAAGCACCAGAATATATTTAGGCTCGTCTAGACCGTCGTCACAAGGTCGGAGTACCATTGTGCAAAACCAGCGGCTGCTGCATGTCATTCCTGCCACTCACAAGCATCGAGCTTCCCGCATAAATTGCAACCAGCCGTGATCATGAAATGTTTAAAAACGCTATTAGCTTATATTGTATGAGTAGGAGCCACGTCACTGTAAAACTACATATTAACTGCTGCTTTTTGTATATATTTACGTGTAATAACCACTCCCCTCTTTAATACCTCCCGGACCTGAAAGTACCAATAAATGAAATGAAATGAAATGAAAATATCAGCCATTTGAATGTATGTGAGATGTTTAGAAGCAGTACATAAATAAAAGGATGCAATAAAGGTAGCCCGACTTGGTGACAGGTGACTTGCTCTTAAAGGGGCCCTGAAAGACATTTTGAGCACACTAAATGAACTAGCGCAATCGTTAGATTGGGTCGTCAACGTCACCTGTGCCAAGTATTACTCTTTTACTCGCAGCGGAAAGCTCACACTTTTGTTGCAAAGTTTGTCGCCCTTTTCTCACCCTTTCCTTCGTGTTTTTGGACGCCGCCATCTTCACATGTCTACATCATCGATTCCCATATGTTCGTCACGAGGTAGAAATCCTGCTATTGGGCGGCTTTTTCACGCACTTCCGGCAAAGAGATGTGTCGTCTGCTCAGCGTCGGCTCACCGGCTGATCTGCCAGCGGAGTGCCGGAGTGCTTTGACATTCTACGACAAACGAAACAAGTGTAAACAAAGGCTTAACCGTTTGTATTGAATGTAACACGGCCATAACACGACATGGATTTTATCTTACGTGAGTACGTACCATAAAGAAAGCCCCGTGGCACTTCTTTGGTGCAATCGCAGAGAACGCCCTGAGCCGAATGCCCGGGTTTGACGCGTACATTTTATTCAACTTCAAAACAATCCAGAGATGCGTTTCGAACGAACGCACCGTCACAACATGCGTTTTCAAGTCTGAACCGCGATTGACAGACGATGGGTTGCCTCCTCCTGCTCGTCGTAAATTCGGCACTCACCTTACACCCGGTTTGCGGGGACGAACAGCAAGTCACAACTCTGGCGCGCAAGCGAGAAGGCTTTTAGCGAGGCACACTACACATACCCCATGCGAGGTTGAGTGGTACGTCGTTCGAGAAAGATAATCCAGACCATGGGAAGCACTATCCACCAGCGGAAGTACAATGTCGCATTTCATCGCGAAACGAAGGCGTCCACAACACACAGGAGGCGATGCACACACACACACACACACAGCTTCGGTCGCTGCATTGGCTTAGCTGCAAGCTTCGTTCGGACAATCAGCGATGCTACGACGATACAGAGCTGCGTGAGGACGACGTGCTAACCACTTCACGTATTTAAAAACACAGGGGCGAAGAACTAGGTTCATCGGAAGCAAAAAATCTCCTCCATTATAGTGCCTTTCAAATATACTGGCTACTGTGCCGAGGGCGGGCTCCAGGCGGACGCCGGGAGCGATGTACGCGGACGGCTGCCGCTTAGGGCGCTGCCGTGCGGGAGTGTGCGCGTTCGTCCGGCCCGAGCAGATCGCGCGGTTACCTCCGAGCTGCGTAGCAGACGGCAGCGGCAGAACTTCCCATTCCCGCTTGCGACGAAAGCGAGCGAAAGCGACGGGAATTCTGTCGCGCGACGAAAATTTGTCCCGACCATTCGACAAAAACGATCGTCGCGCGACAAAGCGACGGAATTCCTGCCGCTTTCACTCGCTTTCGTCGCAAGTGCGAACCGGCCTTTATGCGCAATCTCCGCCCCACATAAAACAAGCTCTTGCTTGTCGCCTGAGCATACGGTTGATATCTGACTACGTTACACTGTGCTTGCCAGTGTATTTAAACGATGTCACTAGGTTTGAAACGTACGCGCTCGGCGTGCAGCTTTGTAAACGCAAGCGGTCTCACATACGCACGCTATTTTGCTGCTAATAGAGTTTTAGTACAGCGTTTGTGGCCTTTGCATACGCTAAACGCTAAATTGTTGCGTCCCGCTACGTAAACACCGCGAGGGGAGTTTGTTTTAGTAGAGCGTCTCATCAGTTTTGCGTAGCGACACACTAATGCATACGGCGCCATCTGTCAAATGTTTTCCGAAATGTCTCGCCGGCTGATCTGCTAGCGGAGTGCCGGAGTGTTTGGACATTTTACGACTATCCAAACAAGTGCAAACAAACGCTTTCCCGTCAGTGTTGAATGCAACACATGGGTGCAGCTTGCCAGAACACGGGTTCTCGCTGATCGAGTGCGGCGTTGGTTTGCTCTGCGCCTTCCCGTTCATCGCCGCTGATAAAGCGATCCGATCCGGCGCGTTTTGTGCACGGGTTCTGTGTCGGTTGAAAATGTCTTTTTTCACATGCCGCCGGTAGTAGGAATTATAACCACCGCAAAATAACACCCGGCACCAGCGGGGCCACATCTGAGACCGCGCTTTTTGGATAAACAGTGCGCGGTGCACCAAAGGGAACGAGCGCACGATTCTCCTCGCGCGGCTGCGAGTTCGCCGCCGATACCAACTACCGCTACGTACACCGCGAAAGGGGAAGGCCAGGCCGCACACATGCGGCCAGGTCTTTCGTTCGCTTTTCCAGCCTTTAGAGGAGTGTCCATGGTGTCTACAAAGATGAAAAAGCCGAAAGAGCTGGCGCGTAGCAGACGGCAGTCTGTGGGAGCGCAATAGAGGAAGTACGTCACCGCTGAAGAGCGGAGCATCATGGGAGGGGAGGCCAACAGCGAAGAAACAGTTGAAAGGAGGAGGAAATACGGCGCGACGATTATGCGCGGTTTTTGATTTACGATTTCTCAGCTAATACTCATCGCTTTAACAAAATTTTTGCAGGAGGAGATTGCTAATACATTGCTTTATTTGGTTACATGTACATCCATGCATCGGCGGAAGGCATTTCAGGACCCCTTTAAAGGGACACTGAAGTGAATTTGTCTAGGTCCTGTTTTTGCTTGCACTGTGTAAGCTGGCTCAAATTAACGCGCTTTTCATCGTTTATCCGGTCGGTAAGTCGGTAATTATTTTATAAAGCCCGGAAGCAGAAAAACTACCATGAGCGGTGTGCGGCGGCCCCGCTAACTAACGGCTGTGACAACAGGAGGAGATGCACCGTGATTGGACGATGGCGAAGACTAGCATTCAAACAAGTTTCGGTTTCGGTTCTGTGAAACAACATGCTTGACATCCGACGTTATCGTTGGATGGGCATTCTCAATATTTAAATAATCGGCATACCGCGCTTCTGAAATGTTTTCGGCTGTAAAACGCTAAGATAAGCCTCCAAGGACGGCTTGGAATCGTAGCAATCACAAGCCGAGGCCTACGCAGTGGATGAACGCCCTCCGCGTCACCGCAGACGCTGAAACACCATGAGTTTTCCCCGCATATTCGGAGCTTGCCTCCCTCACGCCGGTATCGTAAAAAGCACGTTTGCACCAGGCCAAAGGTCTGGGGATTCTGGCCTGTGCCCACTGCTCGCAAGTAGTTGGGGCTTGTGGGAACAGCACACCAACGAGAACTTGCTAGCGCGTCAGTGTCAGTCTTCTCGCGTTCTGCGAACTCGCTCGTGGAGCTGTGAACGTTGCAGCCCAAAAATGGTGAACTCAGTTTAGAAAACATTGGCCGCAAATGAAAAAAATCAACTTACAAAAAAAAAGGTACCCTCGGGGATTCGAACTCGCGACTTGCAAAAAACTCCCACCTCCCCTCGCGGGAACCCCTGTGTAGATGCGACGCATAGGCGGAGCGGCGAAGGGACTGCGTTTTAAAGCGCGCATAACGTTGAGGGAACTGCGTAGGCCGGTCCCAGTCGATGACGACGTTGGCGTACTTGTAAAGCGGCGTGGACTCTAGGTGTTTGAGCCAAGCGTGGATGTTGCTTCGCACACCGAAAAGCACACCGGTTATATGCGCAGTTATATACGAAAGGCACACCGGTTATATGCGCAGCGCGCCCGAAGGAGAGGCAACCGCGGAAGAGAGAGTACTGCACATGCGCCGGCCCCAGCACGTCTGCCGCGGCTATGACGCAATGTGCCGAGGCTATGACGCAACACAATCCAACACAGTGCACTTTAATCCAATCCAATCCAATCCAAGCCAAGCCAAGCGAAGCCAATCCAAGCCAATCGAATCCAATCCAATCCAATGCCCCTCGCAGGAGAGTGTTCGCTATCGAAAAAGAGAGGGGGTGAGCGGCGGAGATCGCAGCTGGCTCGGCGAGGAGAATGGGGGAAGGGCGGACAACGCCGACAACGACGACGACGCCGGAGGGAGAAGGCGAGTGAATCAGATGCTCTGCATCTAAAAAGCAATCCTAACGCTTACGAGCACTCGTGTATAACCAGCCTACACTTTAATTTATTTTAGCATTAGAAGTACCTTATGTGACTATTTGTTGTGTAGCGCTAGTGCAATAAGCGTACCCCAAACTTCCACAATCTCTCACGTCTAGCAATTGCATTTCTTGCACGGAAAAGCGTTCGCAGATGTGTGGTCGTGCTGCTGAGTCAGTGTTGCGGAATGGGCATCCCCATTCCATTCCAATTCCATTCCGAGGACTTGGAACTTGGCGTGATTCAATTCCTTTTAATTCCTCGGAATGACAGAAGTTAGCCCATTCCCACTCCTGGAACGGACGGGAAGTTGAATTCCATTCCTTGAATTCCTCAACGTAAAAACTGCCTCAGGTGCTCTATCGAATTATTGAGGAACGCAAAATGAATCTGACGTTGCCATACGGGTTGAAAACTGCAAAAGTATTCAAAATGTGTCACTTGTAACCGAAGCTGGGAGGCAGTAGCAGGTTGGTTACATATGTAGTGCATAACAATTACCCAATTAAAAAAATTATCGTCCCTTCCTAACGAAAGCCGAGAGAAGTGCGAAAGCTAAAAGTGCGCCCAACATTTTCTGAAAGTGCGTCTAGCCGATCGTAAAACCTTCAAACACTCAAACCGAAAGCGAAGAACGAACCTATGCGACGATATTTCCCGCACCAAGAAAACGCAAGTACGAATGGTATAAATGTACACCGTTACGTGGTTTATGAGATAAAGGTATATTATTGCAGTCCTTTATGGTCGACGCGTGTGTTTTCTTATTTGAACCGTTCGTTTTTTGCCGTTTTCAAGTAAGCGTTTTGACACAATGGGGAGTTGACGGAAAGAGAGGATTGTGCTCAGGGCTAGAGAGAGAGAGAGAGAGAGAGAGAGAGAGAGAGAGAGAGAGAGAGAGAGAGACAGAGAGAGAGAGACAGAGAGAGAGAGACAGAGAGAGAGAGAGAGAGAGAGAGAGAGAGAGAGAGAGAGAGAGAGAGAGAGAGAGAATTTGCGGTCCTCGGTTTTTCGCACGCACCGTGTGCCTAGAGACATTATCAGAGCTTTTCGGTCGAGCAACCGGTCTAAGGGCGAATGCATTAGTTTTTTGATAGAATGCGATCGGTCCCACTAAAACAGCTTTGAAAAGTGGCAGCGTCACACTGCCTGCTTTTTCATAATAAGTAGCAGGATCCCACTACTTATTGTAGTACTTGCATTTTGAGCGACGCGAGATGAAGCAGCTATTACGCTGATGTCGGCTTTTTCGGTTTTATTGCACAGCCTGTGGCATGCTATCTTGCTGTTCACTTTGCTTACCGTCATACCAGCGTAATTAGTATGCTGTGGTTAACTCACAGGCATCTCACGTGGAGCTTGCTCACAGTACATTCTAAATGCCTACTTGAATGATTTCAAATGAATCTACAGCTTTGGCACTAACACAATACTAACAACGCTACAGACGGAAGGGCTGAGTGAGAGAACACCGTTTACAGGTTTTGCGTTTACTTTAGGACAGTCACCACTGCTTCCACGTTGACCTCCATTGCGATTGTTTATTGCCCCGGCACTACCACAGCCCAATCCGACCAATACAGGACATTATTTATGACCCCCTCATTTAAAGTGACAGAACCATATCGCGACGGGAGCCCTGTCAAAATAAAGTCGTATGGTCAGACAGTTTGTTTCCATGAGTGCGCAACCATATGCTCGAAGACCTGATCAAATTTTTTAAATGAGACCTCTCTACCTGAATAGTGCCGATGCTCCAACTTTCAAGCCGACGACTAAGGCTTCAGTAATCAGGTACGTTTGTACCCAGGCGCAACAGCCACGTGCACAGGAGCACATTACCCAAAGCACGAACAAGTTTGGCACAACCGGAGGAAACGGCCGCACATTCGGATCGAAGCAAAGCACGGTGTCGCACTACTGAGAGCTGTCAAAGCACTCGCAAAAAGGGCGCTGTTGGAGCCAGAACTTTTAGAAACAACGCCTGTTCACAGCTGTGTTCTGCATTGTCTTATGTAATTGTAAATCCCATCTGCTAACTACCGCAGCCTCCGTAGCAGAGCGTGGAGGCAGAAAGCTCAGTAGCATATTCGAAGCTCGCTTCTTACGCTTTTGGCGGGTGCCGGGCCCGCAAATCCCTCACCCACAATTTTCTTTTTGCTGCCGGGGTATTGATTTGCTGGAGCTCCGCGGCAGCTGCAACACACGGAGAGACGGTCGACAGGTTGGCGCCGCATTCCAGCGAGATGCCTACCGGGTCGGCTTGCGAGCTACAACGCTATTCATTGCGCGCCGGAGGAAAACGCTTTGTTGTTTTATGTGTGGATGCTTTATGTTGCTAGTTCAAATATTTCGCAGTATCAGTTTGCGGTGAGAAACACCACGGCTTCGGATGCGGGCCGTTCGTAACCCCCCCCCCTCCCCCTGCTTCTCAATGATATGCCCCGCCTGCTGGCCTAGCCACACGGCGCCTGCCACTGAGAGATACGTTGGTCTCCCATCGGCGCCACGGACGGTTGTACAGACAAAGCTATGCCTGAAAATGCCTACTAAAGCATGAAGAGCCGACCCTAACCGCACCACTGGCCAGACGCGCTTGCGCCGCCCGAAGTTCACTTCCATACGCGCTGCGCGGAGTCAGTTACTCGAGATCCGAATACCCATTCTCGTTTTCGTCACCAATGCTCCCTTTGAGATATACCGGCGCAGTCGTCGCCACAGACTAACTAATTTAGTAGCCGGAAGGCACCAGCAATGGTGACGCCGGCGTCTAAAAATCCCGACTCCAGTACCATTCCATTCCGGGCAAAAGGCCCTTAATTCCATTCCCATTCCATTCCTCTAAGCGTTGTCCTAATTCTATTCCCATTTCATTCCGCCATCTCCAAAAGACGGAATGAATCCGGAATCATTCCAATTCCGGAGTGACAACTTCGCAACACTGCCGCTGCCCGCTGTGCTTGTTCACCCAGCGCAAAAATGCACTTCTTGCTCCCTAGGTTTACGCAGCACGTTAAAAGTTTCAGTTGATTTTATTTCCTTAGTACCTATATTGACTTCGCTGACTCTTCTCCCGCCTTCAAGTGGCCTTAGATTATCCTACTAGCGTAGCAGTCAGCGAAGCAACGCATGTGCACTTGTGCAGCGCTTGTGTGGAGCGACCCGGACTCGGAGCTTGATACAGTGTACAATGTAGTGGATGGCACATTGTTCCATTCACAAACTTGTTGTGGTTTAGTTTCAACTGAGCTAGCGAATTGCGGCGACCCGTCGGCGGCAAATTTCGAATTGATTTTTCTACTTTTCTATTGATTTTTGAGTAAACGCGCTCAGAACGGTCGAAACATGGCCTATGGATTCCGGACTACAATTTGCGCTAGTAACCCCGCAATGCTTACAAATCACAGTTCAGTGTCCCTTTAACGTTGCAGATCATCTATGGTATGGCGGCCCATCGTTTGGGTTTACTGCCCTTTAAGAGTTTACGAGTAAATTTCAAACGTACTGGCAATATGTTTACACTTACGCCAATAATGCCGTGTCCTGAAAATAAGACGCCTGCGGGCTACACCTTCACGTTGGGTCAAACCACGCGCAAACTGCGCCACTTCTGCAGCAGCCTGGTTGAGCTCCCATGCACTAGCGCCATCTACTGCGCCGCAAGCGAAAAGCGCCGGAGTGCCGAAGAATGCGTGATTGGTTTGCCGGGGGCAGTGTTAACACATAGACTATTTCTTACACGGTAATAGAAATGCACCTGTAAAAATCTAAGAGCACGCCCATGAATATTGTTGTGAAAAAGCTGTCTCAAGAACGGTACGGTGTAGTGCAATTCAATTAGCGTCTGGAGCGGGGCCAGTTTGTTCATTATGAACATACAAATCAGCGCAAAAACACGAGGGGTAATAGTGAAGAAGCACAGACAAGCGCTGCTGTGACTTACCGTTCTGTTATTGCCTGTGACTAACAGTCAGTTCTGGTACTAACCGTGTTAAAAGATGCAAAACAAAACATGTATGCAAAGTCCATTTGCCGTAGTAGACGCGACAAGGGAAAGCGTATCTCGAATTGTTCATGAAGTGTGGAGACGACAGGAAGAGGTAATCCAACCTGGAAGGAGATTGCGAGCGACAAAGCTCAGGGTCCTTCACGTACACGCGGGACTCAATATTCCGGACCATGCCAGTGCGTGACAAAAGTCGCCGATGCGCACAGTAGAGGCCTGGCGCCTGCTGGTGAGAGCTGTGCGGCGCGCATGCGCGTTCTTTTTTACTCGCAGGCACGCAGCTTTTTTTTTTTTTTTTGCTTCCTGCAGAAGGGCCAGGATGGCCAGTGAATCACCGCAGGGGGGCGCCTTTGTAGCTTTCCATTCATGCTGCACTCAACCAAAAAGCTCGCAAAAGGGTAGTAACGGCTGTGTTTACAAAGTTCATACGAACTTTACGACCTCCCTCAACGGTACGTAGGTGCTGCCAGTAAGTGTGGAACCATTACTAGTCTGGACCGTGCACTTAGTAACTGCTGCTTGTTTGATACTAACATTCACTGACAGTAGCAAAACTGTATAAAATATTGAACGTAATAACCGCAGCACTTTTGCCGCTCAAAATCACGATTAAAATGTTTTTGCAAATCGGCATGCTGACTTGTATATGCTGAAATTAAAATGCCTAATTTAAATTACTCTTAAAAAATTGACTTTTGCGACACGCCGACCAACTCAATCAAATGGCTTTCCGCTGCTGGCTACAAAACCAAGAGCAGTTGTATTTCTAAGGTAACCAAGTTGTACTCGCTCTCCTCATGCATGCGTTTGTTTTTCATGCTCAATTCATTTATTGGTTCTCTACGTGTGATATGTGCGTTATGAATGTGTCTATGTCACTCTGAACGCTCAGCCGATACACATTTTCGCGCGTAGCTTTTTACTAGGTTACGCATGGTCAGTAGTAAAATCCACTAAGTACCTAGTTTATACTGGGGCAAGTAACGGGTTAGTGTTCCGAGTAAGTGCCACGACGAGGGAATATTCGCTGGATTATTAATAGGTCGAGTGATGCCGTAAGCAAAGCCATTCATGCCTACGGGGAGGAAGAAGGTCGTCTTGGGGATACCCAGCTGTGCGGAAGGAGAAGGTCTACAGCAGAAGAGGAAAATGAGATGATTGTTGCAGCAGTGGATGAAGAAACATTACTTAACGCCAAGAAAATTTAGTCAACGTCTCCGCAAAAACCATTCACAGAAGGCTTCAGAAAGCAGGTGTTCGGAGCCGTAAGGCGGCACAGAAGCCGCACCTCACTGGCAGACAATGCCAAACAAGATTACACTTCGCCCCAGCTGTCAAAAAGTGGTCGGTGCATGAGTTGGGTGAGGTCATCTTTACCGATGAGTCCACCTGCAGCACCCGCTGGGATCAGCAGCGACGTGCCTGGCGTCCTGAGATTTGCCGGAAGGAAGGCCTGTTTTCTCCGTTACAACGCCGAATTCGCTTGGGTGAATAATTACAAATTTCCTTTACGAAATTACAAATAATTAGTTTTCCTCCCCGTTGTAGCAGTAACGCTCATGCTAGCTACATACTATTCATAACTGGCATAATTTTTCCATCTTACATTGCACTTTATTCTTAAGGAAGGGTGGGGGGCTTAAAGTCATAATAGTTAACCCGGTTCCACCCAGTGTGAAATACACTGAAACAGTGGAGCTGTGGGCTGCCTTGACGAAGATTCCGTTCAGTTTCGGCTTTTTCTTGCACCTAATGTTTTAGTCACCTTAAATGCGAATGGTTTATAATTCTTTCCCGATAGTTCTAGTAAAACAAGTTACAGCCGTTTTTTGTGACTAAACTCCCTCCGCATATGCTCATATACTGACAACCCCAATTCCGTAGCGTTGACAACTTCACTGGGAACTAACTAATCGTGACAAGTAAATGAAACTTAGCGTAATGGCGTAGTCGCCTTAGTAGCTAATTGTCATATAGTTTTTGAAGCTAATTGTAATATTGTTTGCTTCAGGATACTTCCGGTAATAGAACATTAGAGCCATTTTCTCTAAAAATACCCCGTCCGTAGATTGCCAGGATTCAATGGTCCTAATGGTTTTCAACTCATACCCATAAAATACGTTATTTATTCCGTAGCCGCCTTATTGACACATATTGTACACATGTCCCTAATATCAGGCACTTTTCCCTCCCGTATGCAAATTGCCAAAATTGTAGTGGCTTTTAAAAAGGGCGATAAGAACAATGGCCTTAAATACGCCCTTTATCTTTACTCCCTGTTTAAAAAGTTTCGTGAAAGTAACTTTAACACGTCTAATCAAATTGCCAAATAAATATATAACTCCTTTTCAACACGGATTTATGAAAAATCGTTCCACCGAAAACAGTTTCGTGTGTTGAAAAAGAATTCATTCTTGTCAAATTTGAATATAAAAATTTATTACTGGCCCTGCTTGTGGACTTCAGAAAAGCATTTGACTGTATTAACCATGAAATTATTCCCGCCAAAATGAACAGGTAGGGGGTAAGAGGTCGAGCATTGGGCTTAGACACTTACTTTTCTCATCGCTGCCAATATTGTGACATTATTAGAAGTACGTCTGAGCTTTTACAAGATTGTTTTGGTTTGCCCTAGGGCGCTTATTGGCGCCGTTTTTGTTCATCCTATATATCAACGATGTAATTGACGTTAGATCACATGCGTTTTTTATTACTTATGTCCATGATACGACGATACGACGATACAGATTATTCCATTCTATTGCCGTTCGAGGTATGAATGATTGAGCAAATGCGAGTGAACGACACGTGATGCCTTTCACCTTGTGTGGATGATCACGACGCGGGAAGATGGCTGAAGGTTCACACATGAAACCATTATGAAAAAACGCATGATAGTAAAGTTTGTGAAATAGTGTTAAACAAGATACAAAGCGGCGATGGGATAAGGCTTCAAGCCCGGCTCGATTTTAATGCTGTTACACTGGTGTTACGGGAATAATCCGAATAAATGAAGCGCGCAGCACGGTTTTGCAGTGCTTACAAATCAGTTATTAGGTATGTTTGATGAGGATCCCATATGGCTGAAGCGTACTCTATTTTAGGACTTATTAGTGTTGTGTATGCCCGCTTGCGTAAGTGTGCAGGAGCATGTTTGAGGGTATATTTCAGAAAGCCAAGAGAATGATTTCGAGATGCGAGAATATGGTTAATGTGATCATTCCAGTAAAAGGCATGCCTATACTTCTAATAATTTTTCAATACCACGCGTGCTGATCTCGTTGTCACCCATTTCACCTAGACCAGTAAAAGGCATGCCTATCGTTATCGCCAGTTGAAAACTAGCTGCTCAAAACAGAGCTGAAGTACTTATTAAGACACTGTGCCTTGTCTAGATCGTCACGCAAGGCAGTAACATTTACAGAGAAGGACGGAATGGACAAAATATCTTTTCCATTTATTTTTACATGCTTCCAAAAACCCTTTCGATTTTGAAATAATCGCTATTGCAGCGTCCTAAAAAAGAATCTTTGGCCGGGCGAACGACCACTTGCGCCTCCTGCGTTATGTTTCCAAACTTTATGCTATTTTATTTTGTAGGTGCCCTTTTAAACATGCCATAATATTTGTGGTTTTTTTTTATTAGATTTCGTGATGTTTTAGAGAACCAAGGCTTGCTTCTATTTCGTCTCGCCGTTAACACCAATGGAGGCAACAACTGCTGACGCAGTTCAAACAGTTTCTCTTTAGGCAATACCAATGGCCACGTCTTATTTACTCCTTTGCATTCTGCTTCGGTTTCACATAGTACGAAGTACGCATCTATTGCTTCACTGATGGCGGCTAGATTCGCTTTGTCATAATTGTAAATCTGTCTACTAGCACCACTTGTTCTCGCATGTTCGATGCTCAATTCGCTTAAAACAGCACTGTGATTGCTCAAACCTGGGATAACTAGAGTAGAGTAGGATAACTGGAGTAGAGTAGACAAGCTCCAGCTGGTTTGTCAAGATTAGGTTCAATGTATGATCTGCACGCGTGAACTCAAGCATCATTGGAGGCATAGCGAAGATGTCTGCTATATTTTCCATTTCCCCATTCCGACTACCCGTCGCACCATTGAGGTTATTCCACTCAATGTGCAACAAATAAAGTGTCCGCCTATTATTGTCGTGTCCGTCATCGCAACATCGATCATGTTCACAAGACGCGCCAACACTTGCACAGACAATTCTGGAGGATGACAAAAACTGCATGCTGTTTACACCTTTTGATTAAGAAGTTAGCCCCTTTTGATTCATGACGAAACACTATTATGTACTAAAATTAACACACCTCCTCCATGGCTGTTTCTATCTACCCGATAGCATGTGAAGCCACCGGGAAACACTTCAGCATCTGTATCACGACTGTGTTCCAAGGATAACAATTGGTTTTACCATTTGCACAAATGCGTGGAAGTCATCTACTTTATTTTAATGTTTTTGCAGTTGATAACCAGTAACGATAACTTGAGGCGATTGGTTCCACACTGTCACTTTTGCTGTACGACTTGGTTGACATCCTCGTCGTATACGTACTTGGTGTCGTTAAGCCACATAAGGTTGCGTTTTAAGCAATATGTCTCGCCATTTTTTTTCGCGATTGTACAAATTCCTACATAAATTTGTATTTTCGCCTCACGCTTCCTGGGTCTTGTTCGGAGAGACTAATTGTCGTTCTCTTTAGCTCCTTTGCGTTTATTAAAACACGCTGCTTCTCTTAAATCGTGTAAATTTTGCGTGTATAAAGGGGCGGTTCTTCTAATCTGTGTGTTTGTCCAAGTGTTACAGAATCAATGCCAAGATGGGATTTGCAGATGTCAGAAACAAGTTTCTCAGAATCCATGCTTGACTCTACGCATCATTCAAACTATAAAAGATAACGTTGCAGCGCCTGCTTCTATTTCCAGTTCATGAACCGTTGCACGGAGCGTCCGGAGCATGCGTGTTAGAGTTTCATTGTCGTTTTTACACTCAGAAACGCCCTCCTTTACCTGATCAAGACGAGTAACTTTTGATTCAAGCGACGAGATGCGATTACTAAAATTCGCAATGGCTTGTGTGTGGTCCTCCTGTGTTTGCTTTACGACCGTCAACTTTTCGATCATCGCAATCTGTTCATGCAAAATCTTCTGAAGCATTTGTTTTATGTCGGGGCCTGGGTTCAATTCTACACCTCCGGACAAACGCAACAGCAATAGATAAAATAAAATCCGGTGAAGGAGATGAAAACGGCCGCAATCCAGCCACCCTTGCTCAGGCCTCGAATTTTATTCAGACAGTCTAACAAAGCTAGGGGTGCTACCGGCAAAACAAAGACAGAAAAAGTGGTAGGAGAGTCATAGCCACTAACCGGCAAACAGTAAGAATGGCGTGAGTGACCTTCCTTCCACAACACCGGTTCAACGCCCCGCTGACGCACGGGTAGCGCTCGGTTTTTGTAGCTCGTTGACCCATCCGTAGGTTACCCAAAGTTCTTAGCCGGTCACAGCATGTTTTGTATATGAATTGCTGCTTTAACTGTGCGCATGTCAGCGAAGTTAGAGCACGAAATCTTTACCAAAATTTTGTGTCAAGGTCTTAATCATCTGCATTATTTATGGTCTTCTCATATTTACAAGAGTTATAAGAATTTTTATATCACAAGGCATGTGAAATGGGGAAGTGCTTGAACCTTCGAACTGCTGATATGCAAGGCTGTACACCAATAATTGAACGTGTTTAAAATTTATTGTCTGCTCTGTTTGGTCCCAGACATTGCGCAAAGGCCGAAGTTTGGGTTTTTTTTTGGTTTTAAACCGTTAACAATGACAGTACTTAGCCATCTATCTAGAAAGGAAATAAAAAAATATGTTCGCCTACTAAAAAATCGCGACCAATTTGAAGTAATTCCAAACTCGGAACAGCGGCACCATCTGCCGTATGCAGAACGAAACACGGTGGGCGGTTCACGGTAGGTAGAAGCTAAATGACACTGAAGGCGATTAGAAAGCTTCTTTCTCCCTATGGCTTATGATAGCCAGAAATACTTACATCAGAGTTCTTACTAATCACAAAACAAAATTCCCAGTGGTCATTTTTATCACCATGAATAAACGTATTTTTCATTTGCTTTCTGATGGTTTGTCGTCTGCTGTGTCAGGTTACAGTGCAGTAGAAGGTTGAGGTGTGTCCTGCATGGAACGAACCGATAGAGAAGGCGGGTTATTTTTGCGATGAAAAAATCGGATGGAGAGCTGGCGTTCCCCGACGAACTCCTGTTTCAGCGAATGCCACTTAAGCATTTTTCTAACCAACACAGGACAATGATTTAAGGTGTTCTAAAAAATTTTAAGGCATAAAATGAAGATATAACACCATTGAACGTAATAAATATCCACAGATGTAACAAACAAAGCTTGTGAAGACAACAGGAGCTCCGCAGCGCAGATTTTCACCGCAAAATGGACCACCCGGGCACGCCCCGGACGACATACGACTCTCTTGTGTAACACCATAGCCAGGTTATACCAGCTTCCCGAAGCCAGGCATGTGACGCCCTCTGCGTAGTTTCGTACCATTAAACTAATTTTGTGTATCCCCGTGTCTACGCGTGACATGCCATAATAATATTGTTCACCGGAGACGATACGCACACCGTTCATCTGCAGTGAATGATGCCACAACGACATGTCACAAGCACACGCGAACGCTTAGAAAGATAAAAGTAAAACAAGACCAACGCAGCAAAGGTAAACAAGGAATGGTTAATCTGGCGCAGACAACGTCACATCAACCTAACCATACAAGACAATATTCAATGGTTGACTTTTATGGGCAACAACGAACCATGGGAGTACTTTATTATGGCTCGTATAAACCCCATGTAAGCATCTCTGGCCATCATAAACTGTAGACAACAAAGGTTTCCTATCCGCACGAGGCACCTTGAGTAATCTTGGTCACGGTATTGGCGACACCACGGGCCCTGAGCTCCCAGACATAAGATGTATTCAACCGTGGCGATGTGTTTATACATGGAGGGTGAGAAACCACCAACGGTGGGCGTGGGAACCCAGGTCAAGCTCCGGCGGATGGGATCCCTTCATGTTTACTAGGCAGGGAGCTCCGGGACATCTTCAGCTATCAGGGTAAGGCTGACGAAGAAAGTACCCCCGTATCCCTGATTTTAAACTGCGCTATATGGTATCAAAAGTTGCTAAATCCAAAGTTCGGCCCCTATAAGGGGCCGCACCGAAGCATCCTTTCCTATGTTGCCAATGACGAGTTTCACAAAGCCGGACAACTATGCTAGGTTTTTGGTAATGGAATTTGTTGACACATCGAACCCCCTCGCCACAAAGTCTGTCTTTCTGATCTCCAAATTTCTTGAGGTCATCGTTGGGAAATCCTACAAAGCCAAAAAACTTAGAACCGGAGAAATTCTTGTAGAAGTCAACGACAAGAACAAGCAACAAATCTCTTGACTCAAACTCGCATCGCCGATCTGGACATCAGGTTCACACCCCACCGCAGCCTTAATTGCTCGCAGGATGTGATCTCTGAGCCAGATCTGATATATGAAACTGAAACCGATCTCTTAGAAGGCCTTAAAGAACAAGGTGTGAAGGCAGTGAGGCGTAGCATGACTAGTCGAGATAATAAGGAAATCCCCCCAAAAAACATGTAATATTGGCTATCGACCATTCCACAGTCCTTGAATCAGTAAATGCAGGATTCATTGATTGCCCGGTCAGGCCATGCATCCCCAACCCGGGTCGGTGTATTAAATGCAAGTGGTTTGGGCATAGTACCAACTCCTGCCGGGGCCGACTTACGTGTGCAAAGTGTGCCCAGAACGATCATCTATGTAACAACTGCCTATCGCAAACCCTCATCTGTGCTAACTGCCAGGGACACCACCATGCCTATTCTAGAACATGCGAGAAGCTCAAACAGGAAAAGGAGATAATCAATGTGAAAGTCACTGAGAACCTTACCTTCCCAGAGGCGCTAAAGAGGTTCGCCTCTTTCCCCCTGGGGAGGTACGCCGACGCATCTCGCAGGGGGGCGGAGCGGCGTCTGGTTTCCACAGGGACCTAGTTCAGCGAGTCTCACTTGGTCCCTGCCTCGCGCCCCACTGGGTTGCCTCAGGCAGCCCAACCCGTCACCGCACCACTTGCTGTGGCAGCAGCGGTTGGGGTGCAAACCACCTCCATCGAGACCGGTGCCGCTCCCGTCCTGTCTCCCCGTCCTCCAGTGCACTGAAGGGTGCCGAAGGGCTGCGCACCGGAGGCCCCGCATCGGCTGCTACCGCTACCGCACCGCATGTACCACCTCTTGCGCCCCCTACGCCCGCGGCGGTGGCGGCTCAAACTAAGGGCCTCCGAAGGGGGTCCAATTCCAGGGGACCCGGTGCGCTGGGAACACCTCTGACATCTGACGAGGAAATAGATGTGGGACCGTTTCTGCCTGCAACGCCGCACAAGGAGCGGACCCTGACGTCTAAACCCATAGAGAGGCCCAAAAAGCCCCTTCTGAGAGCACAAGCCCCGAAAGATAACACATGAACACACACACACTCCAGTCATCCTAAAATGTATATATTGGGAAACGAAAACGTCATTCAGTGCAACTGCAAAGGCCTCCTTAAAAATCTTGAAGATGTGTACGAGATGCTGCATGCCAATCAGGCAAGTATCATGTGTCTCCAAGAAACTCACCTCAATTCCAAACAAAGAAATTTTTAAATAGGTACGTGGCATTGAGAAAAGAGGGTTGGCTGCAGACACTCTTCGGGCGGTGTGACAATGTCACCCAGAAATCATTAGCATGCCACCCTCTCTCTTTAAACACTGTCCTTGAGGCTGTAGCAATCTTTGGGATAATATTTAATAGGTTGATAACGGTATTCTCCATTTACATATCTCCTGATTTTGTACTTCTGAGCTCCGATTTCGGGGCACTGGTTGACCCGCTCCCCGAGCAATACATCCTCACAGGCTACCTTAATGCGCACAACTCTCTTTGCGGCATTTCCCGAACGAGTGCCCGAGGTCGCCTGATAGAGCAGTTTCTAACATCCTCTGGAGCATGCTTTTTCAACAAAAAACGCCTACATACCATAACTTAGGACACAATGCATACTCGCATCTTGACTTGGCTATTGGTTCTGTAGTTCTCTTTCCATGTCTTGAGTCGGGTGTGACTGGGGCCCATATATTAGTGACCATTTTGCCACTTCATTATCAGATATAGGTACAGGCCCAAGCAGTCCATCTTCCCATATGAGGTTTATTAAGGCCAAATCAAACTGGAGCACATTCCCAGACACATCTAAACTACACCACACATCCTTATAACGCCTACATCTGGAGGAATCCGCCCAACTCATCACGCACAAATCCCCGACGCTTGCCAAAAGTCCATTCCCCAGGGCTCCAGTGGGTCCTGAAACCCAAGGAGGCCCTGGTGGAACAAGGACTGTAGGCAGGTGCGAGAGGCCCAGAACAAGCCTGGGGGTGTCCTTCGCCGGTACCCCACGTCGGATAACCTCATCTCGTTTAAATGAGCCAGGGCCTTTGGAAAGCGTATACGTCTTGAGGCGAAAAGGGAGAGTTCGCGCGCTTTCCTAACATCTATTTACTCACACACCGACACTCAGAAAGTATGGAGAAGGATACGTAAACCTAAAGGACGACATACGCATAGCCGGCCCCTGGTCAGTACAACAGGTGACACCCTCGAAGATCAGGCTAACACACTTTCACAACACTTCCAACACGCTTCCAGCACTGCACAGTACACAAAAACATTCCTGAGACATAAAAATGCGTGTGAAAAGAAGTCCCTACATGACAATAACAGGTCCAAATCTTGTTATAATTCTGAATTTAACTCAATCAGTTGAGGGATGCCCGGAGCACATGTAAACGTTCAGCTCTAGGCGCAGATGAGATTACATACACCATAATACACCACATACGCCCAGATACTCTTAAAACCCTCCACCACCTATACAAAAACCTATGGCTTTCGGGGCACTTTCCAAAGTCTTGGAGGGAGGCTACAGTGGTGGCTTTCCTGAAGCAAAAAAGGACCCTTCTTCTCCTTCCAGTTATCGGTCCATTGCTTTGACGAGCTGCCTTTGCAAGCTCCTTGAGAAGATGATAAACAGGAGGTAATGTACTTTTTTGAGTACAATGGTCCTCTCGAAAGCTGCCAGGCCGGCGTCAGGGCAGGGCGATCCACTAACGATCAACTCGTCGCGCTCCAGTCTTACATAAAGGATGCTTTTATTCATAATCAGTTTTCCGTAATGGTATTTTTTACCTTGAGAAGTCCTACGACACCGCCTGGCGCTACGGGGTCCTCAGTGACCTGAAGTCATGTGGTGTCTAAGGCAACATGATGAACACTCTCGCTAGTTTTTTGTCCGAAAGATCATTTCGAATGAGAGCAGGTAGCGCACCCCCAAGGGTTCTTGGGGAAGAAAACGGTGTTCCACAAGGTGTAGTTCTAAGCTGTACTATGCTCACAGTTAAGATGAACTACCTTGGGAATGCATTGCCACCTGCCATTTCCCATTCAATGTATGTAGACGACGTCCAGGCATTTTTTAAATCATAATATATGTCCATCGGTGAACATCAAGTCCAGCTCGATGTTAAAAAACTTGCCCCTGGGCAGACAAGAACGGTTTTAAAGTAAAGACAGAAAAAAGCACTTGCGTTGTGTTCTCCAGGAAGCGCGGGATCCAACCAGACCCAGATATCACTCTTAATGGCGTTTCAATTCCTGTTAAAAAAGAGAACAATTTTTAGACATATTATTCGATAACAAACTAACATTTTTTCCATACCTGACACATCTTAAGCAAAAATTCATACAAACTATGAATATTCTTAAAGTTCTCGCCCAGCAGTCATAAGGTGCAGACAAGCAACTCCTTCTGCGTGTTTATAGTGCCCTAGGGTGATCTCGCTTGGACTACAGCATTGTCCTATATGGGTGCGCAACAAAAACGGCACTAAAATGCTGGACCCGGTGCTGTATTTAGGGTGACGCCTTGCGTGTGGGGCTTTTCGCACTAACACGGCCCAAAGTTTTCATGTAGAATCCAATAAATGGTCCCGAGGTCACCAGAGGGTGTACATGGCCGTTTTATATACCTGAAAAATCATGTCTATGACAAATAACCCTTTTACTACGAACATTGATGATGCATCCTCACAGAAACTCATTTTAAATCGTACATCAATCTCCATGCCGTTTCCTCTAAGAGTGCTAGAAGCGGCTTCTTAGAAGTTTCCTTTTCAGGCATCGACAAGACACCCATCTTTGTTTCCATTCCACCATGGCATCTTCGCCCTGTGTCATGTGACCTGTCTTTTATGCAATTTAACAAGGACAGGTCACCAAGAATTCTGATTCGGCAGCATTTCTTCTTTGTGCAGGGTATGTATCGTTGTGCACAGTTTTACAGTGACGAGTCCAAGACTGCAAATGTGCTTGTGCTGCGCAAATGGCTTGTGCTGCGCATGGGCCAAACTTTCATGTCAGTAAAGCAATGAACCTTTGCAGCCGCATATTCCCAGCTGAAGCATACGGTATCCTAATGGTATTAAATCACATATTTAACATCAAATCTTAAAATCGATCGTGCGCACGGAATCTACTGGCCTTGTACGTGCACTTGCATCCGGAAAGCGTTCTAAAACTTTGGAATCAGTCATGTTTTAAAGGCTGTCATATCTGCATATGCATCAAACCTTCAAATAACTTTCTGTTGAGTTCCAGGGCACTCTGGAATTGCCGAGAAACCGCAATAAAACCACAGATAGAATGGCCAGTGATGCTACACTCTTGATTACAGTGGCGTACACAGTGCCGTACACAGGCATGAAGGCATACATCAGACACCAACTTCGTAACAGATTGCAAACACACTGGAGTGAACAGACAGATTACAAGTTACCCGTTATAAAACCAAATTTGGGACCATACACCACTCACACACGCAATAGACACACGGAAGTCGCCTTGGCTCGGCTACAGATAGGGCAAACCCATGCAACGCACTCGTCTTTGCTCACTGGATCTTCGAACCTCCAGTGCAGCAGGCGCGGAGGGGCCCTATCCGTAGTCCACATACTCATTCAATGACAGCACTTCAAACAACACGACGCAAAAATACTCCCACAACTATTCAGGCTACACGCCGCACTACACCCAGCCTTTTTCCTGTTTGAGGATCCCATGTTTTCTATCACGTGCGTTTTTAAACACTTAGAAGTTAAATTTTTAAACCTAATTTCATACCACGCATGATCACTTACTGGTCCTATACACCAGGCATACTCATTGTCGTTTTGTGATTTTACTTTAGTTTTTGCTGACTTATCTTAGTGTTTACAGTTTCACCTCTCATATATGACCATTGTTTTGGCGCGCTTTGCCCCAGTTGGCCTTGCGCCATTAACATGCAACCATCAATATCAACAGATATTTTCTGAACGCCTGCACCTAATTTGGCACCTTCCTACCGTGAACCACCATCGGATGTTTCTTTCTGCATGCTACAGGTTGCGCCACCGTTGCAAATTGAAAAAAAGTAGAATAGAATTGTTTATTCGGCATCACATGGAGCGTTGTGCTGGTGGCCTAGAGAAAAAGCTGAGGGAAACAGCTGGATGTCGCCGCAGGCCCCTACGTTGGTAGGTTTACAGCAAATTGAAAACATGTTAAAGCGACTCTTACACTATAACATAACATACTATAACCTTATATAACATAATCTCAGTGGGTATGAAAGTGAAAATCAGCCGCAATTTTTTCTATGGAGAAATGGTTTGTATATATTATCTACGTAATCAGGTGCGTACCGTCGTTTCTGCCAGTAACAAACAAAATAGAGCACAAAACGGGACCTTCGTGTAAAGCTCGGACTTTACCCACGCAGCTGTTTGTCCAGAATAAAACCTAGATGCGCTCACTTATTGATGCAACACTCAGCATTTATGCCCCATTAGTTAAGTTTAAATGTTTTTAATACAGTGCATTCCAGTGTGTTGTAAAAAGATTCTACCAGTCAATCGCGTATTTATTTACTATAAAATTGTTGGGACAGACCCGAAACAGAAGAAAAAAACTGTGCTGGTAACGTGCACATCAGGCATCGAGCAGAAACGGGCAGCTTTGTGCCGTATTTTCAATATGGTAATGTCTTCTCGCAAATAAAAAATAATAAACGACCTGCCGAATGAGGGGCAGACAAGAAGTAAATACTGCTATTGTGAATCCTCAGCTGGCACGCACGAAACACGCAGGCAAAATGTCTTGTGACGATATAAAGACGTACAAAGGAAGACTACAGACGCAAATCTCGGAACGAAACGAAGACGTACAGAGGAATACTACAGACGCAAATATCGAAACTGGTTTTTATGAGTTTTCTGTAGGCGGCAAAGCCCGTGTTTTGTCTCCAGGTTTTGCCACGACCGGTCTAAATCTAACGCTATCAAGATATTTATGGCAAATGGCTACCATGATACATCTTTATCTACACATATTCTAGTGCTTATCAATGCCCCCGGGTGGATTGTTATTGCCGTACAAAAATGAACAAACTTCTTTTCCTAAGGATAAATATATTATAGAAGAGGATAAGTAATATTCTGTCCCGTTTTCTAGATCTTCATTTCGGACATTTTGCAATTTTGGAACGAGAGGTGAAAGGTCCCAGGCCATCTTAAGTGGCTAGTATGCACAAGGAACGCCTCATTCTGGGCTTGCGTTTTTTTATGTTCCCTTCTGAACTCCTTCCTTCAATTATTTTTGCACACATTGCGATAAATTGCAGCTGCCGGGTGAGCCAAATAACAGCTCACACGCTCGGGTGGGGTCATCAAGAGGGACGGCAGGTGTGTTATACGGAATTATCGTGTTCCATAGCCGTATCGCCTTCTTCGCAACAGCTGGTGCTCTTTATGCATTTCCAATAAAGCGGGGTGGTTCCTGCCTGCTCTTCACAGAAAGGCGTATACTGCTCTAGTATGGTGCTCTTACACTTTGTCTATGGCTCTCCCAGCATTAAATGATCAAAATGTTAAATACATAGCACCAAAAACATTACAAAGGCCTATCTTTCCGCCCTTTTTATCGGTCTGAGAGATCAAGCGCTGTAAAACTAGCGCTGTCCACTAGCGCCTACAGAGGGTAGAGAAGCCATACAATTTGAGTATATAAATATTTTTAGTGGTTGCATATTTGCGTGGTCGAAGGTAAATGTTCCGCCATCGTATTCACGCAGACTGTAATGATATCTCTACTTTTCGTAGCCCGTATTCATGACGCGTATAAAAATTGCAAGAACAGGAGTCGTTGGGCTTCCAAAGTGATTGCCAGGGAAAGCAAAAAAGATGAAATGAAAATAACAAACGCAGCGAGGCCCAGGATAAGGGCATTTTTCCTGCGGCTTGTGCTCGGAAGCTTGCATGGAAGCTTTCTTCCACTGCGCTCCCCAGGGCGACGCAGACAGAACAAGGTAATCAGTCGTGTCCACCGGCTGCGCGGGCAGAACCAAATACACGACGGGCCTAATATGCCGCGGCGTCCCCCCAATACCGCAAATAGCCGCTGCCGAGGAGCACTTCTCCGTGTGTTTCCAAAAGGACACGCACCGCTTCCGGAAGGATAGAGGAGAAAGAGACGGAGTCGCGTGGTCAGAGAAGGCAAGTGTGCTGCGTGCCTGCCCATTCCAGAACAGTCTCTGGCTTCACTGCGTCATCATGATGCTTAGTGCGAGGGGAAGCATCCTCCTCTGTATTGACAGGTAACCGGATGAGTTCCTTGATATGTCCGTGCGGTTGATGACTGTGGTCTCTCCTGACGGCGGGAGTGGCATGAAAGCACAGCCTCGCAATGCGACCCAGACGGCTTCGCTCACTTCATGTCCACACAAGCTGAATTATTTGTGAATGGTCGAGTTGATTGATGCACTGGTCAAAGATATGAAAACAGACCGTTGCGGACGATACGTGAGGAAAAGAACACAGGACCGGCGCTGCTCCTGTTGGGAGGAATTACGTACCTGGTTTATAAAAGCCTTTCGACTGCCTTCAAGAGATAGGGGAAAACAGGACTCTTTTAAGGGTGTTTAGCCTCGCAAACTATCACGTCTAAATATGTCGCGGCTAAAATTTAAATGAGTGTATAAAAATAGAACAGGAACTTCATTCTGGGTGGTCAGCCAACAGAGGATGTAATTTGTATTTGTAACTACCTTCCTGTGGGTTTATACGGGTGAGTGAGTTATTGCGGACGTAATCCGGGTGCTCACTCAGATGCCTACGCTTGTTTGAAGCGTCGCTGTTAGCTCTACCGTCCATAGCGTGGAGCGCAATCTCTCGTCTCCTTCCTGCGCTGCCTGCGGCGGAGAACACGCCGTCATACCTCATAGCTGTGTCACAATTCGACATCGTAATTGGCGCCGTCGTTATAGTAACCAGGAAAGCGCGAGCTGCTAGAGCGACACCAGGGAGCGACGTGTCTACGGTAAGATGGAGCAAATCAGCTGTGTCATTACCGCCGCAAGGAAGGCATAGTCAACGTGCTAGCGCTTTAGCGCTATTGGGCTAGTTGCGATTGCTCCTGAAACACATTCCCCGGTGACAATATGCATGAGCGAAGATTGCAGAAGCATCATCGTTGTAAAAGAAAAATTGTGTTATAAGACGCATTGTATGGCTTGTTTTGGGCGATGTCTGGGGTGAAGTAGTCCATAATAGCGTTGGGATATTTTTCCACCCGTGTTCCGTAATCCTCATTCCTCCACCGTCGAAGCACCACAGTAAAGTAATATCGTCGCATCAATGAAGGGTTTCCATCATTACAATCACAAAATATTTCAACCAAAGCACCTGAACTATCACCGCAGTAGGAAAGCTCCAGACATAGCAATGACAGCGTAATGCCGTCAAAACATTACATACTGTAGGAAAAACGCCACCGGCTGGTGCCAATTTTCTTGCAGGGCTATCGGATATCTTGCAGCGGCGTGGAATTTTCGACTTGTTAAATCCAATGTTCGTTTTCTATTTTTTAAAAACAAATTATTAAGAAAAGTTTGATTGTCTCTGAGAGAGCGCGCTTTGTTTATTTTCGCATTAGTGATGTTCTTTACCGTTGCTTCTTTAACAACCGTTGTTAGGGCACTGACGCAGTAATGGCACGTTTTAATTTTAGATTGTGATACATACTCAACTACCCCTTAATATTATTCTCTGATACGTTCAGTGTTCGCTACTAAAATTGTGCTCTGTTTTTAGCAAAGCTTTCTATCTCTGCCAGTCAATGGTTTCTTTGTGGCATGCGCGAGAAGAAACTCTTAACGCGGCTGGGCAGAGGGGGTGATTGTTACTTACGGCATACACTGTAGATGACACTGCGAATGGCCGCTAATACCAAGCGTTCCCCGCGCACTGGTGCCTGCTCACAGCGGCGGGCGCGTCGGTGGGACGGCTGTGTCGTCTGCTTTAGTTACGGTTGTTTTGCGCCAGTTCTGGCTCAGTTTCACGTTCTTTCGCGCTTTCTTGTCTCGTATCAATTGCCTTGTTTGAGAGTCCCTCCTGGGTAACCCGAACTTGACGGAATTAAGTGGTCGTAAGCAAAGATGCGTTAATTAAGGATTGATTTGCAGGGTGAGAATACAAAATGTAGAGACTACATACAGAGATCTGGCCGCTAGGGAATCTCTTTTTTGAGCGCTGCTTGCGACGAATGGGACTCCGTATTCTAAAGTAGCGAATGCTGATTTGGTAGTATTTTAAACCGTGTCACAAAAGTGGAAAGGAGCAACTGGTTACTGTACTGTGCATCTGTGCTCGTAATGCATGTCTGAACCCACATGCTTCGGCGTTGATTTGCCATCCTGGCTTGGGTCACCAGCATTAAGTTTGTGTCCGGGTCCTGGCTGGCCAGAAAAGGGCTCTAGTGCGGGCAGAAAGGATTGGTGCGACGGGGTAGGAGGTTTTGGATGGGAGCTAGACAGTAGAATGTAAACCGACGTCAAAAGTTTCCGGGCGGCCATTTCGTAATTCGTGACTAATTTTGCTCCTGTCTCACTGATCAGCACTTCCTCTGCATTCCCAAGCGAAGCGTCCTACCTCGAAGTGTCATTACTATAAGCATAGGTGGAGTTCAACCACCGAGGTGCAGGGTGATTTACTGGTATTTTCGGAACCGGGTCCCAGGCACCTATGATGCCGGGTGTACAAAAAAGGCGATATTCAGATGCGCGATAGTTTTTTTTATGTCATCCTGCTTTTCTACGTAGAAGCGTTGAATGTTCACGAGGCATAACTGTGACTTTTTGGATATGAAAATGCTCCAATTACCTCGCTCCTTTGTTGGAGGAGGCTGTTGTTTTCGCCAAGCTAACATCTTCAGAAAATTACGAAAGCAAATTATGGCGTTTTTTGAAAGTTTTATTTTCAAAGTATTCCTGCATTGCTCAAACAGTTTCAACCGGCGCATTAAAAAAAACCTTGCGTGTCTTTATTTCGTTATTTTTGTGCTAATTGAGCTGTTTATTTTGGCCAATGCCGACTTTTATTGGTCGCAATGGGGACCGGGGCTGTCAAGCTGTTCTTCAGCGTTTCAACAAATTTGCTAAGTGCGGTGTATCTACTTTATGGAAAAAGGAAGCTTTCTTCTTCTTCTTCGTCTTCTTCTTCTAAGGAAGTTTTCTTTTTCTTCTTCTTCATCTTCTTCTTCCTTTTCTTCTTCTTCTGCTTCTCCGCCTCCTACTTCTCCTCCTCTTCTTGCTCCTCCTCCTCCTCCTACTCGTCCTCCTCCTCCTCGTCCTCCTCCTCCTGCTCCTTCTTCTTCTTCTTCTTCTTCTTCTTCTTCTTCTTCTTCTTCTTCATCTTCTTCTTCTTCTTCTTCTTCTTCTTCTTCGCTTTTTTTCTTTTATCCTTTTTCGTCATGTTCTAAATGTCTCTCTCTGTCTGCCTCTCCCTCTCTCTCTCTTTGCCTGTCTGTCTCTCTCTCGATCTCTCTCTCTCTCCCTGTCTGTCTCTCTCGGGTGCGGGGCGCCTTGCGTGATATTTACAGGCGGAGAAAAGCAAGCGATTGTTTACTCAGGTGAGGGGGTGGAATCCATTTACATGGGATACATCTGCCTTTTTATCTGATACTAAAAGTATTATAGCGAAGACTACGGGCGCCACTTTCGAGCGCATGATGGAGAAAATTTTTGCGCGAACTAAAATGGAAGATATGCACGACGTCGTAATTTTCCCCCAGATTTCGACATCCATTGACGGCGCCTGGAGCAAGTTCTGACCTGTCTTGCCGGCGCAAAGCTGCAACTAAACCTCAAGAAATGACACTTTGCTGCGCGGCAGTTAACCATACTGGGTCACGTTGTCTCGAAGGACGGTGTTCTGCCCGACGCGTCTAAGCTCAAGGCTGTTGCTGAGTTCCCCAAGCCGACCTCTATGAAGGCACTGCGAAACCTCCTAGGCCTTTGCTCCTACTTTCGACGATTCGTCCGCAACTTTGCCACCGTTGTTGCGGCATTGACGCAGCTACTCAATAATGCTTCCACCGATCTCTCTGCGTGGACCCCTGAATGTGAAAAGGCATTCGTGACGTTGCGGCGACTTCTTACGTCACCTCGTATTCTCCGACATTTTGACCCTGGCGCGCCTACGGAGGTCCACACTGATGCCAGCGGGGTGGGCCGTAGCGCTGTACTGGCCCAGCGAAAGTCAGGCTTTGATGAATACGTCGTTGACTACGCCATCCGCACCCTTACCCGAGCCTAATCCAACTATTCCGTGACGGAGAAGGAGTGCTTGGCCATTGTTTGGGCGCTGCAGAAGTTCCGGCCCTATTTGTACGGTCGGCGTTTCGACGTGGTCACAGACCACCATGCACTTTGTTGGCTGTCCATTCTAAAAGATCCGTCAGGGCGGCTCGCACGGTGGGCTCTGTGGCTCCAGGAGTACGACATAAGGGTTGTATATCGATCCGGCCTCAAACACTCCGATGCGGATACTCTCTCCCGTTGTCCAATGCCAGTGTCCCACGACTCCGCGTGCCTCCGTGCTGACGAAGCTGACATGTCACCACTTTCTCTCTCCGACATCCGAACAGAGAAGCGAAAAGACCCCTGGGTTGCTTCCCTCATCTCTTTGTTTTCTGGCACGTCACCCGCTCACGGATCTCGGGCTCTGCGCAGGCAAGCTTCGCACTTCACGATTCGCGACGAGTTGCTGTATCGCCGCAACTACGACAACGAAGGACGGAAGTGGCTGCTTGTCATTCCTCGTCATCTGCGCATCGACATTTGTGACACTCTTCATGCCGATCCAACCTGTGGCCATGCAGGGGTGCTCAAAACATACCAGCGTATCCGCCTGCGCTGTTATTAGCGAGGCATGTATAACTTTATGCGCAAGTGCATCCGATCATGTGCGACCTGCCAAGGTGGCCGCAAGTCACCGCCGTCACGTTCTTTTGGTCCGCTGCAGCCCCTTCCTTGCCAAGCGAAACATTTGACCATGTAGGCATTGACCTGTACGGGCCTTTGCCCTACACAGCTGCAGGGAATCGATGGGTCATTGTTGCGGTCGACCATCTCACGCGTTACGCTGAAACCGCTGTACTGCCTACCGCCACAGCACGAGACGTCGCCTCCTTTCTATTACGTCGCTTCATATTGCGCCACGGAGCGCCTCGGGAACTCCTAAGTGACCGAGGACGCGTCTTCTTATCCGATGTTGTCGCAAAGCTCCTCACTGAGTGCCGTATTATCCACCGCACAACAACTGCGTACCACCCGCAGACTAATGGCCTCACTGAGCGCTTTAACCTTGGAGACATGTGGTCTATGTACATCTCCTCCGACCACGATGACTGGGACCTTGTGCTCCTCTATGTGACGTACGCATACAATACGGCCATACAGGCTACAACCGGTTTCTCCCCTTTCTATCTACTCTACGGACGAGAACCATCATGCGCTCTCGACACCATTCTTCCTTATCGTCCGGATGTCTCGGAGAGCACCCCAACATCAGAAGCCGCCAAACACGCGGAAGAGTGCCTACAACTCGCGAAAACCTTCACAGCTGAAGACCAGTGCCGGCAAAAATCTCGCCACGACGACACAGCTGTGGCACCGACTTACCCGCCGGGGTCATTGGTTTGGCTATGGATTCCTTCGACCACCGCGGGATTGTCTACCAAGTTTCTCGCCAAGTATCATGGCTCTTACCGCGTCTTTGAGCGTACGTCACCAGTAAACTACATCGTTGAGCCTATGGCGCTCTCTAAGGACCTTCGCCGCCGTGGGCGCGAGACTGTCCACGAGCAGCGCTTAAAACCCTATCACGAGCCTCTGGTTTTGTCTGCTCCGTAATTCGCCGCCAGGATGGCGTCTTCTTCCACGGGGGGAAATTGTAGCGAACACTACGGGACATTCCCTGACAGCGCCATTGCCCTCCATTATCGTGGATCATCATCACTGCCGTGCTTTTGACACACCTCATCTATCATCATCAGAAGGAGCTTGTGAAGAAGAGGTTCAGCTGGCTCGGCATCACTCCTTGTCTTCTGACTGCTTCCTCGGTGTTCCTGAGCACCAATAAAACCCTTAACAGTATACACGCTCTCTATCCTACTCATTAGAATACTGCTATCGCTGAAAGAGAAATCACGGGGGCGCGCCTTTTTTCGTTTGAGCATCCATAAAATACAAAGGACGAGTTTATCTGGGACGGCCTGTGACAAACTGCGAATCGGTGTGGCTAGATCTCGAAGATTGCCTTTTGCCATCTCTGCTAGCAAACTTATCCTAGGTTGCATATGTCGTTCACCGTCATCATCGGTGTAGGACTTCTGCACCGCCCTTAACGACCTTCTTAGCACCATTTCGTCTGAACAGCATAAAGTTGTTATAATGGGTGATATTTCATTTCATTTCATTTCATTTCGTTTATTCATCCTTGAGGGCCCGGAGGTAATACATAAGGGGGGGGGGCGTACATCAAGGTTGGAACATCTTCAGAAAAAGGTAACAAGGAATAACCAAAAAGGAAAATAAAAGACAGGAATCAACACTCAAGCGACGGCGTACATCAGGGTTTCCACAACCTCATAAAAAGTAATAATAATCACAAGTTGTAAGAAGGGACAACAAAAAAGGAAATAAAGAGGAAGAGAATTAGGACTCAAGTGATCAGGCGTACGTCCAGGTTGTACCATCTAAAAAAGTGACAATGATCACACATTTGAACAAGAAGCAACACGAAAAGGAAAAAAGAAGGAATGAACACTTTAGTGACAACTGCAAGACTAAGAATAAATTTTACAGCAGTGTAGCATGGCAGTTTACATGGCAAGGGAAGAAGAATAAAAAAAGAGAGACGAAGGACGCAAGTGTGGTGTTTCGGTGGCACCCTTTTGTTTGGTGATATAGGTTAGTTTCTCACGAAATTTTGCGCGATCGCTGCACGAAGCAATGTTATCCGGGATCGCGTTCCAAAGCCTGATGGTGAGGGTGAAGAATGAGGTGCTCATAGCCGTCGTGCGGCACTTTATCGCCGCCAAGGGGCGAGTGTGAGATATACGGGATGATGTCCGAAACGGGCGTTTCAGGAGGGTGTGTCTTGACCGGGTGCAGTAAAAGAAGGTGTGCAGGAAGCAGAGACGACAATTTTTGCACCGCCAAGCAGGCCATTGAAGACAGAGTTTGTTTTAAGGCAGTTACTCTGGTGTGTCCTGAATATTTTGAAGCAATGAAATGAGCAGCGCGGTTTTGCACTGCTTCGAAGTCGTCGGTGACGTAAGCTAAGCTTGTGATAGATGCCAAATGGATGATGCGTACTAAAGTTTTGGTCCAACGTACGTTAAATATGCAAGGTTTTTTATTTCGGAGGATACTTATAGTTGCGTCGCAAGTACCCAAGTGTGCGTGAAGCTTCACATCAGATTGTTTGAATATGTGCCACCCATGATAGAGATGGCGTCATATGAAGTCCTAGATACTTGTGAGCACTGGTGTGGTCAGTAGGAACGGTGTGAATGCAATAAGTGTTATCTATGGTGGTGTGTTTGCGCTAAATTAAAGCAGAATAAAGGTTTGCAGTCAAGAAAACCTCGGAAAGCGAAGGGGGAATACGGTAGGTCATAGAAAGATAGGGAATACGGTAGGTCATACAGAAAGATAGGTCGGTAACCCGCCGCGGTGGCTCAGTGGCTAAGGCGTTGCGCTGCTGAGCACGAGGTCGCGGGTTCGATTCCCGGCCGCGGCGGCCGCTTTTCTGATGGAGGCGAAAAGCAAAAACGCCCGTGTGTACGAGATTTCGGCGCACGATAAAGATCCCCAGGTGGTCAAAATTAATCCGGAGCCCTCCACTACGGCGCGCCTCATCGCCTGCGTTGCGTCGGCGCGTTAAACCCTACAATCAATCAATCACTCAAGATAGGTCGGTAGTCTACAACGCCAAAGGAGGCATAGGGGTGTGGTTAGGCTCTTTTTTACTACGGTTAATGAAGTTAACATTTTTTAATATACGGAAGAAAGAAAGATAGAAAAACACGCGCCCAGAGTGGGGACCGAACCCACGCCTTTCGATTACATATCGGATGCCTTACCAATTCCGCTATCTGGGCGACTGTGTTTCCTTCACTTTCTGGGCTATTTATATTTATAAGAAGTGTATCTGACGCTTGAGGGTGGTAGCCAGCGCCACTCTGACTACACGGCGAGAAGGGGTCCTTCTTTTCAACCCCCGGGGCGTGAATCGAACGTCTACAGCCTGCCATGAGCGGGTAACTGGCTAGTTCCTGGCCAGTTCCCGCCAGTCTATTTTGTACGTCTTTCTCGTGTGTCTCTGTCTCTACTAACCGTATTTTTTCGCGCTCTGTGTGAGTCTTTATCTTTCCAGACTATATATATTGTAACGTGGTGGCAGAGCCAATGACTCGAACGATGGTTGACGGATGAGGAACGATCTATTTACAGAATTTACAATGCCGCCATAACAGCGCGCGCTGCGAGCCAGCCACTTCTTCGTCGTCCTCGTCGTCTTCTGTGATGAGCCACGATGGGGCATTGGCCGCCTAGGTGTCCCGTGACATTACCCCCCCGGTCGAGGGCGACCGTTTCGGTCGAAGCTGCAGCTCGGTGACGATAGGGACGCAGATGAACAATGTGGGAACACGCATGCCAGGCAACATGCCCCACAAAGCTTCGTTGTCGTCACAGATGCTTGTTCGTGACGCCACATGCGGCTGCCGTCTTCATCGTCTTTGATGGCGTAAAATGCCCCTTTCCTGGAAGGCGACCGTCCCGGTCGCGTATTTCCAAACGCTTCGCTGCACAGAGCACCCACGTGACATGTCTGTTCGCGCGATGGAGAACGGTAATTCAACGTGGTTATTGGCTGCGCCCCAAGCCTAAAGCGACCTAAAACATACCAAATCACCATTATTAACAAAAGCGACGCGTAGATTGCAGTTTAGAAAAAAAAAATGAAATGTAGAAATAAAATAGGGAATTAAAAAAAAAAGAGATAGTCGTGCTGGGGCTCGAACCCAAGCCATCAGCGCCAATACTCAGTGCTCTACGTCAAGGCTACAGAGCCAGAACGGCGGGTTCGGTTTAGCAGGCGCTCAAAAGAATAGCGCGCGCAGTGACATCACACATGTCACGTGGGTGCTCTGTACAGCGAAGCATTTGGAAACACGCGTCCCGGTCGGGGACACAGTAGCATGAGGAGCCCGGTGAAGGTGAACGATGTGATGAGAATATACAGTGAAGCTCTTGCCACCACGCATGTAAGGGATGGGTTTGGTGAGCTCCGGCCCACAGCAGCGACGCGCCCACAAAGGAATGACGAACCGGTGAGGGCTTGCTACCACGTCCGACCACAGGGCTGGGGGCACGTCGTCGTCGTCGTCGTCAGGTCAAACGTCGTCGTCGGATCGGCTTGTCACGGGCTGGGGACACGGGGCGGGGGAACGTCGTCGAGTTCTTGTAGCAGTGGGGCTGGGGCTGCCCGACGCGGTTCACGCACCCTCGATGATTACAGCGATGCCGATGAGGTGCGAAGCTGGGCCCAGGACGGGGATGACGACCCACACTCTCCACCAAATGTAACGTGGCGGCGGAGCCAATGGCTCGAACGATGGTCCCGTGACAATATATATATATATATATATATACATATATATATATATATATATATATATATATATATATATATATATATATATATATATATATATATGTGTGTGTGTGTGTGTGTGTGTGTGTGTGTGTACGATAGAGAAGTCAAACGGAAATACATAACATTGATTGTAACGTTTCGATAGGGGACCGGTCTTTTCATTTTGACGTCTGTATCAAATAACCAGGAACCTTTTCTCTTAACTGTATATATAAATATATTGTATATATTGTTACAGTGTTAGGTACAGGACAATCACTAGGTTGTCTGTTACGTTAGTCGGCCGTCAATCGCCTGTGTAGGGTATGTCCCAGTGGAACGGGATCCAGGGGGTATGCTGGCACGTAGAAGAGGAGGGCGAAGAAGAGTTTTCCCCGGCTCGCTGCTGACCGGCGTCTGTGGTACCACGTCTTGCCTGTGGCTCCGCAGGACTTGTAAATAAAGCCTTTATCCATTTGTTACGTCCGTAGCAATATATATATATATATATGTGTGTGTAACAGATAAGAACACCTTTGTGGTAACTCGTTTATTTTAAATTAGTCCAACAATTTCGGAAGTGGAACTTTCTTCCTCAGGGACAATCCCGTTCATTGCGGGATTGTCCCTGAGGAAGGAAGTTCCACTTCCGAAACTGTTGGACAAATTTATAATAATCAAGTTAACCACACGCTTGGTCTTATCTTTTACCTGGACGTTTCTTCTGGCACGTTCCAAACTCATCGAAATCTTTATATACATATATACATATGTATATTTGTATTTAAATATATATATATACTTATTTATATATATATATATATATATATATATATATATATATATATATATATATATATATATATATATATATATATATATATGTACCCAAACGAGCGCACGTAAGCCCTACATTAAGCTCTACAGCGCACATAGCCGTCTCCCGTGTGGCAGGAGCTCGTGCTCTTATGTAAAGATTATACTCTGCTTTCTCTGCTTTTTTGTCTTGGATTTCATTTGGTTCAGTGGAAAAGCTTTTTACTGAAAATAAATGCGGTAAACACTTAAAAGAGGCACGGCGCCTTCCTTCTTCCAGTTTTCTTGTTGTCCTCTTAGTTTAGCACCTTTATGATTCGTATGTTCAATCCACTAGTCCTTGTAAGGCTTTGGTTACTGAAAAGTTTTCTTTTGGTTTTGCTCTGCCAGTTGACACATAGTCGTAGGTTGCTGCCTACTATCTGTACATAACAGCAAGAGCTGTGATCACACGAGAGCGGTTATGTGGGCTGTAGAGTTAGGTTCGGGCTGACGTGCACACGTTTTGTGGATGTGGGCGTTGAATGATTGATTGTGGGGTTTAACGCGCCGACGCAACGCAGACGATGAGGCGCGCCGTAGTGGAGGGCTCCGGATTAATTTTGACCACCGGGGAATCTTTAACGTGCGCCGAAATCTCGAATACACGGGCGTTTTTTGCTTTTCGCCTCCATCAGAAAAGCGGCCGCCGCGGCCGGGAATCGAACCCGCGACCTCGTTCTCAGCAGCGCAACGCCTTAGCCACTGAGCCACCGCGGCGGGTGATGTGGGCGTTGTCAAGAATAAATGTTAGTTGGGACAGGGATAAGTGAGCGATCGAGTGGCGGTGTTTTGCGCCAACAAATACTTTCAAGACACAAATGACTGCTGAAGGTGCGGGATTATTGGGAATACGATACCAAAACATTAATTCTGGTCACTTCTTGAGAAGGACACCAAAGTGGAATAACATGCTGTAGGTCATACAAAAGTTAACGAATCAGTTTTGGCGTTCCTTCCATTTGGTGGCCTCGTTATACCCACACTGATTGTATGTAAACGTGAAAATATATGTAATGTGTGACCTGTGTAGGCACGTATATTTTGCTGTTTATTAGGTTACACATGCCCTTATATAAGTGCTACTAACGCGGAGTCTTCTGAGCGCTTCCATCGGCTTCATAGAACGCGTCATCCTGCACCTGCAGGTAATTCAGGCACTTTTTTAAGCGCGCATATTTGCTGACGAACGCGAAAAAGGCTCGGAACCTTAACCCTAAGCAAGTTCGCTGTAACAAACACGTAAGAAGAAAGGAAAAGCTAACTCTAAAAATATTTAACATACCTTTAAGAAGAGAGCTGACAGGAGTGCAAAATTTTCTCACATAGAACTCTCCGCTAGAAGTGCGTCCCATTTTCTTTGCAAATGCATCCAATCGATCATGAAAACTCAAAAGACCGAAATCACAAACGAAGAACGAACCGGTGGCGCAATTTTTCGCGCACAAAATAGATGCTTCAGCAAAAAATTTAATTCTATACCGCTTTAAGGTTGTTGAGATTAAGGCATACTATTGTGCTCCTTCTTTGCGATCGATGCGTGTATTGTCTTATCGAGAACCGTTCTTTATTTGCGATCTTCAAGCGAGTGTTTTGACACAATGGAAGCCCGTTTTCATGCACGCGTGGTGTGTCCAGAGATCTTATCAGAGCTTTTCGGTCGACCAACCGGTCTTTTAAAGAAATGCATTAGTTTTCGTACAGAACACCATCAGTCCCACTATTAAAGCTTTGAAGTCGAGAGCATGACGGAATCCCGTCGTGCCGGGGTGGACTGGTAGGCGTTTCTTTTTTGTTAAGAAAGCTTTCGCTTTCAAAAACGTGGCACAAGCTACCAGCGACTCGGGCGCAATGAATCGGAAAAATTGGAAGTAATACAGTAACTAAAGCGGGTCAAACTTACTGCGAGGCATAGTGACAACAATAACCACACAAGAAAAGTGTCAACTGTAACGTCGGGAAGCAGAAAAAAAAGAAGAGGGAAATGATTGACCAAAGTAGCTGGAGTAGAAGCCTCGGTGGATAAGAGGGAACTGTCTTAATTGCGGTCCCCCAAAGGTTCAGCCCGGACGTAGTGTCGGGTCGCTGCTGATTGCCGAGGGTGATTTGGGGGTGCCTCGGCTGCGCGCGCTAATTCTTCCGTGTCCGCGGCTTTCGGTTCACCGCCATCGATGAGCCGGGAAAGCGCGCGCAGCCGTCAGCTGCAGCCTGAGGGTCAACGCCCTGTAACGCTTCGTTTCCCGGACCCTTCTTACTCCTGCTCTTGGCTGCTCTTGCTCGCACTTGTCTTTCCCGAATTGCCCCCCCGCTTTTTCTCTGAATCCGCAAGTGTGGTTACCAGCGACTTCCGTTCACCGCGAGGTGCGGGCTTTTCGTCGTCCGAACTGGAGACGAGAAACTCTGTTACCTTCGTGAAACGCCAGCGCTAAAACACAAAAGCGCAATTGTAAAGGGACGATGTCCTTTGAACACAAATTCAGTGGTATGGATATACATCCCCTTCTGAGACTGTCGCAAAAGTGCCTAAAAGTTAACACAGGTTGGGTGACGCGAAACAAGTGTACTTGAAAGCACCGTAACGAGTTCGTTGCGTGCCTGGTCGGAAAGCTCCTGGTTAGATCAATGATATCTTCTAGGTATTATCGAATGCGCTAGCCTCCAGCTGGCTCAGTGACTTGTCGAATTTCGCTGTGTGATCAATGGGATGGAAAATATTTAAATTGCACAAGCCAATATGGCATAGCCATATCATGATACGTTCGCATGCGTTTCCTGCCCGATCTTATGGAGACGTCACTGACTGCCGTGTTGACACAAAGCCTGTGTAATGAGCACAAATGTTTATACAGGTAGGCCACAAGATTGTTGCACCGCGGAACGGTGGCACACGCCCTAAAAACGCCTTATTGCTGCATTCAATAATTACCGGGGATGTAGAGGGATAATGTGTTCTTTCATAATGTGATATAAAACTGCTTACATTACTCTTGGTAAAGTATCCTCACACAAATTCTTTTCTGTACAGCGGTGAAACCAATTTTATAACTATGGTTACATAAGACAGCGGCTAAAAAGAGTGTTTACGCATCAGCAGAACACTACCATAATTTATTGCACCATTTTTTACAGATTGTTAGTGATATAAGAAGGAAGGTAGATTTTTTTTACTTTGCGTGAAAGGCAAGTCCATGCCGAAGACTTCTGAGAGTATTGTTGTCGGCGCTATTTTCCAGCTGGGTCTGCCTACATGCTCTTCGTGGGACGTCAAAGCAACGATGAAAGCAAAATAAACTATGAAATTGTTTTTTTTAAGAAAGACACTTTGGTAACTCGCTCTACGCTATTCCAGCACCGCAAGACTCTGTTTTCACCAAAAACGATGATAAGTAGTGACAAACCTTCAACTTTGACTCTACCCAACGTCAACGCTGACGTAAGGTAGAAAAACCGATTTACAGGGTGTTAATAGCATCTTGCTAATGAAGAGGCATTCTGAAACAGCACTCGAGGCACCACTAAATCTCACTGACATTATTTGTAGCGGTTGCTTTGGTCAACAGCTTTGAAGCGCGTAAATATGGCGCTGTAAAGTCATAAGGGATCGTCAAAAATGTACCTGGTGAACGGCAACAACTTCCTTTATTTACATGGCTATCTAGCCTACTCTTTAATAGCTGCCGGTAAGATCGACATTTCCATTGGCACAAAGCCATCTTTCGAAGAAATCAAAAGTGCAACTTTACTTTTGGCTATAGTTTCTTTAAACTACGAGACATTTTTTCACTTCGCCATAATTATTTTTTAACCGGTTTGCGAACCGGTTCGGTGTGCAATTTAGTGGACCCGAAACTGAACTGGAATGAAAATATTTCACCCGATTCAGAACCGTAGCCGAACCTGTATTTTTTTCTGCGTTCGAAACACTTGTATATATATGTATCTATATATATATATATATATATATATATATATATATATATATATATATATATATATATACATATATAAATATATATATATATATATATATATATATATATATATATATATATATGGGTATAGCTTCTAACAAAACTGTTTATTGGTCGACGTTTCGATCGGATGCCGATATTTCTCAAGACAACATTTCGTATTTCTGTGCACGTATTTATAAGCTCGTCGTCCAACGACGCCGAAAAAAGAGAGAGGGGGGATTTGGGGAGAGAGGTAGCAACAAACACGCTCTCGGCGAGGTGAGGTGAAGGTTTGCAAAAAAGAGAGAGAAAAAAAAAGAAAAGAAAGAAAACGCAAAACAAAAACAAACCTAAACATGCAGAAAAGAGAGAGGAGTACACAACTCTTTCAAAAACACTGTCCTCCATCGTTCGTCAGCTTGTAGAACGAGTGACAGGTAGCGCCCGCTTCAGAGGGGGGCCGCTCTCCTTAAGAAACGAAAGCGCAAAGCAGTAAAAGGGACGCTCTCACACCATCACTGGGAGGCACAGAATTCTAATGGTCACTGACCTTAGGGGAAGAGTTTACAGGAAGCGGTCGCAGCCGCACACATGTCTTAGTGACGCCAACCCTACAAAACAAACAGGCAGGCTCGTTAAGAGTGTAGGTACGATCTCCGCACTGTGGCTCAAAGCATGCACGATTCTGCCTACCGGCAGGACGGGCGAGTGCCATTCATCATTCTTAGCTCTATTCTTCTGCCCTGCCCGGGCAGCCGACAGGGTCGTCCCTGACCATGAACCAGGGAAAAGGAGCTTAACTAATCCTCTAACCGCACGCGGGAGTCGCGCGGGCCCTTTGTTGGAGTAAACGGCGGCCGGCGCCTCGATGTTGTTTGTGGCATGTGCCGCCTGTGCGGACACCCCAGGAAGGGAATAAATAAAATAAGAATAGCTTGATTACTTGTTTAAACAACACAGAGACTTAATTTAGATAGGGGATTACTCTGCAGCCAGATTATCAACAGCATGTATAGACGACATAATGCCCGGGCTAACATTCATTCCTGCCTTTACGGTGTTGAATTTGTAAATAATGTAAGATTCACGTTGTTCGCGTTCTCTTGTAGTAGAAAATCCACTCTGTAAAAGTGTGACCCTGATGGAGTCGAACGGGTGGTTTTCGGAGTTAATATGTCGTGATAAGGGTAGATCCGGGAGTGAACGAACATGTGCGCGATGGTTGTTGAAGCGCATGCAGAATGCCGTGTCCGTCTGGCCAATGTATTGGATGCCACAGTCGAGTGTCGCGTGAATTAGATGCTTGAAATTTGAGTTGGTGCTTTCTGCCACCGTGGTTTTCGGCATGTGTTTACATACGCGGCACCATGCCTTTCCGCATGGTCGACACCCACCCTTGGGTTCCCTCTCAGTTTTGGCGTGTACGAGGTAATCTTTAATATTTTTGGGGCGCCTGTATACGACCCGAGGAGGGGTGGGGAAGATTTTCGAAAGCCGTTCACTCTGTTGTAGCATGTTGAAGTGCTTTTTCAAGATTTTGTTTATGTTTGGGGAGTTGCCCCCGAACGTCAAAACTAGGTTGCCTCTCCCCTTCTGGTTTAGTTCCTTTTCATGGTGCAGCAACTCTTGGCGATCAAGGTTGACCGCTTTGCAAATAGCGTCGTTGACTATGGGTGGTGGGTATTGTTGCTTCGCGAGTACATTGCGCAAGTTTTCTGCGTTTGCCTCGAAGTCCTCGGTGCGGGAACAAATTCTCCTAAATCGGTGGGCCTGCGAGTATGGGATACTCGTTTTGCAGTGGCGCGGATGACAACTGTCGAAGTGCAGATACTGCTGCCTATCGGTAGGTTTTTTGTACACGGTAGTGATCAGTTCTCCTTTGTCGGTATTTATATGCACGTCAAGGAAATTGATTTCCGTGGTTGAATAGGTATAAGTGAATGCGATGCTTGGATGGGCCTTGTTGAAACACTCGATGAAGTCGATTAAGTCATCCTCCGTACCGGTCCAAATAAGGAATACATCGTCCAGAAAGCGTTTGTAAAAGAATGGCTTAATTTCACCGGTTGATAGAAATTTTGTTTCGAGATCGTTCATAAATATATTAGCGTAGTTGGGTGCCATTCGAGTACCCATCGCAGTGCCGTTTATTTGTAGGTAATACTGATTGTGGAATTCAACGCTATTTAATTCCAGCACTAGCTTGGTTAAAGTTTCAATGACTTGTGGGCTTGGCGACTCATGGTCCCGATGTATGCTATAGGATTCAACCAGGGCTTCAATCCCATCTCGGTGAGGTATATTTGTGTACGGAGAAGTTACATCTAGAGTTACAAGGAAGGCGCCATCAGGAATTCTTATGTTGTCGATTTCCCGTAGGAAGTGGTTAGTATCACGAAGATACGACGAATGGGTAGCGGGTATTTGCTTAATCAGGGAGTCTATGTAGCTTGATATTTGTTCGGTGAGAGTGCCTCTTCCCGAAATTATTGGCCTACCAGGGTTCCCTTCTTTATGAACTTTAGGCAGCATGTAAAACCTTCCTGGCGTTGCGTGTGCTGCTGTGAGTGCTTTACAGAGGCGTGGCTCTATTTCCCCAATTTTGACAAGATTATTTAGTGTTGTGTTTATTATTTCCTGATGTTCAACAGTTGGATCCGCGTCACGTTTTTGGTAGAAAAATTCGTTATTTAACTGACGGTGGCCTTCTTGAATGTAGTCTGATTTACTAAGTATTACAATACCTCCACCTTTATCGGCCTGTTTTATGACAATGTCTGTTCGATCACCCAGTGCCTTAAGTGCCTCGCGCTCCTCTTTAGAAAGGTTCTGGGCCCCTGGTTTGCGAGCGTTATAAACCCGCAGGACGTCTCTTTGAACGGCCTCAATGTACGAGTCCAAGTGTTTTTCCCGCTCTGATTTCGGTGTCCACTGCCGCCCTACATTGACGGAGGTTAAGGCAGTGCGCTCCTTGTCCGGCTTATCGAAAAAATATTCTTGTAGGCGTAAATTTTGTGAAAAATTGTCCAGATCTTTCACAAAGCTAAACTCATTGTATCGGCCGGTACTTGGGCAAAATGTCAACCCGCGCGAGATTACCGACCACTCATGAATAGTAAGCTGTACCCCGGAGAGGTTAATTATGTTTTCATCTATGTTCTTTTGAGTTTTTGACATTTCTTTCGACTTGCAGGGTAAAATTGGGGGTGTAATTTTGGAATTTCCAATGTCTGTGTGGTGCGGAGCTGAATTGATTTGAGAAAACTCGTTTTAGTATGGAACAGAAAACTCGTTTAAGTATGGAACTTTATCCCTTGACAATTTTTAATTTTGATTCTCATTATTTCATCTGTCTTCTTTTTCTCGAACAGTTCCAGTTCGCTGGCTTATATATATATATATATATATATATATATATATATACAGGAAAAAATGCCGGCAGTCTTTAACGCCAAAGAAGGCATAGGGGAATGGTTAGAATATTTTTTACTGTTAGTGACGTTACATTATTATTTATTATTGTTAATTACGTCAGAAAGAAAGAAAGAAAAACACGCGCCCAGAGTGGGGACCGAACCCACGCCTTTCGATTAGATCTCGAATGCCTTACCAATTCGGCTATCTGGGCGACTGTGTTCCGCTTCACTTCATATATATATATATATATATATATATATATATATATATATATATATATTGTCACGGAACATTTACCGCTGCCCCATAGCGCCATACCCCTCACAGAAGACGACGAAGAGGATGCGGCTGGCCCGAGCGATCATGGCCGCTTGTAAATAGATCGCATCGCTCTCCGGCAACACAGTCTAAATACGTCCCTTCATCGTCGCCCATGGTTCGCCTCATCATTGTCCTGCCGCCACGTAACATTTTGGAGGAGCTGCGGGGTACCGGAGCAGCTGCTGCCCAGGTCACCCTCTGAAAGCTCTGAGCGACCTCCCAGCGTCTGCACACCCGTACATCGCTGCAGCCGCCACAAGCTAGGCCTACCTCCAGAACACGGCCTCCTGCTGAACACCGCACCAAGGCGCCAGGTTTCTGAACCAGAGGTAATGGCTCAAGCATCGCTGCCGCCTCAGCTGATGCTTCAGCAGCCCCGTACTCCTAGCAGCTTTTACGGAACCGATTCTGAGGACGTAGATGACTGGCTTGACCAATTCGAGCGCGTCGCCAGTTTCAACAAGTGGACACCTGCACAAAAGCTTGAGAATGTCTACTACTCGCTAGAAGACGGGGCGCGGATATGGTTTGAAAATCGCGAACGAAGGTTAGAGACATGGGACGACTTCCGCCGGGAAGTGCGTGACAGCTTCACCAGCAGCGACCGTCGAGACCGTGCGCAAAGCCTTCTGGAAATACGGATACAAAAGCCAAATGAAAGCGTCGGGATGTTTGTCGAGGACATGGCCCATCGGTTCCGGCGCGCGGGTACAGATATGTCGGAGCCCAAAAAGCTTCGGTATCTGATGCACGGCGTCAAAGAACAGCTCTTCGCAGGCCTTGTGCGCAACCCACCGCGTACTGTGCAAGAATCTATTAAGGAGGCAACTGCCATTGAGCGAGCTGTGCAGGAGGGGTGCCGCCAGTATGCCCGAACGTCGATCAAAACTCCGAGCCCGTCCGCGGCATCACTGTCCACCACTATGGGCGACAACAACCTGCGCGAACTTGTCTGCTCGGTTGTTCGTGAGGAGTTGGCAAAGTGCGCAATAGGAATAGCGCCGTCGCAGCCAGCTGTCATCTCGGTTGCGGATGTTGTGCGGCAAGAAATTCGCCAAGCAATTTCTGCTCCTGAGCTGCCCCGAACCCAGCTTATACCCCAAATGGATTACGCGACTGCTCTCCGCTTTCACATAGACACAGCGCCGACCGCGGCAACTATGCCACCCCCGACGTACTCCCGACAGCAACCTCCTGGCTCTTGGCCACAAAGGGAATTCCCGGCTAGTCCGCAAATCCGCAAGACTGACGTGTGGCGCACCGAGGACCACCAGCCATTGTGCTATCACTGTGGCGAGCCAGGGCATGTTTATCAACGCTGCCCCTACCACGAGATCGGGCTACCAGGATTCCCGCCGACCGCCCGCCGTCCTTGTTTTGGCGAACGGCCCGTCGCCATTTCTGAGTACCTCGCCACGCGTCAGTCTTCCGAGGAGAGACGTCCGTCACGTTCGCCGTCGCCAGCCCGCTATGCTTCGCCCACCCGTCGCGATTACAGAGGCTCCCCAACAAGGCGGTCTCCAAGTCCGCGGCGTGGAAACTAAAGGGAGCAACCTTGGGAGGCAAGGTTGGTAGCGGCGGAAGCACTGAAGACCTCCCAGTACCATCGACGGCTGAAGATGTTACGGCGGCAAACAAGGACGTCGACGCTATCACGAGTGCCGATCTTTTAGTTGCCATCGACAGACACGAGGTAACGGCACTTGTGGACACTGGAGCAAGTTATTCAATAGTGAGCCGGCAGCTCGTGGACCGACTAAGAAAAGTGAAGACACCATGGGACGGACCCAAAATTCGAACGACCGGCGGCCACTTGATGACACCCGTGGGTACATGCACCGCCAGAGTTAGAATACGGGACAGTGATTACGTCGCGACCTTCGTAATGCTTCCTCAGTGCTGTAAGGACGTGATCCTGCGGATGGACTTCCTTCAGGAGCACGATGCTGTGATAAACATCCGCGAACAGTTCGTCAGCTTTTCGAGGAAGGAGACCACCTCGGAAAGTGATGAACAACGCATACCTTTGCGCACCATCGGCGACACTAGCGTGCCTCCACGGTCATGCGTGCTTGTTCGCGTTAGGCGCGACGACCTCTCCAGTGGCGATGGAATCGCGGAAGCTATCGGCCCGCTTCTACTTCAGCATGGAATCGCTATCGCTCGGGGATTGGTCATCATTACGCGCTGTGTTGCAGAGGTTCTGCTCCCGAATTTCTCGAACGAGCGTCGGGAAATCGCCGAAGGAACTACCGTGGCAGTATATCAGGATGTCCCCGACACGACGGATTGCTTTGTGCTTCAGACCGACCCGACTCCCAAGGCGACGAGCAAGCTTTCACTTGACGTTAACCCGCGCTTACCGCAAACAAAGCGAGAAAAGCTCTTGGAACTGTTGCACAGCTTCACCGACTGTTTCTCGTCAACGTCACGCGTCCGACAAACTCCGCTCACAAAACACCGCATCATCACGGACGAATCTGAGCGCCCCGTTTACCAACATCCCTACCGCGTGTCACCAAAGGAGCGCGGCGCGATACGGCGGCAGGTGCAAGAGATGCTCGCTGATGACGTCATTCAGCCTTCGAAAAGCCCCTGGGCGTCGCCAGTCGTTCTGGTGAAAAAAAAAGATGGCCCCTTGCGATTCTGCGTCGACTATCGCAAACTCAATCGGGTTATGAAAAAGGACGTATATCCGTTGCCTCGGATAGATGACTCCCTAGACCGCCTGCGGCACGCTCATTACTTTTCGTCCATGGATTTGAAGAACCGTTATTGGCAGATAGAGGTCGACGAGCGTGATCGTGAGAAGACCGCCTTCTTAACTCCCGATGGGCTGTACGAGTTTAAGGTTCTTCCTTTTGGCTTGTGCTCCGCACCCGCAACTTTTCAGCGTATGATGGGCACTGTTCTATCTGGCCTGAAGTGGCAAACGTGCCTTGTTTTTCTAGATGACGTCGTCGTATTCTCAAATACATTCGAGGAACACCTAGAGCGACTGTCATCCGTCCTCCACGCCATACGATCTGCTTCGCTCACACTCAAGCCGGAAAAGTGTCATTTCGGCTATGAGGAGGTGCTCTTGTTCGGCCACGTCGTTAGCAGCGCTGGAATTCGTGCCGACCCTGACAAGCTTTCAGCTGTTTCTCGTTTTGAAACACCTACGGACAAAAAGCCCGTCCGGCGTTTCCTGGGCCTCTGCTCATACTATCGGCGATTCATTACCAATTTCGCCCACATTGCAGCGCCTATCACGCGCCTTACTCGCAATGACGTCACTTTTGTCTGCTCCGCTGAACAGCAAGAAGCTTTCGAGCAGCTACGGCGTTGCCTGCAGACCCCACCTGTTTTAGGCCACTTCGACGAGGAGGCCGCCACTATGGTGCACACTGATGCCAGCAATGTGGGGCTAGGCGCTGTCCTCGTCCAATGGCAAGATGGTGCCGAACGAGCCATTGCCTACGCAAGCCGAACGCTGTCACGGGCCGAACGAAATTACTCGGCCACCGAAAAGGAGTGCTTATCGGTTGCGTGGGCCGTCCTAAAATTTCGACCGTACCTGTATGGCCGTGCGTTCAAAGTTGTAAGCGACCATCACTTACAACTGGCTTACAAGTGACCATCACTTACAACTTACAACCCGTCTGGCCGCTTGGCACGCTGGAGCCTCAGACTCCAAGAGTTTGATATGACGGTCGTCTACAAATCTGGTAAGCGACATTCAGATGCCGACTGCCTCTCGAGAGCGCCGGTCGGTAACGCGCCCGCTGATGACGATGACGTCAACGATGGACCATTGATTGTAGTCCTCAGTGCGCCCACCATTTCGGAACAGCAGCAGGAAGACCAAGAACTGCTACCAGTGATCGAATTCTTGCAAGGCAAGGCCAACAGGCCGCCTAAGTCTTTTATTAGAGGTCTACCAACATTCTGCCTTCGCAGCGGCGTGTTATACAAACGAAACTTTGCCCCCAATGACCCGCGTCACCTCCTCGTCGTTCCGTCACCCTTACGAAACAACATCTTGCAGGCTTGTCATGATGAGCCGTCCGCTGGCCACCTTGGTTACGCACGCACGCTTGCAAGAATCAAGAAGGCGTATTACTGGCCCAAGCTCTCGGCGAACCTGAGGCAGTACGTCCGAACTTGTCGCGACTGCCAGAGACGCAAGGCGCAGCCCGGCAGACCAGCCGGATTTCTCCGACCAATTCAAACTCCCCAAGTGCCGTTCCATCAAGTGGGAATGGACCTGTTTGGCCCCTTTCCCATCTTCACAGCGGGAAACAGGTGGATAGCAGTCGCCACTGACTACTTGACCAAGTACGCCGAAACAGAAGCTCTTCCAAAGGCCACCGCGCTTGAAGTGGCACAGTTTTTCCTCACAAGGATAGTTCTCCGACATGGGGCTCCCAAAGTTGTTATTACGGACCGTGGAACCGCATTTACCGCGAAACGTCTGCACGAAGAACTCACACTCAGCGGAACGTCTCAACGAAAAGCCAGTGCGTACCACCCTCAGACGAACGGTTTGACGGAACGGCTCAACAAAACCATCGCCGACATGCTCAGCATGTACGCTGATGTTGAACACCGGACCTGGGATGCAGTCCTCCCCTACATCACCTTTGCGTACAATACGGCCCAGCAGGAAACGACTCGAATGACACCCTTCACCCTCCTCTACGGCAGAGAAGCTACAACAATGCTCGAAGCCATGCTGCTTCACGACATCACCGACGAATATGACATCTCTTCCCAGCAATTCATACAACGCGGTGAGGAAGCCCGTCAGCTTGCTCGCCTCCGCATCACCGAACACCAGCACCTGGACGCCTCCCGTTACGACCTTCGCCGCCGTCACGCGGCATTTGCACCGGGTGACTTTGTTTGTATTTGAATACCCGTTCGACGTCCGGGGTTATCGATGAAGCGTCTGCGCAATTATTTCGGGCCGTACAAGGTGCTTCGTCATTTTAGCGAAGTAACTTACGAGGTGGTACCCGAGAATTCTGGTGTTGCCGGTCGTCGTCGATCTCGACTAGAGACTGCCTATGTAGTGCGTTTGAAACCGTATGTTTCGCGCTAAGCCAACTTCACGACCATTCTGGCTTCGGACCCTGTTGACAGTGATCTTAAGCATCGGGACGATGCTATTCCGGGAGGGGGATAGTTTTACGTGTGTAACCTGCAACAGAGCGCAGACGCCAATCGTCCAGAGCCGGTGTGCGCCGTTCTGGCGTGTCTCCATCATCCTCATCCTCATCATGGAAATCACAAGCATGATCATCACCGCCTAAGCCGCGAAGAAGACGAGAACGTGCCCCTTCGTGAGCGCGTGGTCTTGGTGCGACTGCTACCAGGCATAAGGCACAAGTTTCCCAAAATACACCCTCTGTTATTTCTCCTGCTGGCCCTCATCAATTGTTGCACAGTGACAATATATATGTATATATATATATATATATATATATATATATATATATATATATATATATATATATATATATATATATATATATATATATATATATATATATAAAATTTGTGGCAGAGTACCATGAAACATGGCGAAGTGTAAAGTAACGGTAGTTAACTGATCTTCACCATATTGCAAGAGAGGATAAAAATGGTCCTTGTGAGCACCTCAACTTCAAAGTAGGCGGTCATTAGGGAATTGAAAGGGCGGGGTCGGTGGGGTCGTCTGCAGCTGTCTGCCAGGAGACGGGCCGAATAATTCTTGTTTAGGCCGTACGGGATTTCGTAACCACAAAATATGCATGAAAAGATGTTGATGAAACCGTCAAAGTATGAATGCTTAACCCTGAGCACCTGAGGCACGCCTCTTACAGAAATACACTGAACTGGTCACCATTCGGTAAACGCACGGTCACGCGGGGCCTATACACGCCAGTCAGTCACCAACTTGTCGGCCAACGGGTTGACTGCCGAGTTGACGAATTGCCTTGTCGTACAGTGATGAGGTCCTAAAATCGCCGTTTGATGAAAAGTCGCGTAGTGTGACAGGCTAGCCGATTGAAGACGTGGACAAGGTTAGTCTGCTGAGGGGTCGTCGGAAATTGATCGCGAAGCTCTAACGGCGCCCGAGAGCATTCGTTTCGGAATGAACGTGGTTGTATTATGCTTGTTGGAAGAGTGTTTTGAGCCTAGTAAAGTTGATGCAGCAGAAATAACTCCACAAAAGCGCATATACGATCCAAATTTTAAGCAAAAAGCTTTAGGTTCAGTAATTTTTTGGAATGCATGAGGTTAAAAAAATAAAATCGTTGTTAGTTACACAGAATAGTCCAAGCGATATCTGGACGTTGCGCGAGCCGGTGAACCTGAGCCGAGCCTCCCGCGCCAGGAGAGGGAAACAGCAGTGCAGGAAGAGGTCTGGAAGAGGGCTCGATAAATAGTGACCCAGGTCGCTCCGGGAAAGGGAAGCAGCTCCGTGAAATACGTTTAGGCAGCTGTTGCCCGCGCAATAAGAGCCGCCTTGAAATGTGAAGGTACTGGCGGGGATGGAAACAACGCTCATACGAGGTGTAGCGGACGGAATAAGCTTCAAATGGTGCTCTCTTCCGGTCTCGGCAAGTAGTGAAGGGGCTGCTGCAAAGTTCAGCTGAATGTTCTAGAGGGAATCATGAAGAGGCCCAACCGTGCTTTCGCGTTTACGTTGTTATGAAGTTCAAAGTATCCGTGGTAATTTTGTGGCTTAAAACACTTCGGAGACTTCGGTGACCAGTTTTTCGTTAAAAACAAGCGGAAGAAAATAAAAAGGCTGTACAGTATAGATTACGGGGGTAGGAGGATGAGAAGAATATCCGTTGGCAACCAGCAGCTGGAGTTTTCGCTGATAGTGGAAGACAATGACTGTGCTGACACTAGCGGCTACAGTCGCGCGATGTTTAATATCTTTTTCCCATTCATCCACCTGTTCATCGTTGTCTAAGCGGCACAACCTGTCTCCAGTTTCGTGTCCCCGGAATATTCGCATTAAGTTTCGGTACATGACTGCCGAGGCCTCATGAACGAGCCTTTATCCAAACTGCCCGCGAAAGTAAAGACGGAGAATCCAAATCAATAAGGGGGTCCAACGCAGAAAAGGAAACCGCTGTTGGCTTCATAGGCCGGTTTTACGGGTGACGTTACCTCCTGTCCTCGCATGTTCCTCGAAAGCTTCTCGGTGATCTTTGTCACAAACAGCTATGTTCGGTGAGGCCTCGACTCACTTCCGTTCCTTCCCAGCCCCGCAGCGAGTCCGTTGTCCTAGGAATCGAAACAACCACGACTGTTTGTCTTCCTAACGCGGGATGTGTCGCTCCCGCCATGATCATGCGGCTGGGATGTTTTCCTTTCGTCTTTCAAATCCCATTCCTCCCATCTAGCGCGGTTGCAGTTTTTAAGTGCGAATGCACTTTATAAGCGACCCCAAACCATCCACCGCCGGCGTCGGCGGCGGCGGCGTCGGCGTCCGCAGTGCTCCTCTATAAAGAAACAGCATCCGGCGCCAGGTTTCGATCCGCGGACTTTGCGGCCGCAGCGCGACGCTCTACCGACCAAGCCACGGACGCGACTTGATATCAGCGTTAGTGACGCGCCTTATATCTTTAACGCATTCAAACTACGTCGTCTGCGGCGTGCGTTGGCGACTCAGCGGCGTTATAGCGGCTTGATAACTGCGTGGTGTACACGTGATACTACAAACCCGATGGAAGAGATGGAAGAGAAGGCGGCGAGGCGGTGGGCTGCGGGGGCCGAGCGCAAGAGCCGCAAGCGGGTCGACAACCGTGCATTCGCACTTTCACATTCTCCCCCTCGGGGAAATGCGGGGGAATTTTTTGTATGAAGGGGCTATGGCCAGATAAAGCGGCGACCCCAGCGATAGCCTGGATATCTGTCTGGGCTTTCTTTGCTATTTTACGTTGCCTAAACTGAGAAAAACACTCTTGTTTCTGCAGTCGAAATAAACATGCGTTTCTTTCACACCCGAGTTCGCGTGCGCGTTTGTGTTGCGCGTCTTTTCTTCAGTCTCTATGGTGCTGTGTGTATGTGTGTTTTCGCATCACGTCACTGCCTGCGCTCACGCTTGGGCATATTTCGTGAGTTGAAGTGTCTTGTGCGATCGGTGTTTCGGAAGCGCCACAAATCTGGAAGACTTCTCGAACGGCTCATTCGTTTAAGAGGCCAAGCCGGGCCAGTCGAGTCGATGCCTCTCTGTATCCGCAGAAGAGCCGCATCTTTAAGCTACGAACCTCTCGTATATTCGAGCCCTGCGTCTATTAAACGTCAAGACTCATTCACCCACACGCTTTCTATGTTCCTGTACAGTCCTGAAAATAAGACCACGTTCTTCGTCAATCAGGTCAGTATAAATATTTTGAAAGAACACATGCGGGCCAACATGTGTGTGGGCCGTCATTCGTTACTTCGGAATCCGCGAGGTGGTGACACCTGTCCGTTCTAAGCACATGACGTGTGTTCGATGTTTCAAACTGTTCCCCCCCTCCGCCCCTCACCCCCCCCCCCTAACACAAAGTACTCGTCCGTGCTAAGCACACGATGTGTGTTCGATGTTCTAAACTGTTTCCCACCGAACGCAAAGTAATGCCTCGAATCAAATGTGAGTGCGATTCACATATTTCTTGTCACCACCGCGAGGATCCGGGTGAATGAGGTGGCGGACGACGCACGCCGGCGTTTTCTTTTTGGGCGATGCGCGGGTGAAGCAGGACAAATGACGTCATGACTGCCGAAGAGCCGTGGATATGGCCGTTTTTAGTCTACCCAAGCGAAGAAATTGACAGCTCAACTTTTCAGTGAATACCATCTATTTGAGAGAAACAGGTCCTTTTTTTCACTTAAGCACTGCTCCGCCTGATTGAACATATCCGCAGTGCCCAGGAAAACAGTTTGCACTTAATGCTAACCGGAAACTTCTTACGCGTTATTCGCTTTTTCTAGTCTCTCTTTTAAAAAAAAACGAATAGAGATTTTACTGGCTAAGATGAATAATAGCTAATGCAGCATACCTTTTTTTCATCAGTAACCAAGGCTTCTCTGGAGCTTGCCGATTCTAACCCCGCACTACAAAATCAATAACTATGCTTACTGGGATGTAAATTCATGAAGAAGCCCATCTACATTGTCAAACATTTGCGTTTAAGAGACACTGCAAAATTAATAGAATTGTTTGCATGAGGAAGCCGTAGAAAACAGCGCTAGGGAAAAACAGCACAAAGAAACCGAACGGAAGTCAAGAAAGAGACACACAGGGGCGCTGGTGTTTGTCTATTTCTTTTCTGCCGTTCAGTTTTTATACGGAGTTTTTTGCCACCAGTATGAACCAACTAGCCCGTCTTCACACTCTAGCACAGGGGAGTGTTTTATTAAGTCCAAATAAAAAAAACACCATAGTTTGATGGTCTTGATAAATGGTTACAAACACCATAGTTTGATCGGCAACTCGATACTGAGTTGCCGATCCTCGTCGGGTACGCTGGGTACGTGATTACGATGTAGTCGAGCTCGGTTGCGCCTTGTGGTTGCGTCTTGCGTCTTGTGCATTTGGCGTAGTTGTTGAGGTAGTTCCACGATTGGTCCATGGCGTTGAAGTCTCCGCAAGCGAGTAGTTCGGAGTCTTTAGTGATATTTCCGGCCTTGTGGAGCAGTGATATGAATCGTTGGTGCTTCTGTGACGGGTTGCTATATACGTTAAGGATAAATAGGCTCTTTGTGTTGTTCTTGGTCGGTATAATTTCCGTCTTGATGTGTTCAATGTTGTTTTTGATTTCGTCTTCCAAAACATTCAGTCCTTTTCTGACCAGCGTGCATTGGCCTATTCCAGCCGCCGGGCCCACTTGCACTCTGTATCCTGGAAGGGTTGGCGTTGCGGTGAGTGTTTCTTGTAGTAGGATCACGTTCGGATTTTTTCTTGGCAAGTTCGATGTGCTGCTGTAGTACTGCCGGCTTTGGTTGGAAGCCGCGGCAGTTTGACTGCCATACGGTTATGCTAGTGGATCGGTAGCCATGGTTGTCCTGATTGGTAGTTTTGCCGGGTTCTTGGTTGATCTGGTGCATCACCGGTGTCATCATTTTGTCTTTCCTTCCTCTCATGTCTGCCAGTATGCTGTCTTGCTGTTGAATCTCTTTTCCGAGGGTTTCCGTAATCCTCTGGATTGTCTTGTTTAGTTGCTCCCGGATGTCGTGTATTGTTACTTTTTCTACTTTTCTTCAATAAGTCGTTTCTTTGCTGCTGGCCCCTCGTTCGTCTCTGTTATGACCTTGCTGATGCTTGGTTGGCCTGTCAATTGCTGCCTATCAGTCAACGCTTTCTTGAGGCAGTTTACGCTTTGGGTGAGTTGCTGAATCATCGCTTTCAGCTCGGCATTTTCTTTGCGCATGTCTTCGTTCTCTTTGCGTAGTATACCTATCACCTCCTCTTCCTTGCTCTGGATTCGCTGTTTCTTGTGTCCCGCGCTCATTTCTGGGATCCCAGTCGTGCCTACGGTGACACGCACCGTGTCTGCCCAGGTCACTTAATCTCTGGATGGTGATCGTCCGCGTCGCGTGGTGTTGTCGCGGCGTTGTCTTTTTTGTTAGCTATTGTCCCGTGATTGGCAGCGGTTCCGAGAAGGCGTCCTTGAATTGTGCGCAGCTGGAGCGTCGAGCGATGGAAAATTCCACGCTTGCGTCGGCTGTTCTTCTGCTTTGCGCCTTTCCCAGTGCCAGTTATGCACCAAGTACGGGGTCTTATATCTTGACTCTTTATTTCCTGTGATGTGCTTATCCCCACAAAGCTTGCACTTTGGCGTGCACGTATGATCTTCTTTGGGGTTTTTCTCACCGCAGCCTCTGCATGCCCGCTCGTTTGGTGTTGGGCACACATCTTTACGATGTCTTACTCTGCCCCATTGGTGGCACACGTCTACTTGTTTGCGATAAAGCTGGCACTTGATGAGGGCGTTTCAAACCTGACAAAGTTGAGAACCTTGCCTCCGCTGCAGGCTACGATGACTGTTGTTGACGTTCCGATGCGTTTAGCGCCCAAGGCTAGCGGGTTCCGTTCGTTGACGATTCTTGCGTCTATGTCTCTCGGCGTTTCGCTGAGCGGGATGCCTCCAATCACTCCTTTAACTGTGTCGTGCGGGGTCGTGCGATATGCGCTCACCTCGTGGGGGTTTCCCCTGACGACGATGCCTGGAATACGATCATAGCGTCTTGCGTTCTCTTTTTTCGGCGTACTGATGACGACGATGTTTTGTTGCGCGCTAATGCACATCGTGTCTTCCTTTCAGGCCTTCCCGGTGACAGCGGCTGCCACGTGTATGGCGGCGATTACGTCAACTAGTCCCGTCTTCGCCACGTGTATTCCGTCTTGTGGTCGGATGACAATCTTGGTTTTCTCCCTTGGCATCGACGGCATCCTCGGTGCTTTGATTACCGAGATCCTCGTACTTCTCGCCTGCTTTTCCGTTTTGCGTCTGTCGCCCCCTTCGTGGTTGGTTCCCGACTTCTTCTGCCGACGCCTGGCGTATCGCTCGCCTGCGGTTCTCCATCCTGCTTCTTGGTTGAAATCTTCTGGTAGGATTTTCTCCCCCTCCACTTGCACATATTTTCCGCGACCCTGGTCTTGAGTACAGGTTTCCATGTCGTGCTGTAATGACACTCGCTAGGGCGTGCCCAGACTCGCCGCCAGCATGGCGGCCCGTCTAGTCGTTCCTCGTTAGGCTTAGCGCTGCGTCGTCTAGCACTGACAGAAAAAATCTAAGTCCGCAAACTTTCACTTGCCCGTTGGGATTTTGGTACCCAATGATGCTGCTTAACGTGCCGAACACGCTGATATATGTGAATGACGGTTGTGGCAATTTAGCACTGCATTATGTACCATCAATTTCGGAGCCGATGTAAGATACGTCCACTCACTTCGGCGATCGCAGCGCCCCTCCCTCTCACTATAATAATTGCTGGTGTTACAGACTGTGCATTGAGAATGAAGATAAATAATGAACAGTCGTGAATGACAAGAAAGCACGAGGACGGCGCAATCGAATCCCGGCCGCGGCGGCCACTTTTCTGATGGAGGCGAAATGCAAAAACGCCCGTGTGTACGAGATTTCGGCGCACGTGAAATATCCCCATCTGGTGAAAATTAATCCTTAGCCCTCCTCTGCAGCGCGCCTTATCGCTTGCGTTGCGTCGGCGGGTTAAACCCTACAATCAATAAATCTGAATAGTAAGGAAGTGTTCAAAAACACTGAATTTTATAAAAAAATATGAATATATACGACAACAAGAATACGAAATAAGAAAACAAGTACATCTGTGAAGTCATCAAAACTATTCCAATCGAATAGTAATTTCAAGTACGTTACATGACAGTTCAAAACATGTATAAATTGTGGCAACATTTTTATACTTCATTAAAGTAGTTAAACACCTACAAAGTTAACTTGGTAAAAACTGTACATATTGGTATCCTAATTGCTTCTGGAATTCAGTGAAAATATTGTATCCTTTATCTATAAATATACCTTTATTCTAAACTGATAATACAGTAGGCAAGGTTTCGTCTTGTTTAAATGAAAAGCTACTATTATGAAAAGGTACTATTTAAAGCAAACGAAGGGAGTGGGCTCTGGGATATGGGACGTGGGTGCTGTGAAAGGCTAAGATTGGGAGAACAGTGTTTCCCGGTCGAGGCGACAAAAATCGCCTTTTTGGGGACAGGGGGCACAGTTGAGTTTCTATTCGCTTTGGAAATAACCGTTGCTCATTCCGGGGTTAAGGGTGGCTGGGGGTTGTGGTGGGAGAACGACTCCGAGGGCCTACGAGAAAACTTCGCTTCGGCCATACCTCAAATTGGTCTCGATCTTCGACGACAAGTGCGAAATAACATGCTAACGCAGCGCTTTTTTTAGAATCTTTAAAAATACCTCGACAACCGAAGTACGGCAACATCCGTCTTCCTTTTTCTCTGAAGGGCCATCCGGCGATCCACCACCCGATCTCCTTTTTCCAGCAGTGTCCCTGTCACTTTTTTGTTAGCACTTAGTTCTTTGTTTTCCATGTTCAGCAGGTTTCTTCTAAATTTAATATGCACCATCTAGCCCAGCAACCAACTCTCCTGTTTTCCCATTCTCACTCACTATGCAAGGCGGTCAAGCAACAACATTGAAAAATTTCGTTTACATTGATTCTTTCGTCCGTTTTGTCCTCATGCCCGGTATAGAATAAGTTGGGCCTCCTTGTTCGTACTTATTCTAAATGTTTGGAAGCCATTTCTGTCGACACAGAGCAAGTGCAACCGCTGCCTGTGCCCCCATGCCTTCGTACGTTTATATTTATTAAGCTAAATCTTGTTATCTAATAATTAGTTTCATGCAGTAACGGAAAAGTAACGACGTTACTTTTTTACAGTAACTGTAACTGTAAATAGTTTCTCTTCGAAACTTCGTAACTGTAACTGTAACAAAGTTACTTTTTTGGGTTAGGTAACAGTAACTGTAACACTGTTACTTTTTTTCGGTAACGGGCCCATGACTGCTTGTGCCTTAGTGCGTTGTGTCTTGTTTAGTTAAAAGGACACGTGGCTTAGGCGCGGCAAATGGCTTATTTTAGTAAAAAATGGAGAACGCTCATACTTAAGTGTAAGACGTGAAGGTAGCAAAGCTGTACGCAACCTTCAACACCATCACGACGGTTGAATTCCTCCATTGAAACGGGTTTGCTTTTTCTTCACTGCCGCAACAATCTTTACTGCTTCACTGTTGCTTTAAGTGTGAGCTTCTTTCATTTTCGGAGGTTAAAATCTATAGACATCACCTTAGAGGAGCGCAAGCTATGACGTTGTAGCGCCACCATCATCATCTTCTTCCGCGCCACCATCACCATCTGTAGATTGGGCAGCTGGCATGGAAGACACTCAGCGCACGGCACCCGGTCTGCAATGGCACGCCGGTTCTACTCGCGTCGTCCTGACTATGGCATCGCCAGCGCAACCTCAATAAACGTGGGCTCCGCCACACCGCCTCATTTGCCGCCTACAATTTGGTAAGCCCGACAAGCGGCTTCGCCATGGCTGCGCAACGCTGCCTCCCCAGGCACAACGCGGACAACGGCACGCGAAGAAGGTTCCCCGCCCTCCCAGACCTTTCCTTGCTGATTCTCTTTGACACCACCACAAACCACGCGGCATGGTTCGTCATCCTGGAGAGCCATTTTTATGTAAATGACATCTGGTCTCCGGAAATCAGGTGCCTCGGGACATCACAGAAGCTACCTGCTGACCTTATTGAGCAGATCCTGCGGCCGACACTAGGCCCGAGTGCGTATGACGACTTAAAAGACGCAACCCTCAACTTCACGGCATAAAAACCCGGCAGACGACAATCCCAACAGAACCTGCAGCCGTTACCACCACCAGTCCTCCTCCAACACAGCCCTCGGACCATGTACCCGAACCCTCACTAGGTGATGGGTCCGCGATCATGGGCGCGTACCTCGAACTACGAGACCTCAGCGGTCTTCCGGACGTCTACACCCCTCGCTGCGACATATAGTTTTTCAGCTCGAGGGCCAAACTTTGTCAACTATGTAAGGAGCCAACCGCTGCGCTACCACCTCGCAGCGACCTGCCTGCCTGACGAGCTCCTCGCGCAGCTATGGCTCTCACCACGTGGCCCACAGACCAACGACGAGCTGAAGAAGGTTGTTCTTAAGCACTATGGCGTCTCAGACAGTATGTTTCAGTACTACAGCGATTGTTTTTATTACACGCCCTCCTCCATCACGCCCATACCGATGCCATCCTCTACACCACCACACGTTCTAACGCCAACTGTGCATACAACTTCGCCGCAGTGTTCAGTATCGCCATGCCAGGAAACGCCAGCGGTGGCTACGGCTTGCAGCACTACAGAGTCGACCTTTAGTCTATTCAAATCTGCGTAACACCATGCCACAGCGCCACAGGTTGTTGCGTCGTCTTCACCGACCCCAGCAAGTGTCGACTGCTTTGCTGCTCGTGCCTGCGAAACGTCTCTGCACTGCACAAGTGAAGGCAATCCTAATGAGCGCTGTACTCCCGGTGTACGACAGCCGTCTTCCTCGCCTCATGTGGAACTGCGTCAAGCAGCCAACGACAGATCGAGGACTCGTGGAATTGAAGCTACCTTCGAAGCACATCAGTTTGCTATTCACAATCTTCACACCCTGGCTACGATGGCGATACCGGAGCAAAGATTGCGGGTCGCCCCTCCCAACAACCATCGCCGAAATAAGTATCCCATGACCCCGTGCAATCAAGAGACGCGTCAAAAGCTGGTCCCCAGACGTCGACCGATTCCCTACTCCAGGACAGTGTTAGGTAGACGCAGTAATCGGAGCTCAGCCGTCTGTCCACAAATCAAACAGGCGAAACCATCTTGCAGGATGGGGATCCGACGTCATTGGAGTTCAAGCGCAGCTCATCAAGGCTCCGCTCTACCGCCTCCCACCGCGGTTGCGAAAGCCGCATAGACAGCGATGAAGCCACAGAGCCCACACCGGGGCACAGTGAAGCCCGCACTCCGGTCGTCATTCTGCTGCACCACGCTTCACCTTGTCGCTGTTGTTAAAGTTACGCCTGCCGTTCGCTCCACCATCAGTTACAGCAGGGGCTTCGCACCCCGCAACGCGTCCGCGTCCGCACTCCAGGCCTCGACCACCCGAGGTTGCCCCTAACCCGGACGCTACCTCGCCGATGACCAGGACCAGGCGCTTTACTCAACCCCTGCCACTAGACCACTGACTGCCCACAGACTCTCTCTTGCTACGGACAAACATTACATGTGCCTGTGAACTTCGGTCAGTGTTTCTCCTGTCGCCCCACCTCCGCGTTACCGTACAACACCGCAAAAAATACTACCGAGCTGTTTTCTATATCGCACTCCGCGCTAGCGGGAGGGGGGGGGGCGCCCTGTAGCGCCACCACCGTCATCTTCTTCTTCAGCGCCACCATCATCATCAGTAGATGGGCCAGCTGGCATGGAAGACAGCACTCGGCACCCTGTCTGGGACGGCACCCCGGCTCTACTCGCCTCCTCCTGACCACGGCATAGACAGCGCAACCTCAAGACACGTGGGCTCGGCCACACCGCCTCATCGGCCGCCTACAACGTGTCTTTCTCGTTCCAGTGTAGTGTAGCGATGATTAGGGCGAACGCAGGAGTTTTTTTGCCAATCTTAGCCAATCTCTCTAAGTGGGTATGCTTGGCTTGACAAACGTGCACTGGAGATGCTGGCCGGTCGTCGTGAGGCACGGGTTCCGCATTTTCTCGGTTTTAGAGGCGAAGCATCTCATGGTCGGGTCTATGTCCCTCCCTTGTCGTTGTCGCGCCGTCCACACCCCTACTGCGCATGCTCGGCTTGCTAAACGCCCGGTCCCTGCTACGGCTCCTGGAGCGACAGTGTTGCCGATGTCTTCATGGGCCGGCACGGGACGAGCACGCTTCACGCGTCTTCGACGTTTCATCGTCGTCGGCAGCGGCGTGCGTCGGCGAGTCTCGGCGGGCCGTGATTACAAGCAGCCCAAAACCATCCGGGGAACGTGCATCGACCTCATCTTCAGCAACCTTAGGGTTCATTAATTACAACAGCTTTTGACTTTACATTTCACACACCATGAGGCGGTGATAATCAAAGCGGATCGCCAACCACAGCTCGACGTCACCTACGTTGAACATGATGATGATAATGGTTAAGTAAAGACAAACCTATACCACGTACAACAACTCTCTCTCTCTCTCTCTCTCTCTTTAATGCCTCTGCGCTCTCACCCCCCCCTCCAATAACATACACCATCTTCCTGCAGGGGAACCCTGAGTAGTATGCGAAACAGCCATGGGGTCAACGCAATTTCCCATTTCGTAGTTCGGGTAAGTGAAAAGTGTGGTAGTTACCATGGAAACCAAACTGTAAATATAACGGTAGCTACGTACCTCAACCTCACGGAAACGACTTACTTAAAAGTAAAGAACACTTGAATCGACCCCATGCCTGCTTCGCATACTACTCAGGGTTCCTCTACAGGAAGATGGTGTAATTTTTTTTAAACTGCCGAGTGGTCACCGAAATCTTGGCTAATCTCCCTATGTGGTTATGCTTGATTAAACAGACGTGTGCAAGAGACGCTGTGCGATTATTGCGTGGCATTTTCTTGGTTTTGTTAACTCCCGGGCGATCGCCGCGAGGCCTCCGCTCACGTGCGCGCGTTCGTCAATTTCTTGATGTTGTTAACTGCGGACACAAAAAATTACTATTTGCTAAACATTTTCGCTCGTAAAAAACAGAGCCTGCAGATTCATAGTTGGTTTTCTTGGTTTTCTTGGTCCGGGTGATGAGAAAAATTCTGGGTCTGTGAAAAAGCTTTGGCGGAAACAACATTACAAAGTGAGGAAATGGTAAATTTGGGGACGCAACTGGTGACTTTATAATTATAGATGTTTGCTAGTGAGTAGCCAAATGTATAAAGGCCTGTATTATGTTAATTAGGGCCCGTTACTTTTTCAATCGACTCGAATTATTTTTTCTCCAACGTCAAGAAGAAAAGGACCATTTTAAATATTATATTATCAATTTAAGGGAATGTGTAAAAAAGTATGTTGGAAACCGTTTTAACGTTACTGTGATATTATCAAGGCCAACACTGCCTAGATTTCGCTTTTTATAATTACTTCTTCTTGGGGATGCGCCGGAAAGAAAAAAAGAATCAGCCGATCGTTAAAAACATACTTCACGCAATGGAGAAGAAGTGGCCGGACCACAGAAGAAATATGCATCGATGGAATCGCCGCTTTTAGAGGGTGAATATGTTCAATGCCTTTATAAAAGAATATGCAGACACCATAGGAATTTTTTATTTAGAGCAAGAGCAACAAATTTGCAAGTTCCGAATTATGGCCGCCTTCGTCAATTGTTCGCTCGTTGTAGTGGAGTTTTGCCACTTTCAATTGAGAAAATATTTAGCAACTTTCTGGTATGAATGCCAGTAAGGTAGCATTGGCGGGTTGCTTCATTGTTTTTTTCACAGAATATTGCCGCGAACTATGCATTGTGTTTGTTTGTTGTGATTTTACTGCCGAGCCGCGCCCGGCTGTGTTATCTGTGTCCCAAGCAAAGAGCTGGTTGCATTGTTTATTTTTATGCCTCACTGGTTATCTCATTTTGATAGGAGAGTGTTTCGCTCTGACGTCACTTACCTAGAATAATCTTCTTGGATCTACAATGTTCTGGATGTAAATCTATGTTTCCAGAAACACTCGCGCCGAAAGATAAAAGCTTGCAGAGCAGAAACTGCGGCATTCTATCGCCGACGTTCCCTTACGCACGTCACTTTGTTGATTGCTGCTTCACAGCCTATGTACTTTTTTAGTTGTTAGGGGAGCACAAGTTCACTCCATTAAGCTTGTTTCATATGCGAAGCATCTCATGCTCGGGGCTGTGCCCCTCCCTCCCTCGTTGTCGTTGTCCGCCGTCTACACTCTACTGCGCATGCGCGTCTCTTCAGCCCCGTCAGCATTTGGGCTACAGAAGACCATCCGCGCAGTAGTGAGAACGAAGCTGCTGAAACTTCTCCCCGCGCCGCCACAGACCCATGTGGCTTCCCTTACCGACGTGATTAGCGAAGAAGTGCTATAAGCGTTTGGAACTTCTACGCCGCCCGAAGTACCCCGCGAGCCACAACCTATGATGTGCTCCGCGGCTGTTCGTCAACCCCGCCCTCCTCAAACACGTCATCAAGAGGCCCCACCGTACGCCGCCCACTTTTGTCCGAAACCAGACGCCAAGGAAGACCGACGTATGGCGAACTTCCGATAATCGTCCTCTGTGCTACCACTGCGGAGAGGCCGATCACATCTACCGTCGCTGCCCCTACAAGAGGCTCGGTTTGGGAGGTGTTCTCCGTCGACGCACCACGCCCCCGACCCGGCCAGCGCCCAGCTGAGATTGAAGAATACCTAACACCAGCCGTGGACCAGCCCGTTTCTACCTCTCCCCGTCGCCCTACCCGTCCCAGTCGCCGAACCGCCCTAGCAGTGCTGACTATACACGTGGGAGGTGCCCCTGCCGACGCGGAGTAAACTATAGTGAGCGAATTTCGGAGGTGAAGTTGCTCAACGGTGGAATGACCAAAACCCTTCAACGACGCAAGGTGTCGTCGAAGAGTGCGACTCACGACATGTCCTCAGCCCGACGACCCGATATAACCGGGAAGTGACTCCCGAACACGATGACAACGTCACGGCACGACGCGTACCCGACATAACCGAGACTGCCACTGAGCAGTCGACGACAACGACGGTGCAAGTGCCCGACCGTCAACAAACACAAGCCGAGATGCGACGCCCCGACGCACCCGGAACTCGAGGAAGGCGGCGTTCGATGTCAAGTTGTCCATCGACGGCTTTGATGTAGTCGCCCTCGGCAGCCAAATACACGGCAGCCGAATACTCGGTGATGCTCGGATCATTCGCTTCTAAGCTGAGGAAAGTTACTACTACGTGAAACGGTCCGCACATACGCAAAGCAGGACGCCATCTCGTAAGACCAGTTGGAACGTGCACATCATGCGTCACCATAGGCGGCACCACGTATCCTGCTGAGTTCGTCATCTTGCCTCACTGCTCCCGCGACACAATTCTTGCAATGGACTTCTTGACGGGCAACGGTGCAAGAATGAATCTAAAGACCCAGACCATAACATTTTCCTCCGATCAATCCGTGACACCTTAACCGAACCCCGAACACCGTGCTGCTGTAAGGATCGCCGATGATCATGCCACCCTGCCACACCGCGAAAGCTTGATGATCACCGTATACTGTGAAGATGCTGCTTCTGACGTCGACGCTATCATACAGAGTGACCAAAGGTTAGTTCTCAACCGCGGTGTCTCCGTCGCAAGAGGCAATCCGTGCTTTAAGCAAACGCAAATCGCACGCTTTGGTCACCAATTTTACGGAGGAGTACCAGCATCTAAACAAGAGCCCCGCAGTGGTGTTCCTCGAAGAAACGCAAGAAGCAAGTCAATTGTTCGCGGCCGCCTACTTTTAACGCGCTCGCGCAGACGCTTACAACCTGCCGCATCCTTTCGACTTGAACCCGGCGCTGCCGCAAAAAAATCGGGACAGATTACTGGATTTGCTGCGTCGCTAAAGCTAGTGTTTCGCAAATATCGATTTACATCCAGAACATTGTAGATCTAAAGATCAAAGAATATTATTCTAGGCAAGTGACGTTACAACGAAACGCTCTCCTATCAGATTCAGATATTCAGTGCGGCATAAAAATAAAGAATGGAACCCTGGCTTCGCTTAGGACACAGATAACACAGCCGTGCGCGGCAGGGCAGTAAAAACAAAACAAACAAACCCGTTGCAGGGTTCGCGGCATTACTCCCCTGTAAAAGTGCATCGACCGGATGTTAAAAGAAAACAACAGGCCGAACAAACAACGGCAACAAGAGGGGAGTAATGCCGCGAACCATGCATTGGGTTTGTTTGTTTTGTTTTTGCAGCCCGGCCGCGCCCGGCTGTATTATCTGTGTCCCAAGCGAAGCGCGGATTCCATTTTTTATTTTTATGCTGCACTGGTTATCTTATTCTGATAGGAGAGCGCTTCACTCTAACGTCACTTGCCTGGAGTAATCTTCTTTGATCTACAGTGTTCTGGATGTAAATCGACGTTTCCGGGAACACTCGCGCCGAAAGATAAAAACCTAATTCTAATCGCTGATGCTCGCTTACGCACGTCACTTTTTCTAGTTCTGCTTCGCAGCCTGTGTTCTTTTTGAGTTGTTAGGGGAGCACAAGTTCGCTCCATTAAACTTGCTTTTCCTTCAAGACGACCGTGTCATCCTTGTCTTTGTTACAATGTTGCTGTATATTGAAACTTTAAATGTCTTTCGCTGGTTATTAATTGTAAAGAAGCGGTGTTATTTTTACGGTTTTTTGACGATGGTCACATTTTTTATTTCGATATTTATTGTCATGTATCTTCTTGACAGCAATATAATCCACAGTGTGGGGTGCCCTAGCAATAAATCCGAAGGTGTGCAAATACTACGAGGAAGCTGCGAAAAATTCAAGACCATTCCGTCGTGTAAGTGCGGCAGACCAGTGGAGCGGCAAAGTCATTGTATTATGGTAATGACGGCCACAATGGTTTCGCTATCACTATCCAATACACCGACCTGCATACTCGAAATTGCAAGCACATTATTGAGTATGAAAATGTTTCATGGATGCTTCTGGGTGGTCAGACCTGACGGATCGGTTTTGCATCGCACGCCAGCTGTATCGAACACAAAAACCGTCATCCGCTATTTTATAGGTGGCTTCAACACATCCACATTGAAACCGCCGACTTCGACCACAGGGTAGAAGAAGTCGGTGATGTCATCGGAACTGATTGTGGGGTTTGACGCGCTTAGACTGCACAGACTATCATCTGCGCCAAAGTGGAGGCTCCGGATTACTTTTGTCTCCCTGGGGATTTTTAATGTGCGTCGAAATGTGGACACACGGGCGTTTCTACTTTTCCCCTCCTTCAGAAAAGCGGCCGCCACGACAGGGAACCGAATCCCTGTACTTCGTCTCATCCGCACAACGCCTCAAACACTGAACCAAGGTGGCGGGTGTCATCGCAAAAAACCCGCGTTGTGAGTAGAGTCCCAAGGGTACTGAATGGGAAAGAGTTATTGTAGAGTTCAGAGCCCTCCGTATTTTTGGTATCACCCCGTCTTCCCGAAGGCCTTCGGCCATTTACTGCCTGACGCAATTTGCTTCGCGATCTGTTTTCGCCTTATCTTTGGAATGGCTCCCATCTCCGCGCTGCAGCGCTCCTACTGTCGAGTTCCTACTGCCGAGTTGAAGCGCGTGCTGCTGAACTGATCAATGGCCGAGTCACGTTTCAAAGAACGTTACGATGCCATTCCGAGTCCTTACTCCACTCGAGCATCCAGTGCAGCAGGTCCTTGAAATTGATTTGCCCATGCATAAGCGTTGCGGAATCCTCCAATCAGCCGATTGAAGGGTGCAAATGGAGAGGAGGAGGAACTCAAAATACGGCCCTTACACTCGGTAGTAGAATATATGCGAAGGTATTTTAATACAGCTTCGCTGTTCAACTAGCCTGCAGTGTCAGGAATATGCGCGTGGGCGTAACACTTGCTGCGCTGACGCTGCTGCAATGAAGTGCGGCTGCGTTGTGGTATTGTTCTATGTATGTGTTCTATGAAATCAGCAGTGCCCTCTGCTGGCCGTCGTCGATGGTGCGGCACTGCGCTGTCAAGCCGGGAAACTTGAGCGGGGAATCTGCAAGCGAAGCCGTTTCTGATCCTACTGCTCAACGTTACGGCTGCGTAACGGTCAGAGGGGATGTTGTTTTAAGTTCGGAACTCTTTAGGGGCTCGCCTTGTTGTCGTAACTGGCTCACTGCCACAATGTCTAGCGACTGATGGAATCAGACGGCACAGGGAGATGACAGACACAAGTAGACCCCCACAAAGTATGGCGCACCAGACCCGAACAAAGGCTTCAAAAAACAGACGGTTTATATACTCATAACCGTTCGAGACTCCTGAACAGCTGGCGTTTGTCATATATCTCCCAGTTGTTTAGCGCAAATAAAACGGCTGGTACAATTGTGGCAAAATCTGTGTGCATATCCGGAAACCTGCCGCGTCTCTTTAGATAGCAACGGCTGTTTCGTTGGTTTTTATCATAGTAAGCGAAAAAAGTGGCGGGAAAATGTGACGCGGTCTAAGCTGCCCAGTAAGGCGCCGGCACGTGCGGAATGGAAGCAGGCATAGAAAATACAGAACTCCCACTCCGGCATTTACAGGCAAGGGTGGCGCGAGCACTGTGAAAGCGGCAAATTTGAATTGCGTTGGACAAACCTTTATTCAAATCATCAGGAGAGGCGTGAGACAGGTCGGCGAAAGCGTGATGAGTTGTAGCAGGGAACGGATAACGGTGCCACAGCGGGCGACGGCTGTCGCGTTCAGTTGAACGGCTTTGTTTTATGGGGGGATTAGCCAAAGCTTTACTTATACTAACGGAGACCTGAAAATCTGTGGGATTTTACAACTCGCCATTTGGAGAGTAAGGCTTTTACAACTTAAATAAAATCGCGTTATGAAAAACTGAGAGTTCAAATTGTCGCTTTTTTTCATATCCTCGCGAGTCAGCACTTGGCTACAGGAATCATCTTCCAGCAAAATGTTTACGCGCTAAGTGCTTCGTTTGCCCCACGGTGCTGACTGCGACTAAAAAAAGAAACAAAATAGTTAGCCAGAAGTGAGGCGGAGGCTGTGCAGCGCAGCTCCCTTTAAAATACCCGAGGAGAACGCCTTGCCCGGACAGCATGTGGGGTTACGAAGTGCCCGGCACAACTGATGGTGAGTGTGTTTTGCTGCTTCCAAAGCCCAATTGATTTTGGTTTGGTTGATGTTTTCACCTGGGCTCAAAGATGTCGCTTTGTGGGCCGCGCCGCTGCTGCCGCCACCGATTCGGTTGATAGGGCGAGCGCCCGGCATGCTCCTGCCACGGCGGTCACGGCGGCCGCTTTGCCGCCGCGGCAATTAGGTGGCGTGCTTCGCTTCCGGAAACTAATGACCGCTCGGGTCTGTCGGTCGGCGCTTCTGTCGGAGCGCGATAATTTGGCAGCAGGCGGCAGCTGCAACACTGCACGCACCGTTCGCACTGCAGCATGACTTCGAAGCTGAGAGACGAGTTGCGGAGCACGTAGACGCGCATGGAGAAATACATGCAAAGTGGCACAATGACGCTCCAGCGCTAGCTGTCATTACACGATTCTATTTGGAAAAACCTCCAAACTGTGCTTCATAAATTAGTAGAACTTTCCGCTAGGGTTAGTTGGTGAGTAATTACCACGTGTTCACCATGCCTTCTTTTTGTTGCACTTCAAACCATGACAAGTACCTCATAGACAATTTTTTACTGGAGTGTCGTAAACTTTCCCTTGTGGCGCTGAATTTAGGTTTTTGTTGCAATAAAAGCAGCGTAAATTAGGTACATATGATAAGGAATGAAGAAATTCCGTCTCTACGAGGCTAATTGAAAGCCTGGTCTTAATTTACGCCTACTGCATTGCATACGGAACACCTCCCACGAAAAACGAATAATGGCCGTATACCGTTCGCCGTATTGGTAAGCATCGATTTGAAACCGTGCTGCAGTACAGTGTTTAATAGAGACAATATTGGATTGTACGTTTTGACCTCAGGCCGCATTATGTGCGCTTTACGTTATTGTATGAATTGCCCGTTCAATTTCTCATGTACCGCCCTCCGGCAGGCCCCAACTCATGCACTGCGCTCCGTAAAGCCGTAAGCGGACAAGTATCGCCACCTGGTGGGGCCTACTTAAACAGTCACTCACTGATTCTCCATACAGTTTGTCCCGCCGCTGGAACATCGCCCGGGAGTACACTTCCGACGGCCGCATGTCGAAGTGCGCCTGAAGCGCGGCCACAATGTCGGCGTGGTCGAATTGGTCCGGCGTGAGAGGTTGCAGTAGCGCCCAGACAGTCTCGTGCGTTTGTGCGCCGCACAGCGTGAGAAGGTGTGCACGTTTCTTCACTGCGTCCCTGACGTCGTCAGCTTCAAGATAGAACTGTAGACGGCCGTACCTTGAGTAGTGTCTGCCGCTGTGGGTGCTCCACCTCGTCGCCAATGTTACTAGACCAGTGACGCACTGCTATAATACAAAGAAGGTCGTTTATTGAGAACTAGCCGGGACGTGTCCGGCGTCGTCCATGATTTGGCGCGTTAGTAGGCCACAAGGTACCAAATGTCTCTTGACTGACCATTGTGCAGGCGACCCCCGAGTCTACCTCGATCGTTACCGACTTGCCCTGCACCTCGACTGTCAGCGTTACCTTCGGCGGGGTGCCCTCACTTGGAACCGCGTGAAGGTCGTAGAGCTCTGAAGCCAGCGGTTCCGGCTGCTCGGGTGACTTTCCCCGCTGTTCCGGCCTGTCAACTTCGTTAGTTATATCCAGGTCCTACGCCAACGTCCCTAATGGGCCATCTTGACTCCCTTTGTATCCCGTTTTCTTATTTGATTCAGGTGTCGTCGAACAACTCCTCCTCCCACACATCGGACGTTCCAAGATCGGGGGCCGATCTGTTTCTCAAGGACTCCTGAAATCCGATTGGGCTCCTTTAGAAACTGCCGTACCATGACTTGTTCGCCTGCCACTAACTGTCAGTCATTGGGCAGCTTCTCTTGTTTTTCAGTTGCTTCTGGTGCAGGCTTGATCTGGTCTAAGTGACTTAGAAGCTCCCGTCCAGACATTGCCATGGCTGGGGTGATTCTTGTGGTCTCGTGGATGGTGCCGTGCTGCCGAAACAAGAATCGCGCGAGCCGGCAACTCATCGGCCCAGACTTGTCCCGAGCCAGTGATGTTTTCAACTCGCCAACATAGCGCTCTGCCTGCCCGTTGGTAGCAGGGTGTTACGGCGCCGAGGTTATGCGGCTGATTCCGTTGTCTGTGCAGAACCTCGGCATTTCAACAGACACAAAAGCTGCGCCATTGTCGTACACAATTTTTTGCGGTACGCCAAAAGTAGCGAAAAGGCTGCGCAGTACCGCAATCACTGCTGCCGACGTAGGCTGGTTCACTTCTCGCAATTCCAGCCACTTGGTAAAAGCTTCTGCTACCACAAGAAATGTATGTCCGCCCACAGGTCCAGCGAAATTCACGTGCACTGTGTGCCACGACGTTGACGCCGGTGTCCACGACGGCATTGGGGCCCTTTCTGGGTTGCGCTGCGTGCTCTGGCATGGCTAAGCCAGGCCACCACAAGTACCAGCGCGCGCAGCCTTTCATAGCCACGGCTCCACGATGTCCTGGATGCAACAGTGCTTTCGCTTGTTTGCGCGCTACCACGGGAATGACTACCCTGGAACCCCAAGTGATACAACCACGGTGGATTGGCAGCTCAGAGCTTCTTCTGCGGTACGGTGTGAATTCGTCTCCCTTGAGCTGCTGTATTGTACCTTCTTGTACAGCTGTGAACAGCTTTGAGAGGGTCTCATCTTCCTGTGTTAAGGCTGCTATGACACTGTCAGTGGCGGCCGTGACAGGGCCTCAAACAAGAGTACGTCACCTGCAACATGTGGCCCTTCAATGCACTGCGGTAGCGGCAACCTGCTCACCGCATCCGCATTTTGGTTCATCTTCCCCGCCCGTTATTTTAGGTCATAGTCGTAGGCTGCCAGTTTCAAGCACCATTGTGTAATGCGCGGCGAGAGCAACTGCGGCACTGCCTTTTTTGGACCCAGGATTCTCACCAGAGGCTGATGATCCATTATGAACGTGACTTTTCGTCCTAGGATGTACCTGTGGAAATTGTTAGCCGCAAACACTAAGGCAAGACCTTCCCGGACTAGCTGCGCATAGATACGCTTGGCTGCTCCAAGTGTGCGGGATGCATAAGCTATGGAGGCCTCTATTCTCAGACTGTCTTGCTGAGCCAGTACTGCCCCAACGCCGTGAGGTGATGCATCACATGAGATTATGAAAGGCTTGTCGTCGTCATAATGTTCCAAGACGGTTCTTCTCACAATGAGCCGCTTAAGTTCATCAAATGCGTTCTGATGCTTCTGATTCCATTTCCATGGAACATTTTTTTGCAGGAGCTCGTACAGCACCGAAGCGATCGTTGCTCGGCCTTCTCGAAAACGGTCATAAAAGGCCAACATTCCTATGAATGACTGCTAGGTTTGCTTGCTTGTCGGTGCAGATGCTCCGACGATAGCTCTGACCTTGTCATCCGTTGTGTGAATCCCTTTGACATCGATTTTGTGGCCCAGAAAATGTACTTCAGGTACTGCAAACCGACACTTTACCTTGTTTTGTCGAAGGTTTACCTTGGCCAGTCTCTGTAGAACTGCTTCCAATCGGTCGTTGTGCTCTGCCTCGGTGGTGCCACTGACGATAATGTCGTCAACGTAAACACAAACACCAGCAAGTCCACACAATATCATTTCCATGAACCTCTGGAAAATGGCTGGGGCTCCTGATACTTCGAATGGTAGCCGCTTAACCTTGTACAATCCCATCCTCGTGGCCAATGTTACAAGACTCGTGACGCACTGCTATAGCACAAAGAAGGTCATTTATTGAGAACTAGCCGGGACGTGTTCGGCGTCGTCCATGCTTTGGCGCGCACTGCTGCTCTCGGCCCGCGCAATCTACGTCACGAGAGTGACTGTTTAATAGGCCCCACCCGGTGGCGGTACTTGTCCGCTTACGGCTTTACGGAGCGCAGTGCTTGAGTTGGGGTCTGCCGTAGCGCGGTACATGGCACAACTAGAATGGCTTAATAATATAGGTGGATTTATTTTGGAACCTCGATACATACCTCGGGTGCGGGGTAGAGTACATGTGTACCGATTCACGCAATGCTAATTACCTTTGGCAAAGAGATGTAGCAGCAGTTCCAGAAAGCAGGACACCGTCTTTCTGTGGCCGTAGGACTGCACACGATTCAACATTATAAATGAATCGGTTGTCAGAAGACCATAACAAATTTGTGGCTAAACCAATCGACCTGCGCTACCCTTTGTTCTGAAAGTTTTATAAGCAGTATCAGTAAATATAACCGGCCAGTGTGAAGTGAATAGATATGTTGCACCTTTCCCGGCGATTTGCCTAAGCTTTGATCACTGAACTTCACTTAGCAGCAGTTGCACGCTCAATGATGCAGGTGTTGGGGGGAACCTGAAGTAGGCTTCAGAGATATTTTCGTTGCTCTCGGCATAATCGGTCAAATGAAATCTTTAAACGACTTCGAATAAATAGGAAACTTTCGATTTGGATTAAAAAGAAAGTAAACATTAACGCTTGATAGCATCCTGCTTAAGGCTTTCAATTATATACAACAGATATCGCATAGATGTTGATGACCCATTCACTAATGTTACAATACAAGGAAATGTTGATTGGGCAGCACAAAAGGGAAGTATACGAGACAGGAAGCCGAATGGTCAGCGCGAGACAGGAAGCCGAATGGTCAGCGCTGTCCGCTGGGGTATTTGTGTGTGGCAGTTCACCATCCAGATGTTCCACCAGGTCCAGTAATGACTTGCTCAGATTTCGACTCCCCTACATGGAAATAAACCGTTTTTTTTTATTTTTTCGCGTTTCCCACACTTGAATGATTTCAGCGATATTGATTTTATGCGGTGTTAGCTAATATATTGGTAAGAAACACTGATTGAAACTCCTAATTTCAGCAGCACAGGTTACATCACAGTTATCGAGCAAGCTGTATAGCTTGTTTGGTTTGATGTATTTTGCTTGCAGTTTAGGTAGTCAGTGCAGGGTGCATGATGGTAAGTGCAGGATGGTTGATTTAACTGAACCTTGTGGTGCTCCTTTGGGAGGTGTCTCAATTGTGTCTGAGCGAAGTGTTCCGATGCAAAAAGTCGCAGTGCCACAGGTAAAACAGGCCCATACATAGTTTTATGTGCATTCATGGGATTTGTTTTCTCGAAGTCTTTCTAATATAGCTTTATGTGTGAAGTCGTCGAACGCCCGTAAAGTTGAGGGCTAAAATGATTCTGGGGTGAGCCTTGCTGTGGTGATTGATGTCTTGCTTTTTTTATCTGTAGGAGAGTATCTTGAGTTGGGATTTGTAAGCAGAAGCCCAGAATGGTGTGAAGAATACCTCGTTGTCTTGAAGGTGAGTCGTTAGGTGGGCTAGTTTTCCAAAACAGAAGATGGGGTAGCTGCAGAAAATGTGCGACGAACAGGGGAAAATGCACAGGAACAGACGAGGTGAGGTTGCAGGTGCGGTGTGTGCTTGAACGTTAGTGTGGGTATGAGTGTTCGGTTTAGTGGAGGTAAATTTTGAAAAAGGTTCAGCAGTGGCAGAACTGCGAATGTTCTGTGACCATCTCACCGGTTTGTTAGATGGGGCCTGGTTCGCTGCGGTGCCCTGAAGCTTGCTTTTGGAGGTTGCGTCGGGGGGCTCCACTGCAGGTTTTCGCTTGACCGGCAGCTGAGTCGGAACCAGGCGTTAGGGGTAGTCCTTGGAAGCCGTGATGTGGGAAGGTGACATCACTTGCAATGTGGTGAGCGTTGATGGTCATCGGCGTACTTAGGAGATCCGCATACTCGGTTGCCAGAGCAGCTGCCAGGTGCGGTAACTACAGCGCTAACGCGGCACTCGGCCTGCATGCACCAAAGATTCGCTTGTGCGTTACAGGTTCTTACGGTGGCTTTCGCACATAAGGGGTGCACGTGGAGAACACCTGTGACTGCGGGGAAGCTTCCGTATGGATTGTGGTCAGTTTGCCTTTCGGAGTGATTCGTGTCAAAAGACGAATACACTAATCTGAAGAAAGAGACCCACACACTATGTGGCAGTGAAAAAGACTGGATAATTAGAGACCGGAACTTTAGGCACGAAAAATCTAGGTTTTAGGCGCCAGTAATAAGCACTGAAAATAGCCATTTAGGCATATATAGGCACCAAATACTCTCGATTAGGCATGTATAGCCTCAATTCGTACAGACTTAAGAAGCACATTTTAGCACAAATTTTTTACTTGAGTAATATTTCGCAAAAGTCGTGCGCTGCGGCAAAGTAATGTTATTTTCTTCGGGAAAATAAGAGGCACAAGAGTTGCCATTATAAATTTTACGTGAAATTTAGTGACACTCACAGCCAAAAGAAACGATTGAAAGGCATGAAAAACCACACAAATGCCATTGATTTCCTCGTTGAAGTTGTGCCCCCTTTCAGTCGATAATTGTGTGCGAACAAACAACACTCAGCTTCCACAGAAGTTGGGGCAGTGTTCTGGTACTTCGGGACGCTCCATGATCTCATTCAATGTGAAATATCACAACGTTTGCTCCTCGGAACATTCCGCAGATATTTAAGCACACAAATCCAGATATTTTATGTCACACAGATTTCATCAACCAGGCCTTCGAAGATGGTGGCGGATGCGCCCTGGACCTACCTTTGAGCTCAGCATTCTTTGACAGAGTCGCGCCAAAGCTCTCATCTGCTGAAATATTTTCTGCTAAGAATGCCAAATAAGCACACGTATGTGCCCTGTCCGGTTGAGTTGTAGCGTGGTGCAAATACTTTGAGCTGCGACGCTTTTGTCGATTGAAAAGCTGTTCATAGAACCCGAGTGTTTTGTGGTAGTTATCTGCCCTCAGTTGGTGCCTGAAGGTGTACAACGCTCTCTTGTGGAAGAGGCACAATCGGTAACAGCCGCTTGAAGACACAACTGCGCTCGGAAGAAAGATCTTGACTGCAACTGATTATTCATTGACAGCGCAGAACGACCGTCCCAGATCTTCCCATCACCGATGAATCCTAGGAAGAGCAGAGTGAAGGGGCATAATTCTGTAAAACTGTTTGAGTCATTCTGTCCTGCAGATGAAGATCATTAGCGAAGCTGCGGAAATGACGCCATTCAGGAACTTTGCACTATATGCTGATTACCAACATTAGACAGCACCCAAGAATCTTTGGTACTAATTCCCTCAACGCTAGGTTTCCAAATGCCCTGATAGATTACTCGGCACGGCCGATGAAGGGTGTCACCACTGTATTACGTATAAAGGTCTGCGATCTCCGTTACTATGCTCAGTTTCTCGTTCATTATTCGTGATAAGCACCGATTAACACGATATGCACCCCAGCTAGACGATATCTTTTCCTTAAAGGAAGGGCGCAAGAACCGCCATCCTGCAAACACTGTGGTGGATATCCCAATCAGCAACGTGTCCCATGGGAATGCCTTACACCATTCTCAGAATTCCTGACTTACACACACTGACGCAGCTCCCATATCCCATTGACCCAACGTGGCTGTCTCTTGCCTCAACTTTTGAGGAACAGTTGGCTATAGTGCGGTACATCAAAAACGCACTAGAGCGGAGTTCAGCATTCACTGAAGACGACCTGTCATTGCGTTGTCTGAACCGCCTTTGGTTCTAAGCAAAGTTTCTCTCTCTCTCTCTCTCTCTCGTGCTACACGCACTGCACCTTGCCAGCGGGCGGTGTACCTGTTATCTGCGGCTGACAGAGCACGTCTTCGTGGCGCCACCTGAAATCTTGGGAGTCTCAAATTTGCACGTGGTTTCCCCTAGGAAGCTTCTTTGGCCTTGAGCGGCGTGTATGCGGCTGTGTCGCGTTCGTCTTTTAAATGCAGAGCATTTCAGTAACTCACGATGTCAACCGCGTTGACGTCCGTAGTCGTCCGTAGTCGTAGTCCGCACCCTCCCCCTACACTATATAAAAAAAATACTATCCGGCGCCTGGTTTCGACCCCTCGACCCTGCGGGCGGAACGCAATGTACATGGTGATCTACCCACTGCGCCATAAAGCCGACACAGAATGGAAGGCTACGAACGCACCTTATATCCTTGACTCATTCACATTACTGCTGACGAGCGCTCTCTCGTCAGCAGCTGCCACAAGTGCAACAACATTAACGTAACGCAAACTACTTAACGTCGTGCGCCCCCGGAAATGCTCTGCATTTGAGCGTGCCCCTCGCAAGGGGGATGTGTTTTGTTTGCTCTTTTTTTATTGCGTTAACAATAGATAGGACAACCGGCAGAACTTTTCGCTATTTGTCTTTGGTCACAGCGCGTCAGAAGGACATAGAACCAAAGAGTTCGCGCGGGCAGGGGTGACGTCGGTGAGCTTGGCTGTGGTGCCACTGCGCACGGGTTTCTGGAGGCTCAGCCAAAGTGGCAAGTTTCAGGTGGTGGCGGCATGGGCACTGTTCGGTCTTATGGCACGACGGGCGGTTTTTTGTGCAAACGGCGTGAAACAAACTCCCTGTTTCGGGCTTCTCAACGGAAAACAGTCCCTAGAAAACACGAACTCAAAATATCCAAAAAAGGAATACATAACACAAAAAAGGCGTTTTTAGGCGCCGAAAAGCCAATATAGCCAAAATAGGCACTATACGCACAATAAACTATTGCTTAAAATTCTCTCCTTCAGATAGTTTGTTCTTATGTAATAAATGGTCTTGATGTGGACTGAAAGAAAAAATAGGCATTTTGCCTAAAGTTCCGGTCTCTACTGATAATCACCGGGTTTCTCCTTTGAAGTACACAAAGAGGTTTAGAATTTCCGAAATACTTTCAACGTGTATCTGCATTCCCCCACAGCTGAAACGCAAAGGCACCCAATAACACTCGGCTAATATACCTGTTTTCATCTGGAATATTGATAAGGAAGAAAACAGTATTCCAGGAAACATAGCAAGGAAAGCCGCTGCCACCAGCGAAAGGGGTGGCCTACACGCCTTTGTGAACAGTGAATGAGTGCCGGCCCTGTAGACTAAAGTAGTACTGCGGGTCGAGTCGACCCGCCCGACAGGTGCGCAGTAAGAGGGAGGGTGGGCCGTATACGAACTCCGGCGCCGTAGTCGTGAAGCACGGGCGCAGTTCGGCGTGACCGCAGGGGCGCTGACTGGGAGCCGCCTTGCAATTTCGCCAGGGCCTCCAATATGTTCTTGTTTTCCCGCTTGACATGGGCTGGTTCGTAGAGGTTCCCTATGATAACACTGTTGCCAGCGTGGCCCTCCTGCGAAGAGCTGTGGGTGTCCCTCAAAGTCACTATCGGTTTTTAATGCCGCATGCGAAGGATATATACCTGTGGAAGACGGGAATGGTTACTGCCGAATTGCGGCTCTGTTGGTTGTTCAGTGTGATATTCTATCGCATCAGCTGGTATACTCGCAGAATCGGTACATGACATCAAGACAAATGACTCTTTCGCTCTTCCTGGTAAGGGATACTTCCGAAAAACTACGCAATGCAGAAAATTCTTGAGTTCGAACACTTCTCAACCAGACGATTCAGTAGTTAAAGGCCTAAGTATCTGTTAGTTTGACAGGATATGGTCATGTAAAGCTCCAAGGCACACGAGCAGTACGTAATAACAAAAGGACAAAATTACTGCAAATGCTCCCACAACAGAGAAAATGCAGGTCCTTCACAGCTAAATTCTTCAGACGGATTACAGGCTATATGCATGGTTAGCAAATCTGCAGCTAGGAAACAAAATATTCAAAAGAGGTTGGACCACATGTGATGGAGAACTGTGTCCGGAATGTACGCCGAGAATTGTAGTTGAAATCGAATAAGGACGGAAGTAAACGATGGAGTACCGCAATACAAGGGAGAGTTTCGGTTTGGATGAGCCTCCATAGTCGCTACTCCCCAATGGGGAGAGAAGGATGGGCTGGGGGATATTTACATCCGGAAAGACGGCAGTGCGCCGCAACGTCGTGATGGCTGTGCAGGTTGTCTGAGCTGGTTATGGGACAAGTTTATCACCTGATCCCATGGACGACAGCTTTTCGTCGCAACCTCATAGGTGAGCGCCCGGGAGAGTTGTTCTCCGTTTCATTGCCTTTTTGCTGACTACGGACCCCCTTGACCGTTGTTTCCCCTGTGTAAGGTTTCTTTAGAGAGGGCATCGCTGTCATGAGGGACCCAGGAGGTGATAACGACGGCATATAAGCCTTACAGCAGGTTTGGGATGGTGTTTTGAGCAGTTGAAGGGGAGTAGGGATACTGTGAATCATTGGCAATGCCACACGAACAATACATTTTGATCCGCCCGGAGAGTGTGTAAATGTGTAAAGAGAGTGCCATCAAAAATCCCCCGAAAATGTTGTGAAATGAATATATTGAATTTAGTTTGGTTTCGAAACTTTTATTCTGGTGCTTGCAGGAAAAGAAACAACATTTGAAACATTGAACTACTGAAGGCGACTGCTGATAACAATTTACGGGAAAAAGAAAGCGCCGAGGTCGATAATTTTCACCAGTATTTTTATCTTTTATGCGGTATTTATCCATAATTTGATAATAAAAGGCTTACAACAAACCGAAAGTAATGCACGAGGGCTTGGGTCGTGCAGGAAATTTATATTAAACAACGGTTTCGAATAGTGTGCATTATCGCGTTCTGCCCCACACTTTTTACACATGTGTTATTAAATCACGAGTAGGCTATGAGAGCTCGAAACTTGCTAAACTTGCGGCTTGCTATAACATTTGCACCACATATGCGACCTTCGTGCTGCATATCCACGACACATAATGAATATTTCTGCGGTGCTCAAGGCTGTAACAGAAACGTTTTACATGGCTCGCGTGGGGGGCTGAATAGGCGAAGATTACTCCACGGAAGTTGAAATGACACTAGGTTTTCGTAACGCCAAATTGATCAAGCGCCAACACAAACCTTAGCTTTGTAACAATAGGATATACCGTTTCTTGCCAACACTCCGCCGGCTGTGCTGTCGCCTCCAAGTCTGCAAACTTGGAATCATCTCCGTCTCATTGTTTCGCGGCGTAGTAGTAGCGGTTCTGCGCCACGGCTGCCCATTTGTCGCGTACCCGTGTGGCGTGTCTGTGCAAAGGCAAAGCAGGCGGAGGAAAATAGAGCACAACAATCCATAGAAGTCGGGGATCCGGCACAGAGCTGTCAAGACGCATCATAGCACTATCGCTTCATTGCTCGTAGTTATCCCTCTAATCGTTCATCCTCGCACATCCTCGCCTATTCTTGGTAATAATACAGCTCACCGAAGCACTTCGGCAAATTCATGCCGACTGGCTCGGCTGCGCTGACTACACCAGAGCAGAGCCTGCAATGGGGGCAGTGCTCGGAAGGCGGGATCCACGAAGTAGCCAAGGAAGCCTTATCACGGACAAAGCGTGGCTGGCGGAGAGAACCCGCGCGCTGTCAACTCAAGGCTACTGGCGGAGACCCCGTCTTGCGAAGGCAGCGGCCCCAAGCAGATGTTAATCGCTCGTCACTCGGCGCCAGCACGTCCTCTTTTGTTTGCGCAGCGGTTGCTATTTGGGGAATCTGCCTTGCCGTAATGACAGACTTCACTCAGTCTGGCAGGGCGGGTTTGCACCTACGTCCACCGAGCTGTCAACTGTCGGCACCTCAAAATTTCCCAGGCTATTGTGTGAGTGATAAGGAGCCCACCATATGATAAGAAACACCCGAGGTAACTTACCAGGCGTGTTTCTGTTTCCGAAGTTGTTGTTTTAAAAACACCATCTTTGAGCTGAAAAGAGTGGCGAGTTCTGTCAAGCTGTCACCTGTGGAGTATTTGTGATTTCCACCTCCACTATGTTTTGCCGCTTCCCCAAGAAAAAGTTGTATCAAATATGATTTATTCCACTTCGCAGAAGGCAGGGCAGGCCCGAAGGAACATGACTGCGATGCGGCGCTGCGGAACTACCGAGCTCTCTTCCATCAGTACTGATTGGAATGTCTCTAATTCTTTGCACCCAAGCGCTGTATATTTCGCACATGACCAGTCGAAAGCTTACATAACTTAACGTTCTCATATATTTCTGAATTTTCCACAATTTCTGCTTGGTGAGAAATCGTTTGTGTCTCCAGCTAAACAAATATTTTTGAGGAATATGAAATAAAGATAAATTCCATGCACATATAAAGTATTATCCATAGGAATGCAGAGGTTTTAGAATTCGAAAGTACGATTCTTGTTTTGAAGTGAACGTGTCTAAACGCTCCTGCTAAGGGAAGCATACACTAATCGTCCGATAGATTTTGAAAGAGTGTTGTTAACTGACATTCTCCGTGGGAACCAATACATGAGCAATAGATGGCCCACGTCGGCAAAAATTTTCGCTGTCTATACGTGCCCAGAGGGACAGAACAGGGAACGGAAGAGCACGTTGCGGCTTTGGCGCTGCCTTCGTTCAGCGGCCGACATTGCCCGGCGAGGCCAAGTCGAAGCGCGGCTCGCCACCTGGCTCTGTCTAAGCTCAAACGTCACGGCATCTCCAAGGGTGCTGTGGCTTACCTCGACCCGTGTACTCGTTGGAAAATAGAGTGTGCAGCCAGTACAGGACGGCAACAGAGCATGAAATAAAAGTAACGTCCACAATTGCCCAAAATGCCAACGTCCAAAGTGTCACTGCCGGTGGACATGAACGGAGCGAACGGCAGCCAATCCCGCTGTTTCGATGGTTCGAACGCAAAGCACGGAAGCCACGGGGGACGAAGACAGTGCGAGAAACGCCGTATGTCGAACTTGTAAAACCGGAATAAGGTGTGAGCAAATGGCCAATCCTCAGGTTCCAGAGGGGGAGGGATGAAATTCTCAGGCATGCTTGAAGATCCCCGAGAGAACCAGCAGCCATTTCTTTTGCAGCATATTGTGTTTCACTGAGCTTGATGGTGGTTTTATGACAATATTGCCACTGTACACACACACACACACACACAAACACACAAAAAAGCACGCACACACGCACGCACGCTTACATACTTGCACACACACACATACATACATACATACATACATACATACATACATACATACATACATACATACATACATACATACATACATACATGCATACATACATACATACATGCATACATACATACATACATACATACATGCACATTAATTATGTCTGCAGCAGCGCAAACCGTTCCTTAGTATATATTCGCCGTAATTTCTCTCATGCTCCATCCTCTCTTAGGTTAACACTTTATCGGACACTAATTCGCCCTAAACTAGAGTATACATTGGCAATGTGGGACCCTGCACTACAAAACCTATTTTCTCTTACAGAATCCGTACAAAACCGCTCAGCTCGGTTTATACTTTCCGACTACTCCCGTACCTCTAGTGTTTCACTAAGGAAAAATAACCTGGTTGTACCAAGTTTACGCAATCGGAGAAAAATTGCACGAATTTCTCTGTTTCCCAAAATCTTTTTCCTTAACCCATCTATGAGGCGCTACCTTTTCTCTCGGCCCACGTAGACGATCCCGCATCGACCATCCATCAAGGTTGCCGTTCCATCTGGCCGCACCAACGCATTATCCCATTCATTTCTCCCCAAAACGTCTGAGGAATGGAAACACCTTCCCCACCACATTGTGTCAATTGAAGATCCTGCATCATTTAAGAATGCCTTTCTGTGCATGTAATGGTGTAACCTTGTTTCCGGAAATATTCTTGAGTTTACATACTGCCTGTACCTCTACACTGTTACCTGTTTTCATGCAATGTACCCACGCATTCTGTAGCGCCGTAAAGGCCTTGGGGGTATTCTAATAAATAAATAAATATACATACATACATACATACATACATACATACATACATACATACATACATACATACATACATACATACATACATACATACATACATACATACATACATACATACATGCATACGTGCATGCATGCATGCATGCATGCATGCATGCATGCATACATACATACATACATACATGCATACATACATACATACATGCATACATGCATGCATGCATACATACATACATACATACATACATACATACATACATACATACATACATACATACATACATACGTACGTACATACATACATACATACATACATACTGTAGGGATTGTCCCCTCTGAGCCGCCGCATCGCTGCATTCGAATTACCCCGCGCCACCTCTCCTGCCATCTCTGAACGCACAGCGGAAAGACTATGCGACGGAGGGTGGCGCGGCACGTTAGGTGCACGCTAGATAAGCGCAGCGGTGCTTGTTAGTGGGGGATTCGCCGCCCGGGAGTGCCGCCAGCCAGAAGAGACAAGCCACCGCCAGCCACCTTCAAGGAGCCCGCACGTGAGCAAGCGATCGCCGTCCGTCCCGTCGTGCCGTAAGCCTCGGGACATTGAAGTGTTTTGGTGATGTCTTTGGTGATTGTATTTTATGTGCTCTTTATATTTCGTTTTCAATGCTTCAGTAAAGTCCCTTATTCCTCGCGCAATGTTCTGTGCCGTAATGTTTTGACGAGGCTGTTGCCGGAACCATTTCGGTAGGCAGCATTACCTACAATACATACACACATACATACATACGTACGTAGGTACGTACGTACGTAGGTACATACATACATACATACATACATACATACATACATACATACATACATACATACATACATATGTACATACATACATACATACATGCATGCATACATACATACACACATACATACATACATACATAGATACATACATACATACGCACATGCAATAATACACACGTGCTTGCGTACGTACTTTGCGTGTACACCCTCCCTGTGTTACCTATATGGTTCCACTGACACTGATTGTGGCTACTTGGACGATTTAGCAATTGAATTTTTTAAAGCTGTTCCACGTTTTCAAGACTGTTCAATACCGCGGATGATGATTCAAAATCAGTGTGTTATTATCCGCACTTAACCAGTACAACATTTCTTGGTACAACTCTTACGAGCAATCGTCCCAGGTTACTCTGAGTTCGTATCGACCCGATATCTGGCGATGGGTACGGACACAGACATGCAATATGACTAAGTCTACAAGAAATAACGCAATGGCCTTCAGTGTCCCTTCTTCCATGGCTTCTGCGGATGACACTGTATTGATTGGTCACCTTTAGGAAAAACAGTTACTTGCCCTAATGGCTGGTCTACACTGACTGGCATGTCGTACTTTAACTGCAAATCGCAGAAACTGTCGATGCAGATGGGCGACAAAGGAAATGGTGATTGGTTTGTTTTCGTAAATGGCTGTTTTTTAGAAAAGCAGCGTGATAAATAAAGTATACTGAGCATCGCGCTAAGCGCGTCCGCACCAGTTCAAAAACCAGTCAGGAATTCACATGTTCTCTATCGCAGCCAAAAAAGGTGGCCCTGCATCTCGTTGCTTCATTGTAAATGACATCTAAAGATGACAGTCTTGTTATTCCTCTTCCATCCACAATCTTTCCACTCTCTCCACCTTTCCTTCACACCATGCCTTTCCCTCTTGCTCAACCCATGATAAATGTAATGCATGGCTGTCTAAATCAATTCGATTTACCCGCGCTGCGACTGTTCGCGCACCCTCTGTTGAAGCATCGTACATTGATTTGGCCCTATTTACGCAAAATTTTAAGGCGTTGTGCTTGTTTTATATTTATTATCGTCAAAAACAAAACAAAACAAAGAACGCTGGAGCTTTGGCGTGTGGACTTTTGCATCAAATGTGCGTGGTGGTTTCTTAGCGCTAAATATTAATGACGTGTATGAGCCATGGCTGCACCTTATTTTCAGCGAAGCAAACAGATACAACCGATTGTTTCTTGGTTGGGTTGCCCATGATTTAATCGATTAGTAGGCAGACAGACAGACGGACGGATGGTTGGACGGACGGGCCCATGGACGGACGGACGCAGGACGGACCGATGGACGGATGGACAGACCAATACATTTGCATGTAGGCACCGGAGGGCATACGTGTCTGTAAAAAGCAAAACCTAATTTGCTATTACATTCATGACTCCTCCGTTCGAGATCAACCTTGCGTATTGGGCCCTCAGGGCACCTTGTATTAGTTTCTGCTTTGTGACCAGGCGTGCCGTCCAGCGCAACTTTGAGTGAAGAGTTACTCCTACGGCGTGCCCACCTTACTCCTACCAATGCAAAAGCCAGAAGCGATATGAAAAACCGGCCTCTCAATATCATGGAACGTATGCTGTGCTGTGGTCACTAGGTGTGCGTGCGATTGAGCAGAGAACCACGGTCAATCTGGACCGTCAGCAACACCAAAACTATCATATTATTGCGGTTATGAATTCCTGGGCTTGTACGGCCTTATGGTGCTCATACGGGTCGCGTATAGTTTTTGAAAGCACCTCTGCGATTTCTTTATAAAACCCGCGTTTGGAATTCCACGCACATGGTACATGCCCGTTTTAAAGCTGTGGCAGTATCGTGTCGTGTACAGCAGCTTTAGCCATTAATGTTAATGTTAATGTTGAGCCATTAGGTTAATGTTAAGCCATTGATTGCGTTAATGCTTCGTTTCCCTGGTGAGTAGACGGAAGAGAGCTTGTAGTCTGGCCACCACTCGACGTTCGGCGCCGGGCAACCAGTTTACGGGTTGATGCTGCTACTGGTGGTACTGAGGCACCGATCCCATGATCCGACGAACCAGCTGACGCAATACAATTTTCGGATGTTTTCAACAAAAGGAGTGGCTGCTCCCCACTTTCCACCTTCGTTTACTGAAAGACGGTCGTTCTTCGCTTCGTTCACTCCACTGCTACGTGTGCTAAGTACCTTCATTAAAAAATGAAATTGCGGGCGAACTAAACCTATCTTTTTCTTTCTCTGTGTCAGTCTTGTTCATTTCCTCTCCCGCAGTATAAGGGACAGTGCGAGCCCGGGTCAAGAGTGCCTGCATGTTACGGGGAGAATAACTTCCGTGTGGAAAGACAAGTGTCATCTTCCGCCAGCAACAGACCGCAGCGTATTGCAACGAAAGTACAGGTACACACGCCGTCGTTAGCGCGATGAAACACAAAGGTTGGGAATATCTATAGTAAATAAACAACAACAACAACAAAAAAAATCCCAACAGCGCCTGTGCACCAGCAGCAGCGGCCGACACGCTTCTTGCGGGCCTCTTTTAGTTATTTCTCCCGCACAACGAAACGGACGGGCATAATACGCGAGAGCAGTGGAGTGGAATTCCGGTCCCAGTAGGGTGAAATGTCCCAGCGGTGGCCGCGTGCCTATCTCTTGCAGATGACTGAAGCACTCAGTGCACGGAAGCCCTATTCTTCCCGCGATTCTCGTAGCATTACCTTATGGGTGGGAGCACCGTGACAAGCCTCCGCGTGCTCTCGTCAGGCTGACGCCTTAAGCGGCATTGAGTATGCGGCCTCCGCAATATGGCCATATGGCCCGGGGACAGTCGCCGCTGCTGCGGATGCCAGAAAAGGTAGGCCATTAATGCAAATAACCTCTTTCGCGCTGTGTGTCGAGGATGCGAACGAATGCCATTTCTTCGGCGCTTATTGTAGGGAGTGTTTTTTTACAACTAATGCGTGGACTGCGTTCCGGCCTCAACTGGCGCGCCTCCGTCTTGTAGTGTGTTTCGGCTGAAAGCGGGGCTTCTGTAATGCCTTGTGTCAGCGACGGCTCCTCTCTTGTTGGCAGCGTGGCTCGTGGTGAGAGACAAGTTCTGACTTAAGCACAAAGCGACAGAACGCACAAAGGAACGGTTCATCATAGGCCGGCCGCCTCGATATTTTTTACAGCGTGCCGACAAAACATTTCCTCGCACTACCCAGCGGGACGCCAGGAAGCCATTTTGTAAGTCTCTCTCTTTTCCAACCACCTCCCCTTTCTCCTATCAAATTTTGTTTCTTATTCCGTCATGATAAGCTGGATGCATTACATATATTAAACATACTCGCTCCATCTACCAAGAAATTGTAATATTGATATGCATCGTTAGTTTTCTCCGCTAACTATGCATGCATTTTTGGGGCTTTATCTATTTTCCTAGTTCTCTAATTTGTCCGCTACGGCCGGCCCTATAGACGTGTTGGTCGTAGCGAATTCGAGGGCTTATTCAAAACAGGATAAGGACACCTTGTACACGCCTAGCTAATTCACCAAGATTGCTGGAGCTGCCTGTCGCATACTTATTTTTAATTGTAATGACATGGACACAATGCCATACTACCGGGTACCGCGTAAAACACTCGCTGGGGTGTGAAAGACAAACTCTCTCCAGAGAAGCAGTGAGCTGTCATAGTTACGCTATGAAACGCAGCCCTAGAATGCCAGAGATAACGGTTGTGCTCAAGAGATCCAAAGAGTCAAAAGGTCCAAAGAGTCAAAAGATCCAATAATCACGTGACAGCCGAGTCAAAAGATCCAGCGCGTCAAAAGGCCCAATGTGGGTAGAAAGGTCCAACTAGTCACAATATCAACGATTCAAAAGGTCCAAAGCGAGTCAAAAGATCCAACGAATCAACAGATCCCACGGGCCCAAAAGTCCAATTATTCCGAAACCACGTCAGCAGGTTCAACAAACTATGAGAGCCTTTGGAGCTATGGTCAGGATATGCAATTTATACTACGTTATTTTATTATATATTTACTGTTGTTTTCGCTCATATAATACGCGAAAATTCACTTCTAAATGTAGAAGCTATGCACTTTGCGCTCCGAAGTAAGCCGTGGCTGATTTGAGCGTTATGAACAACGCCATTTATCAAGCTTGTTTTTATTTTCAATTAGTTTCTCAGGTTCTTGTCTTTTCTTCTTCTTCTTTCATTGAATACTATTACATTACTATAATTTGGTAGTTATTGCTTGTGTAGAACGTGAGCTTCAATGATATCAACGAGCCACGACCCCATGTCGGTCATATTCGGCTGCGCTGTGCTGACTTGTATGATTGCTGCTGGAAATATTCCGGACAAATGTTCTTGCATCTTCTTAATCACAGTCAACACACATTAAATAAATTACAATTATGTGGCTCATGATTACACCGACTAAAAAATCAAGAGTTCGATTATCAGTGCTACATTGCTACTCTTTGGAAAGCTCGTTACTCGGTTTCCAGGCGGTCCGAGTTGAAGCACGACATGATAACCTGAAGCAGCTAGTTGCAGTCCACGTGTCTCTTTTTTGGCACTCTCGATAGTGTAGTGCCAGCCCCTGCTTGTGCGGCTTCGCTTCCATAAGTGATTTTTCCCTTTGTTTCAGATAAAGAGGTACGGGCGGCGGTAAGCTCCAGATGACATTGGTCTCGGATAAGAACAAAGCCACGGCTAAATTAGAAAGGAAGAACGCCGAAAATGACAAATGAGCTCTCCTTTCAACAAATTATTTGTGTGTATGTTCCAGAATGCATTACAAATGCTTTTGGGTATTTCCAATCAGAAACACACTAAAGACACCGATTACCTGGAAATGGGGGTGGCGCCGAGACGGAAGCGTCCGGCGGGGTAGAAGGTGACTTTGGTAAACCGTTGGTAATAAGGCATTATGTGCGGTACGTTATAAGCAAACAGAACAGCAGATGGATGCAAAATGCCAAACAATTACAAGTTTCTTATGACTGAGTTAGAAAGCGACTGGCTCCTATCCCATAGCGAAGTCGATCAATTACGCAGCGGTTATCAGAGGTACTGGAAATTAGAAAGAAGTGTTACCTTCACTAATTTTTAAACGAAGATATGCTGATAATAAGTCACTGGAAAAAAAACGATATATGCAACAATATTATTATCAAAAAGCTACAGTTACTCTGGCACGTAGTTTGCCCAGTAAGAGTGCTTCAATTGGTAAGGCGGCATAACGTTTACAATACGTTAAAATAATGCGGAATTACGAGCAGGAACACGTGTATTAAATAAATACGATTTCTGTACCTGGAACTGCCACGACACACATATCTTGTGGCCTAAATACCGCGCTTGAATTGGTTGTTGTACCGAAAGCTCCATGTACCTAAAGGCCCCGAAACCAAAATTTCTTTACTTAAAAGACCGGAGCCGGTAAACGGCATTGTTAATGTGAGCTTAAACACCGCGATAATTTTCTGTGCCCGTGGCGCAAACGTATTTCTGTATGTAAGCACCGCGCATATACTCGAAAAGCACTCAGCATAATGCTCGGAAATTGGTGCTTAGAACGAATCAACACGCTCTTCGTGGGGAAAACAAAGATGTGAGGGAATTACAGTCTTGGCCCTTAGCAAACAGAAGTGCATCACGGTGATGCCCATACAGAGACTAGATCACTTGACTGGCCTTAGCTGCGTCAAAAGATGCAAATCAGAATGTCTAGTATTGGACCTCTTGACTCGCCTTAGCCACGATTTCGAGACAGATACAAAGAGTCAAACGGTCCAATGAGTGAAAAGGTCCAATATTGGGACTCTTGACGCGTTAGATCTTTTAACTCGTTGGATGTTTTGACTCACTGTGGACCTTTTGACCCATTGCACCTTGTGACTAGTTGGATCTTTTGACTCATATTGGACCTGAATCCGGAGATGAGTGCCCCGTGGCGCGGAACGTCACGTTTTTTAACCGTTTGGTAAGCATTTATTTAATGATTAGAAACAGCGCAAGAGACAGGACGAGGAAACTGACAAGGACGGACGCTGACTGACGACTGAATTTTATAGAAAGAAACAACGCAATATATACGAAAAGAAAGAGCACAAGCAGAGCAAGAAAGGCAAACAAAGGTTACAATAAGATTATTAAACAGAGGTGTCACCCTCCGCAGCAACGCCGCCCAAATAACTTATCTCTTTTGCATGCAGATTGACGGCTTGCTTACACACGAGTCCTTCATTTTATAGATTATAAATGCCTCCGCAACTTCACGTGCGCGCCGATCCGACTCGCCCAGCGTCGCACACTTGTTCAACATATTTATTTAAAGAGCGACAAGCTTATTCAGAAATTATTGGAAATGGACGCGGCTTACAAAGAACGCTTTCAAGACGGTCAATACTCAATCGCACCTGGTTATTCCAACCGGAATGAAACCATTGTGCAGAAGAGCTTCGCAGCAGTGTTCATACCCGGAATTCTTTCCGGGAACAGCGGGGGACGCAGCGTGGTTCCCTGGCCGTCTCGCGTTTCCTTCCCCCTTTCCCGCACGCAGCGGCATGCACGGGAACCAATATCTCGAAGGCCCCCTCTTGAGTATTGACCAGGAGCCGGGAATGCGGGCGCGCACCCCCAGCGGCCAAGAAGCCGCAAACGGGCCTTTATTCCAGAGGCGACGAGCATCCTCCTTCAAAGCCGCTTGACCCTGTTGAGTGTCTGCGGTGGGTGACTTTGGGCTCTTGCCATGCGCTGAGCGTGAAGCCCACCTCACGAAAGAAAGGAAAAGTGGAAGGAAGGAACCGTGATTCTGGCTCCCATTAGCGGTCGGAGTCGCACTCTCTCTGCTCATCGGCTGAGGGAACCCCGTGGCCCCCACCAGGGAACGGCGGCTCCCAGCAGGAAGGCGCCGTTTCTCCAGTTTGCCCCCGAGACCCTCCCCATCGGGTCGCATGGGGAGCTAAGTAAGTTAAGTTACCGGCGTTTGGCGTTGACCACCAGTCCTGCTCTCCCCCGCCGTACACGCTTTGTGATTCGGCCGTCCCTCTCTTCTTCCTTCGTCCTTTTTGCCCTTTATTCATCCCTTTTTGCGAGAGCATGGTGAATTGAACTCTATGCTACCGGGCCGTACTGTGATGGGTGTTTTGGACTCTTGCCGTCCTCACGTGTGGCGTATGCGTGTCTGCTGGTCATCATATTGGTGGCCAGGTGGCAAAAGTTTTGCGACGTCGGTTTGCCCTTGTTTTCTAAAAAAAACTTTGCTTCCCTAGACAGAAGCTTAACAAGGCCCCAGCAAACGTTAAGCTACTCGCTTATACATTCATAATTATACTTCGGCTGGAATACGCCGGCACTGTCTGGGATCCTCACACAAAAAGTAATATTAGTGCTCTGAAATGGCACAGCGTAAATTCGTCCGAATATTTTTTTTCGAATTATCCTCCCAGTGACTCGCTGACACGATCAATGGAAGAGCATGGCATTCCAACACTTCAAGCACGCAGTCAAATTCAAAGGTTAAAACTTATATTTTTCCTTAAAAATAACAACCTTTCACTCGAGGAATTCTTGCAGCCACTAACTTCCCGACAAACACGGCATAGACATCTCGGATCTCTCACTCCGTTCAGCGTTCGAACTAACATTTTTAAGTTTTCCTTTTTGCCGCGTACAATTACAGATTGGAATAAACTAACTGAATCGACTGTGTCCTCTATTCATTTCCTTGAACAATTGGAATTCTGAATAGCATTTTTTGCGACTTCGATGCGTTCTAGTGAATGTGTACAATCTATTTCCATCGATAAATCTATTTCCAACAGTGTGCCACGTATACTGCGTATTTTTGTAACTTTGATGCATTCCTGTATTCGTCCAAAATATTTTGATCAGTGTACCATGTATATTGTGCCCATTTTTTTCCTTATGATGCCTCTCCTGCTTGGTCCCTTCAATGAGCTTGCAGTGTGTTTTGAATATATCAATCAATAAATGACCTCCTCTTTTTTGAGGTAATGTTTTTCTCATGAGAGGGATATGTGTACGGCGTGTACTCTTCGCCCAGTAATGGCCGCGGGGGTGTTGGCCGGCGATGGATTTAGGTGAGGCGAGTGCCCATTTTTTGCTTCCTAGCACCTCATTCTGCGGCGGTCTACCTTCGTGGACGACCAAATCGCACATCTGCGGCTCATGTAGACGCGTCAGAGATTGTCAAACTCGAGACTTCATAAACACGCAGAAATATATGTTTCGTGTGATTATCCTTTTTATCAGCCATTATCTATGTCAAACTTAAGTTTCTTCTCTGAGTTGGGGTGACCGAGAGCCTCCGCCAAACTAGCGTTTTTAGAAATACGTATAAGCTTTCAACGTACGCCTTGCTGTCTTCAAAATGCAAATTCAAAGTGATCTGGTAGGCCGCAAGTAGTACGACTGTGTACTGTTTTTAGCATTGTCTTTGTACTTCTCTCGTTGCGTCGTTTTCAGTTCTTTTTGGTTCTCTCCTCGTTTAAGATGTTGGCCCGTGTTCACGGAGGGGATTTTTGCATTCTTCTATTTGATTTCCAGGTTTTGCTTTTTAAGCGATATCCGCGATTAGCGTAAACTTGCTGGAGTAAAATCTGTCACCAACGTACTTTTTTCGCATTCGTTTATGATTAAAAGCTTCTTTACGCCATGACAACGCCCGACACCACTTTTATTTCGAATGGGGCAATTAATTCTTCCGATTAAGAGGCAGAGGGCATAGATTAGTCGATGCAGAGGCCTTGTTGCCACGCTAGCTGCTGTGCCGATCGCATAGAATGCTTAAAATAACAAGCTAACACGGGAGCAGTAATCGTCGCTGTCTCCGTAGCATTTGTCCAAGTAACATTCATCGAGTGAGATGTTGACTTTCATTTTTGTCGGTGTTTCTTCTGCGTCAAATCCCGGATAGTCATCGCCGCTGTGAAGCTTTTTCTGCATTCCCCTTTGCCGTTGCATATTGGGAGAAATAGGGGGCGAACAATAATATTTGCCATTTAATAAAGCTGGCTGCATCTCTGGGTTGGGGCTTCTACCAGTCGTCCCCAAGCCCCTGCTAAAGGGATCCTGCAACACATTTTTCAGCTTATTTCAAAATCTCAATTGCTTGCAGAACGTAGTCAACCAACACATCCAGTACCTAAATTGCGCGGCTACAGAGTACCTCAGACAAAAAAAAATTAGTGCGTTATCCCCACCAAATATTGTAGAAACTTCCTGAGGAGATTTTTCTCTCTTTGCCTGTCTAAGCTTTCTGGGGCCGCAGGAACTATATTAATAGAGCGGTGGAGCAGGTATTGGGCGGCTTTCCCTCGTGATTCGTGATTCGTGAACGCCGTCGAGCCTTGTGCTCGCATGCTTTGGGATTCCCCAAATAAACGGCTGTGCTTCGGCACTACTGTCTACTGCGCTCTCGTATTGGCGAACCTCGCTGGGCTGCCGTAGGCATGGAAGTCCGCGTGGTTGACACGCCGGAAGCTAGCTTGGGGACCTACCCCAGAGTGCTGCCAAGGTCCCCTAGGAACCCCTCATATCCCACAAGGTGCAGATAAGACTGAACGTGCTTTACGCCGCATGGAACGTGCATTGGTATTAGACGACGCAATGGCGTCTTCATTTTTCATCCCATCGTCGTCTCTGTTGCCCCCTGGGCTTCGGAATCCCTTTTCTAGTAGAAAGCGTTGTAGCTAGACTTCTCGTTTCGCTACAGGCATTCAAATACTGCTTCTCAGTGCAGTCATCTGCTTCCGCTATTCAATATCTGTGTTTCGTTGTTATTTGCATGATGGCCAATCTGTACCAGAACAGTAATTATTACATTGATTTCGAAATCCGCGCAGCACGAAGACGAGATAGGAAAAACAAAAAGGTAAATCTAGAATCTTCATATCATCACCTTAATGACTTTGCTGCAAGCATGTTTCGCCCCGTCGAACAAGACTAAATCCTCAAAAAAGCAATGACGAGAAATAAACCAGGGCTCATATCGATTGCCGAATGATGAATTTGAACTGGAGCCAAGGAATGCAAATGAATTGCACCTTGTTATGATCGAGGCTGGCTGTACTTGCATTCGGAGTCATCTGGCAGACTTAGTCCAAAGCCGTGCCTGTAGAGCTTTGCTGAGTTCTTGTTTTTGACCTTCTCACAGATAAATGTGTTCGGGTGTTTCTAAGGGAAGCTTTTTCTACGCTTGCGAAAGCACGTAGCGGCTATACACAGCACACTCCTCTGTATTCTTGCTAAATGAGGAAGCCGGGCTTGCGAATTGCAAAACGTGAAATCTGGAGAAACTGAAGTCGAAATGGTGTAAAGGCCGTTATTTCCACCACTATGTCGAGGTACCTACGGATGCCGTTTGTGTTAGTTGTTATATCAGCATGACCTGTGAATGTCCTTATGCCACGACGTAGGTGCCACTGCGTTGTTTCGGAATTTGCGGTGAATTATGTTCGCGTAATACCTTCAATAACCAGTTCGTCCTTTTCTCTCGCAGATGAATTTCCAGGCTGAACGTTTGGTTCTGATACGGACAACAAAACTGCAGGAAATTCTTTTCTGCCACTTCCGGACTTTAATGCGGGTAGAGTATCTTGTGCGATGCAAACTTCCCAACGTTATAGTTCAAGTATTCGAGCACTCTGTTGTTTCCACTGCAGTTGTTGGGTGGGCTGGGCACGGAAGAAAACTTGTCCTGAAAGACATTACTCCCCAGTTTCAAGGGATGACGAAGGGAGCTCTGGCTACAACACCAGCCACGTTAACCTCACTATTCCTTTCTTCGCTGCCTTTATGGAGTCGCCGGGTAATTTTTGTTTTGATGATTGACATTATTTTGCGGGATATCGGTCACCGTAGGGCCAACTTCCCTCCGAGTGCATATTGTAAAAATCTAGTGACCCCTTCTGGCTACACAAGTGCACGGGATCTTGGAAGTGCACCATGGCAGCCTATCGCAGGCAGTCCGCAACACCACTGTCTATAATGGAGAGGCCAACTTTGACTCTGGAGGTTCCTCTCAAAACTGAGGACGCAAACCTTGTAGAAAAAATCCGCGGAAGTTTGAACTTACGCACAAAACTTGAATAGCTAAGCTTTTGTAGGTGAGCATTGCCGTACGCGTAGTGGAATTGAACAGAATTGCATTTAAGTTTATTTTATTAATACAGAAATACTGAGGAAGGCAACGAGCGGCTAGCCTGACAGAGGCATTCCATCCAAGCAGGGTTGAAGCACTGTTACGTTTTTTCAGAAATAAAACAACATATGGTAGTTTCAGTATCATTATTTACTCGCACAGTTTTGGCGTAGTAATCGTAGTCATATACATCGAGGAGGTCGCCGTCGTCATTGCGAGTAGTTAATGCTAAGTCATCCTTAACTGTGTACACTTCCACCAGCTCTTCCACATCGACTCGAGGCAGTGGTGGCGGTATCTGAATGTCGTATCGGTAACGGTTGGCCCACTTGTAGCCATGTGTACCCTTATCCATAAGGGCTTCCAGAGAATGTCGCAGCTGCGGTGACTTCTCCAGAGTAGGGTGTCTTTTAAACGCTGCCGCACGCGAGGGCTCTTCTACGATACCGAGCGGAAGCGCCCGACGAGATCAGAAACAGCGAATGAGGGGCGTACGGTATGACATGTCTTTATCGTTCCGGGCAAGTGTGGCCATGAATACGAGGAACGCTCAGGTATTTTGTTCGGCCAAGCTTGGCCAATACCAATGACTAGTTGTGCGGACGTGGTTTTTTGCAGCGGTGAAACTGCGGCAGCAACGGTTCGTAAAAAAAGTGTTTGGCTTAGGCCCCACAATGCCGCAGTAGTTCTTGTGAAATCATTTTCGGGCGATGCAGAAAAAAGCTGGAGGTGCGAAAGCTATGTTATGGACAAGTGTGTTGCTCTCTGTACCTCAGCCAACAGAGTAGACGGTGCGCGAGGTGTACTGTCAATCTTGTTTTGTTGCAAATAAATGTTTCACGCGATATCTGCGACAAACCTTGATTCGTGCAAAGTGAAATGCGCTGGCTGTTTAGGTGACGACCACAAATGACAATCAGTGGTTGTGTTCCCGCTCATGGTGCTACTCAGGTGACGTTTTAAAAATTTGCAGACATATTGGGCATATTTTGGTAGCACTCCGACTCCAGGCATGGAGCGGTGGTAGCGGTGGTAGCTGTTACAGCGGTGGTAGCTGCAGGAATGGAGCGGTGGTAGCGGTGGTAGCTGGTACAGCGGTGGTAGCTGTCTTTCTTAGGTGAAACTCACGGTTTGGAGGCTCTGCGAGTGCCTGCAACTTGCGAATGCCTGTCCGCTGTGCGCGTGAATGAGAGGTGGCCACCGCGAAAGCTCTCCCTAATTGCCATCTCGGAAGACCTGCGTTGTGTCCAGACGGAGACACCGCAGCTCCAGAGAACGCACTAAGGGCTTTCTGCCGGGCGTGGAAGACAAGCGAGCACTTGGCGTGGGCGAAAAGTTGAGCGAGGCTGCTGGAGAGCGTTTGATGCGCAGCTGCGCCGTTGCTTGACAAAATCCCTACTCCAGAGTTAGTTCCTTCATTTTGACCCACATATGTTCCGGGTGCCACGTTATGTGACACGCTCATTTTATTAACGAGCCTCGTAGGTTCTGAGCCAACTATTGTCGAAGAAAAGGACCTCTGCAAGCCGCGTGTTAAAAAAAACTCTAAAATGACTTGGCTGAGCTCGTTTTTGCTCCTGTATCTTGTAGTTGTAGTTATTGATGTTCTATTCCAGAGCGCATGAAAAGTACAGGACCTTAGTTGTTTGTTGAAGCAAGCAAAGGCGGGAGAGGCCAGGCACATCTGCACTTCTGTGTTTCCTGAATATCTACCAAAAAATACCTGCAGAAGTGTACGCAGCTGAGTGCAACTCTAAATAATGCGGCTATTGTTTAGAGTTTCATTAAATTCACCAACTTTTTTGATGGGGTATAAACTACATTTACTGCGTAGTTTGTGCTGGCGGCATGTACCCACGGAACGGTTTCTGTTTGGATTTATTTTCGTACAGGGCATAAACTACGGGCGTAAAACCTGAGTGTGTGTGTGTGTGTGCATGCGTGCATGCGTGCGTGTGTGTGTAATTGTGTGTGCCGGTGTATATACCTGCGTGCGTGCGTATTGTGTGTGTGCATGCTCGTGGGCTAGGCGTGCGCGCGTGTTTCCGTGTGCGCGTGTGTGCGTGTGCGTGATTCTGCGTGTGTGTACGTGTGTGTGCGGTTGTGTGCGTGCGTGCGTGCTTGTGAGTGTGTGAATGCGTGCATGCGTGTGTGTGCTTGTGCATGCCTGTGTATGTGCATGCGTGCGTGGGTGTTTTGTGTGTGCGTGCGCGGGGGCGAGTGAGCGTGTTTGCGTGCGCGCGTGTGTACGTGTGTGTGTGTGCGTGTGTGCTTGCGTGCGTGCTAATGTGTGCGTGGGCAAGTGCATGTGCGCGTGCGTGCGTGCGCGTGCGCGTGCGTGTGTGTGTGTGTGTGTGTGTGTGTGTGTGTGTGCGTGCGTGCGGGCGTGCGTGCATATCTGTGCGTGGGCATGTGCATGCGCGCGTGCGTGCGTGCATGCATGCGTGCGTGGGCGTGCGCGTGCGTGTGTGCCTGCGTGCGTGCGTGCTCGTGTGTACACGTGCATGCGCGTGCGTGCGTTTGTGCACTATGTGTGTGAGTGTGTGAAGCCCCGTCTGCTAGACGATGTCATAGAGAAATTTTATCAAAGTTGCTTTTATTTTCCCAAACACCCCGCAAGGTTGCATAACAGAAGGGGTGGTTTTTACAGTACACTAAGAACATTGCCACAGGTTTTCACTAAAAAAGACGACTCGTTACATTTTCTAATAATGTTAACGGGTAGGTTATCACGGCGATGTGGTTGGGAAGGGCATTCCAGACCTTGTCCGCACGTGGAAAAGAACCATGCGGAAAAGGTGGCCGTCCTAGTTTGGAAACAGGAAACTTAGGGGAGGGGGGCGGGAGGGGGTGACTGCAGTAGCATAATGCAACACTGATGTCTTGAGAACGTAAGGAATGTATGAATCGGATAGAGCGATTTTCCATTCACCTGAGGTGAATGACGACTCAAATTTGAGGCGGGTTCTGTATGGCTGAGGTGTATTCGTGTTTTTGGTTTGATGGGAGATATGTATGCAAACAGTTTCACACGTTTTGTTGGTCATTAAGGTGACGCTTCCACAATTTTGTTTTGTTTGCAGAAGAAATATCGTCAGCACACATGCGCAGTGGGAGGTGGATGGGTATAGGGTGTGAAACCTAGACTTTCAAACGGCGGTAGTGCTTCTACAGAGCGTTAGGAGTTTTGTACGGGAAGAGCAAATAATTTTCGCGTCGAGTGAATGTCAAAATTTACACTTGTAAAGTTTAGTATCAAAAGCCACTTTTCACACCAATATTAAATCTTATTAACATCATGTTTTTAGGTCTGAAGGATTAGTGAAGGTACGGCAGATCACCGAATTTTCTGCAAACATGCGGAACTTTGTAGACATGCCGGCTTGTGTGTACGTGCACCCACCCGTAAACGTTGGTGTCTGGAATTCACTCTCCCGCCCTGCCGCGGTGTCGTGTCCATTCTTACAAACCTGTCCCGTTAGCCTAATTGCTCAGGAAGAATTGACTTGTAATAGCAGTCTAAGGTGGTCTCTTTTATTGTAATGAAAACAGCTCAACGACATCTTGTGCGGAAAAACTTAGGGCCTTTTGGCATAAAAGCATTTTGTGCTGTAAATTTATTGTTGCACATCAGCTTTTATATACCTTTGACCATCTGCAGTGGTATTTTCAATTTGGCTAGGTGGTAAAGAGCTTTTCACTACCTATCCGTTGTACAGTATCGCTAGCTAGTGGCTGTGGAATGCTATATTAAATTTTATGTTAACAATGATATGAAAAAATGCTTATAATTTATTAACAACCTATATAACATATAAAACTCGAATTTTGATAAGCGCTGCTCCTAATGACTCATTGTGCAGAAATAATACGTCACTGTGCTTATAGGCTTCACTGTAGAACCCGAATTGTAGCAACATCCCCGCACTTTTCAAAATATTTCGGCCGTGTTGGTCCCGTTAACTGAGTAAAATGGTCTAAACTGTCAGCAATAATCCTGGAAGCTGTGAAGTGATGTCGTGGATACCGGCTTAATTTAGAAATCGTGTTTGCTGTGCTACACATGACGATGCACATTCCGCCTGCCTACGCTTTTGCCCGGTGTGCTGCTACGCCATGCTTTTATGGCTAGTCCCTTATTTCTCATATACTTTACAATTCCGTGCTCTTTTAAGCCCCCGGCGCGTTATAGCCCTTCTCGGACGTCTTTTTGATCTGTTGTAATGAATTAGGGGTGATTTCTGGAGGGAATAGCGAAAGAAAACTGTACAAAAGGGCACACGATAAGAGATAGGTGGCGAAGGCAGCTCATGCAGGGGGAACGCTCCGGAACAAAGTATAAAAATAACAAGGTAAATTGGTGCACTAGAGCAGAACTACACTTCGTGCAGCAAAACAAGGACAAACAGGATCAAGTAGAGCAAAGACCCGAAGTACGCACTCAAGAGGGATCAGTTAAGAAGTCCCTTGAGAGTGAAAAAGTCGAGTTACACTCTAAACTTTTTTTCCTCCCATATACTCCCTAGAGGTTCTTTTTCGCCTGTCCTCTAGTGGTTCTCCTTGTAGGAGTTTTTTTACTACATGGAACAGGGAGGTTTTGTTTACCTCCTCAAAACAGGGCGTTTTTAGGTTAAAGAAAGGAGGTATTTAGGGAGTGTTAAGAAATGTTCGGGAGAATTTAAGGAGGTCAAAATGGAGTATTCTTTACATCCTGAAGGGCGTTTTTAAGTGATGTTTATGGAATTTTTAGGCGGTTAAATAGGAGCCTATTATGGCTCCCTTTGGAAGTACTTATGTTAGTTTAGGGGCGTTTTTAGGAGGTTCAAGGGAAGCATTTACTTCTTTTGAATGGAGTTTGACGAAAGCTGGGGAGTTTTGTAGACGTTCCGAAAGGAGGTTTTCAAGGCCACAAGGGAGAATTTCTAGTTCCCTGCGGGAGTACTGATTTCACACGGTTTTTCTCGATTTCAGGTTTTTTCAAACGAACTTTCGCAGACAAGTTTACATGGTACATGGTGTACACAAGGAGGTTACGAAATAAATACGTATGGCGGCCTCATATGGAAATCACAAACGGTACATTGCTAAATAACACGCCAGTTAGGAATTGAAGACAGCAATACGATGCTAGTTGAACAAACCGTAGAAACAATATTACTACAAGAACTGGAAATACGCGAAAAACAAAGATAGGCACAAACACAACCGCATGGTAAGTGAAATCATTATAGAACACTATCGGATCGAGAACGCGTCAGTACTTATCAGAACTTATCAGTACGCATCAGCGCTCAGTACACAGTGAAAAAAATGGTTGCAATGGCTTACAACAACAAAAAAATTCAGTAGGTGGTGAAATGAGCGAGAGCTGTGTGCTAGTTGAACAAATTGTAGAAACAATAATAATACAAGAACTGGAAATACTTGAAAAACAGATAGGCACAAACACAACCGCATGGTAAGTGAACTCATTATATAATACTAGAGGATCGAGAACGCGTCAGTATTTATCAGAACTTATCAGTACGCATTAGTACTAAGTACACAAAGTGAAGAAAAAATGGTTGCATTGGTTTACAACAATAAAACGATTTTTCAATTTGTGGTGAAATGACCAAGAGATGTGCAACGATTTGATATTGAAAGGTAACAAGCATTTTGTAGGTGGTAAAGGCACAAGAGATAAATGATGTAGGAGACAGACTGCAGTGAGATGGTTATGGATAAATGAGTAATATAAAGAACGAAAAATATGCTGCGGAAAATACCAGTGCGTTTTGATAAAGACACAAATGCGCCAAGAAAAGTGACCGAGTCTGACGGGTTAATTGCAATGATATAGAACAGAATGGGTGGTATCGCGACAGCTTCTTTAGAGTAAGAACAAAAAGCCATGAAATTCGTGTTTTTCAGATAATTTTTAGTTGATTCATTTCGCACCAGTTGCCAATATTATTTAGATAATTGTTTCAAGTTAAATTAGTTTGTTAATATTATTGCTTCACTGAAAGATAGCTGTATTATCAGCATACAGAACGGCCCATCAAATACCCCTTTTCAGTAAAAAAAGAAAAATAAAAAGTCAGAAATATAATACGGAATTCTTTTTGACTACTATCCAATGATTACAGGATTGAAAACAAATATTAGTGAGCGATATTGATGCGATAAAAGTTAATTAGTTCTAAATCCTTCACACGTGGTTTGGTGCTTGCAAGGTCCAAAAAGGCATGTTCCACAAACGTTAGAGCTCTGTGTACCTTCTTGGGATATTGAATGTTGTAAACCCAGAACGATGCAAACAGACTACACAGTCCTCCCAGTAAATATGATGCAGTCAAGACACGCTGGCCATCGATGCGGAGGCTAACTTCCCCGTTCACGGAATGCAGGCAGGGAGTCAGAGGAACATCTGCCTGAAAAAGCAAAAAAGAAAAAAAAATGCCCCACACGTAACATTCAAAACAGACACTATGGTAAATGAACTTAATAATTCGGTACAGTAATAAAATTGTAAGGCCAGGTTCCCTGCGAATTCCAGTACCTAAATTAGGAATGCAAAGGCTTCATAAAACCAAGTGCCAGTACATTAACCGTCGTGGCTTTGGCAGCAATAAAAAAGATATTACTTCCGCACAATATACTCGAGCACAACTTTAAATGACCGTGAAGATAAAATGCAAGTCTCTGTAGGTTGATAGATTTGTTTTTGTTTTTGACTGAAAAACACTTTGGTATTGCAGGATTTTGTTAACTGCTGCTCTCGCTTTAAGATGCCAGCTTGCATCTATTCAAGTGAATGGGCACACTGTTAAAGATGCAAACCCTTACACTGCCTCTCCCCTACCATGGTGGCTCACTTTCATAGAAAAAGTGCAGCTTTTTCGAGCTGGACAGCTGTTGCAAGCCGTGGCAATACTCACTTCTGCTGGAGGGGCCAACTTGGTTTCCGAATGCAGCCTTGCCTTGTACAGCACAGCCTATCCTGCCTTAAGATCTATGAAGTCATTCAACTCGATCATGTATCAGGATCTGCAGAAGAAATTCGTGTCAGCAAATAATGAATTCATGCCGGACAGGCACCCACTGTTTCAGTTATACTTGCAGATACCTCCACCTATTTCCCTCCTGGTATTACATCCAAAGCTAATTTGTTACGGCTTGTCTCATCAAGCATGGTCATCTGTCATAACACAGCTAGTCATACAGGAAAGTCCTTCACTGGGTCAGAAAACACTTTCTTTTTTTACAGTAGTGATAAACTAGGCGACTCAGTCATCCGTATTCTGACAACTTAATATTCTGTGTCACCGAGCTGACAAGCATGATTGGTGCATAAGGTCATTTGTAGCCGCAACCGTTACTAGAGCCTTGTTAGCTAACGTAAACCTCGTTCATGGCACCAAATTACTTGTGATTGCATGGCAACCAAAAAAAAACAGCTGAAATGGAAACGCTATTCTCGCAAACTTACCAACGCTGCATGCCACACACACCTGCCTTAGTTAATTTACCGTGATTGTAGAAGTTTCCGTCACGCAAAACCACAGTGCACTTTTTGGAGCTGCAAGCTCCGTGTCAAAATCGAGTGTCAGATGAATCTAGTAATTTTTGTGTATGGTCTTACTATTGATTATGACAAAGTTATTACCAACAAAAGAAGAGTGTGTGCATTGTTCTTCTAAAAAATGATATCCTTTTTTATGCCAAGCAGACTTGTGTCATGCTACGGCAAACTTGGTTCTCTTCCACAAGGGCATGAATTTGTGTTTATAATTACGTGGCCTTAGCTGGCGACTGACTGGCCCCGATTGTATACAGACCCCTCATTATCATCCGAAAGGGAATAAAAACATTTCGGTTTCAAACCACGTCTCCGTCGTGGTCCACACTATATGCATTTAATCGTTCGATAGGCTCATAGCATCTTTTACGCATGTCACCGTTTCCTTAAAAGGGTACGCTGTTAGATGTGAAGAGTCGACTCAAGCGAGCAAACAACCCCACCGAATCTACAGGGCACAGTTTTCGAAGGGGGTGGCCGTCTGATCTGCGGCTTTCGCCGACCAGAGCGCTAAGAATGAGTCAGAGCCTTGAACGAAAACAACACAAAGACTTATATTTGGACAGGCAAGCCATCAGGAGCGTTAACAAATAGATATTACAAAGTAGAGCAGTTAACTAAAAAGAACACGAGCAGTTCGATCGATGCATATGAGAGCCAGAGTCCCACAATATTCACTGACCGGGCCCGAGGATGCACCGCTGTCGGAGGCGATTCGGCTACCTGAGTAACCGTCACGTTGCTTTAAAACGACTCCGCGCGCGACAAACGATTTCATCTCGAATGCCCTGTTACAAACCGGCCTACAAAAGAATGCGAATGCATACCCCAAAAGCCACAAACAAGTACAATAAAACGAGTGTGCGCTTTTTTCTTTGCCCGTGCGTGTGCGTGATGTGTGCGGCACGGGTACTTCGCAGTTAACCCTATCCAAACGTTTGACAAACGGATCGACTGATAACAGACCACTTACCAGCGAGATGTCCACAGCTGTCGTCGTATCCAAATGCTGTTAGCGGCCGTTCTTCGTGTGACAGGGGCACATAAAAATATTTCCACCAAATGGCACTACTAGTCCCTCTCAAATAAGAAAAAACGATGGCCCAAGGCGAGGCTTCAAGCTCCGGCCGCACCGAGTCACCGGCCGCGCTGCGTTGATAGCACGGAGGTTGTTTACATCCGGGCAGCAAGTCGTGCCGCCAGGGCAAGTTGAGTCGCTGCAGTCGGGTGCGTTGGCGCGCTGGCACGAGAATTTCAATCGTCTATATATGCGCAAGCAAGCGAAGCAGATGAGCATTGCAATTGTTTGCAACGGCAAGAACTGTCTCTTTGTTATCAGCAGAGTTTGACAACACCTATCGCCAAAATAAACAGATTGAAACAACACGGCCGCGCTGTCTGCCTGTGATCGCGCTGGCTGAAGCATCTATAGGGGTATACGTACGGTATGGGGTTTGTAGCTGCATGCAACCGTCGCGTCCTGCTTACTCGTTCTAATTAGCATTAGGCCACGGTTGAAGTGCTGATACACGGAAACAACAGAAGACTAACATGGCGACCGCCCGCTTGAGATGATTATCCCATATGGGGAGTTTATTTTGGACGTGGTACTATACAAGGAACCGAACGCCATCTCACAAATGGTGTTAAGTGGTTCTAAATCCTCCCTTTTGCTACACGCATGGGCAACGGTACTACCATGGAGGTTCGTCCACATTTTTAGACCATGCCTAGGGAGTACATTTTTTGCTATAAGTACTTTTCAGGGCACATTACATGATTAAAACTCCATTTCCGGCTAGTTTGCGTTTACAGTGTAGGATGAGAGCGCAGTCATCCCAAGGGGGAACCGGCCGGACGCAGAATGGCGGGGAGCGGTCCGAGAGAAGCTAGCCAGGGCGGCGCAGTAAGGGTATCGGCTCCGCCACTCAAGACTGAGAGGGAGCGGTCCCCTGATCGTATGGGTTCGTGTACTCCAGGTTCAGCCTCACCTCGTGCACGGGTGGCCCCAGCAGCGAAGGTCGCATCACTTGGCAGTGTCTTATCGTCCCGTCAACCTCATTCCTATAGCTGCGATGCTCCTGGAACCATGCAGTGCGTCCGACTATTTCGTATGACACTTTATTCAAAATTACGCCTAAGATAACTTGCGTAAGAGTTCAGGTGCACTTCGGCTCATCCAAGTCGCGATGAAGCTACGCGGGCAATGGGATATTACCACCATGCCACACCGACGTCAGTGACTGCGGTCGGGCTGGCTTTTGTAGACCTGCAGTGGTGGCACTTTTAAACCTTCACCACTGGATTTTCTATTTCAAGCAAAAAACAATTCTGGTGTGTTTTCCTTAATTTTGGACTCCATGAGCTTACCAAACAAAAATTAAACTTGTGGTGCAAATATTTACCGAATTACGGTTAAGGCTTCTAAACAGGTCATCAATTGATAAAAATTTTAAATATCCTTAGAAAGTTTCCTTTTGCCTGTTTACCTAAACTTTAGAAAGCACTGAGCCTACATACAAAGATAAAGCTGGTAGTGCAAGCACTTTTTATTTCCAGCAATGTCATTAAACTAGGACTTCAGTCCTTGGGGTCTTCCTTAAGTCAGCGTGGTCTTAAATGTAGCGCCTCGGTCTTTCTAGCGTCCAGCAGTCAAATAAAACAAACAATGCATTATCTAACGCCAGAGATGTTCTTGAAGAGCTATTTCACACAAATGTAGGGGCTTTGATTTTGTTCCCCATGTGCTAGGAAAATTCTTTTAATGTCCTTGTTAAGGTCCTTTTTTTAATCAAACCAGGACCTTAGAGGGTTACGTCGGGAGCCAAAAGGGCCCCGTTTCGCAAATAAAGCGCAATTATTCTTCATATTTCTAGACGTTGTCCTTGATACAGTGGTTGATGATGATGTCCGGTCAAACAAATGGCTGCCGCAGTAAACGGCAAATTAAAAACTCATGCGGGATGCGATTCGATTGGTCCCCTAGTCCACAAATTAGCAGCTGTGTGTTCTACTAACCTAGCTCACCCCGCAGGTTTGCAGCGTAGAACAGAGGTTGTTTGAGTAATTCTAATAAATTTCTGCCACTTCGTAAAGTGATACTACCGTAAAGTAGTGCATTTACGGGGCGTAAAATTTTGCTGCAGTTGGCCTTTAAATTGAACATGAACGTCTTCTACCGGAGTTTGCTCCCAGTCCGCGAAGCTGTTTTGTTATCCCCAAGTGTGAACCCTCGCATTCTTCTTTCTTTTGCATGTTGGGCTGATCTAAATCTACGTATGAAGGTAGATCTTTTTTCTGTACGTTTATGTTATTCGGAAGGTTGAGAAAAAGTTCGTGTGGTATCCGTTGCTACTTGAGACTGGCGCTTTCTGCCGAAGCCCGTTCATGCATCGATGGTGCTGGCTGCGACGCTGTAGTGCTTAACCTTGAACAAACATAGCGTTGGCCGCAAGCCAGCTTCCACGAAGTATACCCGTTCGTTGTCCGTCTCGCCCATTCTTCTCAGGGCTCAGCTCCTCAAGTCCGTTCACGTAATGCCTTTCTGCTCCCAACAGCTTCCGTTCACTCGGGAGGCTGTAGAGCGATGTTGCGAGGCATACCGGGAAGATGTCTGGCCGATAATGGGCACAGTAGTCCTTCCTTCGTAGTTCCTTGAGCTGGACACCAGCGCGCAGAATCTTAGTCCGCGTTCTAAATATTGCGTTGTTGGTTGACCCACCACCAGCTTTGTTGTCGCTTCGGTCCGGCTTCATGGCTTTCTCTAGAATACCGAATGCTGATCCGCGTGGTCAATAGCTTGAATAATATATCAGTTTGATTGCGACTGAACGCTCTTTTTAAAAAGGTGTAAAAAACGCGATCTGAAACTTTCTGACGAAGCTCTTTGTTCGGGCGAGTGGTATTTAGAGTACTTTCGCCCTCTGCAAGAACTTAACGGCCTAAAGTATTGCCACGCGATGTGTCGAACCCAGAGGTTAAGGATTACATGCCCCGTGCTCAACGGGTTAGTCTATCTTGGCGACTGTGTTTTCGACCACTTTCTGGTTTATTTATGTTGGCATGGGTGTATCTTAGGCTTGAGGATCAGGGCCAGCACAGCTTTCTTTTCTGACATTACAAAATTGTAAACTTCAACAAAATACAGAAGAACAGGTTTAAGTCAAAGCGGTTGGTCATTGCACTTCTTATAAAACCCCGTCAGTGTCATTTGCATGCATTTTCTTTCAGGTACCTTCAACCACGTAATCTCTAAGGCAATTTTTCTGCTCGAAAACAATCACAAAAATCAAAACGCTCTGCTCTCGGTGCGGAAACAAAACCGCAATGCACAGCAGCATTGAAAACTTGTCTTTCAGATGGTCGGGGGGGGGGGGGGATGGTGAGTGAGATGCTGTTAAGTTCGGGCTCCTCATTTAATTAATGAAAGCCGCTGGTAGCTCATGTATCTGTGTTGTCTCCGCGTGTATCTGCCATGCTGCATTTCTTTCATGCAGGCGCAGGAACGCGAAGTTGGGGGCCTCCGAGTGCATTATCGGCGTTCCTTAATTTTGTGTGGCATATGACGGGGGCGCTTAGCCCGAGTACGTCTGTTGTGTTGGTCTGTGGTCAGCTGGATCGGGCGGTCTCAGTGAACGGCGGATGGGTGCACAGCAGTGAAAACAGTTCCGGCGCGTGGTTGCCTCTCGGACAGCGCGCCCGCCGCTAGTATGGCTTGCCAACGTAGGAAGGTGGGTCGGCCATTCGTCAAGGTTTGCCGGACGGGAAGCGAAAGGATGCCTCTATTAGTGGCGGAATGGCGCGCGGCATGTTCTTTGAGGATTTTACAAAGCCGGCGTAGGTTCCGTTCGTTTATGGGCCACTCGCCTCGGTAATACTAGCCTGGGTTTGAAGGAGCTCTTCCCGCTATTCTCGTGGCGGGCAGCGGCGCCCCTTAGTCTGGGGAAGGGATTAGCTTACGGCTCTCTCATTCTGCCGTGGTGGGCGGCGGGAAGGCGAGGACACTGTAGGATGTGCGCCAAGCGAAGACCGCTCTAAGCGTTGGGATTTGGCATTGTTCCGTTGCCGCACGCTTAACGTAATGGTGTGACCACTCCGCGCGGTAAGTGACTTTGGAAGATGTCTTGTCTTTGCTTCTCGGTTGCAATAACGTACGCGGGAAACGTACTAGGAGTTGCATGAGAGAGAGCGTTGGGTCATGTGACCGCAGGTGGTGACATGTTTAGGATTGGTTGGTTCTTGTGGCCAATCTGTGCTCCATATGAATCGTGCTTTAAAGGGTTTTCACAATTTCTTTAACGCCCACTTTGAAGGCGTGGTTTTTGGGATCAAAACCAGAGGGTCGGGTTTTGTCCCGGGGAGGTCAGTCTGTCGAGGGGATCTAGTTCAGTATAGATCATGGCCGAACAGGATGCTGCGGGCAGAGTGACAAAGTAACCGTCATACTGTCCGGATGTAAATACTTGGAGTAATGTAAATAGTGCAAATAAACCCAATATTCACCAAGAAAGGCAGTCCTCATCCCTAACTTTCTTCAAGCATCGGACGTCGGTCATATTAGCGAGTCGAGATCGTCCTCTCGGCTCGAGGATCCAAATAACCTCACTATTTCGTCTTCATCATTCACCAAGAATATGGAGATGCGAAATCCAACTGAAGCTGCGGATAACAAATACCGCATTCTTTTTTGCAACATTTGCAACAATGGCTTTAGGTCTCGCAATCACCGGGCCAGGTCGCAGGCTTTCTTACTGCACTTCGGCGAGTTGGTGATACCAGAAATTCTTTGTGCAAGTCGCTGTTTATTTTTAATATTTCACTGGCTGAGCTCTGGAGCTTACATGGTAAGGAAACACTTGCTCACTCCCTTCAGTCGGCTACTGCGGACAATTTATCCTATGTGACCAAAGTATGAAATTGATAGATGCCATGCATACTCTTCTGGAATAGAATTTTTTTCCTTACAATTTCGCCTGGAAAAAACGGAAAGGAGACAACGTGAAATATAACTAGCTGTGCTTACAGGTGAAATGCGTGATCAGTGGTGTGTTGGCTCTAAACAAAATTTAAGCGAAGCGCCTATTGCCTACAGAGTATGTCATGCTGGCATCTGGTGGTGCGCTGAAAGACAATGTGTAAGCTGGAATAAATGTCTGGCTGTCTCAGTATCAGTACTCGCGCGCTCGACAAAGTCTTCCGCGGGAAACTTCCCGCTCTCTCGCTATTTTCCGTCTGGCTCTGTATTCCCAGTTCATGCAGGTAAGAAGTGCTGCCTCCTCCGGAATTAACTCTCAGCCCGGACACCTAAGGGGCTACACTAGAGAGGTTCAACCATGCTAGAAAGGCTCTTACGGACATAAACAGCACTCCCTCACCGTAAAAGAAACTGGCCACCCTGGTGTAGTAGTTGGCCGCAAGGTTACTAACCAAATCAACTCTCGGCCCTCAGTCTCCAGTAGGTGTAGAGCCCCTGTCCCTGGCGGCGGTCAGAACAGCGATACAGCAAGTGCTAGAAATGTCTTGGTCCGGACAGGCCGCCAATTTAACTTGACCCTCGCAGCGTTCAACGCCCGCACTCTGCATAAAAATGGAAGGATCACCGAAAGAAGGCCAATCCACACTTGGAAAAAAAAGGACAGCAAAACATTACCACAGACTCCCGAGGAGGCTGGCAAACATTTTGCCAGTGGCGGTCTTATAGGGGATCAGGATATGATAGAAAAAAGGCAAGGAGCAAATAGGTATAATCCTCTATCGCAGGGTCATCCCCCTCAGAACTTCGACCAAGTACGTGGCCACTAGCACGACAGAGGTGGGCCGGTGGATTTTTTATTATTCCTTCAAGAGGTTGAGGTGGACTTCTGCAGTAGCCCAGCTTTAGCCTGTCAAAACCAGAGGTCGGCGAACTCACTCATGAGTCCACTCACTCAGACTCATTTGGACTCAATCTCACGCGTGAGTTTGAGTTTGAGTGAGCACGAGGCTAGTGTGGCATGGTGAGTTTGAGCTTGAGTGAGTTTGAGCAGAGTGATCCCGACTGAGTTTGAGTATGCCTGAGACCTAGTGAATTTTGAGTCCATTTTGAGTTCTGAGTACATTTTGAGTTTGAGTCCATTTTGAGTTTTGAGTACATTGTGAGTTTGAGTCCATTTTGAGTTCTGAGTACATTTTGAGTTTGAGTCCATTTTGAGTTTGAGTCCATTTTGAGTTCTCAGTACATTGTGAGTTTGAGTCTATTTTTAGTTTGAGTCCATTTTGAGTTCTGAGTACATTTTGAGTTTGAGTTCATTTTGAGTTCTGAGTACATTTTGAGTTTGAGTACATTTTGAGTTTGATTACATATTGAATTTTGAGTGCATTTTGAGTTCTGAGTACATAGGAGTTTTAAGTCCATTTTGAGTTTGAGTACTGAGTATCCTAGCAGGCAGCTATGGTTGGCTGTTAAGTTTCATGCGTCACCGTGGGCTCGGAATTCAGGTTACCTGCGGGTATGGCACCAATCGCGATCTGCATGATCGGTTGGGAGGGAGAGGGTGTCTGATTTTTTTTTTAGTTTCTTGTTGAATTTTCGTGGCCATAAGCACTTGCTGTACACCTAATTTTCGCGGCTGGGCGCGTGAGTGATAATTGACTGGTGAGGTCATAAAAAAGGGTTGTCTTAACTTTTCCTCCTGACGGATCCACTAAGAGCGTGGGAAAGGGTGGTGGGAAAGCACACGGCGGCGCTGGCGTGTTGGTTGTTCGCCTGCTACTGTTAACGGCTTGATATACTAGGGGTCACAAAGGAAGAGGTGAGAGCCGGGGGAAATGGGGGCGGGAGCTGTTGTTTCTGCTGTTTCAAATGAATTAGCTGAATTGACTGGGCAGCGCCCCTTAAGACAGAATAATGACCACATTAGATTGGGTGAAAAGTGAAACTGATGAGGGTAAGGCGTGTAAGGTATCAAATGAAATGTCTGGATTAACGGAATCAAGCGGGGTAAATAAAAAAATGCTTCCTGATTGTAGTAATCAGGCAGTCATAATGAGTCAAAGATTGGGTTAAAATTCAAGATGATGCTTCGAGGGCATGTGGGGAATCAAATTCAAGGTCTCGATGTGTAGAATCACTCGGGACGACAATGAGTTATGGATATATCATGACGTAGTTATGGTAAGTCATAGATTCGGTTAAAATTCAAGTTCATGACGCTAGGGCTTGTGGCATATCAAAAAAAAAGGTCTCGATGAGGGTAATCACGTGCTTCCTGATTATTATCATGACATAGTCAAAATGGGTCATAAATTAGGTTAAAATTCACAATGATGCCACTGGGTGTCTGGGGCATCAAATTGAAGGTTCCGATAAGGGAAATCACGTGGGAAAAAAATGTGGTAGGCGTATATCATGAGATAGTCATGGTTAGTCATTGATTGGTTTAATTTCAAATTGATTCCGCTAGGATGTGATGGGTATCAAATTAATAGTCTTGATGAACGGAATCACGTTGGAGAACTACAAAAATGCTTCCTGGTTATAACAATTAGATTGTCATGGCGAGTCTTATAAATGGGTAACATTCGAAGTGACCCCAGTAGGGCGTGTAGGGTATCAAATTTACGGTCTTTACAAGGGGAATCACATGGTAAAAATAAAAAAAGGCTTCGTAGTTCGAATAATGAGATAGTCATTATGAGTCATAGATTGGGTTAAATTCAAGGTGAGGCCGCAGAAGCATGTGGGGCGTCAAATTGAAGGTTCCAGTTAGGGGAATCACGTCGGACACCTAAATAATGCGTCCTGGTTACATTCAAGAGAGTCATGGTTATTTTGACTGGTATGAATTCCATATGACCTTGTTACGGTGTGTGGGTTATCAAATTAAAGGTCTCGTCGAGGGGGATCGCGTGGGACAAATATAAAAATGCTTTCTGGTTATAATTATGGGGATATAGCAAAAGGTATATAGCAAAAGGTACACACTCACACTCACACTCACACTCACACTCACACTCACACTCTCACTCAAACTCACACTCTCACTCTCACTCTCACTCTCACACTCACACTCTCACTCTCACTCTCTCACTCTCTTACTCTCACTCTCTTACTCTCACTCTCACTCTCACTCTCACTTTCACACTCACACTCACACTCACACTCACACACTCTCACTCTCACTCTCACTCTCACTCTCCCTCACACACTCACACTCACATTCGCACTCACACTCACTCACACTCACACTCACACACTCACACTCACACTCACTCACACTCACACTCACACACTCACACTCACACTCACACTCACACTCACACTCACACTCACACTCACACTCACACTCACACACTCACACTCACATTCACACTCACACTCACACACTCACACTCACACTCACAATCACAATCACACTCACACTCACTCTCACTCTCACACTCACACTCACACTCACACTCTCACTCTCACTCTCACACTCACACTCACACTCACACTCACACGCACACTCTCACTCTCACTCTCACTCTCACTCTCACTCTCACTCACACTCACACTCACACTCTCACTCTCAGTATCACACTCACTCTCACTCACGCTCTCACTCTCACTCTCACACTCTCACTCTCACACTCACAGTCTCACACTCAAACTCTCACACTCACTCTCACTCTCACACTCTTACTCTCACACTCTCATTCTCTCACTGTCTCAATGTCTGTGAGGCCATTTGAGTTCTGAATTCATTTTGAGTTCTCAGCCCATTTTGAGTTCTGAGTTCATTTTGTGTTTTGAGTACATTTTGAGTTATGAGTAAATTTTGAGTTTTGAGTACATTTTGAGTGTGAGTACATTTTGCGTTTTGAGTACATTTTGAGTTTTGAGTTCACTTTGAGTTTGAGTACATTTTGTGTTTTGAGTCCATTTCGAGTTTTGAGTCCATTTTGAGTTTGAGTACATTTTGAGTTTTGAGTCCATTTTGAGTTTGAGTACACTTTTAGTTTGAGTACATTTTGAGTTTTTAGTACATTTTGAGTTTTGAGTCTATATTGAGTTGAGTACATTTTGAGTTTGAGTACATTTTGAGTTTTGATTACATTTTGAGTTTGAGTACATTTTGAGTTCTGAGTTCATTTTGAGTTCTGAGTCCGAGTGAGTTCTGAGTTTTGCGCTCAATGTGAGTTTGAGTTTGAGTGAGCGCAGATGTGCTGCTCAGCATTGAGTCGGAGTTTGAGTGAGTGGTGATTCGAAAAAAAAATTGTGAGTTAGTTTGAGTGAGCCGCGCCAACTTTGCCGAGGTATGGTCAAAACTGCTCAAGGTACAACAAATGCTCCAATTTGAATGTGCTCAACAATTCCCGGAGACCCTGGGGATAACTCGGAAAAAAAAGAATGAAGTAACTGCAAAAGCACAGAGTCGGTCTGAGTTGGTGACCCCCTGGTATACCTAAGCGGGAAGGTGCATTTCGTGGCAAGAGGTGGACACGTACCCTCCCCCGTGGAGGTATGTTCAAGAAGAGCACGGAATTTTATTAGAGTACCTGGAAATCGGGTGGGCGGGGATTTAAACGGGAATATCAAACAGGGCTAGTCACTCAGGAGGGCACAATAACAATTGTGGACGTATTGGTTTGTTTAGTGCTCTTTTAACAAAAAGAGAAGACCAAGTAACAACGTGTACACAGGAAATTAGAAAGTGTTAAAAAGGGGATGGGAAAAAGACTGTTGTTAACTGGTAGAACAGTCAGGTTTAAGAAAGAGAGCAAGAGGTTAGAGTGGCCGCACCTGCTTGAAAATATCTGAGGTTAGTTATAGAATCGCGTAGATATAATCGCGTAAAGCGGTGCACGAGATCATATATTACTGACAATGAGCGATAAACACGACATAAGAGCAATAGTGTAAAAGTGCGTTAAAGTAGAAAGTACAAATTATAAAGGGAGTAAAAGTTGGAGGATTGGGAAGTAGCGGAAATTCAACAAATTTTCTTAAAAACGAGTTGCTACCACAATCAAGATAGCTCAGGTAGGGATATAAGTAACAGAAACAAGGTGAAACCACAATCAAGATAGTTCAGGCTGGAACATCAGTAACAGCAAGAACTAGTATGAAGTAAAGGGGGGGAAAACACAGGGAAGGAGGGTTGGGGGAAGTAATCAGTTTCTGAGTTTTACACAAGGACTACCATGGCACAAGGGACAGCAGGACAGGGGAATATGCAGATCGCGATCACGGCAGAGAACGAAGATGGAAAAAAAATCAACTGATCAAGAGGAGTCGACATTGGGCACGAGATTTCTCCATCGAGGAAGCACTTAAACTGCATATATATTTGCATATCAAGATCACATGTATGAAGAACGACATGTTCAGTCATAACTGAGTTTCACATAGTCATTTAAAAATACCGCTGATTGCCTGCCCTCCCTTGGCTTTGTTTCGCGTGATATATATTTCTTCTTTCTTCTTTCTATCTTTTTTTCCTGTCTGGTAAAAAATCTTTTTGACTTCGGCCCAGTTTGTTTATTTTTAATTGGCGTCCCCCGTAATACGCATGTGGTACGGGTTGGGCTTTTATTTTACTTTAGAGCCCTTTATTTTGTCAGAAAAAAAATTATTTTGTCTGTCTGTCTGTGCCAGTGCTCGGAGGCATGCACCGAGGTGACACACGAGGTGGAATCAACGAAAGGCAACGGCTACTCCCACGTGCTGCAAGATAGGCCAGCAAAACCAGTCGATAAGCCGGGTACCAGTAAAGAGCGGCATGTTGCAGATGATAGCGTGGTAATCATTTCGGGAGTCTCTAACATGAAGAGGAGCAGCGCTGCCATAGTGGAAAGGGTAAAGGGGGATAAGCGTGTGAAGGTGGGGTGTTTCCCCGGTCAAACGATGCAGACGGTTATGACTGCAGCGAAGGGGCAGCTGGCGTTGTCTAGTAAAGCTAGAAACCTTGTGGTGATTGCCGCGGGGCTTAACGATGTTCTAAAGAGAGAGAAGGAAAAACTTGGCCAGGAGATAGCAAAGCGGGTAAAGGACCTGCGGGCGACGTCCCCAAATGTGCTCATTGCAGTCTTCACCGTGACGGAGGTGACGAAGCAGGGCGTGCACACCGAACGACTAGTACTCGCTGCTAACAGCGAGATCGTGAGGCACGGCTGGGATCTTGGGCTTGAAGTGATAGACGTGTACAGGGTAGTGGGCATCATTGGATATAGGCAAGCTTTCCAGTGGGACGGGATTCACGTCAGCCCCGGGCTAGGAAGCAAGGTGGGGTGGCGCTTAGGTGGGAGAGCGGTAGCTTTTTTAGGGGGACCACGCAGCTAAGGAAGGCAAACTAAGAGACATGGGGGAATCAGGGGACACATGTACACTCAAGGCTGGGAGGCAGCCAGGCCTAGAGCTAAATGGACAACCTACAGACGTAACTCAGTGCGTGACAGACGCGATTTAGGTGGAAACAATGGAGAGAATAATTTTGTAAAAGGCAAAAATAGACCCCGTAAACGGAAAGGGAAAAACAAATCCAATAAATATTCAAATCCAATAAATGTTTAATCAGCTACATAAATGTGCAGGGAGGCAGAAAGTCTGATAAGTGGGTGTAAATTCAAAACCAGCTTGAACGGGAAGGAATAGGCGTGTACGCTTTAGCTGACACTCACCTCCGAGACCTAGAAGCCCCACCGGCCATAGGCAATTATGTTTGAGAAGGTTGCAACAGGACCACAGGAATGAAGAAAGTGGAAGGCGTTGGCATGCTCATTAAACAAGGGAGCGACTGGCAGAGAGTGCATGAAAGCTTTTAAGAGCATCTATGGGTTAGAGGCACCATAGAGGGGAAAAATACATGGTTAGGAGTTGCCTATCTGTGAACCGGAAGTAGTGCTAGGGAGGAAAATGAGCAAATGGTAAGCTGTTTAAGAAAAGATATAAACGAGTTCAAAGATTCGGGCGAAATAATCTTAGTTGGAGATATGAATGCCCATATAGAAGGTTTGGATGGATACACAGACCACAACAGTTCTCTAGTGATAGATCAATGTCAGGAAAACCGGCTTGTTATAGTAAGCACGGAAAGCAAGTGTAACGGACAAATAACGTGAGAAAGCGGTAACAGACAGTCCAGCATATACTACAGTTTAGTAACCTAGAAAGTATATGAAAGGTTGCGGGAAATGAGGATAGATGAAAATGGAACAGACAGCTTAGGAAGCGACCACAAGCGGCTTAGCTTCCACTTTGAAGGCGCAACCCGGACAAATGTAGTAGGTACAATAGGAGGAACTAATTTGAACAATGAGCAGGATCATCGCTGATAGATTGGAAGATGAAATCAATCAATTCCCAGGCACAAATTGGGATTACGACGAAATGATTACGTTCATAAAGGTGAAGCAAAGCATCGAAACCGATGGAACAGGAAGAGAAATCAGAGAAGCTGGTGGACTTAGGAAATAAAAGAGGCTATGGGCAAGTGAAGAAAGGCGTCGAGAGAACATAGAGAAGCAAAAATAACTGGTATGGAACCGGAGGTAGTGAAGGAAAAGTGGGATATGCACCGTGGGGAAAAACTCGAAGTGCAGAAAATGGTGCAAGCAAACATCAAGCAGAAAATAAACAATGGATAGCAGAATTGCGGAAGAAGGACAAAAGCGCATCCAAGAAGTTTTGGAACCATGTAAAATTACTATGCTAAAAAATGATATCCATCAAAAATTTCTGATTCATGACGAAGGGAAACATGTAGAAGGAGAGCACGCGCTGGTGCACGTTCATCGAGTGATTAGTGAGAAGTTTAGGGCAATAGTGATAGGGAAGCCTGCATTGATAACATCAGCGCCGCAGAAAACTTCGAAAAGGGAAATAAGTTTGAGCAACCTTGATTAGAAAAAAGCAGAGCAAAAGGTTTCCCCCCCGACAGCAGTGGGCCCGGACGGAATACCAATGCAACTGATAAACTTGCTTGCACCTAAAAGTAAAAAATCGTTTATGAGGGCAATAGATAAGGTGATAGAAACCAAACAAATACCAGATGAATGGCTAGAAAGAAGGATGAATTTAATATATACAGGCAGAGGAGACAACGCCAGTATTGATTCATACGGACCACCTCAGTGGTGTATAGATTCGTAATGCAGGAGATAAAATCAGAAATTCAAGCTAGGATGGAAGAAAATTAAATACTTGGGGAACTGCAGAATGAATTTAGACAAGACAGGCGACTGGAGGACCATTTGTTCGGGATAACGCAATGCATTGAAATTGCGAAAGCACAGAATAGACCATTATGGATTACGTTCTTAGACATTAAAGGGGCGTTTGACAACGTAAACAGAGAACGGCTGTGGAGGATGCTGAAACTCCAGGAATTAGTTGAAGAGTTAATACAGTTCCTTATGGCAATCTATAAAGACAATAGAGTGGACCTTACATGGGAACTAGAGAAATGAACCCAGCAGGTAAACATCCATCGGGGATTGAAACAGGGATGCCATTTGAGCCCAATACTGTTTATGCTTTACATGTCAGGGTTAGAAAAGAAACTGGAAGAAAGTCAAGCAGAGTTTAGCCTAACCCATATGCTACATGGTGAAGTTGTTCAACAGAATATTCCAGGAATGTTATACGCAGACGAAATTGTTCTTTTAGCTGATAACCAAACCGATATGCAACGGCTATTAAATATTAGCGGTCAAGAAGGCACCGACTTCGGAATAAAGTTTAGTGCAGCAAAATCAGGAATAATGGTTTTCAATGATGCTACCACTGACGTAGTGTCTATCCAGCAAGGCGAATTACCCAGAGTGAAGAAATATACATATTTGGGAGTGTGGATAAACGAAGGGAATAACGACCTAACAACTCACGAGGAGCAACTTAAGGTTAAGGGAAAGGTTAATGCAGCTACAATGAAGCATAGACTGCTGTGGGGGTATAACAAATATGAAGTAGTAAGAGGAAAGTGGAAAGGAGTAATGGTTCCGGATCTCACGTTTGCGACTGCTGCACTCTGCTTAAAATCAGACGTTCTGTCAGGCCTTGAAGTAAACGAGAGAACGTTAGGACGTTTGATCTTAGGCGCGCCTGGAAAAACAACTAACGAAGCAGTTCAGGGAGATATGAGCTGGGCGTTGTTTGAAGTTAGAGAAGCACAGAGTAAAATATGCTTTGAAATGAGGTTGAGAGCAATGGATCAATGACGGTTGGCAGCTATGGTTTTAGGTACGTATACTTCAAAAGCGTGGACACGCAGTGGTTAAGGAAGACTAGAAGGCTAACGATGAAATACGGAAAGAACAGTGGAGAATCTAAAACAGCCAAGGTAACGAAAAAAGAGGCAAGGCAAATTGAAACAAATAAATGGAGGGAAAAATAGAAGCTAAACGCCGTTAGAGATGTACAGGGCCAAGAAATTGAACATCAGAAAGGAAACTTTCTACGATAATTAACAGGGAAGCGCTTTGCTTTTTGAGGCTAGAGCAGGTTGCCTGCGAACTAAAAGCTATGTGGGAAGTATTCACAAAATGATGGGGTATGCGTGGTCTGCGGAAAAGAAACAGAAACTATGCGGCACATAGTGTTAGAATGTGAGGGTATCCATCCAAATCTACATGAAGGAAATATTCGGCTTCCAGAAGCTCTAGGATTTAAGGGTATCACCGAGGAAATTAACTTCAAGGCTGTCGAAGGGACGAAAAGAAGGTGAGAATGCTGGTGGACGAAAAGCAGAGGGGGGAATATTGCCTAAGGCCGTTACCACCTGTAACAGAAAAAAAAAGTATTTTGTGCTTATAGGCTTTTTGTGCCTGCCTTAAGCAGCGCTAGAATTAAACCAAGAGTGTAAAACATAGGTATATTAGTCTTTTTTGGTAAGATGACATGTCATCACCCTGATACAAAGGAGAAACCAATAGAAATCATCATCATCATCATTATCTGTATAGCGAAGCAAGATTAGCTGTACTACTAGAGGAGCTCTCTGACATTAAATGGGAAAATATAGGGTTAAGTGAAGTTAGAAGTGCCGGACAAGGCATCATGGAGCTGTACTTCTTCTTACGGAGTACAGAGCACTGGAGTACACTAACTCCCTTTTAAAGGGCGTTTATAGATGTCCAGAAAACGTTTGATTCCGTACTCGCGACAGCAGTTCTGGAAGCAATAAAAGACCAGGGAATAGAGGAACCCCACATGAAACTTCTAAAAGACATATATCAGGAATACACGGGCAGGATAGCCCTCCACAGCCAAAGCTATAAATTTCCAAACCAAAAGGGAGTGAGACACGGAGCAATCACATCTTGAAAACTATTCGAAGCATGTGTGCAGCGGGTATTTAGAAAGTGCTAACGGGAAAACGTAGAGTATGGATTAAGACGGATTACCGGAAATATCTGAGGATGCGGGTGACATAGTGTTGTGAGTAAGACTGGAGGACATATGCTATGCTTGAGCAACTACAGTCAGAAATTACGGGCGTTGGGCTAAAAATGAATATGAATAAATCCTATGGAATAAGTAATAGGCATGGAAGAACGTCTTCTTCAGCTTAGAGAACGAAACGCCAGAAGAAAAAACAAAATGTAACTACCTCGAATAGATTATTAGTGCTGACCCCAAACCACGAGAGAGTAATTCAGCGCCGAAGAACTATGGGCTGGGAAGCACTGGGCGACCTAAGCTACCTCTGTTAACTCAAATGAAAAATCTACAATCAGTGCAAGCTGTCGATGATGAAAAACAGAGCTGAAATTTGAAGCCTTACCAAGAATCTGGAGAGCAACGTTAGGTCGGCTGATCGGGCCATTGAAGGAATGATGTTAGGAATAACACTCACGGAAAAGAACCGAACTACCTGGACCAGACAAGAAACTAAAGTTGACGATCACCATCATCATCATCACCATCATAAGTATCATCTCATCATAATCGTCATCATCAGCCTATCTATGCCAACTGCAGGGCAAGGACCTCTCCCATTAATCTCCAATTTCGCGGTCCTGTGCTAACGCGACCAAATTATCCCCCCAAACTTCTTGATCTCATTTGCCCACCTAACTTTCTGACGCCCCCTGCAATGTTTGCTTCCCTAGGGATGCACACTGTTACCCTTAATGACCAACCGTTATCTTGCTTTTGCATGACATGCCCTGCCCATGTCCATTTCTTCTTACTTTCATCTAATATGTCCTTAACATTCCCTGACCCACTCTGCTGTCTTCTTGTCCATAATGTCACACCTATCATTTTCCGTTCCAATGCTCGCTGAGTCAGCCTCAATTTAAGTTTCAACCTCTTAATGAGCCTCCAAGTTTCTGCCCTGTTAGTGAGTACCGCTAGGATGCAGCTGTCATATAGTTTCTTCTTCAGGCAGAATGGTAGGCTGCCATTCAAGTTTCAAGTTTCAAGCTTATTTCAGACATGTAAATTACATGGCTGAGGAGGAGAGAAAAAAAGCCGCAGCTTAGCGGCTTGACAACGCTCCCTTCCCCATAGCTACATCGGCAACAAGGGTAGCGAACAGCAGGTAGCAAGAAGCAAAAGAGCAATGCAGTTTTTGGTATAATCAAATACAGTTGAATACTTATACATAGCTCTTGTACCATTAAAAAATATTCTTGCATAAGAATTGAACAGAAATATATCCAGCACAAGTGGTATCAAAGACATGGCAAAGAGAATAGCAGAGGCAGGGTTAAGAAGAAGACATGTGAACTACTAAACAATAGGCAACCAAAGTAATACATACACTGAAAGCATCTTATAAAAATAAAGTTTTTATCTGTTGATAGGACGGCAAACGATCGCAAGAATTGGGGAGACCAAATCAGTTAGGTACAGTAGGCAGCGCATAATTTAGCGTTTGAAATCCATAATTAGTCCGTGGGCGAGGCACGTACCAGGGTTCATGGTGGCGTGTTTGATGGGAGTGCGTGTTCTTTTGTAAAATAATTGTTTCCTCAAGAAAAGGCGCTCGACGTTCGGATAATGATTTATACAGTTGAAGCAAGCGGAAATCATAGAAAGATGTAAGTTTAATTATGTTATATTTTGAGTACAAGTTGTGGGAAGAAGACATACTTGGTGCCTTTGCTATTGCTTTCAATGCCCCGTTCTGTAACACCGAAAGTTTACTAATATTGGTTGCAGTTGAGCTACCCCAGATTAAATTGCAGTATCTTATATTTGACTCAAATATTGCAAAGTACAAAAGAAGCTTTGTTTTAACCGGCAGCATGTGTCGCAAATTCCTAAGTATTCCGACTGTACGAGATAGTTTAGTCTGCAGGTGCTCAAAATGAGCATCCCACAGCATAAACTCACTAAAGTAAACGCCCAGAGATTTAACTACATTCGTTATTTGTATTTCTTTAGTCCCTGGTGAGAGAGTACTTCTTAGGTCATAAGTGGTGTTTTTGGCTCTAAAGAATATGGCTTTTGTTTTGGCAGAGTTGACAAAAAGAGCATTTTTGATAGACCATGTGTGCAATTTAGCTAGGACTAAGTTGGCTTTTCCCACTAAGCTATTTACGTCCTCTCCAGTTACAAATAGGCTTGTATCATCCGCGTACATTACGTATTCAACTTGTTTATCTATTCGTATGAGATCGTTAATATATATGTTCAAGAGTAAAGGACCTAACAAACTTCCCTGAGGAACCCCATGTTTAACAGATTTGAAGGCAGATTGAAAACTCTCAATTCAGACACACTGCACGCGATCACTGAGATAATTACAAATTAGATTGAGCATATTATTTCTGATTCCATAAGCTGAAAGTTTTAAAAGAAGAGTGCGATGATTCATTCTGTCAAATGCTTTAGAAAAGTCTACAAATATCCCTAATGTGATCAATTTGTTCTCGATGTTAGTAAGTATGAGTTCTTTTTGTCGTAGCAGTGCTAGTTCGGTAGAAAAATGTTGCCTGAATCCAAACGGTTTAGTTGTTAAAACATTGTATTTTTTAAGAAAATAGGATAGCCGTACAAAAATAATACGCTCCAAACCCTTGGAAAATACCGGCAAAATAGATATTGGCCTATAATTATTAAGGACGTCCTTAGGACCTCCTTTGTGCAGAACAACTACTCTCGCCTTCTTCATTTCGACAGGAAATACACCTGTTTCGAGAGCCAAGTTGTAAATGTAAGTTAAGATAGGGCAAATAATGTCTATGACGTAAATAACTGGTTGCATTTTGATACCGAATGCGTCTTCGCATTTAGTGATTTTCATGCGGTCGAAAGCTGACTGAACCCCCATTTCATCACACGAAGTGAGGAAAAGGGAATTCGGCACATGGTTATCTATGTAGTCGAGAGCAGTGGGGTCATGTTCACTATCAACAAGCGAAACAAAGTAGTTGTTGAATTTGTCAGCTAGTTGTTTTCCAGTGATTTTTTTGATATCAATAATCGGACTGCTGGGTACACGGGAATGTTTGTTGCAGAGTAGTGTGTTTACTCTATTCCAAACAATTTTTTAATCTGTGATGCCGTTGAACAGGTTTATGTAGTAGTTGTTTTTCGCTTTGTTTAGCATAGCATTTATTTTGTTACGGTGTCGTTTAAAAGTCTTAAAATCAGCTGTGTTACGACTTCTAAGGAATACCCGGTACAGTTTGTTTTTCTCAGATGTCATTTTAAGGATATAAGAGGTAACCCATGGCTTACGAGCTCGTTTAGGTGTTGTGAACGTCTTGCATGGGAAGCAGTTACTGTAAATTAGCAGGAACTTCTCTAAGAAGAAATGAAATGCATTGTCAGCATTGGTATAGTTGCGCACCGACTCCCAGTCACACCTGATTATAGCATTCCTGAATGTTTCAAGCGTATAGCTATTTATTTGTTGAATTTTATTTTGTGTCAATGTTTTACGGTTTGTGCGCTGGGCAGCGTTGCTGAAAATTGCAAAAACATGGAGGTGGTCACTGAGGGAACTATCAATAACCCCTGCTAAGGAAAGTAGGGTTGACTTGCTCACAATTAACAGGTCAAGTATTGTTGCTGACGTGGGAGTCACACGCGTAGGTAGGTTGATTACATTTTGCATAAAATGAGATTCTAATAGCGTCAGCATGCGAGTGCGCCGAGAAGAGTTTTCACTCATGTTAATGTTGAAATCACCTCCCATAAAAACAGTATAACCCCAAGAATCAGCAAATTCAAAAACGGTCTCCAGATAGACTAAAATTCATCAAGGTTTCCATCAGGAGGGCGATAAACCACAACTAATAGGGTAGTTACAGTTCGCACAGAAAGGATTTCATAGTTGGCTGTTACCGCACATGCTCGATTTTCTCTTTCACAGTGCATACATTCGAGTATTAATAAACCCACTCCTCCCCCTCGTCGATCGGCTCGATTCAGGTAAAAAGATTGGTACTTGTTGACAACAAAAGATTCATGATCGTGAAGCCAGGTCTCGGTGATCATAATTGCTGTATAATTGAAACGAAATTCATTTAGGAACTCATCAAAAACTGCTTCTTTGCCTCTAGTAGATTGGATATTAATATGCAAAACTGACAGGGCTGAATTTTTTGCAGCGAACTCATTCAAATCACTCGGTTTAAAGTAACCGTTCATATCGGTTTTGGGTTGATTTCTACATTAAAACGAATTTACGAGACAAGCTTTGCCAGGTCACTTTCCACACGAATGACAAGTGCTTCGCACAAGCACTTTTCCGTTGCTGTGCCAGGCGTATTCAAACCCAGTTTCTTTCGCCCATTTCTTGGCAGTGAATAGCAGAAGCCTATTTCGTTGAGTAAGGTTCTCAGTGACCGACACACTGCATTGCAAGTTTCTTAACTTTTTGCATTCTTGGAGCCAGTTTTCTTTCTGCTGCAGCTGAGCGAAACGAATGAGTATCCCCGGGACTTTTTCTGGTTTCGACGGTAGCCTATGTAAAGCCTCTAATTCATTCATGCTCACGTTGGGAAGTTCCACCATGCGTCCAACTCCGTTGACTTTGGAAAGCAGGTCTTCATTTTCTGAAAACTCTACACCATGTATGACCAAGTTGTGGCACCTGCTTCGCCATTCCAGGTCATTCACCTCAAGTTTGAGCTGCTGGACCTCAGCACTACCCTCACGGGCTTCCACAGCTTCAATTCCCCTGCGGGGTTCCTTCAGTTCTGCATCGTGCCTGGCGCCTGCCTGCAGCACTTCATCATATTTGTCTCACATAAACGAGAAAGCCTTCTCAATGCCATCAACCTTTTCTGCAAGGTTATCTAATTTATCTAGTTTGGCATTTATTGCGGACAAGATTTGATGGATATCTGGAGGTTGCTTATCCTTGCCGTTGCCCATACTCCTCAGTCGGTTTGCATAGCATGATGGGCACTGCCATGACAGAAAGAAAGTTTCAGCTTTGTTTTTGGCCGCCGCTTCAGTCACCCCTGAACATTTTCCCAGGTGAAGTAAAGAATCACATGTTGAGCACTGCATAAAGCGACCTTGAGCTGACAACTTTTTTGAACATGCTGCACACACTTTGTCGCTCATTGAGAAATTCAAGGGATACGATATACAGCAAAACAAACAGTGTTGCACGCTCGGCAGCGGCGAGAGCAGAACATAGACGAAAGGTCAAATGAAAGGAAGGAAGCACCAACCTTCAATAGGCGACAGAAACAGTCTTTAGCCCAACCGCACCATGCCACCGCCGCTGCCCATGTGAACTGAAGTGGGCGTGGCGATGACAGCAAGATAACTTGCAGAAAACAGCAGCGTAGCGGCGCCAGCAGCAAGGGGCTGGTTGTAGAATTGCGTCGATATCGGCTTGCGCACCTCGGAGATAGGCTGTACGCACGCTGACCGCTTACAGGCACAGGCAGCGAAAATCCGTTCGGACTTTTGGAACACCAGGCGAGAAGTCAGGAACTGCAATAGGTGACAGAAACAGTCTTTAGCCCAACCGCGCCATGCCACCGCCGCTGCCGATTATCATAATTCCCGTTGACTGCACTCCACCCCATTCTTATCCTTTTAATTATTTCTGCCTCCTGTTTGGTAACCCGTGTCACAACTTGGCCCAAGTAGATATATTCGCTTACCACTTCCACGTCCTCGCCACCTATCTCAATCCGCTGTGCTGTCCCGAAGTAATTTATTCTTACTTTAGTTTTCTGCGTATTAATTTTCAGGCCCACAGTTCACCTCTGTTTCTCGAGTGCGGCAGGCATTCTTTGCAGTTTATCCTCCGAGCAAGGCAACGTCATCGACAAATCTCAGGTTACTGAGGTATTCTCCATTAACCCTTCCTCCCACCTGCTGTCAATCTAATGTTCTGAATACTTCTTGTAAGGATGCTGTGAATAACATTGCAGAGGTTGTGTCTCTTTGTCTGACGCCATTCCTTATAAGTATTTTACTGCTCTCCTTATGGAGGATGATGGTATCTGTGGACCCATTGTAGATATCCTCTATGATTTTTACGTAATGCTCATCTAATCCCTGGTTCCGTAATGCCTGCATGACTGCTGAGGTTTCGACCGAGTCAAATGTTTTCTCATAATCTATGAAGGCTATATATGGGGGTTCAGTATACTCAGCGCACTTCTCTATCACCTGATTGGTCGTATGAATGCGGTTCATCCTTGAATAGGCTTTACGAAACCCTGCTTGTTCTTTAGGTTGACTGAAATCGTAGGTGGCAGAATTCTTTTGGCGATTACCTTGGTAAGTACCTTGTAGACGACTGACCATAAGCAGATCGGCCAGTAATTTTTGAAGTCCTTCATGTCACCTTGATGATATAATAATAAGAATAAACAGAAACAAAGGCACTTGGGCTTGCTTGAAGTGAGATGAAGCGACAACTGGTGGACAATTAAGGAAACCGGGTGGGTAGCAAGAGATGAGTCTAGAATACGGGGAAGCCCAATAACATGATGGAGGGATGAAATACGGAACCTGGAAGGTAAACTCTGGGCTCGAATAGCGCAGGACACGAGCGGTTTGAGATCAATGGGAGAGCCCTCCGTCGTGCAGTGGACCTGATCGGGCAGATGATGATTTGTGTCGGATAATCGGGAGACGAAATAAAGTAAGCAATTTATTGCTCATTGAGAATTATACGTACATTATACGAATATGAACACCGCCGGCACTATATTATCTGGAAGTAATAAGGAATCCTAGGAAATATCGTAGTCGAATTTTTTCAGGGAGCACCGGAAATACTGTAAACTTGTGTAACTGCAACTCTGGTGGTCGTCTATTACAGGGGAAACCCAGATGGTACTTTCCACATTGGCCTTCAAATGCGCAGTCGGATTCTGTGCTTCAGATGTGCGCAGAGAAAGTTACTCACGTGCACGATCATAAATAAATTTCTTGCACAAGAAACCGCATCGAAAGTAACAACACATAGGCGATTAATCAATGATTATTCAATATTACAGTATGAGTGCGAAAGATGCCAAGAATACATATTCGCAACTAAATATACTCCGTTGTTTTGAACTGAGGAAGAGTTTCATCTCTATGTAGGAGTTGCATAGCCGAACCTTGTTTTAATCAACACTTAGTTGGGAATGTTAAATCGCCTTTCCACCGAAGGGCTTAGGGGTACTTCACTGCTCTACTTGAGGGAAAGTTGGTTCAATATTTTAGAGTTCTTCATCTGCTGCAGCTTGTATGCAACAGCCACCAGCAGGTACTGTGACAGCTCATCTTGTGAATCGATCGCAAGGGTTCGGTCTCCGAACGAGAAGACATCTCACATCTTCGGGCGTGTTTTACTCACCCCAGGAACTCTGTCTTGTACGTTGCCTTTGTCGTGCTCGGCTGCCTCTAGAAAACACGTGTGTGACGAATTCAATGCAGTCCGCCTGTGCGAGGTCGTCTTTCGAGCTGGCGTCTTCTACGAGTGCAGATGGCGTATCCGTTCATGCTCCTGCTCGGCTTTCGCGTACCACACTTAAAGGCGAAGCCTTAGTGTCCTCCAAGTTATTGTATTCGTTGTTGTAGACAATAAGAAGGATAAAAGGAGCGCCAAAGAACATGAGTCAATGGCGTCTGCGGCCGTAGCAACACGTCCGTCCGCACCCCGTGCACGGTGCCGCCAGCTGCCTTTTTTCTCCTGTCTGTGACCTTCCACGAAGCACGTTTCGCGAAAGGGTGGTCAAATTGGGTGGCTTACTGTGCATTTTGTACTAGTTTAGCGTCCTAAAGTCTTGGCATCAAAAATATCCAAATACTAGTCAGAAAACGTTTACAGAAGGAACGCTGTTCCCTCTGCCATTCCTTCGGAAACCTAACAAGCTACCATTCCAGGTCCACCAACCCTTAATGGAACGGTGGCGTTACTCCGTTCACCCCAAAATGACCTGGTTTCAGGAGCGTCGTTCCGTTCTACACTGGTCACGATCTAGTTGTCGCCTCGCCTTGTACTACTCGACAGCGCAATGGATACATAAAATTTCACCCAAGGCTGTTGCGTCCCTCGATAGGACACCCATCACTACCATGTTTCCAGGGTGTTCATCACCGCGCAAGATCACAGTGCACGCCGAGATTCGCGTTTAGGCAGCCAAAAGAAACCGCCCAAACGCACAGAACAATTCACGCGCGAAGGCGTGCTCGAGCGCCCGCTCTGCCAGTCCCGGAATCACGTTCTCATCAGTGGCCACCGCGTTGCGGGGGTTATGCAAATTCTATGTTGCTCGCTCAGCTCTGCATTATTGATCCTCCGCGATGGGAGAAACGCAACGGAGCGGATAGCGTGTTTGCGGTGCCTTTGGCTTTGTTTCTTTGAAGGCTGCCGAAGCAGAATTTGCACTGAAGCCCGCGTACTCAGCAGAAGTGTACGAGCTCCGATTCCGCATTAACAGGTTCACCATGAGGTGGCGTGTTGTTGCCGTCCACCTAAGCTTCATCACGTAACTCCGCGTTCTATAGAGTTTCTCACCAGCTTACCTAGAGTGGAATCTGGCGCTAGCGTCAATGTGATTCGGTGGAACCACTCTACGCCTCCATGAATCCCGCCATAGTGTGTAGTTTGGCTGGCTGTTCGGCGTGACATGGCCGGCAATGACTTTGCGGCTACGCAAATTCAGTTTTAGGGGTGAAGCTCCTCTTGCTCGTGCCCTCTACCAGCCGTGCACGGGAGATTGATGATGATTGTGGCAGGATGCCCCCAGGGATTGGCCAACCAAAGATTGGTCGAAGAGGTCAAAACGTTCAACGCGTTTGTTGCTACCCAACAAGGAGGAGAGGAAGAACAAGAGGTTGTCGTTCCTCGCCTGCGGGCTCAAGACTCTTGTTCGGGCCCAGTCCCGTCCCTCGTTGCTGCCATAACTGCGGAATTATGATGGTTTCGGCAGGATCCCCCTAGAGATTGGCCAACCAAAGATTGGAAAGAAGAGGTCAAAACGTTCAACTCGTTCGTTGCTACCTAGCAAGGAGGAGAGGAAGAAGAGGAGTCCCCTACGATCTCAAGACACGTACCGGGGGTACGCGACAGAAGACGCTCTGCAGAACGCGACGGCCAAGGTGGCTAAAATATCACACACCGAATTCGCCAACTTACCCATGGAAATGATCATCGTCCCAAACAAGCCATGGATAATCACCACAAACATCGACGTCGTTGACGGGCAAAGAACGGCAGGTCTCTGCATGAGAGCGGTGATTGTTAAACCTCAAACGAAGGGGTGTTTCAGTGTGCCCTTCTGCCCTGCCCTTCGACTCGATCAAAGCATGTTAACACTCCTGGTCATTCTTTTGAACAATTGTAGGCCACAATTCTTGAATCTAGTTTTAAAACGCATCACGATCGCGAGGTTCGTGAGTCCTACCTCATTTATAAGTTTACGTCAGCGTCGTTTGGCATCAATGAAAGCTATGGGAAATTGACCTATCTTTCCTCCGATTAAAATTTCGGCTGCATTCCTCAGGTTACCGTTATGCCTGTTCATTCCTTTCCCTTGAAAACATTCTCCCATAAGTTGGCGACCCCCCGTAGATGGTTAGAGTTTCGTGCTAGCACGGCGTTTTTAAGCACAATCACTTCACTTTTGACCAGCAAGACTGGACATTATGTTCTGGGTAGAAGGATGCCTACCATTGTTACCTTTGTCACTCTCACTTTGTAATCAATTTGTGCACTCTAGCATGTGTGATTGCTTTCATCTCCCCTTTCTTTTTAGTATTGCTGTTTTCTAATATCCGTCGCTGACCGCCTTGGCGTTCCCTGAACTGGTGCCATGTGCCGACCAGACGTGTACCGCCCCGTGCGCGTCATGCGCGTGCACCTGCCTTCTGTTATCTTTCTTTTAATGACTTTTTTGACCCTGTAATTTTTTTTCTTCCCTGCTGTTGTCTGCTCCTTGTTTACCAAAGTACACTCATTTCTTGTCGAAACTGCCTGTCCTACTGCTTTTGGCCGCGACCCTTGCCCCCCACCAACAGAAGCCAAATGTATCATGTTTCAATCACCTGACCCTGATTATTAGAAGATGTTCGCCGTTTGTGTGCATGGGCATATCTTTTTTGGACCTTCTTCGTTCCGCGTGACTGATTTTTTTGCCTATGTCAAATACGTGCCTGGACATATCTTGTTATGACCCCTCTTTCACCCGTGTTGCCATGGAGAAGGGGAAATTACCTTGTTAATTTGTTTTTTCTTCCCGTTTTTCCTTTTCTTGTTTGCCTCTTTTTTCTCATGCTCGTTCAGCGTGACAGTGGTATCTTGTTATCCTTTTTATTCATTTTTGTTTATTTATTTATTTATTTATTTTGTCCCCTCCTTCTTCCCCTTCTCTCATTCTTTTGCTGCCCACCAACTATGATCCCATTGTACAAACTCTCCCTTTCCTTGCCCTGCCGTCGCCCTTGCTACATTTTCTGTATATATATATATAACCATGAAACGAAATTATTCTGTACTCTGAAGAACGGAAGTCCTCTTCCTGAAACGGTAGTAAACTTTTGTTCTTATTTTTAACGTCTTTCTCGTTTATCTCTGTCTCTACTGAGATTTTGTCGTGCTTTGTGTGAGATTTCTGTTTCCAGACTGAATATATATATATATATATATATATATATATATATATATATATATATATATATATATATATATATATATATATATATATCAAGGTTGCAGTCGTCATTGCCAGTGCTATTCGGCTTTTCTCGAAATATTTAATAGGGCCGAATGACGTGTGCTTGTCACGTTTCTTTGATTCATTGATAAATAAGCGAAAATATAAGTCGAGAAAAAATCCGCCGTTTTCCGGGAGCGGGACTCGAACCCACATCTCCGCATAACCGGTGCGGTGCGTTCGCCATTACGCTATCCCCACAGCGGCTTCTCTCTCGACTTTAAAGCGGGGGTTTATATTTACAAGAGCTCTGAGGCCGGTCAACTAGCGCCGCCCCTCGACTACCGCGGGAGACGTAGAACGTCTTCTTTCCCAGCGGCCGCCACGTAGAGCGTGGTCGGAGGTCGGGGTTAGCAATTGGCATATCCGAACTGCTGGAGCCAGTGCCTCGTAATGCATGTAGCAGAACAGAGAGATACGGGACGAGGGACTCGGTAAAGCTCTACGTGGCGGCCGCTGGGAAAGAAGACGTTCTACGTCTCCCGTGGTAGTCGAGGGGCGGCGCTAGTTGAGCGGCCTCAGAGCTCTTGTAAATATAAACCCCCGCTTTAAAGTCGAGAGAGAAGCCGCTGTGGGGATAGCGTAATGACGACTGCAACCTTGATATATATATATATATATATATATATATATATATATATATATATATATATATATATATATATATATATACCCTTCACCCCGAGAAGTCAGAGTGGCGCTGGCTACCACCCCCAAGCACAGGAACAAAATTACATTGACATAAATACCCCAGAAAGCGGGGGAGAAAATCGCCCCGCCGGTAGCGTAGTGGTTATCGCACCAGACCGGTATTCTGGAGGTCGTGGGTTCGGATCCCACCTGGCGGGCATTTTTTCTTCACTTTCTTTCTTTCGTTCCAAATTCTTAATCTGTTTCAATGATCTACCACATCCTCCCCTTTGCTTTCCGAGGTTTTCTCGACTGCCAACCCTTATTTCTGTGTTATTTTCAACGAGCCCCTCATTTCCTATTCTGATTCGCTACATGCATAGCGAGGGCCTCTGTTCTGGCAGTCTTGTTGCCAAAGGGAGCTTAAGAGGGTTCAAAGCTGGTCGACCACTCTGGACATGTCGTAGACACTCGAGTCACGACCCGGGGGTTAAAAAGAAGGTCCCCTTCACCACGATTAGTCCGAATGGCGCTGGCTACCACCCCCAAGCACAGGAAACAAACATACCTAACATAAATACCCCAGAAAGTGAATGGGAAAATCGCCCCGCCGGTAGCGTAGTGGTTATCGCACCAGACCGGTATTCTGGAGGTCGTGGGGTCGGATCCCACCTGGCGGGCATTTTTTCTTCACTTTCTTTCTTTCTTTCCAAATTCTTAATCTGTTTCAATGATCTACCACATCCTCCCCTTTGCTTTCCGAGGTTTTCTCGACTGCCAACCCTTATTTCTGTGTTATTTTCAACGAGCCCCTCATTTCCTATTCTGATTCGCTACATATATATATATATATATATATATATATATATATATATATATATATATATATCGTGAGCACCAGCAGAATCTACTGTGCTGGGAAAATCGCCGTGTTCCGATAGGATGCCCTATCGTCATCGCCTCATCTTCATCATCTCGGCTTCTGTCATCATCATCACCGCTTCCTGACGGGGTCTTTCTGGTTCCTCCGCTCTCGGAATAAACCGCATCTTCCAAGTGGTGGAGGGTGCCTTCGATCCTGCCGTCTACCTCTTCCCAACGCACAGATGGAGCTTCGATTAGGTCGGCGCTTACCAAATAGCCCCATGGATCGCGAGAGCAGCAATGGTGGCAGCAACGCTGCAGTTCCCGTCCAGCCCACCTTTACTGTCACCACCCCCCAAACAGAAACCGTCTTTTTTCGCTGGCCTTCGGAGCGAGGACGTTGAGGAATGGCTTGACCAGTTTGAGCGAGTGAGCGCGTTCAACCGGTAGGACGACGCATTAAAAAATTCCCCGCATTTCCCCGAGGGGACGAATGTGAAAGTGCGAATGCACCAGTTGAATTTGCCCGGTAAGGTAATGTTCGCGAAAGAGAGATCACACACACACACACAACTACAAAGAAAGAAAGATGCATTTATTCACAGACACCTAGTTGTGTTGTCGTTGTACTTGTTGCTAGAGCGGATCTCAGCTTTGAAATTTCGTGTCAGTACTCCTTTAAGCAGGTGCATTAGCCCTTCTCACGCCCGATTCTTCGCCAATCCCCCACGTGGGTATGTGCCATGTCAGCGGCCAGGCAGCGCGCGCCCATCTCCCCCCGTTGCCAAGGAAGACGATGAGATTCCTGGCCAATCCCCCACGTGGGTATGTTCCACGTCAGCGGCCAGGCTGCGCGCGCCCGTCTCCACGTGCGCGGACATCGCCAGTGGACGCAGGTTCAGGGTCGCTTAAGAAGTGCATTCGCACTTAAAACTGAAGAATGTTTGCTTGTCCCTGATTGAAGTGGGGAAGACGTGGTTCCGTAACCAGGACGGTTTCTCTGGTTGGCCGAACTTCAAGGAGGAAATACGTAAGATCTTCGGAACGTCCCCTTTTCGCTCGGGTAAGCCAAAAAGAAACTTGATGCCCGTGTGCAACGCCCGGAGGAGACTTACGCTTCACATATTGAAGATGTCCTTGCGCTATGCCGCCGGTTTCACAAGGACATGCCTGAAACGGAGAAGGTAAGCTACATACTGAAAGAGATCGCTCATTTTGCCTTTAATGCTATGGCGATTAAGAACCCCACTACGAATGCCAATGGGCGAACGACCTGCCAGCGGCTCAACCATCTGCAGTCCATCCGCATTCAACAGGACAGCTTGCCTGCCAGCCTCTCTGGCTATGCCGAGCTCCGTACTCTGATTCGCGACATCATCCGTGAAGAGTTGCGTCAGTGTTGCACACCCTGCGCTCAGAACAACCACGGTCGCCCCCCTCGGCTGCGTGACATGATCAGAGAGGAGCTGGTGTCCATGACAACTCTTCCTCAACCATGTCATAGTGCTCTTCTTCACATGCCAACTTACTTAAAAGCCCTATCCCGATCACCTGTGCCCATGGCGTGTCCCCGTCCTAGCACGACCACTTGACCGCCCTTTCTGCACCTCCGGCCTCACCGCCTTTCCGTTCAACTTGGCGAACGCCGCGCCCTATTAGCGACCGGCCCGTCTGCTACTCCTGTGGCATCCGAGGGCACATTTCTCGCTTTTGCCGTCGAGGACAGCTGAACGAGCGCCGCGGCTACGTCCCGTACGAGCGAGACAACCGCTTCAACTACGCCCCTCGCCAGCGTGTGTACTCGCCTCTTCGCATCGCTCTACGCCCCCAATTGATTCGGATGACCGGCCCCGGATTCCACGTTCTCCCAGACGCCGTTCGCCTTCGCCTTTCCGCCAGTCTTTATGCCCTCTCCGACCGGCCTCGCAAGTTTTCGACCGACACCCGGAAAACTGAAAGCAGCAGTTTTCTGGGATGAAACTGCATCACCGGAAAAATCTCAAAGTCCCCCTGCGTCACCATCGAACACATTAACGGGTTTCATTAAAGGCGTTTGGGTAGAAGCTTTAGTACACACTCGGGCTAACATTTAGGTCATTCACGCAGATTTGTTCTGTCGGATACGCAAGCTGACAACGCCATATGATGGTCCTACTCTGCGTGGTGCCAACGCTGGAAAGATTTGACCATCTGAATTATTCACTGCGCGTGTTTTCATTGATGACATTCATTACCACATACAGTTCGCGGAATTGTCCCCATGTGCACATCAAGTCATCTTGGGTCGGAATTTTCTGTAATCAGCATCGGCAATCATCACCTGTCATCAACCCACCATTAACATCACTGACTCCTGCCTTGCCAGTTTGTTGGAAAGTGGAACGGACTGTCTGGTCACAACAATTGATTGTGTGCTCTCTCCAGGCGAAGAAACAGTTTTCTCCGTGTCGTCCGACAGTCACCGACGGCGACGTGTTGATTGCACCAGCTGGCAATTTCATTCTCAAAAGAGTGGTCATACCTACCTGTCTCGTCCGTTTTTTATGTGGGTTGGCTTTTTTGTCGCTGTGAATACATCGGCCGAAGCAGTTTTAGGGCCGGAAGGTGCCACCATCGCTTCTATTTTCGGTGATGAAGCCTGTGTTCTTCCGCTGTCAACCATTTCGACAGATGAACGCGTTTCCCCACCGCCCGCTTCAGCTTCGGCTTTTGACACCGCCATAAGTTCCGACCTTCCGCCAGAGAAGAGGCAAGCATTGCACCTTCTGCTGACCAAACACCAGGGTTCTTTTGACGCGTACTCTTCTGTCCTAGGGAAGACATCTGCGGCGGCACACCGTATCGACACAGATGGATCTTGTATCGTTTGTCACCGTCGATACCGTGTTTGTATATTAGAGAGGAATATAATACAGGAGAACGCCGACGACATGCTCAAGAGAAATATTGTTCGCCCTTCATTGAGTCCCTTGTCTTCTCCTGTTGTTTTGGTACAGAAAAAAAATGGTTCTGTACGATTTTGCGTCGACTATAGGGCACTGAAAAAAATAACACCAAGGACGTCTATCCAGTGCCTCGCATTGATGATGCCCTGGATACTTTACGAGGTGCCGAATTCTTCTCGAGCCTCACCTCCGCTCTGGGTACTGGCAGGTTCCCTTGCACGAGGCAGACAAAGAAAAAACAGCTTTCGCCACACCCAATGGTCTTTAAGAATTTAACATGATGCCATTCAGGCTGTGTAATGCTCCAGCCACATTCAAGAGAATGATTGATACACTCCTTCGCGGCCTTAAATGGAGAACCTGCCTCTGTTACCGCGACGATATCGTCGTTTTTTCATCGACTTTTGACGACCATCTAAAGCGATTGGATGAAGTCCTAACCTGTCTTACCAACGCCGCACTTCAACTCAACACCAAACAATTGTCGATTCGCAAGCAAGTCCATCAAGGTACTCGGGCATGTTGTGAGCTAAGACGGAATTCGCCTTGATCCGGACAAAATAAATGCTGTAGGCGATTTTCCCCACCGAGCCCGCCAAAGAGACCTCCGCAGCTTCCTTGGTATAGCTTCCTATTTCCGGCGTTTTATTCGTAACTTTGCTGTCCTTGCTTCAAACCTCCACAAGCTTCTTGCATCCGCTGCCCCATTTGTGTGGTCTGAAGATTGCGAAGCCGCCTTTCAAAAGCTGAAGCATGCCCTAACATCTGCGCCAGTGCTGCATCATTTTGACGAAACGGTAGCCACTGTACTGCACACAGACGCCAGTGGACATGGTCTTGGTGGCGTGTTGTTGCAACGCAACGCCTCCTCTGTGGAGAACGTTGTGGCGTACGCAAGTCGCGCATTGACACCTGCCGAGCGGGACTACTCAATCACTGAGCAGGAATGTCTTGCAGTTGTCTGGGCCATACAGAAATTTTGCTGATACTTCTACGGACGGCATTTCACTGCGGTGACTGACCATCATGCTCTCTGTTGGCTTTCGTCGCTCAAAAACCTAAATGGACGGCTTGGTCGCTAGATTTTGAAGTTACAGGAATACGTCTTTACTGTGACATACAAGTCTGGAAAGAAGCACATGGATGCGGACGCCCTTTCGCGCTACCCTGTGTCTCCAGAAGATGATTTGCAAACCAATGCAGCCCAAGTCCTCTTACCAATGGCACCTTTGGACGATATCAAGTTCGACCGCATCGAAGATCTACCGTCTCTTCAACGTGCAGACCGGTACTCCAGAAACCTAAGTGATCAACTTGCCGGTTCGGCAAAGCCACTTAACAGCCTCTTGCGCCGTCCAATGCAAAAATGTCGACTTTTCGACGTTGTTTTATATATATTGTATTTACGACCCTACCGGTAACAATTGGGTTGCCGTCGTTCCGCGATCTCTACAGCAGCATATTCGGAGGATTTTTCATGACGCCGCTACTGCCGGACATTTAGGTTTCCACAAGACCTACTACCGCATGAAAAGTTGTTTGTTTTGGACTGGCCTTTCCACCAGTGTCGCCAAATACGTCGCCTGCCTCCTGCGGGCCCTGCCAGCACCGCAAACGGCCAACGTCCCCTCCTGTTGGAATGCTACAACCACTACCTTGTCCGTCAGCACCGTTCGAAGTCGTCGGCATAGACCTGTATGGTCATTTGCCATTTCCACAACTGGTCATCGTTGGGTTGTAACCGCCGTTGATCGTCTAACCCGCTATGCCGAAACCACTCCTCTTCGGACTGGTTGCGCTGTAGAAGTCGCCGAGTTTTTTTTGCGCTCCATATTTTCGCGCCACGGACCTCCCCGAGTTCTTCTGAGCGACCGCGGAAAAACATTTCTGTCGGCTACTCTACCGGAAGTTCTTCGTGCCCCCGACACCGTTCACAAAACTACGTCCATTCATCACCCTCAAACGAATGGCTTGACTGAACGTTTTCATCGAACACTAGCCGACATGCTCTCTTTGTACATCCGACCGGATCACAGCAATTGGGACACAATTCTTCCGTTCGTAACATACGCATATAATTCCGCAGTTCAGCGCACCACAGGATTTTCGCACTATTTTCCTGTCTATGGCCGCCGGCCTCCCTCCGTTCTGGACTCAACTTTCTTGTCGGCACCTGTTGACTGCACGGACAGTGTTCCTGAACAATTCACTTCCCGCGTCGCCCACGGCCGGCGTATCGCCCGTCTGAACACAGAAGCCAGCCAAAACACCCGCATGTCTCGGTACGACGAATCTCATCGCGATGTCCCGTTTCACCCAGGGGACGCGGTCTTGTTATGGACTCCTGTGCGTCAACCTGGCCTCTCAGAAAAGTGGCTTTCTCGGTACATCGGACCCTAAACACTGCTCGAGCAAACGTCTCCTGTAAATTATCGCGTGGCTCCAAACAGCGCCGTACGCATCGTCGCTGCCGTGGAACAGCAATCGTCCACGTTTCGCGGACCAAGCCTTATGTCCAGCGGTCCGACACAACCTCGACAGCGGCCGGGTGACCCCTTTCGATGAGGGGAGAGACAAGTGTGAGCACCAGCAGAATCTACAGTCCTGGTACAATCTACTGTGCTGGGACAATCGCCGTGATCCGATAGGATGCCCTATCGGCATCGCTTCATCTTCATCATCTCGGCTTCTGGCATCATCATCATTGCTTCCAGATGGGGTCTCCTGGGTCATCGGCTCTCGGAATAAACCGCATCCTTAATGAGTCCTCGAGTCTCTCAATATATATATATTTATATACATGCTCGCCTTCGACTCTTATAAGCCGTTACAATATATATGAGTCGAAAGCGCCTAAAGCGGCAAGCACGGACGAGCAACCAGAAATAGTCACAGTTAAAACGAAACTGGACTATAAGGCTTCGTAGCTGTGACCGCAAAGGACAGTGCAGTGGCATCTGATAAGCGAAACGATAGTGGCAACAATTCATTCCGGGAGCGCACTGTTTCTTCTTCCGTGTTAGACACCAACAACTTAACCTAGGCCAAGTGCTTGCGACTTTATCTTGCCGACCTTAGAAGCGCCGTTTTCCAATCTGTCTTGGTACTATTCAGTGCGCAGGGGTAGGAGCAGATTCGCAGACTGGCTAATGGTCTCGCAGAGACCGGTTCCTTGACCAATGATAGGGGGCGCAGTTGTCTTACAGGGGCGGGTACCTCTTCCTCCAGCAAGAGGAAGTAGGGGGTGGGGAGCCTTCCACTGTCCCACGACTGGCGTTTACCCTGCGATTCTTTGGCGGAAACCGTCGAATTTGCGTGGCGAGAGTGCTGCAATTCTAGTCGTGCGCCCGTGTGCGTTCGAGCTAACACAAGAGACCCAAAGCTGCGTTGTTTCACAAGATTTCACGCTAGGTGATCCAGGATTTAATTTTTATTCAATGTCACTACCGCCAGTCTGTTCTGAGTCTCCAGCTGGCATTGCTGGTACGCATATTAAGAAGTTCATGAAGCTCTAGTTGTACAATATATTACATTATCTAATGTACACTATACATTATGTATAGTGTACATGTATATAAACATACTTTTCTTCCGCCGAACGAAATAAATGCATAATTTTTGGCGGCTGCTACATTCCCTATAATTGTCTTAGTTTTTTCTACCAGCGTAAAAAGACCTTCATTAAGAGGAAATAATTTTTGTGATGAGCTCCCAATTCACAGGTATTGACCTATGGCGTCAGACATGGCGGCAGTGTGAACATTGTATGCGTGTCATAACCACCCAAAATAACAATCTGAGCTTAGATTATTACACGTCTTCGCATTTGCCCCCCTGGTTGGTGTGTGTACGCACAGCTGCAGCGTAGGCCATTGCTTGTTTCTCGCGCGGTCCTCCGACGGCATAGAAGTTCCCAAAGCGGAACTTCTTCCCGGATCACGTCACTTACACAAACGATTTGAGGTTGAGGCGTCGTATGGAAACGTTTCCGGAGCTCCTTATTAGCTACTGCGCGGATCATCTCGCATAGCGCGTCATAGCACATAGCACAACCGGTGATCTTCTGCGTTATGAGCGCATTCACAGGGTGGTCGTATTGCCTCGAGCGAATGTCAATCGTCTTTTCTGTTGCCGCCGCCTCAAACGCAGACTCGGCCACCGTTTTATGAGGATTGCGAACAAGGGAAGCAGAAAGCGCTGGCTTCATTTATATCTTAAAAACCGGAGCTTCTCTGCCGTCATGTGCGGATGGGCGTGCCAACGCAGTCTCTTCATTTTTTCAGTGAATACGAGCATGATTTCATTAGGGTCCTGCTGCCGTGTCTGCAGCAACAGATTGGACCATTTCTTGCTTACAAGAGTAGTAAACGTTCTCAAAACCTCGATCTTGAATAACGTCGAAGGCTCGAAACTTGTTGATGGTTCTCGAGACAAACCCGTGCCGAGTTTTTAAGATAAAATAACACTTGCAGCCGTTTTTCGTCGTCGTTCGATCGGTTAACTTTCCGGACCCGCTGGAGATGTTCCAGCCATTCTTCAGAATCTTCCGATGGTGACCGTGAAATGATGGGGGCTCCCGGGGTTGCTTCAGCACTACAGGATTACTGGTAAAGTTGGTCATTGTGGTTTTGTTGTTCATGGCGGCAGTCGCGACGTCTTCCTTTTTCACCTACTACAGTAGTAGCCCTAATTTAGGTTGGAGGCCTTGCTGTCGGCTGTTGGATGTTGTTGGCGACTTGTAGAGGAATTAGGATACATGCACCAGATGTCACGTTAGCAGAGACGATGCAGCTTTCTTCAAGAAACAAAGTTGACTTGATCAAACATGTGTTCCCATAAAATTAAAGGAATATGCAAGCCACATAGAAGCTGCCAATAAAGTGACGTGCGTACACTGGCGTCGGCGAATGGAATGCTGAGCGTTTGCCTTGTGAGTATTTGTACTGTGGCGTTAATCGATAGAGGAAGTAAAAATGACATCTAGAACATTGGCGATTTACACGAACGATGTCTTTTATTGGAGACAGGCGATACCCTCTTCCTACCAAATAAGGTACCGGGCGCGGCATACAATATAGAGAAGGAAACGCACCCTTCAATTCAAGCTAAGATAAGACATCATCTGGCAGCTAGACGCTATCAACTAAACACGAAAGTCAACAAGCCAGCAAAAAAAAATTACGCCCACCTCCCCTCGCGGGAACCCTGGTGTGATGCGACGCTGAAGGGTGTTCCATTGTGCGTTTTCGTTGGGTCGATTACTCTAATTGCGGGAGCAATCGTCGGGTAATGCGAGAGAGAGAGAGAGAGCACGCGTAGCGCGGACGACCGTCGACTGAGAGACCGGCCGGAGCTCGGCACTCCAGAAGCGCAGAGCGCAGCGCAGCTGCCGGAGTGCAGTGCGCTGCCGAGTAATGAAATGAAATGAAATGAAATACTCGGAACATTGCTGGCGCTAGCCGGGACAACGACGACGAATTACACACAAATGAAGCGCACACTACCAACTGATTTATTAATCACAACAAACACAACTTATAAACGAAAAATTCAGATGTCGTGAAAGGTGGAGTTAATCCATCTCGCTGAAAATTTATACAATATTTGTCATGCGCATGCGCTTGCCTACCAACTGTCAAGTAGTGCCATTTAGTTGTAGACAGTGCAATCGATGGGGAACTGATACAGTCTTTTTCCTTTCGGATAGTGTAGGCTTCCCACATCTCGCGGGGGATCGTCTCTGAAGATTTAAAGAGGATCGTGGTGCTATCAAAGTTTGCAGAGTACCCATGTCTGGCACAGTGGGCAGCCAAGTGCCCTGGGGTTGAGACTTGCTTGCACATATTTTTGTGTTCTCTGAGTCGTTCGTTAACGCAGCCTCCAGTTTGGCCTCTGTAAGCCTTCCCGCATAACAAAGGTATCCTATAGAGAACCCCGGAGCAGCATTCGACAAACTCACTTGTGTGCTTAATGCCACATCCTGTTTGTTTAGTATCACTAGCTTTGTTAGTCATCTTGCACAGCATTTTTAGCTTTTTGGTAGCAGAAAAAACCACCGGAACACCATGCCTCATGCCAACCTTCTTTAACCTGTGGGAAAATTTGTGGATGTACTGCAGAACGATTGGCGGCTTCTTTGGTTTTTTGCTGTTTTTGTTAATCTCGTTTACCACTGTTCTTACCACTTTTTCTGCAACAGAGACAAGTACTTGATTAGTGAACCCGCTTTTTGTTAGATGGTCAATTTGAAAAGACAGACTTTCAGAGACTCTGTGTTCGCACGATTTTTTGATGGCTTGCGACATGCAAGAAGTGGCTATGGCTCTTTTAATCACCTTTGAGTGTGCCGAATCGTATGGCAGCAGCACCTTCTCTCCTATCGTGCGATAGCACCAAGATGTGTGTGACAGTCCCGTCTTCAGGTTAATGTCAAGGAATTGAATGGCATCAGTAACAGGTTTTTCATACGTGAAATCAAGGCCCTGGTGCGCAGACTCAAATGGTGCAATGATTGGAGGGATGCTAGTTTCAATGTCAGTGCCTGGCTTTAAGTAAACCGAAAAATCATCCACATACCGGAAGCGTTTCTGCACATGAACATCTGGTAATACATTTTCCTAAATGCGGTTGCCTTGTGCCAAAAATATGTCAGAAAGCACCGGCGCTATACATGAACCTATTCCAATTCCGTCGGAGTGGACATACACATCATCGTTTTGGTTGATGAGCAAGGACTCGAGGTAGAACTTGATTAAGTGCAGAAAGTTGTTGCTCGCAGTGCCTGCCTCATTTTGAAATCTCACAGGTTCATAGGAGTCAATAGCCTCCTCAACAGCAATGAGAAGGCGTCCTCGAGGGATGCTGTAAAAAAGGACCTTTGCGTCCACAGAGACGCATGGGATCGCTGGCGAGTAGTTCAAAAAAAGCCTCACATCACAAGAGTCCCTTATCAGGAATGAGTCGCTCACGTGAAGCCTTCGCAGGTGCATTTGTAGATACCTTGCGACTTCTTTCTGCGAAGTGTTTCGGTCCTCGACAATTGTCCGGAAGCGCATATCTTCCTTGTGGGTCTTTATAGTGAAGAAGGGCTGCAGGCTGAGCTCTTTTGCTGCCTTTACACATTTTGATACGCTTTACAAACCCATGCTCTCGCACATGTTTTCAGCTGTGCTCCGTAAACCTGTAAGCCTTCGCTTGTTGCAGCCCTCAACCAAGTCGAAGTTCTTAGACACTGCTTCGTGCGCTTTTCGACTATAGTCTTCCTCGTCGAGCACTGCGAAGCTGCCAGTTTTGTCAGTCAAAATCAGCTTCATGTTGTTGCCTTGCAAGAAATCGTCTGTTGGTTTCACGGCTCCTGCTTTGCTCCTGCTTATCGGGTTCAAGGTTTTGACACATTCAATCCCTTTTGGAGTACATACGTCCTTCTTCTCGTCCTCTGCACCACTACCGAGCTTGTGCACCATTGCAAGAAGGTGAACGGTTCTTGTCTTGGGGTGAACAGCAAATGTCGGCCCCTTTTCCAAGGTTTTTTCGACGAAATCAGGCAGGGGAATCTCCGAAAGATTATGCATTGTCAGCTTTTTCGTTCCAGAGTGTTTGTGCTTCCTTGGTAACTGACTGAAAACAGCTTCTAACTGTCGTTCACCTAGGCGTTCGGCAATGTTGCAGGAAAACATGAGCATGCAAGCACTCTGACTTGGGTCCAGGACTGAAGAACATGTCGCCATTATATTGTCCTGCAGTAGCCTCACCTGATGCCACGCTTCGGTTCGTATCAGTCTGCGTTGTCTCCTGGCTGTAGGTTCCGACGGCGAGATCCTCCCGAACAACATCATGGTGAAAGGACCGGTCAGACCGTTAGATCAGGGCGTAGGTTAGCGTGCGTGTGCGGCATCTTGAATCAGCGATGAGGTCGATAAAGTGGCAAACACGGGGAAGAGGACACTAATTGGAAACAGTTAGGCGCGATGTACTTGAAATATAGTTAACCAGAGCTTGAAATGCGGCTAGTTGGTTTTTTACTCGGAACATTGCTGGCGCTAGGCGGGACAAGGACGACGAATTACACACAAATGAAGCGCACACTACCAACTGATTTATTAAGAACTTCGAATCTAACAACTTCGACTTGGTTGAGGGCTGCAACAAGCGAAGGCTTACAGGTTTACGAAGCACAGCGGAAAACATGTGCGAGGGCATTTGTTTGGAAACCTGTCAAAACGTGTAAAGGCAGCAAAAGAGCTCAGCCTACAGCCCTTCTTCACTTTAAAGACCCACAAGGAAGATATGCCCTTCCCGACAATTGTCGAGGAGCGAAACACCTGGCAGAAAGAAGTCTCAAGGTATCTCCAAATGCACCTGCGAAGGCGTGACGTGAGCGACCCATTCCTGATAAGGAACTCTTGTGATGTGACGCTTTTTTTGAACAGCTCGCCGGCGATCCCATGCTTCTCTGTGGACGCAAAGGACCTTTTTTACAGCATCCCTCGAGAGCGCCTTCTGATTGCTGTTGAGGAGGCTATTGACTCCTACGGACCTGTGAGATTTCAAAATGAGGCAGGCACTGCGAGCAAACACTTTGTGCACTTAATCATGCTGTACCTCCAGTCCTTGCTCATCAACCACAACGATGATGTATGTCCAGTCCGACGGAATTGGAATAGGTTCATGTATAGCGCCGTCGCTTTCTGACATATTTTTTACACAAGGCAACCGCATTTAGGAAAATGCATTACCAGATTTGTATGTGCAGAAATGCTTCCGGTATGTGGATGATTTTTTGGTTTGCTTAAAGCCAGGCACTGACATTGAAAGTAGCATCCCTCCAATCATCGCAGCATTTGTGTCTGCGCATCAGGGCCTTGATTTCACATATGAAAAACCTGTTACTGATGCCATTCAATTTCTTGACATTAACCTGAAGACGGGACCGTCACACACATGTTGGTGCTATCGCACGAGAGGAGAGCAGGCGCTGCTGCCATACGATTCGGCACACTCAAAGTTGATTAGGAGTGCCATAGCCACTTCTTGCATGTCGCAAACCATCAAAAAATCGTGCGAACACAGAGTCTCTGAAAGTCTGTCTTTTCAAATTGACCATCTAACAAAAAGCGGGTTCACTAATCAAGTACTTGTCTCTGTTGCCGAAAACGTGTTTGAAACAGTGGTAAATAAAATTAACAAAGACAGCAAAAAACCAAACAAGCGGCTGATTGTTCTGCAGTATATCCACAAATTTTCCCACAGGTTAAGGAAGGTTGGCACGAGGCATGGTGTTCCGGTTGCTTTTTCGGCTCCCAAAAAACTAAAAATGCTGTGCAAGATGACTAACAAAATCAGAGATACTAAACAAACAGGATGTGGCATTAAGCACACGAGTAAGTTTGTCGAATGCTGCTCAGGCATTGTCTAAAAGATGCCTTTGTCATGCAGGAAGGCTTACATAGGCCAAACTGGACCCTGCGTCAACCAACGACTCAGAGACCACAAAAGTATGTGCAAGCCGGTCTCAGCCCCAGGGCACTTGGCTGCCCACTGCGCCAGACATGGGTGCTCTGCAAAATGCGAAAGCCCCACGATCCTCTTTATGTCTTCAGAAGCGGTCACCCGCGAGATATGGGAAGCCTACGCCATCCGAAAAGAAAAAGACTGTGTCAGTTCGCCATCAATTGCACTGTCGACAACTGAGATGGCACTACTTGACAGTTCGTAGGCAAGCGCATGCGGATGACAAATATTGTATAAATTTTCAACGAGATTGATTAACTCCACTATTCACGTCATCAGAATTTTTCCTTTATAAGTTGTGTTGGTTGTAAATAATAAATCAGTTGGTAGTGTGCGCTTCATTTGTGTGTAATTCGTCGTCCTTGTCCCGCCTAGTGCCAGCAATGTTCCGAGTAAACAACCAACTAGCCCCATTTCAAGCTCTGAAATGAAATGAGGCAAAACATTTTCTCTGAAGACGGATTGGTACAGCGCAGGACAGAAGCAGGTGAAATCCTATTGGATATACCTTAATCCTGCTGTTTTATGAATAGGCCGATGAGGATGTTGTGGTCGCTATGATTTTGTCCAGCGTTCTGTCCGTTGCACCTGGGTTCTTGATTTTTCTTTACATCCCAACATGCTTGTAGGTTTTATTTGAGGCTACCGTGTAGATTTTGGTCAAAAAGCGAGCAGAGCAAACATTTAATATCGTTGCGCCAAGCATCCCATGCAAGAAAATATAAATTAAACCTTTTGTGCTTCGCGTCTATTGTTTGGTCACATTGCATTGGAAATGTAGTGTTCACTTTCTTGGTCGGGCTTCGCCACATCTAAGTGGCTACCGTGAAGATAGGTAATGTCAAGAATTGCTGTGTAGTAAGCGCGAGTGCAGGAGCTAAACAGGATATTGACGGTATCCTGGCATATTTTTGAGTCGCTGAAAATCCCCGTTCTTGCTATTGGAGTGCTATGTTTTGTTCATTTGATGGTTGAAGCTGTAAAGCTATGGCCAAGAACAAAGGGTTATAGCGTGCTGTACTAAAGAAAGAAATATTAAGTTCAGCTCCAACTTGTTTGCAGGGAACAACAGGAAACAGGTCACAGGGCAAAAAGCACATTTCACAACATCATAGAAAATATCCGCCCTTTTTATTGTTTAGTACGCACATATCACTTTTTATCCCAGGTGCCGTTGTACATGCGCGTTCCACTTCTTGGGGGACTTTGTGCTCTTACACCTTGTGCTCGTCATTTTCATTTGTAAACGACGCGCATATACATTTTCACGGTGTTTCTCCTTCGCTCGCGAAATATATTTCTTGAACCGGTGGCTGTAACAGCTCATTTCGTACACCAACAACGGAAGCATTTGTTTGTTCTTTCTAATTAGCCACGTAATATTATTCAGTGCTTACTACGTGCACTTTGCCTGGTTCGTAGAAATATGTTGCTTATTCATTTCAGGTGGAGTGATATGCTCTTTTCAATTGAAGTAATTTTAATGTGCGTATTTGTGAAAAGAAATGCTGTTTTGCTGTTTTACTGGCTATAAAGCGACTAGAAATCCCGATAAAAATTAGGATGTATCAAAGGAATGAATAATTTAGCGATTAATATATAATTAGGGCATACCTAAAATATCAAGTAATGAATGAAGTAGGTAAGTATTTAAATAACAGATCTTTTGTTTTAAAGACAAATACACGATGGTTAACCGGTTTACTCTTTATCAAACTGAAGGAATTAGGGCATAATTAGGGCATACCTAAAATCTCAAGTTATGAATGAAGTAGGTGAGTATTTAAATAACCGATCTTTTGTTTTAAAGACAAATACACGATGGTTAACCGGGTTACTCTTTATCAAACTGAAGGAACAATGAAATTATTTGGAGAATCGTGATCTGCAGCACAGCGGCGATGATATTTTGAGCACCAATCATAAAACCTAAATTACTACCCTAAAACAACGCTAAATTGTAATGCGTCACCGAGGCATCTCAGAATCTGTTCGGTTGAACAACCCGGATTAACAGTTATTTTGCCTGCAAAGTTGAACAAAACCATTTTACCGGATATAGTAAGGTCTACAATATACAATAAAAATACTATAGAGTGCAATATACAACGGGATACACCCGTGGAAGGACGCATAGGGAAATCGAAATCAAAACAGACAGGTTTTTTTTTGCACTGTGCACTGTTTAGTGCACGCGAAACAAGGGAAGAATGTTTTGCCAAAGAGATATGTATTGGCAGGCTGTCTGCACAGCTGCTTAAAACAGCTATCAATAAATAGTCCATTCAGAAACATATCAGGCATTGCAATGCAGTAATGAATTCATTGAGAAAACAATCTTTTAATTACGTTAGGAATGCGGAGAATAAATCGAGCAAGGAAATACATCTACCTTTCCACATGCTAGTTTAGACGTAGATGATAAGGAGTTCCATAAGAAAAATGCGAGAACCTGAGTGCTCTTCTTCCATAAATAGCCCTCACCGGTGATAGTGCCACCGTGCTTTTGCGCAGGAGAGCTGTTTATATCTTTATTTTGCAGTTGTGGTGCGATAACGCAATTGTCTTGCGCTTATAAATAGAAAACAAATATGGGTAATTTCAGTAGATCATCGCCTTTCCACGAGAAGGCAAGACGCAGCATTTTTTGGGCAATAATTTTGGGGAAGTGTTCCCCCACCCCCGTGGAATCTCCGGAACATGACTCGTGGAGTTCTGCCTCCTCTTAAAACGGAGTACATCGGTGGCTTCACAGCATATCGCCAGAACGTGCCCCATTTACCTGCAAAACGTAACTGCAAATTGAAGCCTGACACGAGGGATGAGATTTCGCTGCTTAGTTCTGTTTGGAAAGCAAAAATAAAACAGATTTTTCTGGGTTTGTTCTTTCAGTCCGGCTTCTATTGTGATGTTGTTTGCTTTTGAAATTCGCGCAGTCCTCCAGCTCAACTTCAGCAGCACACGCAGTAATTTTGAAGTATGTTTCTTGAAAGGGTGTCCCAGGGTTGCGTCGCTGCCAATCACACGAGCCCTGCTGCAGCCATATCGTTCTATTTCTAAGGGATACCAAAGTAGTTCCTAAAGAATATCATATAGGTGGAAGAGTCATGGTTGCTTATATAGGGCAGTCTTCTTGTTTTATTAGTGCTATTTTTTGCCAAACGCTTCTAGCACCAGCCCAACAGACATCGAATGACCCGTTTACTCTGCCTTATGCATTCCATTAGGCTCAACCTTCAAGCTTCACGCCGACCTGTGCATAAAAATACGCCAGCCTAGACACTTAAATAAAAGCACAAGCTATTCTGCAGACAATAAGGTTTACCACACAGGTCCATTAAAAACGATGTTATCTGTATTTTTGGCGAGAACGCTATTCTGCAGTGAGACATGCCATCATGTTCTGCCCCATGGCTTCTTTTTTTGTGAGTACCGTAGCCTACAAGTAGAGCTTTCGCGGAGTGTGTGAACACCATATTTGCTTCTTCGCTTTCATAGGAGCGTCGCTGGTCCGCTAAAGTGCAAAGATGTTTGCTGCTTGCGTTTTTGCTTTAACGATTCTGTTTATTAAAGTGAATGGTAGCCAGAAGTAGGGTTTTGTAGCACCCTAGTCCAGAGCTTGACCGATCGTTTTTATTGCGCAGTCAAAATTCATCTTGTCTAAGTTATTGATCAGGTGACCGCACGTAGATCGGCATAATACGTAAAACGTTAAAGCTACACGCTAAGATTTCTCTGACAGATTCCGGCACGTAAAGGTTTTGAGTAGACGATATCTCCCCACTGTCGCGGGGAGAGACGTCATTAGGAGATTAATTTCAGGTCGCCGAGCTTGCTCCGGGCATTGTTATGCCACAAAACATTCTAGTTCAACTAAACAAAAGCGCACATTTTCTATAGCCCCCATCTCTTGACGTGAATGATATAAAAGTCGGACAATTTGCGCTGGATTAATCTTGATGTATACTAGTGCAGGCAAATAAACGGCCAAAAGAAAGCGGCCGCCGGCTCCCGTCGTATGCCCGCCTAGACGTTTTTTTTTTAATTTTTTAACCTTACTACATGTCTCTGTTTGTTACAGGCCTCGAAACACGTCGAGATAGATAAAGCTATCCAAGGGGAAGTGGAGAGGCCAGTCATGCTGGCGGCGGCACTTGCTATGCCAAATGATGATAACAGTGATGTGAGATTTTATAGACAGCAAGTGAAACCAAATAATGATGAGATAATAGGCGCAAAAAGGGCTAAAGACAAAATAACCACTGAAAGCTTCAAAGAGAATGATGAATAAAATGTTAAAACGCTGTGGAGGAAGTAGACAAGGCGAAACTGACAAAAAGAGAAAGTATGCGCGTGACAACGCCAAACGTATTGGCCTTCTTCTGTCGATGCCGGTGCTTCTTTCGTTCGGGGCCACATCCCTGGGGTTTTGTCATAGAGGGATTATTGCGGCCATTCACGCGTACATATCAGAGACCAGACGCATGTTCTGCTAACTCGGTCAAAATTTTTTAGCGTTTTCTTCCAAAAATTACATCATTCACTGATTCATTCCTTAGACATAATATATAATTCGGTAACCGTCTCCCCAATTCCTACAGGCTGATTATATAGGGCCATGAGGTGGGCATTTTAGCCCCAAAAAGCCACTCCGTTTCTTGGCGAATCGCCCACGTGGGTATGTGCCACTAGAAAAGGATCAACAACAACAACAACAACGGGTAGACATGCAGTCCTGTGGACAACCTAACAATAATAGATTTTTTCTAGCCCAGAGCGCCGCACGTGGGCTACAATGTGTGTCTGTAAAGTAAACTTATATCCGTTGGGCAATGTTACAAGATAGGCAAACAATGTTCCAACCTCTCCCCGTGCCCTGTGATACTCGATGTATCTAAGCCTTGAAGAGATATACACTACTACCAGATTGGGCTAACAGCACCAGCATGAGGGGAGATCTAACGGGTTCGGTAATGTATTGGTACATATTGACGTAAACATCAAGTTCTATTCAAAAACTATCATATTTAGCTGTGCAATCAGAGTAGTCCTAAAAGATTTCAGTATAGTTCAAAATTGAAATGTTTTGGTGGGGGCGAAGCTTCTGCTGACAGGAGTTTGGCAAAGAGCTTTGTGCGTAATTTAGACGCCACGCCACAAATACTTCCTACTACATGTTTCTGGAAACGGCGTTTTCTATTTGTGTGACTTATTGTCGTTCGATGAGGTTTTCTCAGGTGCTGATTTACCCGTATGTAATCTCTTGTTTCTTCAGATTTTTCTCTTTATTCACTGAGAGTTTTTTCAGCTTCTCCCTATTTGGACATTTCGCGGCGTTCGACGTCTCGATTCCTTGTATGTTTCAACCGACTCATGATTTCTCGGCCTTGTGTGCCCTTGAGATAGCAGGATTGCTCGACGTGACGTCCGCTGCAGCGCCCGTCATACCAACTATTTAAACATTACTGAAGCTCTTTCTTGATCTCCCTGCCTTAGAGCCATAATGAAACAACGAAGTTTCTTTTTCCGCTTGTTAATTGAACTTCTCGTAGTGTATCTTGCAGGAACCCTACACATCTATAGCAGTTGCACGCATTTCACTGCCTTTCTTTTCTGTCGAAAAAAGGAGAAAATACCAACTTTTGTGTTTGTTTTCTGTGTTCCCGAACACAGTCATCCCTTTCAACACACGGGTTGCACCCTCAGCTTCCTTCAGGACTCGATATTATAAAAAATGTGAGCTCTTCTAGACGTCGCTATACACCACCATCCCCTTTTTATATCCACAATGCCCGCGAAGCCGGCATTCGCCAGACAAAATAAGGCCAAAGCTTTAAAAGAGAACTGCCCCCGTCTCCGTTTCGTTTATTACCTACGGAGGCAGTGATCGGCAAAGGCACAGTAGCGAGGAATCATAAAACGGACCGGCGTAACCGCGCAGGGAAAGAAAAAGAAGACCTGAAGTCTTGGGCCAGTTTTCCTCAATGCTGGGAAAGTTTGCTCACCAAGCGAACGCAGATCGCCCCCGAGGTCCCAACGTTATGCAAACAGGTCGCGGCGCACGAAAGCAAACACGGCGAGCACAATGACGGCGCGGGGAATCCTGCCGCGAATCTTCATTCGCGTCTATGACTGGACGGGAATTTGCAGAATTCGTTAACGGCTCTACTGCTCTCCGTTGACTTGGAGTCGTGGCAGATAATTGCTCATGACCCCTAGACATAAACTCGGCTGTTTGGAAACGCATACTCGAGTCGTAATTTCAGCATTGTGAGAATTATAAACATGCCAAAAATGAGGGCAAATTGCTATTTCTAAATAATTTGCAACAACGTGACGTCATCAGAACTCAGCAGTTGCGCACTTGTACAATGCCCCTGGGAACGTAAGAAAATATATTATAAAGTAAGTAGTTATACTCAGTAAGCCCTTGCCTCCATCTGTAAGAAATCGGCAGAACATCGTCAAAATGTCTGAAACGTTTGCCTATTTATTAAACCATGTCCATGGTTTCGAATCTCTGCGATTACATGGAGAGAAAGTTCGCAATCAGTTCATAAGGGCACAAGTTTAGGTTTCGGAACTCTCATTAGATTTAAAGGAATTAGTCATCAGAAGTTACGCCGTGTGCAACAATGCTGAGCATAACGTGAATTTAAAGTTCGCACGGATAAGCACCACCCCCCCCCCCTTCTGTGACGAACTCTCAGTAGTGTGAGTAAGGGATGGCACGGCTCTACCACCCCCAGGAGTCTTATCCGCTTCCATATGAACAGGGCCCGTCCCTCTGTGCTACCGTCCACTCAAGCGCTAGTGTCTGCATCCTAGCCTGCTTCGTCTTCGCCTTGAGAGTGGCAGTTTCTCTCCAAAGCAATGCATCCACTCTTCGTTCCCGCTTCACACTTAAGTCGGGAACAGTCAGTTTTCTTTCAAAAATGAGTCAGTCATCACATTAATAATAGGCACCGAGGTATAGACGTGCAAGAAATGTTTTGTCAGGGCAGCGTATAGAATGTTTTACGGCAGAATGAAAGGTCACATTCAAGGGCAGATGAATCCCCGAATCATCGTTTATCGTCTGGTTGAAATTCGTCTTTTAGGCGTATTAACAAGTTCGTAATTATACATTTCTATTTCGTCAATACGCATCCTGTTGGGGAAAATGGCGCAGCCAATCCACTGGAAACTGGGACAAGGCAGCTTGCACTGCGGACTCCTCTGTAGTTTGTGTAGTGTGCAAAATATGCAGGGTTATCCAAGTTAAGTTTACAGGTTTTTTAAAAAATAGGCCCTTAGACATACGCGAAGACGACCTCTACAGTGAGGTTATGCGCCCAGGGGGACACATAAATAGGTGGTAGCTATTAATTTCGGGTGCTTAATTAACTAAAATTTATTATTTATTTATTTAGTGGCTACAGTAACTACGCATGTTTGTATTGGAAAGTTAAACGAAATCATGTTTCTACGCAGTTTCCATTGGCAGAATTCTTCTAGCACATCCGTAGTCCGAGATATCAAACGGTGAAGTTTAATTGCCCTTCGCATGATTACGCATGCAAGACAGTCTGCACCGGCGCAAAGCTCCTCCCTTCTGTGACGTGCCTATTGTGTACGGTGTTTAGTTCGACAAACAGGTGGAGCCACAGAAAAAAGTGATAATTGGCACCCATTCACTCTTGGCTGGCGCTATCGCAATCTGCAGTACTCGGAACGGCTATAGAAACACAAAACAAAAGGGAGCAGCTATGCGCCGGCCTTGACTTCTAGCATGCGTAATCATGCGAACGGCAAGTAAACTTCGCCATTTGATATCTCGAACTAAGGGTGCGCTAAAAGTATTCGGCCAATTGAAACTGCGTAGAAACACGATTGCGTCTAACTTTCCAATACAAACATGTCTGGTTACTGCAGCCACTAAAAAGATCATTAATCAATTTTAGGTAATTAAGCAACAAAGGTCAATAATTACCTACTAATTATGTGTCCCCCTGGACGCATAACCTCACTGTAGATGTGGTCTTCGCGTAAATCTACTCGCCTATTCTTAATTGATCACCCTGTATATTCGCATACTTATGCGGTGCATTGTATTCAATGACAGGTGTGGTCCAGTGTTGTGTACCAGTCTTTCTGCAGAACAAGGCTCAGCGAGGTTGTGGTCTAAAATGGCCAAAAATATGGCCAAAATAAAGATAACCATTTTTGAGTTTCCCAGACAAAAATCTTTCCCTCTAAGCCTTCTACGGATCTTAAACCGTATATGGTGGTAAGGTGGGTAATTTGCAGAGACATTGTAGAGACATTTGTAGAAAAGTTTTGAGGGCGTAATTTGCCGAAAGAGAATTTCTGTTTAAACCGTAAGAAATTGTTTCGCCTTACGCTGCTTCGAAGATCTTTGGACATATCAGGGCGGTTTTCGGCTATTTTTGCTGAGCGGTATTTTCGGGATGACGCGCGAATTGCAAGAGGCAGAAAATGAAAATGAAAATAAAATAAAAGGTTCTCGCCTGCATCCACCAATGAACGAAAAAAAAAATTCAAGACATACAAAGTAACTTATTCAGAGACAAAAACTGCAAGCGGACGCATTTTTTAGAAACAATGTTTGTCCTAAAGAATACAAAGCAGTGCTTTTCCCTCCATGGCACTGGCTTACGTGGAAGAATAAGGCAGCCGGTGAAGCATGAGAAAGCATATAAAACATCGAAAACGACAATTTGACAAGACAGCGGTACCTTTATGTTGTGCTGTTGTTTGCGTTGTTTCATATTCTCCGTCATGAATCCACAGAATGCTCTTTTATATGGAGAACGCCTACCTTTCTTTGCATCGGTGAGATAGCTACATGACCGTAATCAGAAGATTTTGTGTGCTTTTTACTTGGTGTTCACTAGCTTCCGCATGACCGTACTGCTTGTTAGTTCGCACAGAGAGTGAAAAGAAAAAAAACAGTGGGACGAGTAATGAACTGCTGTGAGATATCTGTGGAAAGGTTTTTAAACACGAAGAATTGGGGTCCGATTTTTCCGTGTGGCGGGGGGGGGGGTGCAGGGGCGTATATAAAAGTTGGTACAGCTACAAAACAACGCAACAACAACAAAGCGCACACTGTTGGGAAAGTATAAATAAAGGGACGTAAAAAATAACAGAAAGAAAATACATGCGAAGCTATAAATAAATTTAGGAGGACAATAAAAGCACCACTGCAACCGCAAAGCCCAAAGCAACAATGACGTTTGGATTATGCAAACTGGTTTGCTTTAAGGGAACCGGTTTGCGGTATCTTCAAAAAACGATGTTACTGGAAGTGAATGCCAAAGTTTTATGTCACTAAGGGGAAATGAGGTGCTCATCTCCGTTGTCCGCGGCCGTCAGCGGGTTCGTACGGAAAAGGCGAAATGGTGTTGTTAATTGTCGCTTAATGAGGATGTGTCCTGAGTTGCCGCAATAAAATAAAGCGTGAAGAATTCAGGGACGAAACGTTATGCGATGTGAAGCGATTGATCCAAGTGACGAAATTTGTTCAGGGCTGTTACTATTATAAGTATTGAATATATTTACATAATAAAATTGTCTGCATGGTTTATCACGGCTGCGAAAACATCGGTGAGATAAGCTTTTGTTGGAGGCCACATTGATGATGCTTTCTTATGTTTTGGCAGCACTTAGTTTACATATCCTAGTTTCTTTATGCCCGGTGATACAGATCGTAGGTTGCGTCGTAAATAGCGGTAATCTTTAACTGAACGCCGCTGGGCGCTCCTACGTGTTTTGATTGATGATGGGGTCTAACGCCCCCAAGTTAGACAGGCTACGAGACGCGCCGTAGTGAAGCGCTTCGGATTAATTGTCATCGCCTGCCTATCTGAACGTTCCCCAAATCTCGACACACGGAGATATCTCTGTTTTGTCGCCATCAGAGATGCTGCGGCCGCGGCCGGAAATCAAAACCGCGTTCTTTGTCTGAGAAGCACAAGGCCTTAGCCACTGAGACGACACTGCGCGGGGTTGCTCTTAAGAGTTATCCCTCCCGAGTAACGTTTCGGAATATTGCTGTGGGGTATCTCCGGTGTACCGGCGTTTGAGGTCACACTTCTCTACTGCTGAGGCTGCTGAGGCCGACGATGTGGATGTTCCAGATGCCAGGCGGTACTGTACGCTTTGCTGCAATGAGTGGTGACAACATTGACTGTAGGGGGGGGGGGGGAGGGTACGTGCTCCTTCTGTGGAATAGAACGTAACACTCTGTTACTGTTTCCGCTAACAATAAACGGAACTGCTGAAGGTAATTTTTCAACAGTACACTTGGGTGGATATGTGGTATCAGCCTTGCTTGTCCAACTGTAGGTAGCCCAAACGGCGAATCGGGCGTCATGCCGAGCAACGCCAAACAAACACGTCGAGCTGCGAATACCCTATACCTTGATTGTTTTCAAAGTAAAAAATTATGACTAATGCCAGAAAGGTTCCTGACCGCGTCGGCAAATACTTCTCGTCGGTTATGTAACATTTTTAGGATAGCATATTGGCGATACTTGTAGGATTCGTTTTGCTGCTAGAGACGGATGTGAAGTCCGGACCTCGCACCTCCGCTTTAAAAGGAGAGCTGGTCAAGATTGAGATTGGCCCGGCGGCGTTGGCCAAACAATTACAAAGAACAAAACAGCTCCTGCGCGATCTGCATGGCATGAAAGCTGCGCCCAGCCACAGATGATCCCGCTCAGCTGCGTAGGCGTGGCTAAGCCTCATCTAGCTATGACATCACAGCGCCGACGTTCCTCGCCGACGCCCTTGCGACTGTTTCCGCCAGCCTCAGGCGGGCTAGCGGTACGAGAAATAAGCTCTGCTAGCATGCATCGTGAGCGGGGCAGAGAGCGTCGCTACCGTTCCCGTTCGTGAAGGGGCTCTATTGCCTGTCCTCTATACTACTGCATTTAATTTGGTTATTATGAGATGGCTGCTACCTCGAACACCCCACATTGAACAGGCGCCTGTAATCGTGAACAAATAAGCAATAGACCCCTGCAATACTTCGTTTAGAGTGGCAAAAAAGGGTTTGAATATTTCTTAGGCTGTACTAGAACCGTAGCGATGGCTCAGAGAGTTACAACACTCGTCCGTGTACGGGAGATAACGGGTTCTAATCTACGTACCGCCGGGTTTCACATGTTTGTTTACTGGGTGCAAGCGTCACTGGTCGATTGCGGGCCCGTAAAAGTATTTCACGCCTAGAAAACAGCCTTTACACTTGCCAGGAACCCCTGACCCTTGTCCACGTGGCGGGACCCCGGCCTTCTGGACGAGTTGCTGCATTGAAGCGCTGAAACAGTCTGGCAGCATGTCGTGCCACAGGCGGTTACCGATTTCAGCGTCCACCGTAGCTGTGCAAGTAGCAGTGTGCATTCGTGTGCCTGAGGGCGGAGGGAATCTACCGGTAGAATAGGTACAAGCGACTTCTGGGCTGGTGGTCAGCCCTTGTGGGGGGCTACAACGCTAGGGAAGTTGAACCCGGGTTTACGGCAAATCACCCCAATGCTCTAGAAAATGCCTCTTAAATTTTTTAAAGTAACTATCAAACTTACTATCTTTCTCGAATTTGCGAAGCTTTTGATCATGTATCCCATTACTGTTTATGTTTAAATTATGCGCCCTCCGACTAGATAACTTCATCTTGGATTGGTAACTTTCTATCGGATCTTGAACTCTTCAGGGTATGTAATGATTACACTTGGCTGCTTTCCCTGTCACTCTGGGTGTGCGTCAAAGGAGCCTTCCCAGTCCCTTACTTTTTAAGAATATTTATCTTATAATCGACATCTTGAATGCGACTTCTTGCTCAGAATTGCATAATTTGCCAAACAATAAATCACCCAAGAGACCACCTAACGCTTCAAAAAGACACTTTTTTCAGCACTTTGTGCAGTATATGGAAAATATCTTTAAACGTATCTAAAAGCAAGTTATTTCCTTCAGCCGAAAACGCGTTTAGGCCAAAATGACTTCACGAAAACGTACGTTTTTGAACCATCGCTCTGTTGCCTAAGTTTTACCACATAAATACCTACGCGTGTTTTTAACGGCATGGTCAAGCCATATTAACGCCGTAAGTGCGAAAGCTTCACCATCTCAATTATACTTATGTAGCATTGTGCATTCTTCTCCGCCCAACATTCATCAGCTCGCCCATAAAAATTTTGTATTACCACAGCTGGAGTTCATTTCTTCCGTTTGGTAACCCCATCAAAATAATTCAACTTACAAGGTTCGGAGCAGCGATCATAGGATGCAAGGTAAGCCGGAATCTTAAAAGAGAAAGAAGGAAATCCATTACTAAGAATAAATCCTGCATGGAGTCTGTGAAAGCCGGATAACTCTCCAAAACTAATGTGCACTTCTAAACGAGGAGAACGAAGATTGTGTATACATGCTAAATAACAACCGAGCAATGGCACTCACAGAACCTGTAGCACCTGTAGAAGCAGTAGCATGGAAGAAAGAAACGTGAATATTAACTAAGATCCCAAGGAAATTATTGCGAAATCCAAAAACATGAAGGTGTCAAGTGCGCTGGACCAAGTTAAGTTAACAGAACTGTCACCTTGATTAACAAAAGTAAAACAAACGACATTTGCGCATATAACAGTGGTCGTGGAAATACTGCAAATGGCAGGAAATTTGAAACCGACGAAGAAGAAGCTTGCCAGCGGCAAAGACAGCATCTACGCACACATTGACAAGCAGTGTAACATTGCGCACAACACTGACGAGACGATTATACGCCAGACTCTATGCCAGCCACGTTAGACCGGGGGAAACTACTGAGAGCACAAGCTTAACTTGCGATGTACCAATAGTTACTGAAGACGAAGTAGGAAAGCCTCTCAAGGACACGAAAAGAGGAAAAGCTGCAGGCGACGGTGTCATAATCGGGAATTTCTTGAAAGAGAGAGAAATATAGTACTGCAAAAGCTTGCTGCACTTTTTTCAGAATGTTTAGGGGTTTAAAATCGCCCATAACCTGGTAAACGCAAATATTATTCTTATTCATAAAAAGGGAGATAGAAGCAAGCTAACAATTGCAGGCCTATAAGACTAATATCACCTGTTCACCAGCTGTTTACCACAGTTATTTTTAATCGCATTGAGGACAGCCTGAATTGCCAACTACCCAGGGCACAGGCTGGGTTTTGGTAGGGGTACTATACTATGGTTGAGATCCGTGTTGTAAATTAAGTAATGAAGTAGTCAGCATATAAAACTAATACCCTTTACATGGCATTTATAGACTACGAGAAAGCGTTTGACTCAGTACAAACCGCAGACGGGCAGAAAGTATACAGGACCAGGGGAATAAAAGAGACCTACATAAGACTTCCTTCCGGACGATATATGTAAGGGAAGTAGGACTAGGATAACACCTCACAGGCAAAGCAATAAATTCCTCATCGAAAAGCGAGTAAGACAGGGAGACACTATTTCGCCAAAACTATTCACAGCATGTCTGGACGGGGTATTCAGAACGCTTGACTGGTAAAACAGGATTAAGTATGAACGCAGAATATTTTAGTCATTCGAGGTTTGCACACGACGTAGAATTACGGAGTGTGACTTGAGAACACATACAAAGATGATTTGGAAACTACAATGAAAATCACAGCCGTGGAACTAAAAATCAATGTGGATAAATCTAAAGTAGTGAAGAATAGGTATGCCCTAAGCGCCCTTATCACCTTGGGAGACGAGGCGCCAGAAGAAGGGCATGAATATAATTACCTTGCACGATGGTTAGTGCTGACTTTAACGACGAGAGTGAAATCCGGCGCAGAATTTGTATGGGCTGGGAAGCACTGCGGAAGATCCGCTACCGCTGTCACTCAAAACAAAAATCTAGAACCTGTGCATACTGCGGGTATGACATACGGACCTGAAACTTGGCGCCTCACTAAGCAACAAGAAAGCAAACTTACGTCCGCCCAACGGGCCATAGAAACAATATTGATAGGAGTAACGGTTAGGTAGAAAAAACGAAGCTGCATGGATCAGGGAGCAAACTCGAGTAAATGATATCGTGGTTCCAGAAAAGGAAAACAAGTGGTCTTGGGCTGGCCATACAGTGAGTTGTACGGACAACCGGTGGACAGGTAAAGTAACAGAGTTGATAAAAAGAGGTAGGTATAGCACGATGGAGAGACGACAAGATGGAGGGATAACGCGATGGAGGTGTACACACGGAAATTCCGGGGCCAGCAGTAGACTCGAGCGTCGCAGGACCGGAGCGTCTCAGGACAGAGGCCTTCGCCCAGCAGTGTTCCTGAGTTATGATGATGTAGACAAAATAGGAGCAGTACGGAATCGGGCTTCACTGTTCCTCTCCAGGTCATAATATTTCAGCTCAAGCTTAACAATAACGAAACACGAGCAACCACTCTAACCATTGCATCTGCGCCGGCAAATTGCTTTGGCGTGCAGAATTCACAAATATATTCATAGCTCCAGCTTCCCCATTAACCGTTACAAGCGCTGTTTCCACATTATGCAGATTATACAACCAACGGAACTTCGCACGCATCTAGGGCGCAACAAACGCATTTAAACATTCTGCTCAACAACGTGCTACCCGCTTGTGCAACTACCCTCCTTAGAACATCACGTCGGTGACTTACCCAAAAATATTCCGCCGTCACTTGCAAAGCATTGCTCAGCCTGCACCCCAAAACAAGAAATCAAGCGTTCCTTTCTGTGAGCGCCTTGTATTATACTTCACGGTAACGACTGGAATGACACCCTCCACAACTTTTTTTTTTAATTCAGGCATTGTGTTTGACGTGATGTTTTTTTGTTTTGTGCACATTTTCTTGCAGGGTCATTGTTGATTGATTGACTGATTGATTGCTGGGTTGAACGCGCCGACCTAACCCAGGCGATGAGGCGCGCCGTAGTTGAGGGCTCCGCCGGGGTCGTTGGAATGGTGTTTATTTTTTCACTGCCCTTCTTGCTTTACTTGATGCATACCTGTCATATGACTAGCTATTGTATAAGTTTTGTGGTTATTTTGTTATAATCCGAACACCCAGTGCCCTCCTTGACATGGTATTAGTTTAAATAAATATCAAAATAAATAGGTAAATCAATTCGAAGGATAAGAATGGGCTGGCGTGCATCTGGCAGGCATTCTCAGATATTGAATGGCAGCCTACCATTGTCCCTGAAGAAGAAAGTGTATACAGCTGCATCTTACCGGTACTCACGTACGGGGCACAAACTGGGAGGCTCACTAAGAGGGTTCAACTTAAATTGAAGAAGACTCAGCGAGCGATGGATGAAAGATAAGTGCAACATTAAGGAAGAAGTAGAGAGCGGAGTAAGTCAGGCCGCAAGCGCGGTTTAAGGACATATTAGTAGAAATTAAGAAGTGCGCGTTGCAGGGCATGTGGTGCGAATGCAAGATAACCGTTAGTCATTAAGGGTAACAGAGTGGGTCCCCAGAGAAGGCAACCATTGCGGGGGCGGCAGAAAGTTAGATGGACCGATGAGATCAAGAACTTTGCGGGGTCAATTTGGTCGCAGTTAGCACAGCAGCGGCATAATTGGAGAATAATTGGAGATCCTTTTGCCCTGCAGTGGGCGTAAATAGGATGATGATGATGATGATGATGATTATGATGATGATGATGAACAAATGCACTTCGTGAGAAGGCGCTTCTAAGTTGCAATGGCATTCTCCGCTGTTGAGAAACTCATAAAAAAACCTAAAAAAATTCCTCCACCGGTCAGCTGAAGATTAGCAGCGCCGCTCGGAAAGGAACGAATCGTGAAAAAGCTTAGCTAAAACACTCTTATTGCTTCATTTAGTTTTTGTACGACTATCTGAGGTGTGACACCTTCTGCTGGTCACTTTACTGCGATCAAAGTCAGTTACCTCAATGTGGAGACGCACGCATTACTCTTCCCTGTTAGGGAAGTAATTCAGCTGGTATTTTTAGGGAAATATTGGTGTTTATAAAAGGTAAAAAGGTAACTAGACATCACTCCAGTAAATTATTTAAGTCGTCACCTAAGTACAGTGAATGCCTGAGATGGCCCTTCCTGAGAAAGACATGTGATTTCGAACATTCCGCAACACAGCGGCGCCAGAAAACCGGGAAAAAGCAGGTGAGGGAAAAAGCATCCTCCAGTACTCTCCCAATGTATTATTTTCATAAAAAATAAAATTATCGTATTTTTATGCGTAAAGTCAGGGCAGGCACATTATAAGTGCTGACCAGGGGAGGTTAATTAGCATGCCTTTTGGAAGCCCAGATATTTTACAGCTCTTTTCGCTTCCGGAGTTCTTTTACAGTGTTCGGCTCTAGCACCCCATAGCTTCATTATTTCCCTTCTGTTTCAATAGCATAATGTAAGACAACGTCACCATTCCATCGACTCTGCATAATTCTGCCAGAGCGCTCCATGCAATGGCGCTGAGGCTGCATTTCATCGGCCCTAGACGCGTTGCCGAGGGGTCATCGTTGTCGGCTTTCTTGTGCTTTTGGCAAGATCTCCGGTGTACTGGGTGCGTCTTTCTGAATAACGATGACAGCGCGATTTTGCTTGTTCCAAATGGCGCATAAAGAGCGCTCAGGGGCCATTTGTTTCCGCTTGCCTGTGTGCCTTTACCGGTGCATAAAGCTGTAATATGCTTTTCAGGAGCGTGAGCTCTTCATAGCACGAATAGGAATAAAGATGTGATTAGGTTAAGGGGATGAAGAAATTTTGGCGATATGAACGCACTGATAAATAATTATAAGTGCATTTATTAATAAAGTATAGTGTGAAGGGAATTGGAAGAAGATATTCCAAACACACGAACACCAGCGGGTATTTGCTAGGTTCCTGGCCTTGGAGACGAAATGTTGATGGGTTCATTGCTGTGTTCGTACTTTTGTGCTTGAGTGGGACCTGGAAAGTGCGAAGAGTTTGCAACTGCAGAACTATCTCTAACATCGACATCGCATTTTAGAGGACATGCTTAGAAGCAAAACATTCGTGTCATAACAATACTATGGGAAAGTAAACACGGGAAAAAGAAGAAAAAAAATCAACACAGTTTTTTAGGAAAGCAAAGACACTAAATAACGTATCTAAGCCAAGTGTCTAAACAGTTTCCGCCATTATTGAAAATATCGAACGTAATACTGTGGCTAAGTATTGTGAAAAACCGTGGAAAATAGGAGCGACGATGTGAGTTCAGTTTAATTATTGCTGAAAAACATATTTGTGTACAGACTAGGATACCCACATGGCTGAATTGTGCAATAAGTAATAACCAACACGCAAATTATACTTTGCTTTGCCTTCGATCTGTGAAACAAAACTGCAGAAAAGCCTAGTGGAGATGCCTTGTTATATTTGATAAATGTTAGAGTCTTTAATTGCATTGGGCAGGCTATTCCTGTTACAAAAGGTGAAAATTGTGAGCCATTTTAATGTAATTTGTCCAAACGGAAGCAACAAAATTCGCAGAGAATCTAGTCGAGTTATGATTGGTGCTATAACCTACATAAATGAAGTGGAAAAGAGGTTGGTTACTCAGCAGTTTGAGCAGCAGTATAACTATATTGTATTGAAACATTTGTGAACAGACAATACCTAATTTGGCGAAGTTGGACCTAGCGTTTATTAGAATGAACTTTTTGTGATAATGCGGAAGGCTTGGTTCTGAACTTGTTCAGGATATGTCAGGTGTATACGTAGTAGCCCACTCAACAAGGCCATAAAATATATCGAACTGAAAAAAAAAGCAGAATAAGTGCACCAAAACCACACGACATTTTTTGTGAAATGATTCCGATATTTGAGATGAGTATCAAGAAGAACGCCGAACAGTTGGTCGTGTTCTTGTTCCATCGAAATAGCATAAAACAGGTTTTTAGGGTTTATAATACGGCTATCGTTGTTTCAGCAAATTCATGACATTTATATAACAAGAGTTAGCGTGGAAACAAGGTACGTGAGTGATTGTGGGCACGTCGTAGTGTGGTGTCATCGGCGTTAACAACGCAATGCGCTCATGGAGCATGATCTTCGACGTCAAAAATAAAAATTATAAAAAAAATTACGGGACGTAGAATTGAACTTTGAGGCATCCTTAATTGATGCTTTTGGTATAACGAAAATGTTCGCCACTGTAAACCTTCCGTTCTCTGTTAATTTATTAGTTTTGCAAGAAAGTTGAGCACACCTTACGCCGTATTGCAAGAGTTTATGAAACAAAGTGTTATAGTGTCAAAAGCTTCGTAAAATTAACAAACTCTGAGCCTTAGTCTGTTAGAGATAGCAGTGCAAGATTTGTCAAGCTCTCAGCGCGAACGCCAATTTAATGAGGTTTAAAAAATTTGATCAGCGCTTGTGCTTTTTTTCTTGTCATTTGTCTGCGTACCCAGTTAAATTTAGACTGACCAGTATTAATTCAAGTATGATCCAACTAGCTCAGATTCTGCCTATTCTAGCGATGTAGTCATTGAAACGCGATACGAACAGCGGGGCAATCTTGCAAATACTTGAGACAATGAAATCGGTGATTAGTTGGATATTAGTAACCGATCTTACAGTTCAGGTGCTCACCGAAACCACCTCTTTCTTGCACCTCTTGCTCGCAAACGAGCCCCATCTTTACGTCGTGGGCGTCCTGGGCGAGAGAGTAGCCCTGCCGTGGACATGACACCCAACACGGCCGACGATGAGGTGTCGCTGGTTCTTTGGTACAAGGACGACTAGACGACGCCCATCTACTCGTGCGACGCACGCCGCACTCGGATGGAACAAGCACGCCACGCACCCGCAGATTTGCTCGGGCACCGGGCCTACCTGCCGCTCATGGGGGATCTGCCCTCGTCGGCCGAAGACGGAGGACAGACAGTGGCGCTGGAGCTGTTCCCTGTGCACGGAGAAGACGAAGGCCTGTACCGCTGCAGGGTGGACTTCCGAAAGGCGCGCACCCGCATCAATGCGGTTATACTCAAAATCATATGGGAGTTCCTTCCCTCCTCTCTCTCTTGACCGTTCCTGTTCGTAATAACTGATTAAATGTGAGCTGACCTAGTTTGCCATTTGCTAGGTTCTTCCGGCATCTTGGAATGCTCCCGTACGTCTGTTGTACTGTATTTCGTCCGGTGCGTGGAACCAAAGAAAAATACCGGTGCGGTCGCGGTTATGGTTCCTGTGAAATAATTTCATTCCGGTTAAGTCCCGGTTTGATTAAATCATGTACGAAATGGTTCGCGAACCGTTCCGATGAGTTTACTTGCCAGCTAAGTGAGTAAAAAAGATTTAGTTGTTTAAAATGAGAACGAAAGCAAACTACAACAAAAATTCAGTGCTATTTCCCGAGAACAGTTCCGCGATCTCAAAGCGAACTTTTGAAATTAGGCGAGGTATTTGGAAAACTTGTAGTAGGGACGATTTATCAGCTACCTTCCTGCCACACCTTTTTTGGTCCTAGGGGAGCATATGCCACCGCTAAGAGATATTACTGGGAGATATATTTTCTCCCGTTTCCCTTTCTGATGAAGTGACCATCCTAGCTATAGAATCGCCCGTCCGGCTAACTATCAAATCCTAGGGTTAGGCCACCGCACTGGTGCGCTTAACACCACCGTTGAATGCGAACGGCGTCTATTTTTTTTACCAGTTGGAGCATTAAAAAATATCCTACAGCAGCCACGTATATGCTACCAATAATTTCGATTTTTTCGGCACCTAGAATAATTTGTTAGCTTGCACCATCTGGAGGGTGTAGGCCGAGATTTTCTTGAAAGTAAGCTTTACTTAATGCTCAACCATTGCATTATGCTGTGATCACTGGAATGTATTTCGCGGTGGGTATCACGGATGTGTGCGCCACAGAGAATATGCCTTATTTCCGCCTGACAACCGGCCATCGTTCAATGCACTACATTGCGGAGTCTTATAGCACATCACTCAATTACCAACTGAACCCGTAATCTTATGTGTGAAGTACGAAGCGTAACTTTTTCTATCGAAAGCAGTGTTCCCCTCGGTAATGAGTGGCAATAATGGTGGAGTAGCGCGTTGCGCAGTCAGTGAAAATTCAGCTCCAAAAAAAAAAAGCCGACGTGAAAGAGGCAAAACTGCCCAGCAAGCAGAAAGGATTTGCGCTGGGCAAATGGTTCAGTGTGGGACCGGCCTTTCTTACCGCTTTTGTCATCTTCTTTACATCTGTTTTTCCTTGCGAGACGAAGCACGTAGAGCTTGCAAGGCCGAGGGGTGCAGTTTCTTGCAAATGGAATAGAGTGCTTACCACACGCTAACAGCTCTCCGTGGTATGCTACCTATTATCGTTTGTATCTATCTGTTAAAAACGTGAACTTGTTCCCTCTACCGTGTTGAAAAAATGACGATATACCAGCCACCACGGCACTCACTTGCTTTGCAATGACGACAGGCTTGCTTGTGAAAGATCCGACAAACGCAAGGATGTATGGAGCAATATCTACTTTTTCGTGTTCTCATTATTCGGTTTTGCCTATTTTGTGCGTAATATTAAGAAACCTTGGAATGTTTCGTTTATATTTTGTTCTTTTTCTGTGGAAACACACTTTTTAAAAAATAAAAGCCGCTTTTTTAGGAATGAGATGGTGAGAACACGAAGGTTTCTTCATGCAAACTTATTCAACGTCGAATCCACAATCTACACTCCCGAAGTCCTAAACCCAAACATCCGAATTCCACAACTCCACTTCTCCTCAGCCAAATTCCAAAGCCAACGCCCGCGCGCCAAAGAAATTGCTGAGCGTCCACAAGTTGATGGTGGCGAAAGTCGTGAACATAGGCGGCACCAGGCACAATTGATCGCTCTATTGAAGGCTGCAGGGATGCGATCGTTTTCTGGCACATTTCGCAGCGAACACTCGCAAAATATTTTAGTATCATGCCTTTGTCAATCTGATTGTTGCTATTTGGCTATCCTGGTGAGCCACCTATGACGTGTTTGATTTACTTGGTTTGTACAGGCTGCGGCGATTTTGCTTTTATAATAGGCATGCCGAGCCACCTAAATCAAGAAATTCGTATATCCGAGCATTTGTGGCGTTTGTACATCGTGTATAAAATTCTTTCGAGCAACCATCTCTAACTGTTGTGTCTGCTCGCTCGAATTCTAATGTATTTGTGATTGCCCTATTTTCTTGTTTTTTATTCTTTTGGCCCAAATTTCTTGTATTTTCTTGTTTGCTCGAATATTTTGCGTCCCCGTCCTGTCATTAGGTTGAGTTCATTCTGCTATGGATTGGTGGAAAAAGTGGTTATGGCGCAAAACCGGAGGGACCCAGGTGTGATTCCGACCATGGAAGCGCTTTTTTGCAATGATCGCCATCATCATCTTCCCTGCCATTGTGTTAAGTTTGGTTTCCTGCCATGTGTTTTGGTTGAAACCACCATCAGTGTGACCAAAAAAGTTTAGCTTTAAATTATTGCGCCTCTGATGCAAGGCGCAGCTCATGTTGCAGGGCCGCAGAGCGATTTAAACAACTTGGGGTTATTTAACGTGAGTCAAAATAGCTACACGTGGACGTTCTTCTTTTCCGTGTACATCAGAAAAACGGTCGCTGGGAATGGCGGTCGAACACGAATACTTCTGGTTACATACTTCTGATTAGCCGCTGAGCAATTCCTGTGGCTCAAACTTGTCAAGTATTTACATTGTCCAGGTGTGCAACATTTTCAAGCAAATTTTGTAATCCAACAAGAATGCACTCTTCAGATGTGGGCCTTCACCATTGCGCAGTGTAGCACTCTTGCAGCCTGATTGATTTTATAAAGTCGCAGCGAGGAAAGGGCTAAATCGTTTCATTTCGCCTGGAAGCTGTATTTTATTTGGTCGTCCTTGCACTCTCTAAAACGTGCTGTTGGGCTAGTTTAATGTGGGGGCTTGTCTCAGAAAAGACGACGACGCTGGTAGACGAGAGAGGCGCTACTAACAAATGATTTTATTTTGAAAAGTACCGGCATATCTATGACAGGCATGCACTGAAGAAAAAACAAAGGAAGGAAAAAATTGGCTCCAATACACGCTGTGAAGCTGGTTGACTACAAAGCTGTAAATTTCACCCCCAACAATTACCCACGCTACGCACCGAACGCAGCAATGACGGCAGCAAGAAAGTGGAGAGGAGTGACGGGTAAGTGTCAGGAGGGGGACGGCACGCGCGGCTATGCCGTCATCTCTTTCACTGCCTCCCCCTCAGTGTTGTTTCATGCGCAGCCGCCAGGGAGCGTCGTGATCCCTCCTACCCTTTCCAGAAACTGTTCAGATCGGTGCTAATCTAAACCACCTAAGCGACGTTATCATACGTCATACGGTTTTCACTTCACACGAGGAGGAGCAGGGTGAGGAAAAACTTTATACGACTGAAGGGCTGGTAGGTCTACAACGTCCCGAGTCCAGGACTCCATTGGTTCTACCCGCCGACCTCGCCCTTTCGGTCAGCCATAACTGCCTATTCTGATCAGAGGTGACAAGTTCACTCTCCAACTGCTCGTAGGGACTGGGAATTTATTTCAAGTCTGGGTTATTCTGGCACTCCCAGACCAGATGATATAGAGTACCATGTTGGTCGCAGTAATTGTACAGAGGGTATAAGGGGTGGGGTGAATGGCATGGTTTCTCGTGGGGTGTGGGAACGTGGTTGTTTGTATACGGCGGAAGATAACTTATTTGGACAGCGAGTCAGCTCCTGGCGGGTAAGTGCATCGGATAGCTTGTGGTTTTGCGTTGTGTCGCCGAACGTAATGAGAGGGTGATCTTCCCGGTCGGCGTCTTCAAGGTGGCCGGTTGTAGAAACCTCACGCGAACTCGTAGGCTGCTTGATTCCCGCGGAGCAATAAATGAGCAGGGGTCCAAATTCCTAATAGCTTTCTTTTGGGTGGATTCTGGGCTAGAACCTGCATGGCTTTTTTCGAAGTTCTTCCCACCTTGTATGTACGACAAGCTGCTTGGGAGTAAGTGATGATGCTACTGGCTTGAGTCTGCGCAATGGCTATTGCGATCGCTGTCTCTTCGGCTTGAAGATTATGCACTGCTTTAGACTTATGCTCGTGGTTAGGGTGGTTTTCTCGCGGGTATTCCGCTGCATCCGTGTACACCGTGGTGGTAGATTCTACGTAAAGTTTTTTGAGTGCTTGGTCTCTGGCTCGTCTTCTCCCTTCATGGTGCTGAGGGTTCATGTTCCGTAGAAGGGGGGTAGTCGCAGCATTGACCGAATGTCAAGTGGGATGTCTGACTTCTATTCGATGGTTTCTGTAAGTGCGGAGCCTAGGCGCTGGAGTACGTGGCGTCTAGGTGGGTAACAGCTAGCCGTGTTCTTTGCGCGGCGACGTGGGCTTCAGTCATTTCTTCTAGACTCTCATGTAGTCCAAGTGCTTGCAGTAGAGTTGTTCATGTACTTCTGGGCAAAGCTAAGGCTTGTTTGTACGCTTTGCGGATAATTGTGCTTATCTTTTGCTTTTCTCGCACCTCAAAGAAGGTGTAGGGAGCGCCATAGGTGATTCGAGAAACAATGAAAGCTTCAACCAAACGTAGCATGCCTTGCTCTTTCATGAGGTGACTCTGATTCGCTATCTTTCGCAGCACCCTAATTATTTGCGCTGTGGTTGCTTCTAGTGTTCAGATTAGCTGGTTGTTTTTTTAATTTTCTTGATAGGTCATGCCCACTACCCTAATTTCTGAAGAAGGACGAATAGTATGTCCATCACGTGATATCTTTATGTCCATGGCTGTGTCGCGTCCCCGTTTTTGCACGAGTAAGAGCTCGGATTTCGGGGGGGGGGGGGGGGGCGTGGAGAGGGGTGGCTCAGTCTAGTCCGCCACCTTTTGCATAGGCCTGGACTATGATAGCGGCCTGTTGGAGGCGGTCTTGAATTATTCCTGCCGATTCATTGTTGATCTATATCGTAAACTTCACACGACGGCTCGGAATGAGCGCAGGTTGTGGTCCCGCCGCTGTGATCGTTGAGTGCACCATATGTCTTCTTGTCCCGTCGTGTGGGCTTAGCTTAGTCGGTAAGACGACGGGCTGTTGCTCCGTTACTCGATTCGGGTTTAGGTTGGATTCCTGGCTGTGCCAGTAATTTATTTTGTTTGCTGGAGTGTTCTGTTGACCGCACCGGTCGCGAATGAACCCTTGGAGGGTGAAGGAATACTGCTTTGCAGTACAACCATAAGCCACGGGTATCTGGCACAGAACGAATATCTGAAAAAGATTAAGGAAGTGTACTTTCCTTATCATAGATAGAAAACGACGGTAGCCTCATGCGAATGGGCCCCTTTCTTGATATAAAAAATGCCTCGGCAACCTTGCACTCTTCTTGCGCTACTAACTGAAACTTACTTTTCTACGTACGTTCGCATTTGTTTCCCATTGGTTTTGCATTGGTTTCCCGAGAAAGTGTTGGTAGTATTTGAATTTGTCAGAAGGGGGAAGTGCGTGAGAGGGTACAAAATTGGTACATAAAAGAAAATAGGCCTGAATGGCCCAGACTGCGCAATATCAACCAGGGATGTTCGTCAAACCGTTTCGTCATGAACTGCTAACCGTTATTTCTTTTTTTGGTTCCGTTTCCGTTCGGGTTCAGCTTGCTCGAAAAATAAAGTTAAGATTTGGGTTCAGTTCCGGCAGAAATACCGGTTCGTTTGCGGCGTTCGGTTCGCTGCGATTCTGGTTCGACACCCTTATTTTGTCCCATTATTCAAGATCCCGACAAGACGAATCTCGGTTCCGCATGCGCACTTGATGTTTCCAAGAACTTTCTGCTCGCTGAGAGCGGACGGTTTGCTTGGGTTATGGCCTTCTTTTTCTTTCTTTGCTCAATTATGCAAATCTTAATATGCAGTGCGAGACAATATCTTTCAAACACAGCCATACCGATACCACGGCCGTAACGACGTCACTTCTTGCTCTGAAACTGCCCATCGTAACTCATACGTAATCGATAATGCTTGCGGGATCAGCTCCGAAGTACAGGCGAGCAGATATACTCTCTTTGTTAGTAAGGGCCGCAAGAAAATTGATTTATTAAACTGTTCCACTCAACCTAAAAGCTTTTGGACGTTCACAGTAGTGATTAGCATTAATCGGCTGTGGCGCCGTTACCCGCTCACTGCTACCACCCATCACGCTCTTCGCATCCCTGTCTTACTCCTCTCTTGAAAAATTAAGCGGAGGTTTGTCCAATGCATTTTAAAATTTCGCCTTCGCAGTGCTGCCGCGGCCCCTGCCTGGAACAGCGCGAGCGGGAGTTCCATTGTTTTCGTGCTTGCTTTCATTCCGCACGTGCCGGCGCCTTGCTCCGCAGTTTGGAATGTGTCTTTTTTGGCGGCCACTTTTTTCGCATCCCATCGTAAAAACCTACCCAACGGCGGAAGCTGCTGGTTAAATACACAGATTTTTCCTGAAATGTACGTGCGTTTTCTTTTGGGCGAGACAACGGGGAGATGTATGATTAGCGCCAGTGGTCCAGGAGTTTCTAACGGTTACGACTATATAAATCGCTTGTTTTTCAGAGCCCCTCTTTGGGTCCCTTACGCCGTAATGCAGCGGAGCTCTACTTGGGTCTGCAATCTCGCTGCGCTGCCGGATTCCAGCAGTCGTTAGACATTGTGACAGCGAAGAAGCTAGGACGAAAAGCACGTAATTGTACGATCACACAGCCCGCTCTGCATTTCTACCTCCTAAGATACCCAGGCAGGCATAACGAAACAACTTAGCGCAGCTTGCACCTGTGGTGCGAGGCTGGAGAAACGGCTGTGCTGATTTCTTAACGATGCCACCGCTCTTGCTTGGTTGGCACCCCGCTGTTGCATCATCATCATCATCATCGTCATCGTCATTATTCCCATCCTTCTGCAGGACAAAGGCCATCCCCATCAACCTGCAACTGCTCCTGTCACGCCACTCGAGTCCATTTTTAGCATCCGAATTTTAATATCGCTACCCCGTGGAGTAATTCGCCTTCCTTTTATTCTAGACCCGTCTCTGGGTGTTCACTCTGTCACCTTGGAAGTCACCGATCATGATGTCGATGAATTACGCGGCCATCCAATGTACATGTATGTTTCTTCGTTTGAACTACGTTATATTATACTACAGTTTGTTCTCTATTCCAGGAAGCTCGTTTCCTGTCTCTAAGTGTTTATCCGATCAGTATTTGTCCAACCGCCCCTTTAGCCGACCTAAGTTTTCTTTCAAGTTATTTAATACGGCACCAATTTTTCCCGCAATATGTCATCACCTCACATTTATTTCGTAACTTGCAGCTGAAAGTTCTCGCCCCGTGGCAGGCCCGGATTGTGTCGTCCGCAGGCTTCCACATCCTTCCAAAGTGTTCCGCGTTTGCACGCGTTAGAACCTGCTGTCCGCACTATGAACCCCAAGTAAATTCTATGCACCTGGAATACCATTGTAGCTCAACCGGACAGACGCCGATTTTATAACGCCAGGAACCCGAGTTCGATTCAAACCACGGGAGGTGCTTTGTTGTTTCCACTGGGATGCACGTGTTATTCTTTCGCGCGGCTATTAAAACAGGACCCCTCGGACTTTCGGGGTAGCCGAGTGGTTGGGTTGCCGGTTTTATGGCATAAAGTCTTGGCGTCAATTCCCGGGACCTCCCTGACCACATGTGTCTCTTGAGGGTTCGAGGTTTTTTACCTTGCCGGATGGATTTATATCGGCCTAAACAGCTGTGCTTTTAGAAAAAAATAAAACATAAACTGGGGCCATCCTGCTGTACAAGACTTTTCACGAACAACATCAGCCAAACCGGCATTGAAAGTGACATGCTAGAGCCGCATGCGTGCAATAACAGCTGCTATTTGGGAAGGTAATAAAACATAGCTGCGCGCTTTTTCCATATTATACAAACTGTCTCTAGATCAGAAATTTTGCATTACAAAAAAAAGATGTCGCAGATACCTAGAAAGCGACGTGAATTCACCGATGCGCTTCCATTGCGCCCTATCGCGGTGAGGACGATAAAACGTTTCTTTAAATGGGCGGCGGGTGGAGGACATCTCGATGAGAAGTTTGAGGCCCCGCATTAAGGACTTCGCCTTAGCTTCTAAATGCTAGTAAAGGGGCTTATACAGAATTCTTCGCCGGAAGTGACATAGGCCTGGGAGGACGCGCTTGGTGGACGTGCGTAGCACTCACAAATCTAGAAAGAGCTCTTAATTATAATTATGCTACTTAGAAACTCATAAAGAGCGGCCTTACGGCACCTTCAGGGAAAACGGCATTAAAGAAACCGTGCTGGCACGAGATGCACGAACGCCTCAATTTGGATGTTGCAAGGCTAACGGAACGTTGGTACCATAAACACCCTCCATAACCATTACCCAAAACATGGCCAGAGAATCGAAACGAGGACGAATCGCCAGAGGATAAAACGCAAAAACGCAGAGTAAGGAAACACGAAGAGACATAGGCACTGCTTACGATGCAGTGATTATGAAAGCATAAGTATCCAATTGCCGAACATGCAAAAGTGCCTCCTATATTGCCAGCGCCCTTTACGTCTTGCGGCAGTTCTTTCTTTTCTGGGTTACTATGAGGGGGCACATACCCGCGGCGGCATCGTTAAGCAAAGATGGCATTCAGCTGGCCTGTTCTACGCAGTTCGCCCTATTTCCACTTCTGTAATAGCGTGCCTAAGTTACTAATGTAGGCCTTATACGGGCCTCCAACACACGTTCCTGAGCCGACGGCCGCAACGCATTTGACACATCCGCCTTTATTAAACCAGGTTAGCCGATCGGTGGTGGTGTTGGGGATGCCTGCAAGCCTCGCATTCCGTGCACTCCTGCTTGGAACTCCGCGCCGAGCGATATTCATTGTACTTTTATTACAACGCAACGGCTTGTTCTTGGTTTCTTCCGCCATTGTATTTTTGTGTTTGTCCCACGGCCATCGTACTGTAGAAGGGCTTAGTTAATTTACTACGAATACCTACGCACGAACATGGAATTACTGTAGCGAGATTCGGAACGGAAAAAATGTGAAGCAATAAGAAACAATGGCATTTCAATAAACAACAACAACAAAGGGACATTGGAGTATGAATGACTAGTTAATAAAGCACTTTAGTAATAGAACATTCGGGTTATTATTTCCATTCAAAGGGATTACACTGGGATTATTGTAATGAGATTACTCCGTTAGGCAGCGCCCGCTCAGATAAATTAAATTCAGGAAAATCGCGGGAAAAACATCAGGGACTCTTGGATTTCTGCTTCCCGAAGAAACCTAATCCTTATCGCAGGAAGGTCCACAGCATACGTAAAAGAGCGAACAGCCGAGAGAACTTTTTTGCCATTATTTCTGCGCACGAATGTGTGGAATGCGCGCCAGAGGTTGCCCAAACACTTTTTTTTAAACGCAGAGCATTTCAGTAACTCACGATGTCACCCGCGTTGACGTCCGTAGTCGTAGTCCGCCCCCCTCTCCCTACACTATATAAAAAATACTATGCGGCGCCTGGTTTCGATCCCTCGACCCTGCGGGCGGAACGCAATGTACATGGTGCTCTACCCACTGCGCCACAGAGCCGACACAGAATGGGACGCTACGAACGCGCCTTATATCCTTGACTCCCTCTCCCTACACTGTATAAAAAAATACTATCCGGCGCCTGGTTTCGATCTCTCGACCCTGCGGACGGAACGCAATGTACATGGTGCTCTACCCACTGCGCTACAAAGCCGACACAGAATGGGACGCTACGAACGCGCCTTATATCCTTGACTCATTCAAACTACGTCAAGAAGCTGCTGATGCAAGGCATTCACTACCACCAACTCCCCAAACACTAAACGTTAACGCAATACACCCACCCCCTATGCGACGCATTTACTCGAGTCCCCCTCGCGGGGAGATGGGCCCAATTTTTTTTTCTCTAAGGCCTGCACGCAGCAGAATTGCTACTCCTTTATCTTACGGCTTTGCGGGGTTTGAAACACACCCAAACCGGGCGCGCGTGCGGAATTTGGCCTTTCAAGTGCTTGAAGTGTCAATCCACACAACCGTGCGGCAACAGTTTGGTGGTGACCTAGAAAGAAGACAGAATGACAATGCAAATGTTAGACGAGCTCTTCAATATACGGCAGCACATAGTGTCTAAGCGCTCATAGCGATCATGAGCGGCAGCTACTCAGAAATCGCTCACGTAGTGATTACATTTGAGCCTATATATCTATGATGCGGTGATTTGCGCGTCCTCTGCATTTCGCTGGTTTTTCACAGGTAAATTTTAATGCTAACTGTGCCATGTCCTTTCCACTTCGCTGCATTCATATCCGCGTGTTACGGATAGCCAATCGCGAATTACTGGGCAGGAGATCGTCCTATAGGTGGCGCTGCTTAAGTTAGAGGGCGCCACGGTCAAATTTCTATAGAGGGGAAACAAACTACAAACATACCTGGGTTTTTATAGGGCACTCGTCGGTCAATCGGTCAAACAATATTCATTTAATGTGCTGGGAAATTATGTGGAGTGGGGCAGTAGAAATCTACGAAATACACATCATGCATTAGCCTGCATAGCTTTCCACAGCCGGAAACCCAACGCAGGCTCTAGATATCAAAGCTGGAATTTTGAAGTTACGTTGGACTCAGTCTGTAGTACACTTCAGCGCAGAGCGTATCAGGCACATCTCAGTCGGAAATGATAATAACTGTACAGAAATCGCCAGCGACATGAAAAGCCGACCCAAAGGGCTTTACAATCATTCCCGGCGGTGAAAAGAGAGTGACTTAAAAGAACAGCCGTTCCGTCACACAACCTACCCGGGGTGAACACGACAAGCCGCCAAAAGTCGCAAGTTTTTCGATAATTCGCATTGAACGTTCCACCTTACCGGGCACGAAAGAAGTTTTGCCCTAGGCCACTTTTGATGAACGCTGTGTGTACGTAGTAAGTTCCATATCTAAGAACTGAGTCGCGAGTGAGTGCGGCAATTTGTAAGGCCCCGCTTGCGAAGACGATAGATACCCCACAGTGCACACTATGCCGAAATGAAATTTGAACATGCTAAAAGCTGCTATCAAACATTTTTTTGACTAGCAACCTTCACTTCAAAGCCACGCACGCGACAGTGGTCTAAAAACGTGTTCATTTCATTAAACACGCCTGCAAGTAACACCAGCACCGGTCACCTTCAACACGCACGACGCAGGCCACCGTTAAAACGAGCTGATGTTTCCAAGCTGAAAGCGCTGATGAAGAAATTCGAGGATACGGCTCCGCGAAAGAGCAGTAAAAAACGAGAATAGCACAATAACACAGAACGATTTCTTTTTAATTTTGCACCTGTTACGCAACATTCAGGACTGCGGTACTTACAGTTAGCAACGTAATACACGCTCCCAGCGCGGAAGACCCGTAATCCTCACAAAATAGACAGCGCTACACGTACCACACACTCTGTTGTGTGAATCGGTATCCAATGGTCATATATGACGGGCATATATGACGGGCGAGCTGACACGCAGACAGTGATGGACCAAGCACAGGTAATTGAAGCAAACCGCGAGATGGACACATAGAGTTTCATAACTGTATGGGACACACTGCACACCGACACAGACGAGCTAACTCAACGAATGATAAGCGCACATTTCCCGCGCATCCTTAGCACGTCGACAAAACCAGTACGTTTCAAACAGAATCTGTCGCCGCGACACCAACACTCATTGGTCTAAACCATCACGCGACCCGTGCCTGTCTGCAAATAAATGCCTACAAAGAACGACAAGTTGACATTGAGGCAGGGAACGATACGGAGGGGGAATCTGGCCGCTGCCTCCAGCACCCCCCCCCTATTCTTTCCCCAGCACTCAGCGCTTTTTGGGTGGTCGGAATCAATACAAACACACAAAATGCGGGAGGTCACTGCTCTTTTTGTTACCCTCTCCTGAACGACAGCACGCGAAGAAAGCGCGGGCAGCCGCTAGAGCAGTTCGGTGGCTCTTACATCCGCGCGCGATTAGCGAACTTAGCGGAGCTTTTCATGCATATGTAATCAAGTTCGTGCCGCGGATATTCACGCGTATACAGTTTGCGAAAGCCTCTGAAGGTATTATAACTCTGCCGCCCTAATTAAGCGTCTACTGAGTTGGACTTTGTTCAGTGTGGGAGACCACGTTTTACACCTGTCGGGGAAATAGCACACCGACGCAAATGCAGTTTCTTACCAAACTGGAATTTATATTCGAACGCCGATAACTAAACAACGTTGGAGACTCCGCTCCTCTGTTTCTTCTTTTAGTAACTTTACTCGTGCAGCAGTTGTACGGATTCCCATAGCCATGGTAAGAATGACCGAGTGCGGCTGCTCTCGTAGAGGGACGGCTGAATTTCATGTAAGCAGGGTGGTGTTAGTCCGGACAAAACGCTGTAAAACAGCGAGCAAAATCTTCTCGCGAAATTTGTACAGTTGGAGTAATTCTTTCAGATCAATATTTACTCAAAAGTGCTTCCTAGACTTGGATAAATGGCTGAATATCGTTCTCCAGAAATATAAGGTACGTCTTCGGCCATGTGAATAAGCCTGTGGCATCTGCTTTGTTTCCCCTCTTTTCAGCCACTCTAAAATCTCCTCCCCAATATCTTACAAATTCGCGAATAATTTTTGTGTGCGAGTAAACACACCCTTAGCATAGCTGAAATACATCCCTCTGACATGTTAATCAATTAGCAACACCTGGGTCTCGACAGCGCGGGGTAAATAAGCAATTACCTTCTCCAGTTGTTTCAGTCTGTGGATTGCACAAATATTAGGAGGTGTCGTATCAGAAAACGGCTGGAGAAAGTGGAGAAACAATTGTTTTCCATGAGGTTCTTAGTTGGCCTAGTTTGGTTAGCGAGCATCAAATGTAGTTCGTCAACGCCTGAGAAGTTTACAGACAGTGTTAGCGCCTTTTGTGGAACGTTGTTCTTAAAAACAAACACTGTGGGCTGCTATTCTACCGCATATCAAGTGGCGTTGGCTGAAGGAAACGTTCCTGATGGCCACACAGAAACTAAGTAAGTACTACATTGGCGAAAACTTCTCTCATCCTTGCTTGCGTTAGGAAGGAAGTACATTCATTAGCGGGCGCAGCGCGAATTCCCTAATAACCGTCTTTCTGCAGCTCTAATAATACGCCAGGGAGTACTTGACTACGCGCCGCATCGCTATTCACTGCAGAGTGATGCTAGCGCCAAATGCCGGACTCCGCGCCACTTCACCTCTTTTCGCCGTGCCCTTATTACATAGAGGAGGGTGCAAAACGTCCCTACCAAAGCCAAATGCTCTTAAGAACTGGCAAGTAATTCGGAGCAGTAACAAGTAATTCGGAGCAGTAATTGTCAGTGCCCGTGGAGCTGACACTCCGTATGCAAAAAATACGCATAAAAGACGCGCTGCTTAGCCGGGCAGACCTCTTCAGCCTTTCTTTATCCGCACTCGAGGCTAAGGATCGCGGTCTCCACCTATTGCGTTGCTGATAGCAGTTGGCACGCAGTCCCCGGCCAAAAATAACGCGCCACGAAAAGGGCGTGTGTATGGTTACAACAAAATGCCATGACAGGGTCGGGAATTGTTGGATGCGGAGAAAGATTCACCTATAACTGCAAAACAGAATCTCGAGTTTCGTTGTCAAAACTAGTCAAAATAGAAACATCAACAGCCAGTTATTCATCTCCTCTGTTATGTTCCAGCCATTTTATTCAAGCGGCCACTTATCACCCTAATCTGCGGGGCATTCGATTTGCACTTGCGAAACAATAGCGATGCCGTGAATAGGGATCTGTGCGTACTCTATAATCTTCATGATGGGTGGCCGTTTTTACAAAGCTGGTTTAACCAGAACCGTCCTAATTGGAAGAAGGCTTACAGAGAACTCCACTTGGTTTCGATCAGCCTGCTTACGATAGGGCAACGCAGTTGCGAAACGGTTACAAAAAGCTTGAGCTATCTACCCAAGCAACGGTAGTTGGCACGCGGTGACGCAACAAACATGTTGTCTTAATAATTCGCTAAAACACTAGAGTAGTTTGGTGTATAAAGAAACAAAGCGCAACTCAGAACGGAATTTATTTTCACCAGGACAAACATGTGTACACATTTGCCATGTTGTGCTTTCAAAGCACAGATCTTTATCCAAGTACAGTATTTCTTATCAAGATAGAAGGAGGAATTGCTAGCTCATTCGCTCGCTATATTTACGTGTGTAAAGGGGCAGCTTCAGAATTTATCGAACTTCCGCAATCATTGAAATGATTCCCCAAAAGTGAGAGCGCCCGTTTTGGATCCCACATTCGGGTGTATATTGTCACGAAGCCAAGGACGACGCAGTTGTTTGGAAAAGAAACAAGTTTATTGGGGCGAACTTGTGCTCCCCTAACAACTGAAAAGAATACAGAGGCGGCGAGGCAGCGGTCAACAAAGTGACGTACGTGCGTCGGCGAGCGTCGCAGAATCGAATGCCCCGGCGTCTGCTCTGCAGGCTTTTTATCTTTCGGCGCGCGTGGTTCTGGAACCGTCGATTCGCATCGAGAAAATTGCAGATGCAAGAAGATTATTCCGGGCTGTTCACGTAAATCGGAATGCTCTCCCTATCACAACAGATAACACATGCGGCACAGAAAGAAGGAATGGAACACGCGCTTCCCTTGGCACGGAGATAACACAGACCGGCGCAGCCGGGCGTAAAAGCAAAACACAAATAAACAAACCCAATGTATGGTTCGCGGCATTACCCCCCCTCTAAGAGTGCATCGACCCGATGCTAACATAAGCGACAGTCCGAAAATAAAAATAGTAGTTCGTCATCGTCCGTAGAAAGGTTTTAAGCGAACCACCTGGACGACTTCAGGCCGCGTACGTCGTCGTGATGGGCCGGAGTCACCATCGGGGATCACTTCGTAGGTAAGTTGGCCAACACGTCGCAGAATCTGGTAGGGTCCGAAATACCGTCGCAGAAGTTTCTCACTCAGTCCGCGTAGTCGGATGGGAGTCCAAACCCACACACGATCCCCTGGTTGGTACTCGGCGTCTCGGCGTCGGAGGTTGTAGCGGCCGGCATCCACCAGCTGCTGGTCCCTTATACGAACTCGAGCGAGCTGGCGGGCCTCCTCCGCACGTTGAAGGTATCCTTGGACGTCGGCGTTGAGGTCGCCGTCTTCTAGATGCGGAAGCATGGCGTCGAGCATCGTAGTCGGTCGTCTTCCATAGACAAGCTCGAACGGTGTCATCTGAGTAGTTTCCTTCTCTCGATGTGAAATGTTCTCGATGCGAATCGACGGTTCCAGAACCACGCGCGCCGAAAGATAAAAAGCCTGCAGAGCAGACGCCGGGGCATTCGATTCTGCGACGCTCGCCGACGCACGTACGTCACTTTGTTGACCGCTGCCTCGCCGCCTCTGTATTCTTTTCAGTTGTTAGGGGAGCACAAGTTCGCTCCAATAAACTTGTTTCTTTTCCAAACAACTGCGTCGTCCTTGGCTTCGTGACATCTGGTAGAGGTGCGGGGTACGCACCCTTCATGCCCACTACAACCTCTGGAAGCCGCCAAGCCAGTCCAACAAGAGCCAGCCTCCGCGTGCAAGATTTACCACCCGAGTTCGGTCTACTACCGGAGAAGACGACGAAGAAAAATGTCGCAACCAGCACCATGCTCAACCAAGCCAATCCTCCTGTCGTTCTGCAGCAACCACGGGAACCGCCATCATTCCGAGGAGCCCCCGCAGAAGACCCAGAAGAATGGTTGGAGAAACTGGAGCGCGTCCGGAAATTCAACAGGTGGGACGACGTAGAAACGTTCCGGCATGTTTTCTTTTACTTGGAAGATTCGGCTCGCACTTGGTTCGAGAACCACGAGAGCTCCTTGACAAACTGGGCTCAGTTCAAAAGCGAGTTCACTAAGACCTTCACTACCGTCGTGCGGAAAGAAAGAGCCGCCCTTTTGTTGGAAACGCGCACGCAACACCCCAATGAAGGCGTCTCTTGATCTTCGTTGAGGAGATGAAGCAGCTATTTCGCCGCGCGGATCCCGAAATGACGGAAGAAAAGAAGTTGCGGTTCCTAATGTGCGGAGTGAAGGAGGAACTGTTTGCCGGACTTGTCCGAAATCCGCCCAAAACCGTCGCCGAATTCGTTACCGAAGCCAGCACCATTGAGAAAGCCCTCGAGATGCGTGCTAAGCAGTATGACCGCAACTTTGTTGGCGCGGCCAATGCGAACGACTTTGGCAGCACGCGGATCCCGGCCGACAGCCTACGCGAGACTATCCGCGAAATAATGAGGGAGGAGCTGCTGAAACTGCTCCCGACGCCGCCGCGACCACAAGTCGCTTCTCTTACCGACGTCATTAGAGAAGAAGTGCAGCAAGCGCTGGGAACTTCAACGACGCCAGTAGCACCTCGCGAGCCGCAAGCCATGACCTACGCAGCTGCTGTACATCGCCCTCGCCCACCTGCACCCTATCGTCACGAGGCTCCGTACCGTCGTCCCCTCTCGCCGGCCCGACCACCTGCGGCGCAACCCCCTGCTCCAAGGAAGACCGACGTGTGGCGAACGTCCGACAATCGTCCGCTGTGCTACCACTACGGAGAGGCCGACCACGTTTACCGTCGCTGCCCCTACAGGAGGCTCGGTTTGCGAGGGTTCTCCGTCGACGCACCCCGCCCCCGAACTGGCCAGCGCCCATCGGCGATCGAAGAGTACCTGTCCAACACCAGCCGTCGACCAGCCCGTTTCAACCGTTCGCCGTCGCCCTACCCAGCACCTCCACCAGATGTCACGAAGCCAAGGACGACGCAGTTGTTTGGAAAAGAAACAAGTTTATTGGAGCGAAGTTGTGCTCCCCTAACAACTGAAAAGAATACAGAGGCGGCGAGGCAGCGGTCAACAAAGTGACGTACGTGCGTCGGCGAGCGTCGCAGAATCGAATGCCCCGGCGTCTGCTCTGCAGGCTTTTTATCTTTCGGCGCGCGTGGTTCTGGAACCGTCGATTCGCATCGAGAACATTGCCGATGCAAGAAGATTATTCCGGGCTGTTCACGTAAATCGGAATGCTCTCATATCACAACAGATAACACATGCGGCACAGAAAGAAGGAATGGAACAAGCGCTTCCCTTGGCACGGAGATAACACAGACCGGCGCAGCCGGGCGTAAAAGCAAAACACAAATAAACAAACCCAATGTATGGTTCGCGGCAATATTTACCCGTACATTCGCACAACGCCAGGTCTGGCTGGTGGAAATTCCTACACACAACTTACAACATGGTACAGGGGGGATTAAAAGAAATGCGAAAATCGGAGCGCATTCTCCGACGCATGCTGCGCCGTTTTTAAACCCTCTCTAAGGAGCGCACTCCTTAGAGAGCCTTTCACAGTGTGGCCTATATTATTGAGAAATGCTTGATCGAGAGGTGACGCCGGTGGTTTATTTCGAGGCGGCTTTTCACGCTGCGTCGCAACTGAGCAGGATGATCGTTGAAGAGCATCATGCTAGCTGCAATCAGCCTGCTGCACGCTTGGCTCCCAAATGAGTAGATAACAGGATGCTCAGTGGAGACAGAGCCTAACAAGATGCTTTAAAATAAATGGCTGGCGTCGCTTCTTTATTAAGCATTTCGTATAACAGTAGGCCACACTCTCAAACACAACAAAACACAACTCAAGTACAAAAGTTTTTTGAGATGCCCAAACATGGTCAATAGCACACAACTTTGGCCTATTGCTGTACACCCTGACGCCAAAAATGAGCGCTTTTTCTCCCCAAAAAATAGTACTGGTACCCCTCCCCCGATTCGAAGATACCCGTTTCTTGGCTTCGCTGATCGACCGATCTAGATCTCGCGCCAAGAACTTGAGGTTTTCGGGATAAAAATTTGTCTCTCATCTGTTCGCGTCGCTCCAAGTGTCGTCGAAAAATATTGTTCTTCGGTCTTCCTTGCCGCATAAGCGCCTCTTTTCTCTCCCTGTCACACTGTTCCCCTCCTGTCTCGTTCCACTCACGGGACGTTTGCGGATATCAGTTTTTTCACGTTCGCACTGTACGCCCTCTGTGTGGTCTGTTGGGACTTAGCGGTAGAGCCCCGAGCGCGAGGTTCAGGCGGCAAACTTTTTTGTATCTGGTGGCTGGAGTATTTTATGAAGCGCTTATTTACTTTTGTCGCCCAAAAATCCAGCACACGTCTGTTTTATTTTTAAAAAAATATTGGAAACGCGCTATGTATTGACTTTCCTTCTCAAATTATCCTATTATCATCTTGCTGGAACATGTTCACAATATGGAGCATAGTTAAGGATTTCTCAAATTGAAGTTGTTTTTGCAATATAAACATCTCGCTCAAGAATTCTATTTATTTCAGCCGGGTGACTGAATGGAGCGACAGAGATAGAGCAATATTTTTGTGTTTCAGAAGTAATCCAGGCAATAACGTCGTCTTCGAAAAAGATACCACTGAACACACAAGTAGTATCATGTGCGAAACCGAACCGAGCAAAGCTTCCCGCGAAGCTCTTTGGCTAAGGAAACCGCGTGTTGAATGCGAAGGGGTTGTTTGCTGACAACGTTCCCCAGCCTCTTATCGCGCTTTTGAGCGCGGCTTGTGCAGCAGTCGATAGTTTCTGGAGAACACTTGAGGCTGGCACATTAATAATTTAGTTAGTAGCCAAACAGCCATCCAAATCGACTTTACTGTTATCAACCTGAGTCTGTTATCAACTGTTTGAAATTCTTCAGAAACTGAAAAACACCGACTTTAAAAAAAAAAATCCTACAGTGCTCTTTCTCTCAAAACTCCAATTTGTGTTTGATCTGCATCATGTATTTCGGATTCCGCGCATGCGCAATAAAAGAATACGAAATTTCACATACATTTTCTGCTCCGCTACCGAAATAAGTGTTGACTTCTTGAGACGTACGCCCTTAGTCTGTTTGGTGCTGTGGAGCACCGTGTCTGGTGTCATTTTGAGTCTGACTGCTAATGCTTCAAAAGTAAAGAAGGACTTGCACTCTGGGAAAGGAAATGAACGCCACAGGAAGAAGTGACGTCTACGTTTCGCATGGTTGGATTCCTTCTTTTTCTTTTCGTTCACTCATTTGCCCCCACCAGCAAGCCGGGCCAGAAGACTGTGTACGGCGCCGCCCGCCAGGAGGCGGTGCGCGTGAGCTGCGAGCTGGAGGCCGACCCGGCGCAGGACGTGGCCTTCCGGTGTCACTTCAACGCGTCGCTCCAGATGCTCGGTTCCACAAATGTCCTCAGCGAAGGCGTGAGAAGCTGGGCCACCGTTGTTCCGCAGACGGACGAGGACTACGGAGTGCTGGTCTGCGGGGGCAAGAACGGCATCGGCATTCAGCGGGAGCCTTGTGTCTTCGTGCTCGTAGAGGCCGGTGGGTTCGCTTCGCCGTTGCGCAGATGGGTCTGCAGAATGCTGCGTCCCGGCAGAGAATATAAACACAACGTTAACATAACACAGAACATTTTTAATATCAAAAACAAAAGAACTGGCAATGGCACATTACCCAGCAGCATTCGACCAATCAAAGGCGTTTTTAACCGAAAAAACTAAGATATCTTGCGAGCTGTTCAAATTTTGCGCTAGAGTGACATGATATGGGCATGAGTGACGTGTAATCAGCACTAAAGCAGTTATAAGTTGGTCTACTGCATATTAGCATGCCAGTGATAGGATCAAGAGGCCCCTACAACCGCCCAGTCACGTTTTTGGTGATGACGTATGCTCGCGACAATAACACTAATCACATTCTGCGACGCCACAGAGGAATAGTCGGGAAGTGACGGGCGCTTTGTTTCATGTCAGGAGTAGTTGCTTCAAATGTTCTTTAAAATTTTCTCCGGGACGAAGCAGTAATGAAACAATCTTTATTTTGTTTTAACTGCGAAGCTGTTAAAACCAAAATAAAGATTGTTTTGTCCAAAGTAAAAATACCAAGAGATTGTCGAGCACCCCCACTGGAGCGTGGACCTAGCGGCGACCGCCAGGCAGTTAACAAAACGAAGAAAACCCCTAGCGCTTGTGCGTGCGTTCCTCGCTACAACCGCTCAGCGTCCACGGCGCGCGTTTGTCAATCCAAGCTCACCCACGTAAGGAGATTGCCCGAAACTGACAAAAAAGTAAAGAAAAAACAAACCTGAGTCCGCTGTAAACGTGGCAACACTTGCTCGGACCGAGAAAGACACATCATAGAGTACGCCCTTCTAAGGTGATGTCCAATATTAGCCCTTCCTAAAAAATGAAGGACGCTCCCACTTACAGCGACGATAAGGGAGTTAAAGTTGTTGCGGCAGCGAGGAAGAAGCAAAGCAGTTGCAATCGGGGACTTAAATCTTCGTCATGGTCGTGAAGTTTGCGTACAGCTCCTCTACGTTCAAGTCTTACAGGTTATTGTGAGCTTCCTTCATTTTTTGCGCAGCCCCCTCAACCACTGCGCGAGTGTTCATGCAACAAAAGATTAAATTGCTTGAAGAAATTTAGCAGCTCAGGCGCGGCAGCCGAGGGAGCTCGCGCCGCCGGAGGAGTGCACCGCGTGTCTGCAGATCCTGTCCCGAGCCGCGAGCCACGAGCCACGAGGCACGCGGCTGGCAGTTGGGATCGAGACAGCAAGCCGGCAGCACCGAGCTCGACTCTGCCACGCAGGATCAGCACCGGCGCCATGGCTCGCCCGTCTCCGCCGCTGTTCGCCTTTCGCTAACTTCTCGGCCCTCCTCAATAAATGAAGGCGGGACCTCATCTCACGCCCCCTTCATAATTGGTGACCCGGAAAGCGAGCCCGAATCGCAGTTTAAGGCATTCACGGCAACCATCTCAGCAATATCGCCAATGCCACGTCAGCGTTGCGATCGCGCTCTAGTACACATGAGGCATGGCTGTACCGCGCCGGTCTGGTTTTCGAAGCTAATCCGTCCAGCCGCTCAAACTCACGCTTCCGGGACTACAGGAGTTTTACGAGAAAGACCCTCCTGTGCGGTTCGCGCTGCTTGAGAGCCATTTTTTCATCCGAGGCATCACCAAGCAGGCGCAGCGCTACACGCCAGCGTGGCTGTCCCTGAGCACGTCCTGGCGCAACTTCGGCTGCCGCTGCAAAGCCACGATGTGTACAACGACTTCAAAAAGGCAGTCCTTGCTCATTTCAGCTGGACCAGCCTTTTTCATCGTCAGCAAAATTCTCCTGCCGCCACAGCCTCATGACCATCAACTGCCACTGCGGAGACTCCACGTTCAGTTCCGTCCTCCGCATCGCAAGAACACACTGCGGCCTCACCTGACGCCAATACGCACGTGCCTGCCATCCACGCCCACGGAGCCGTCGATACCACCACGAAGCTCAACAGTTTCGGTGTGCTTTTTCATGCTGTGGATGAAAAAGCTCATTTTCAGTCCCTCATTTTCAGTCCCTTTCATTTCAGTCCCTACCTGAAACTACAGCCGTTTTACGCCAAAGATGTGGAGGTATGGCTGGCTCAGGCCGAAGCGTTTTTCTCCGTCAACGGCATTACCAGTGACGTTGTTAAGTGCAAACTGGGGATTCGAGTCCTGCCAACCGCTCGCCTGCCCTTGATTCGCTGCAAGCTACTGGCTGCTCCGTCAGTCCAGTACTCCCTGCTGAAGCAAGTGATCCCATTGACAACACGCCTTCATCAACATGTCTCAGCACCTTGCCCAGCGATCTCATCCTCGCCTAGCACCCCAGCAGCCCTTACTACCCGTAACGACGTACCTGCGGATTCCCCATCATGTCTTGACCTGGTCACACGAGTGAGTCAAACATGCATGCTCAAATGCGTCCCGGCCCCATCGTCGAATGCAGCCGCGAGAAAGTTTATGCCGTCGGAACCCTCACCTCGCGTTGACCCAACCGAGCCAGGGACAGCACCCGCCCCACTACTGTGAGCTAACATACCCAGTGTGCCCCGCACTCATAACACTGCGCCATCGCTGAAGACGGAGTCATTGCCATCAGTTCTGTGCTCCGGATCACCTGGTAATTCTATCATCACAGCGGCCACTGGGTCCCACGCCCGGAACGCAGACCCCTGTGTCTGCGCTGATGCACCAGAACGTGTGACGGTGTCCACCCACGAGAGAGGCCTTTTAAGTTCCGCCATAGTGAATCCGAGTGCTTGCAGATCACCGCAACGAGCAAGCATCCCGTCGTCAATTCTACCTGAGCAGACAGAGGTAGCTGGCGGGCTGCAGTCAGATGCAGACGTTCCTGAGGGCAAGACCCACGCCCAGAGATCAGACTCCATCATCTCAAGGATCAAGAACTTCAGTGGAAGCAAGACGTTTTTAGCTGTCATTCAACGCACATGCCCACGCAAGTCTTTCCGCACGACTATCCCGTCTCCAAGAACGATGGCCTGGACTGCCCCCCAACGGGAAATCTGTCACTGCCGCAAACGTCCCCAGGCACGACGCTTCTATCATCATGTTCAACGCAAACGCAGGAACAAGTTGCATTACGTAAGACGCCGCGGCCAAACGAAACCCCTTCACCTCAAATGTCTTGAATTGAGAGCTCGCGTGAACGTGTGCCGATGTACACCCCGGCGTAGGTTTAAAACCGGAGCCTTCTGCCATTGGTGCAGCCAGCGCTCGGCCTCTAAACAGCCAAGTTCCATCATCATGGTAATATCAAGTGTTCCGTGCAACACCACGACGAGCCTGAAGTCCCTGCTCCCTCTACCTCCTCTACTTGTCTTGCACCCCGTAACTCGTCCGCCGCTCAGCACACTAGAAAGACCACCTGAACTACCGGTAGCCAACCGGACAGCTACAACGGCCTAACCAGGAGTGGACACAACTTGTAAATAGTTTACAGCATGCCTTTCCACTCCCTCGAGGCCTATGACTTGAATAAACTTGTATATAGTGTACAGTGCACATAGGACATTTGTTGTAGTCAATATTTTGTTCATTTTTGTTCGTTCTCTCGCATCTCACCACCGCGAGCCCACTGGAGGGGGGGTAGATGTAGCAGCTCAGGCGCGGACGCCAAGGGAGCTGCGCCGGAGGAGTGCACCGCGTGCCTGCAGATCCTGACCCGAGCCACGAGCCACGAGCCACGACGCACGCGGCTGGAAGTTGGGATCGAGACAGCGAGCCCACAGCACCGAGCTCGACTCTGCCACGCAGGATCATCATCGGCGCCATGACTCACCCGTCTCCGCCGCTGTTTGCGTTCCGCTAACCTCTCGGTCCTCCTCAATAAATGAAGGCGGGACCTCATCTCACGCCCCCTTTAAAATCAAAAGGTCCTTGTCAAGGTCCACTTTGTCGATTTTATTTTGCAGACCATGCGGTATGAGTTCTATAAACCTTTCGGTGTGTTTGTCTAAAAAAGGGCTCACTTCAACACAATCTACCGCTGTCTGTGCAGGACCCCGGAAGCGGTGAAGAACTTTTCGGTACTCAACCAGACGGAAGACTCGTTGAGCGTTTCTTGCTCTGAGGGCTACGACGGCGGTATGATACGCCGCAGCGCCAGCTGCGCGTCAGTGTGACTGGCGTGGAGGCGTCGTTCGTCGCCTGAGAGAGAGAGAGAGAGAGAGAACAAACTTGATTAGTCTATTGGATTAGGAAGGGGAGGTGGCAGACGACCATACGGCCTCTCGCCCGAGGCTTGCCTCCTGGCACGAGCTTTGCGGCGGCTGTGTACACGTTCAACTGGCGAAGTCGCTCACAGCCCATGGTGCACTGCTCATCATCAGCACGCTGTATCACCCGCCAGCCTCAACAGGATAAAAAGTGCGTGACAGGGCTCCCTAATTATTTAGTGTCCAGTTTGGGCTGAACGAAGGTTTGTGCTAAGGGATATTATAGGCATATCTCATGCTTAAATATGCCGCTGACGTGCACAGGCGCAACCGCCAAAGGTGCAACCACCAAAATAATGAATATATTAAAAAGATGAAATGTCCATTATTTTAATGACAAAGATAGTTGAAACGTGAAGCCTTTGAGGCGTGGGCTTTGGTCGTGGCGGTTTGAATATTGACCATTGCGGTTCCCCCCAACCTTCACTTCTGCTGAGATCGTCATCATCATCCTCGTAATCGTCGTAACCTTTATCATCCCCATTTGTCTAACGACAATGATGGCTCAACTGTCTTTCAGTTTATCCATAATCGTCATCAGCGTCAGAGAAAGTTGGCTTACCTGCAGTGTGTTTTGGAGTGTTTTGGAGTGGATTACCCCCATCTGTGAAGAAAAGAAAACTTTCCTTCGCAGTAACAATGTCAATCTTTATTAGGACAAAGGAACGCACGGTTACACTTTTTAGCCCTGCCAAAGCCTACTTGTTGAGCGGTGCCTGGCGGTAGCGGTTCAGTGATTAAAAGGAAACTTGTCCAAAGCTCTGTAAATCATATCTATTGAATGCCACTTTTGTCAATGCTTCGCAGTTCAAACAAAAGTTTTCGCAAGAAGGAGACTGCAAGGAAGCGTAATAGAAAGTTTCGTAAAATGTATCCATGATAACATTACAAGGAGATGTTCATACACTATTGCAGTGGCAGCATTATTCAAATATAAAAATGAAATAAGTAATAACACCTTGCACAAAGGTACACAGCCAAATATGTACAAGATTGTGTTAATTAAGAAAGCTGATTGATGAATTTCTAGCGCCATTTATCACAGCGCGCTTGTACCTATATTGTGTTATATTGGTTGCCAATATCATACTTCACTGAGTACATTTGTAGCCAGAGCGCACACCATTCCGTTAACACTGCAGGAAATTTGGTAAGGTGCAGCTGTTGGCGGCTCGGTATTCTGCACGATGTTGATCCATGCCTCCTCTTGGTGAACCGGTAGTGACTATCCATGGGTTATCCTTCGTCACAATCGGTTTGTCGTTGAGACCCCTCAGTAACTAGTAATTTTTCAGAAGGGGTAAACTGCGCTGAGGAAGACGCTACATAGAGAGAGGTGCACAAAGACAGGCCCAGTCTTTGTGGCAGGCGCAGTCAGTTTACCCCTTCTGAGAAAATGCACCAACTCGCCCACCAACAAGTCCTTCTAAACTAGTAATTTCTCAAAGGGTGGTTCCTAATTGTGACCTCCCCATTATAACCAACTGGTCACCCAGCAAAATAGCACCAGTGGGTGGCCGGCTTTTGTAAGTAGCAATTTCCAATTCCGAAGGGTATCACTACAAGTAACCGTGGCGATGTGTCATAGGTTTTGTGATCCTGGTGGGCCATGGTGGGCCAGGCACAAACCTTCTTTGGTTCACTTACGGTGGCCGACCCAATGCGGCCGACTGGTTACCAAAAAATGATACAAAGGTGGGTCATTTCTGTGGAACCAGTGTCTTACTAGGGATGAGTGGTTGAGTCTTGATGAGTCTTGAGGGATGAGTGTCTTACTAGGGATGAGTAACCTTTGGTTGGACGATCTTTGTGGGAGATATTACCTTCATCCACCCAGGCACCCTGAAACAGTCTCCAGAAAGTGTCCGTTGGGTCGCTGGTAATTTTTGGGTGCGGAGTTGCCAGCAAGTGGGAAGCTAGGGAGACACAATTAAGGGGGGGGGGCTTAATAAATGGCGTGCTGAATTAGGTCACTCGCAAAACTTATGTCACGTGGCCCCTCTATCGTCATGCGGGGTGACCTATATTGCTCGAATCGGGTGCTGCTTCGCAAAAAACGGGGTAGTTTTGAAGCAGTTAATGATGCACGTTTTTTGGCGGACTCGAGTTTTAGCCGTTGTTTCTCACAGTAATTCAAGGACAGCGATGGGTTTTACAGGGACGGGGATCAAAGCGGACGCGAGGGATGGAGGCACCCCACATTTGCAGGAGCCTCGCCTTCGTCACTACCATGTCAGTATTTCTCTCAGGTAGGGAATTAAGTTTATGCCCGCCACTTGAGATGAGCTGGCTCTAAAAGGTTTTCCTGCTCTTTCTAGGATCATTTCAGAATGCCCGTTATTCCTACCTATTTGACCCGTTTACACTTTATATATTGCCAGCGCATATCTTGGTTTTTTTACAATAAAAGACAGTCGCAAGTTCAGTGCTGCGTTAATCTTGACGGTTTCGTCAATGTCAATGTTAGGGTTATACGTTTTAATCAAAAGCGTTGAATGCTCGTTTCTTCATTTCTGTACGGGAGAGACACGGTAAAGAGGAAGGCGGCCCATTAGGCTTTCTATAGTTTCAGAATGCCCATCAACTTTTCGTGGAACGAAAACGTGCAGAAAGTAGTGGAGTATGAAAAATATGGAGAGCCGAGCCAATTGGCGAATAGCTTCATGTTCCGCTTTTGTGGAGTCAAAAGTGAGCGTGAATGCAATTGTGGGAGCTGATATTTGAGCCCAGCCGATGTTTCTTTTTGGTCTCATCAAAGGGCAGCACTACTTTGATGAGGTCTTCGTCCGCCTTTTCCTCCCAATAGGGCTGTGTCAGCTAAAGTTCAGTCCTGTGCTCACTGCACTCGCAGCCGTCGCGGGCGGCCACGCAGTCATCGCCATCGCCATCGTGACCACCATGAACATACGGAGCGGTCACGGGAAAGACAAGGATGAGCTCGTCATCGAATGCCTGAACTGAAAGTGTGCTCGTGTAATATATGCACTTGAATATTAAAATACACACAGCACTCCTTGCGTATTCACATGTAATGAAGCATTAGTTGTAATCTAATGTACTATATGACGAATTGTTGTATATTGTTTATTATATAGACCCGCTGATGGTACGGACAACTTGGTAGGTACACGGTATTTACACGTAGTACGTGCATGCCTATACACAAAAATTTCTGAATAAATTTGTGCTTGCTGGTTTTATTTCACGTGTTTCCTGTAGCTATGGCTCAAGATCAGTGTACAAAACAAGCCTCGTACGCTTTATGCGTACTACCCAAAGCCGTCAAATTCCGGAACCCTTCGGCTTCCAAGGTCCCAAAGGTCCAAATGAGATACATTCACATTTTGCGCAACATTCGGATGGTGGTCTCTAAATTCTTAATCTGAGATATCAGGCCTATAGATTTGAGACCGAATTACGGGGTGCGCACTCCCGACCAGCAGCCGCATTGAAATATCTGCAATTCACCACACCATATACCGCTTGTGACAATTTTTGTCTACCATTGCGAGATACCTGTAAGTGAGCGAGATCGGGGGTGCCGGCGCTCAAACATGCGCAAATCGTGTTAGGTGGAAGGCGGTTACATTATTAGTGCCCCCAGAGCTGATAGAAATCGCCACAGAAAGCAATGATGTTATTCATTTATAATAAAATGTTTAGCGCCAGCTCACGCATTTGATGCGGAATGCCATGTGTGCTAGGCACTAATTATACAATAAAAACCAAACCTTATGGATTCCCTTATGTGAGAGATCTTTGTAATCGCTCTACAATTCATTTTTATCAAGGCCAAGTGAACCGGTCATAATGTATATGTATGAAAACATTTGCGAGAAGCAATGTAGCCAAGACGACGAGTTTGGTGTCTTTTTTAGGTTTAAGCGATCCCTGTGACGTTCCGTAAACATGCAGAAATGTACCATTTTGTGTTAAAGCAAGAGAAGTTGAAATAACAAAACAAAAATTGTCAGCTATAAATAACAGAGTTTTTATTCATCTAGTTTTGTCCCTTTAATAGAGACCAGAGGCGGCCAAGAAAAAATGACAAGTAAGCATCAATATTCACCACCAATAAATATTCAATATCATCAATATTTACCACCAATTCAACCTCAATTGTGATCTTTTCTTACGGAACAGATCTGACACGCCTCCGCCGAGGTACAGTGAAGAAGCCAATGATATAGTCCAAGATGAAGAAAAATTCCCGGATATTATTCCAGGTACGAGTTCCGTTTATACCGACGAATAAAAAGCCCTTGTGTCGAGGTTCAGGCGTAGAGAAAGGAACCCCAGGTGTTCAAAAAGTTTCCAGCGGCCGCCACTGCGCGCATCACAGCCCAGGTCGATTTTGTCGATTTTTTTTTGCGTGATACTTAAAACAATTTGGGAGAAAACAGCATCTGCAGAAATTTAGAGATTTCTAAATTATTGCGTATAATTCTTATGCAGCTTGCCTAGAGTGCGAGTTCATTACCACCAAATACGACTATGAGTAGCGAAAGACGTATAATTTTATTCTTTATGAGTTTTCTTTTTTTCCTTTCCCAAATGATGTATATTTAAGCCATTATAGCAATGAAGTGTCTTTACTTCTACAATTATGTTTCCTTTATTTTCTGAAGATGGAAGACTTATTGCATAGTTGGTCGCTATAGGCTAGTTTTATTCGTATTGCTAACGTCTTTAGCAGGCCCTTTTTATTCATTCTTCAATTTTTTAGGGAATTGTATAGAGACAGATATTTTTTATTTTGTGGGATTGTTTTTCTTAATATTTTATTTTTCATTTTTCTTCTTTTCTAGTTTTTTTTCTTCAAAACTGTCCGGCGAATTGCCTCCACTTACGCTATTTACGTTCAATAAGAGAACTTATGCCAATTCAGCGTTTCTGTAAAATGCAGAGCTGTACTTGGGTCGCAAGTTTGCCATTTTTTTTAATTCGTATTTTGAGCGCTGTTTTGTGGACATTTGCTGTTTATTCTTCTGTTTTGGGAAGATTTATATGATGCATATTTTTTGTTTTTGGGGGTAATTTCTTATATTTTATTTTTTTCTAATTTTCACATTTCTTCGTTTTTAAAATTTGGTCCGACCAATCATCTATATTTACGCAATTATAACAACTGAAGGTGGAACGTCCCTCAAATCTGCATTTTTGTGGAAATGCAGGGTGTTGCACAGAACCGGCTGTGGGGGTACTCTGCAAAAATATCTACGAAGAAATTATTGTTTCGCGTAGCGAATTACTTTAATTCTTAAGCGCAGCATAACGGCAGAGATAAAGCAGCCAAATAAGGAGGAAATCACACCTATTGCCAATTTATCTGCCCAAATTCCGTATTCGTTTACACAAACTTAGCCAGCCAGTGTTACAGGACCAATAAAAGTGCTCGTTTCCTTGGCATAATTGCTGTTTAGTATTTTTGGATTAACATTGATGGGAACACCGCCGCGATAAATGTTTCCTGAAAATATTTTACGCATACGCGTTTTCGAGGCGTAAAATGTCGTCCGTCATTCTGGCGGATACATAATTTATAGCTTTTTTCCTACGTATTTAGGGCGTAAACTCTTATTAACAACAGCAAATTTCTTTGATCTCTGCAGTTATCAAATTATTGCACTACTTAAACCTAGGAGCGATTGACATTTCTTCCGAAGAGAGAGAGAGAGAGAGAGAGAGAGAGAGAGAGAGAGAGAGAGAGAGAGAGAGAGAGAGAGAAATATGTTTTATTTCTGGCCATGTTTAGGAGGAAAGTGCAAAACTAATGCGCAACCGCAATAGAACATACTACACTACGGTTTGTTTTATCAGTTCGGCAAGTTCGCTTAATGAATTTGTTATTCCTTTCCGGGTTGCCTCCAGGACGAAAATTATATCAATTATGGAAGGATTGCCGCTGCTAGACCTGTGTGGGGCTTTGGAAAATACAGACATCGTTTGGGTGGCAGGAATATCCCGATGGTTGCATTGATAGGACGAACATTGCACGAAATTGCTAGCTTTCGCAGACAAGCAGCCTATAGTGGGAAAACGTTTGTACCACCATATACGTTAGTGAAGAACAGCGCCAGTCATTACATTCTGCAACACCTTGTGGGAAGAGGAGTGTCTGACACTTTCTTGGCCCGGAACAATTACGTTGAATGCGTTCGATCTGTAGTAACATCAGCACGGCCCGAGCGTTGTATGAGTTGAACGTACGAAAACTTATCAGAACTCAAGTTCTAACTTATGATAGAGTGAATAGTGATTCCACTTGGGATGACATTTCAGATGTCCGAATGGGCGACGCCATAGCGGGCCCCGTGCTCGAGAGCAGCTTCGGTGGTAACAGGGCGTGGGAGGCAGAGCATTTCGGTCCCATCAACCGAGTGGCCTTCCAGAGGAACCCGGTGAGGGTTCACCCTCATGATTGCATCAGCGGCATCATTGCAATTTAGGACTACGGAGACTGCCGTCTTCGCAGTTGTAAAGATACGTGCACATTAGCGGCGGGTTGCCGTACCGGCACGCTGTAAACCGACAGCGGCGTGGCGCCGGCCGCAAGCGCAGGCCACAACTCACCATTGCGGTAGTCACGTGGATAACTCGTCCTGAGCGCGCACTCTCGAGTCAGATCTCTCTCCGCTTTCAGTGCGCCGCACTTTCGCCACCGCTACTGTAGTTCGGTGGTGGTGATGGCGATGGCGGCAGCCACGGGCATGGCCACGCATTCTACCCGAGCTAGCGACGACAGAGCGAAAGCTGCGGGAAAAAGTGTGGCGAAAGGGTTCGCGAGAGGGCAGTATGCTGTGGTCACACGACACGCTTGTCTGTGCGACGCTTGGCGAAAGGGTGAGGCTGGGGTCTGCGCGTGACGATGATGCGAGTTAACTTCCTAAGATGTAGTTCGCGGTCCCTTTATGATACGCACTTTGCGCTGCGCAGAGGCCCACCATCGCTAGCGTGGACAGAACCCACGAGTGAGTACTGCCTCAGCCATGATGGGCGTTCGATTCCCAAGAATCAGTTTAGCAGCGCACAAATCTCTAATTCGGGACTATCGTAATCGCCAGCCACATTATGCATAGCTTGTTGAAAAAGATGATGCTTCGCCTCCCTCGTTCTATCATCATCATCATGATCATGTTAGATTATTTCCACTCATCAGAACGGGTCACGGTGGCTCGTCCCTTTCTCCACATTTTGGTGCCGAAACCCGGGCACCAAACAACAGAGCTCTCTTTTTCAACATAGCTCTCAGGAGAGATTATACCGAACAATACTCAGTGTGCTTGCTGAACGGGTGGTCGAGAAGCGGAAACAGGTTCCAGCGCGTCATCACATTCGCCACCGCTTATTGGCCTATGCGCTCTGGGGCACGGCAATAACGGGGTTCGGACTCATTTGCTCTGGGGCAGGCAAAACATGCCGTTCCCCGAGAAAACAAGTTTTTCGGCGTTGACCGACGGCGGCACACAGCGTGCGGCATGGCATGATGCCTCTACTGTGCACGTATTTAACTGTGTGTGCTGAGTGCCGCTGCACTAGAAGGGCCCCTAAAACACGTGCGCATAATGACGATGCAGCAGGACCGAGAGCGATCATTTAACACCTGTTAGTAGCGCAACAATTTTGGTTGAATATTTTCTCATCTTGTTTGTTTAAGGTTCTATCATTTTTACAAGTCCAAATGGAACAATTGTTCCGCTCTCTATATTTGGGCTCGCTTCTCATTTCTCCATTACTGGAGGTTCCGCCATGTCAGGATAAATTTTCCTGGCGAGTTTTGACAGCGTTAAATAAGGGGTTAGAGACGTTTTAGAAAATTCAAGTCACGATACTGTCACGAAGTCAAAGACGACGCAGTTGTGTTCAAGGAAAACAAGTTTATTGGAGCGAACTTGTGCTCCCCTAACAACTCCAAGAATACAGAGGCGGCGAAGCGGCAGTCAACAAAGTGACGCGTGCAGGTGAGCTCCGGCGATTCGAATGCCGCGGCGTCTGCTGTGCAGGCTTTTATCTTTCGGCGCAAGTGTTTCTGGAACCGTCGATTCCCATCCAGAACATTGTAGATCACAGAAGATTATTCCGGGCTAGCGACGTTAGGGCGAAACAGTCTGCTTATCTGAATTTGATAGCACGTGCGGCATAAATATAAAGAATGGAAGCCTCGCTTAGCTTCGAACGCAGATAATACAGCCGGGCGTGGCCCGGCAGTAAAAACAAACAATAAATAAACACTACATGGTTCGTGGCAATATTGTACATGGTCATCACAGTTAACTACGTTCCAAGCAAAAGTAATATGTGCACGAAATGGCAGACATTGTTACGCGTGTGGGCTTAAATTTCTCGTCAGTGGTAGAGCAAAAGTTATAACACCGCAATAACAGTGGCGATGGTCTTCATTAAAGAAGGACTGCTAGCCTGAAAGCCTTTTACCTATAAAATGGTGGGAGAACGGCAATACTATTTGCACCAGTATTTCTTCGTGGCAATGTGATGCTTTCCTGAGCTATGTAACTAAGTACTACGGTCAACAAACGTCTACGTTGTTTGGCAGCGGTCTTTGATTGTTGGCGGCAGTGGCTGGCTGCGCAAGTACCGTATTTTATCTTCAAGGTACACCTCGTACTTGGAATAATGACATTTAGATGGTTGGCGAGTCAAGATAACCAGGCGGAGCGCAAATATGAATGGTGTCCGGCAGACATTTGTGGCTTGTGGTATATCTGCACTCGTAAACATTTCAATCATTCGCATTACGCGCCGCGGTGGCTCAGTGGCTGAGGCGTTGCGCTGCTGAGCACGAAGTCGCGGGTTCGATTCCCGGCCGCGGCGGCCGCTTTTCTGATGGAGGCGAAGAGCAAAAACGCCCGTGTGTTCGAGATTTCGGCACACGTTAAAGATCCCCAGGTGGTCAAAATTAATCCGGAGCCCTCCACTACGGCGCGCCTCATCGCCTGTGTTGCGTCGGCGCGTTAAACCGCACAATCAATCAATCAATCATTCGCATTCGTTGATTGTAAAGTAGGTAAAACTCTATATGAGACATTGTCCACATGCGTAAGCGCTGTAACAATGTAAGCGCTGTGTTCCGCTTTGCATTCATTCGCACTTGTTTTTTGGCACATGTGAGCCAGAAGTTGCGGAGAATGCTTGGCAGCTGATATTTATAAGGCAAGATGGTTTGTCTTCATCCACTTTTTCCAGATACGGGGCAGCTGATAATCTCACTGGACACACCTGCTGGTTCTTTTCCTTCATGACTAAGAGCGGCGGTGAACTGGTTAGTTTAAAATACTTATTTGATAAAGCATGCACCTTTCACTAGACGTGAATATTTTAGCCTATGATGATTATTTTTGTGTGCGTAGAATTAAAGCCTAAAATTTATATTTTTTCTGCGAAGTTGCGGTTTCTGCAGCTGTTTACAGACTGTTTGTAGCTGTTTACAGTCTTTTTTGGGATCGGGGATCAAGTTTTTGGTGGTATTTCAGTTTTCCTATTGCGTGGCCTTTGCAACGCAGAATCTTTGATGGCTTTTTCCAAAAGAGTGGGAACCTGGACTAACATCTCTTATTCAGGAGTGGCCACTTCAATTTGCATCTTCCTTAAGTAGCTGCTCGGCTGTTTGAAGCTGAGGCCAAGTTTATTCCACTTATCGGACAGAATATTTATGAAGGGCAGACAGGTTTTATTGCCCCAGAAGTAGGAACAATGTCGGTTGGCCTAAACCTTGTTGCCACTTATCAGTAAAGAGAAGGTATATTACGGAAACAAAATGTTTATTCTCAGGAAAGCAAGAATCATTGTTGGGTGTGATATTTAAAAATAATGCTTTCACCCACGATGATTTCGGAAACTTTATTTTAACGAACCAAAAAAATTTGTCATGCATTTTTTCACAAAATCATGGTGCTGTGGTAGTTAAACACCACTAAATGGTGATGGACAACCAATGAACGTTAGCTAAAACAAAAACAACCCTTGTTAACTGTCAACAAAATATGACCCGTCGAACTACACAGGTTAATCATTTTCAAAGGGCCCTGATACGGTATGTTTTAGGGTATCGGTGTTCTTTCTGCTAAAAGCTTGCCTTAAAGACTAGGGTTATGCTGAGTAAAGTAAATTAACTTTGAGTTACTAGTTTTTGCTTCTCAGCAGATTTCAAAATAATAAAAGCTTTGGAACGTTTGTTTTGAGCCGTTATTAGGCAACAGCTTTAACTTGCATGTCTTTAACTTTAACTTGCCGGAATCCACTTACTGCAGTGCGATGGTAAATGCATTAAAGTAGTTAAAACCCTTTTGATGCGCGCTGTTTAGTATGTGTGCCTCCGAAATTGTGTTTTTAATCTATACAGGGTCCTTTCTAAGATGTCCGAACCGGGCAAATCATGGGTACAACATTGTATTTTACAAAATATCACATTTGCTCTGAAGTGTAATGTTATGCCTTTATTAACGATGACAAACCCACTAACCTTGGCAAATTTTATAGTTTGTGTAGGTAGAAAACGTAACGTGTGCCGAAACACGGGCGTATTGACTGATGTTTTCAGTGAAGGGTTACTGATTCATCGGGTTCTTGCCGGATGTAACAGCTTGTGATGTTTTGCTGAAATTATCATCTGCCCCTCAGGGTCTAGAAGAGAAGACAGGTCTATAACTTGATAAAGTGGCCAAATAAAAACGTTCTGAGGCAACTAACGGACTGGGGCGGTAGTAGACACTAGCGGTTGGAGGTCAGCTGGCGAAGCTTTTTTCGTGCATTGGACTTGTTGTTGATGGTAATGGCGATGATCACAATAATATTTACTTATTTTTTGCAGGGCATCATAAAGTGTGGTCGTCATTTTTATGAAGCTGGTAACTTTCAGCGCACTCCTTATTCAAGGGGTCCGCAAAGACGCTACTTATTTAGGGCACCTGGCGGATGCATACGACTCCTAAGAGACGTGTGAATTCTTGCTTGAGCGGAGACAATCTGCTCGCGGAGCCGTTGGAGGCTTTGTCATTGTGATTTTTGCGGATACATGTCGCAAAAGTAAAACGCAGCTTGAGCGCGCACACACAGCGATGTCTGTTAAGACATTTCTAGTGGTGTGGCCTAATAAAATTCAAATTGCCGCATCACGGTTCATTTCTCTGTAAACCCTCGTTGTTATGTGGCTCTATGTAAATAAAGTTTTATTCTTCATCTTCTTGAGGACAAGTGTCTTCCGCTGGTGAGTGTACTCATCGTTTCGCTAATGGTGTGCAATAGAGCAGATGAACTGAGAAAAGAATACTAATAATAACGCTTCAAACAGTTCAAAATTTGAAATTCCAGGCAAAGACACGCCAATCGGAAATAATATAAACGCAGAAACTGTTTTTATTAGAGCTTGGTTGCACAGGCACACACAATATTATTCTATACCACGGTTGTGGCAAGTCATGAAAGCACCGGTATACGTCGTATTTTGAGGTAACTGGAATAAAATCCTCGTGTTGTTCATTAGGGCTCACTTTTGCAGGTACCTGTCTGAAACTTACAGAAAACATTGTGTCTCAGTGCGGGATTTCTGCAAATACCCGTAAGTATTAAAGGAAAATTACAAATTTCTTAATAGAGCTTTGATAATACTGGTAAAACGTTTCATACCATAAGTACTGCGTGTTCAAAGCTCACGTGTGAAGTACAGATACTGGTGCTTCAGCAAGAACCGAGGATGAGCACCCTTCCTGGTTCTGAAAAAAAAATAAACATGGAAAAATGCTTTAAGCAGGATTAAGAAACAGAGTTGAAAGAAAGTGAGCAAGCAATTCATTCAAAATATGTAAAACAATTCAAACAAATATTTATTTCAACTTCATGTCTACAAAAGACAATCTCATTAGGGCTGGTAATGGGGTCTTGGGTAAAAATAGAGCAGAGAGCTCTTATATACATGCTACAGGGAACCATCAAGCCAAAAAAGCGACCGTGGACGTGATGGAGGCGCCGCGAGTGCAAATTGCTGCCGCGGCTAGAGAACAAGGCGCGACAGGCGGTCGAGACAGTGGGTCGGGAGACGCGTGCTGGGAGCAGCCGGCCGGTCTGCCAACAGGTCTACCGGTTTGAGACCCATTTCGTGCAGCGGTAACAAGCTACCACTCGAGCTACCTGCGCTGGCCTGCGCCACTTCGCAGCCGTGGCCGCCGCCTGCGCAGCGACCGTGCGGATCGCTCAATAGGCTTTCCTTGCCCCCGGCGCGTTTTCACGTCCAGTGTAATGAAAAACAATAAAAATAGGATGAGCAGCGTTCCGTTTTTATGCTACTCCTGAACTTTGCTTTGTCGACCGCATGCAAGAAGAAATCAATTCAAATTTGGCGCCCTTCGAAGACCACCTCATAGTCTCTACAATGGCAGAAAGAGGGCGCCAGGAGTCCGCTAGAAGTAGGAGTTCCTGTATAAACATCCCCCTCCCGAGGGGCACGATCAAATGCAGAGCATTTCCGGGGGCGCACAACGTTAAGGAGTTTGCGTTACGTTAATGTTGTTGCACTTGTGGCAACTGCTGACGAGAAAGCGCTCGTCAGCAGTAATTTGAATGAGTCAACGATATAAGGCGCGTTGGTAGCGTCCGATTCCGTGTCGGCTTTATGGCGTAGTGGGAAGCGCACCATGTACATTGCGTTCTGCCCGCGGGGTCGAGGGATCGAAACCGGGCGCCGGATAGTATTTTCTTTTTATATAGTAGGGAGGGGTGCGGTGCGGACTACGGACACCAACACGGGTGACATCGTGAGTTACTGAAATGCTCTGCATTTAAAAACTTGTAATAAAACATAGGAAAGATAATACAGTGCATTAAAGTAGGGAGGTTAAAGAAGTTACAGTGCTGTTGGCTACCATACGCATGGTAAGTGGGGAAGGAGGGATTTTAGAAAGAAAGAAATGGTATTGAAAAGACATGGAATAGAGCTTGAGGAGTAAGAAAGAAAAAGATAATTACAAAAAGAAAACAAGGGGTGATAATAAAGCATAAACTGAAACAATGAACTTAATAAAAGATAAATGAACATTGGTATACACTGTCTCTACAATAGTTCATACAGGCCTGCGTTCTTTAGGAAACGAAGTAATGCCTTTGTGGCCTTTTCGTACTGCGATGGGCAATGCCTGTGGCACAAAACAGTCCGCGCAGTTAATAGCTGGTTGTCGAGTTCCTGGATTGCTGTTGACAGGTGCAGCTTCTGCGTTGCAAACCGGGCACAGTGACACACGAGATGTTCAATTGTCTCGTCCGTGGCGCACACGTCACAAGCAGGGCTGTCAGTCATGCCGATAGTGAATGAGTAAGCGTTGGTAAAAGCAACTCCTACCCACAGCCGACACAGTAGGGTTGCATCCGAGCGTGGTTAGTTAACGGGGAAGTGGCGCTGCAGGTCAGGGTCGAGCAAGCAGAGGCGGGAGTTTAAAACTCCGGCGTGTTCCGAACAGTCAGCGTGATTGTGCGTGCGATGGCACGCAGTGACCTCGCCTCATCATGGCGTGATAACGGGATGCCGGTCAACTGGGCACTTCCAAGGGCATGATGAGCCGCTTTGTCTCCACATTCATTCCCATAAATGCCGCAGTGGCTAGGGAGCCATTGAAAAATAATATTGTGCCCATGCATCAGTAGGAAGTCATACTCTTAGCGAATGTCGGCCACAAGCTGTTCGTATAGGCCGCGGCGAAGAGCAGACCGCAGAAACTGGAGAGCTGGCCTCCAATCGCAAAGCAGAGGGAATTTTTGTGGCAATTCTTGCTTTTGGTACAGAAGAGCCTCGCGAATACTTGTGAGTTCGGATGCAGTTGATGTTGTTAACTTGCACAGCTTGAATTGAATGTCTACCGATCTGGCGGGCACAAAACAGCTCCCGCAAAACTGGAGTTCATTACCAAGCCATCAGTGTAGACATGAATCCGGTCTCTGTAGGCTTCATCTAAAAAGTGCATAGACAGCTGTTGGAGAGCTTGTAGCGGAACATCCGATTTCTTGGTTATTCCTGGGACGGTTAGATGCACTTCTGGCTTCGAGAGGCACCAAAGCGGTGATGATGGTCGTGCCGCAGGTGTGTATCCTGAGGGAAGGCTCTCGTAGTGAGCGGCGAGTATCTTAGAAAAGGATGCCTGTGGTCTAGTTTATGGGAAGGATGCAACGTGGTGATGAGGCAGCCAGGGAAATGTGTAATGTGAGCCCAGAGTGTGAGCCATGTACGTCGTTATCGGATGGTCTCTTGTGGTGCATATGGTTGCTACTCTTCAGGAGCAACGCGGTAGACCAAGACGCGTCCGGAGACATCGGACTTGTATTGCCTGAATTTCTCACAAGTTGGTTTCGCTTGTATTGGGCAGAATGAGCAGGCTGTAAAGTAGAACACTAAGAAATATTGCATTGTAAAGATGCAGCATTGAGGGAATAGAAAAGCCCCAAGTCTTTCCAGCAAGAAATTTGAAAAGTTGGATAATTCCAGTGAGCCTTTTTTCAGAGATGAGATTTGTGCTGTCTATGATCAGTCCCGATTGATCATGATTCCAAGAAAGTGGTGACTTTTCACGTGAGAAATGGGGTGTTTATTTAAATATATCCGATATTGCGACATTGTTTTACGAGTAAATGCAACCACTGCACACTTATCTGGTGCTGTTTCAAGTCCTTGTAGACGCAAGAGTGCGTATGTGTGGGTCACGGCTTTTTGAAGGCCTGCCGAACCTGAGGACGTGGAACCCCTGATGCCCAGATGCAAATAACATGAGGATACATGCAGAGATGTACAGTGGTTGGTATGGCTTTTTGAAGTCCGATCAACGTGAGATTGAACTATGGCGGGCTAAGAACAATGCCTTGTGGAACGCCCCGGAAAACGTAGTGCTGGGAGGTTGTGCCGTCGGTAGTCGCAACAAAAAACTATGCACCGGCCTCAACGGGCACCGCAGAACGAGTGACGCTACCACCGGATTGAGGATAGCACCGCTACCAAGGAGTGACGCTACCACCGCTCCCCCCCCCTGCTGAGAAGCGCTTAGCTGCCTCTTCAGAGGACTCCCAGTTGTGTGTGGAGACGATTATACTATTGTGGGTGAAGGAGAAGTCGTCGCTAAAATGACTGACGCGGATGAGGAAGAATTCAAGCTAGTGAGTCACCGCAAAAAGCGTGCCGTCGGCATACCTGTGATAGTCTCCCCGACAAAGAGTGACCAGGACTTCAGAAAGGTGAACCCTATCACCCTCTTCTCAGCGTTCGAGTCTCTGTTGGGCAATGCCCCAGTTCGCAGCAGGTTCGCTGGTCAGGGTGCCTTGCTTCTCGACGTGGCCACGGAGAAGTAGGTGATTACTCTTCTGAGATGCGAGTGGCTCGGGGGAATTGCTGTGTGCGCCCGCCTGCGTCACTCCTACGTACAGAATAAAACATAACGTGCTTTCAATGTAAGCGGAACCTTTTTATATGCGACGCAGAGCGCATCTCTTGTCGGCGGCCCTGTCCTTCCGGCGTGCGTCCGTTGTCATTGTCCGCGTGCGTTCGTTGTTGTTGTCCGCAGCCACTCTCCCCCTCTCCTCTGCGATACCGAACACTCTCTCGCGAGGGGCATTGGATTGGTTTCGGTTTGATTGGCTTGGCTTGACTTGGATTGGATTTGGATTGCATTGGATTAAATTGGATTGTGTTGGATTGTGTTGCGTCATAGCCGCGGCACTCTCTCTCTCCGCGGTCTCCTCTCCTTCGGGTGCGCTGCGCATATAACCATTGTGCCGCTCTCTGGCGGCCTTTCGGTCGACGGTTGCTCTCCGCTTGCGCTTGAACCCCCCTCAGCGTCGCATCACACCAGGGTTCCCACGAGGGGAGGTAGGCGTAATTTTTTTACCACAGAGATACATCAAAACGCAGAAAAATAAATGATAAAACAGTGCGTGAATCATGCTTTTAAAATGAGGTGATTGTTTTTTCATTGAGCGTACAGCGTGTATTTCAGGCACATATACGACAAGCTGTCGCAGTATCACATGTAAGTGTTTTAAGTGTCGGTCTGAATTTACTTTTGTTGTTCTTCGAACAGGAATGCGGTATAATTATTTAAATTGGAAATTAAGCCTAAGCGTTCGCTTTTCGAGCCATTACGAAGAAAATTGTGGCTTGATTTATGCGGTATATCCCCGAATCCTTATAATTAGTGCAATGCATCTAAAGCTGAAATTTGATAAAGGTGACGAACATCGTAGAATTATAATGCATATCACATTTTTGTGCCTCCTTATCGCACAATCATGTTTATTAGGCGACCAGTAGTTAGCCCATTCAAGACCGACAAAAACAAAGCGGAAGTGATTGAAAAAAGAAAAATTGATAGACCCGCGAAAACGGCAACTTTGCTCTTGTATGGTAAACACCCATCATACAGGCACACGTAAAATCTACAAGTTCTTGCAAAAAGCAGTAGGAACTGTAGTAGTAGCAGAAGGAGTGGGCAACAACACAGCAGCGCTAGCGTGATGCTCAACGGCTTTCTGGTTTTTGCGCAGTTTTTTGCCTGCTGTGCCGTTCCCGTGCCCGGCCCGTCCCACTCTCTTCGCTGCGATGCCAATGTGTTTGTCAGCCGTTCTCCGACAATGCTTCTGCACGTGGACAATTCGGCTTGCATATCTATTTCACTGTAGATAGTCCTGGCCTGTTCATCGCCCCGTCAGCTGATGGTCTGCGCCCCCTATCTTCCGTGACGTCACTCTGGCCCCTCCAATCATCGCTGACTTCGGCATGGTGACTGCACCAGCAGAGCTTATAAAAGCGTCCTCGACGGCTGCCTTCTTCAGTGGGCAGGAACACAGCAGCGCTAGCGTGATGCTCAACCGCTTTCTGCTGTTTGCGCAGCTAGGTTACCTGAACAATGCGAAATGCATTCGCTCCAATAATCGTTTTCTGCGGCTGTTTTCTTGCCCACACGATTGCACCTGTTCTCATGATTGTGTGAATTTATGCTGTGCCGTACTTTACTGCGTCAGGAGGCTTCTTTTGTGTGGCGATGTTGAACTTAACCCTGGGCCCAATAAGCAACCGAAGGGAAAGGATGTTCCGGCCTCTGATACTCGTTTGCGAAACTTTTCTATGGCTGAGGAAACCGTGACCCCAGAAGCCAATGCTGTTGACCTGTCGGCCGTACCTAAAATGCTTGAGGAGTTAATTCAGGGGCAGAAACGCATATCGCAGGAAATAACAGAAATCAAGAACTTTAATCAAATGATCTACTCCCGGTTTGACGGCCTAGAGGCACGCGTCTCCGCACTGGAGTCGGTTCCTGCCGCCCTTCCATCTGCCACGCTCAACGGCTGTGTGGAAAGTGAGCTTCATCAACTAAAAATCAAAATCGACCAACTCTCTTTGAGCAATAATGAGTTAGAAAATCGTTCCCACAGTAATAACTTGCTGTTGCACGGCTTTCCTGAGGCGCCTGATGAAACCCACGACATTCTGCTGTCTAACATTTCCGCGTGGTTCGGGAAAGAGCTTGAAATCGATTGTCCTAGTATTGAAAGGTGCCACAGGATTGGCCAGAAGCATGCTGATCGCCCGCGCCCGGTTAAAATGAAACTTCTTGACTACCGCGAAAAAACAAACGCCCTCAAAAATGGCCACAAGCTTAAAGATTCTGACTTTCGCATTTCAGAAGACTTTTCTAAACGCATACGTTCAATCCGGAAATAAATATGGGAGGCAGCTAAGCCCTTCCGTGATAATGGCTCGATGGTTCGCTTAAGCTTCGACCACGCGTTAATTGATAATGTTCGGTACAACTGGGACTATAATAGTAACACCCTCGTCAGGGTTCCTTCTCGCCCTCCAAAAGCCGCGTCCAACGCTGCTACTGTAACCCCCTGACGCCCAAGTAACATACAAGATCCATTGCGCGTCCTTAATGCTTAGTTAATAAATTCCCGAAGCTTAGTTAATAAATTCCCAAATTTTCTTTCACTGGTCGCCACCCATTAACCCCATATTGTTGGCGTGACTGAGTCATGGTTACACGTTTACGACAGAGAGGTAACACCACCAGGTTTCACTGTTCTTAGAACTGATCGGCGACATGGGAGAGGGGGAGGTGTTGCGTTATTTTTGCGGTCTGACCTTCAATTTTCAGTACTCCCCAGCCCGCCTGACACCGAATCCGTTTGGTGCAAGGTTTTTTTCGGGAACTTTGCCATTACCTTCGGTGTTATCTATCGTCCGCCGTCATCGAACCTAGCTCAGTTACTCGCCTTAACTTCGTTCATGCACGCGCGTATCTCGTCTTCAAGCTTGATCTGTCTCAGCGATTTTAACGCTCCCGGTATTCTGTGGCCTTCTTTATCTCTCACCGGTTATGACATGGAAATAAGCAAAGTTCTTTTAGATTTCTTATTATCCTTTGGCTTGAAACAAATCGTCGAAGCCAACACTAGAGGTGCCGCAGTTTTAGATTTAGTATTTGTTAGTCCCCATCTATTAGATAACGGCTATGAATGCGAGGTTACTGATGGCATCTCAGATCACATGGCTGTTCTTGTTTCCATACACGTTCCGGTTCGCAACAATTGCTTTGTTTGCTCTACATTTCCTGATTTTTCACGTACCGATGATTCCTCCATTATCGAATATTTAAGCGATTCTTTTGACAATTCCGAAAAATTTAGTTTGTCCAATGATTTGAATTTCTTGGTGGCTTCGTTCGAAAATATTGTTGCAACCTGTCTACAGATTTGATTGATTGATTGTAGGGTTTAACGCGCCGACGCAACGCAGGCGATGAGGCGCGCCGTAATGGAGGGCTCCGGATTAATTTCGACTACCTGGGGATCTTTAACGTGCGCCGAAATCTCGCACACACGGGCGTTTTTGCTTTTCGCCTCCATCAGAAAAGCGGCCGCCGCGGCCGGGAATCGAACCCGCGACCTCGTGCTCAGCAGCGCAACGCCTTAGCCACTCAGCCACCGCGGCGGGTTAACCTGTCTACAGAGCTTTGTGCCCCCTAAAACAGAAAAGAAAAATCCTCGCCTCCCTTGGATCTGGCGGTATATACTTCACCTGTCGCGTCGTGTTGCGAGGTTAAGGTGTGCAAAACTAAAAGGTGATACCCTTAAAAACGCCGAATTTAACGAAGCTAAAGAAGAGCTCCGCCTCAAAATGAATTCATCTAAAGATTTTTACTTTAAGGTTACATTACAAGGTTTACTGAAAACTAACCCCAGGAAATTTTGGAGTTCAATTATACCCTCTTCAGCCTCTACTAATACTATCCTAGTTAACAATGTCCCGTCTAGTGACCCTATAACTATCGCCACTGCCTTGAATGAGTACTTCCAGTCAGTATTCATAACAGACAACTTCGAAATACCCGATTTTCCACGCGAGTCGTATTACTCAATTGGCGATATAACCGTGTCTGTCGAGGGGGTTCTAAATTTAATTTTGCACCTGGACAATAAGAAATCCTGCGGTCCTGATGGAATTAACAATGCTTTTTTGGTTAGATATTTTGTGTGGATGAGCCGGTATTTAATTGTAATTTTTAATAAATCTTTATATACTGCGACTGTCCGGTTAGCATGGAAATTGGCTAAAATATTTCCCATGTTTAAATCCGGCAACAAGCAGTCACCATTGAACTATCGTCCGATTTCATTAACGTCTCAATCATGTAAACTTATCGAACATATAATCTTCAGTCATATTATGGAGTTTCTTGAATGCAATAACACTTTGTGTAACGTCCAGCATGGTTTTCATTGCGGCTTTAGTACTTGTTGTTAGTTAGTACTTGTTTAGTACTCAACTTGTTGATTTTTCCCATGACATTGCCAAGGCTCTTGACAAAGGAAATCAAATTGACGCAATTTTTATAGACTTATCTAAGGCTTTCGACACAGTTACCCATTCAAAACTTCTTCATAAACTTCGCGTTATACTTTACAACTCGGCCTTAGTTGATTGGATTGCTGGCTTTTTACATGATCGCTCCCGGTATGTTTCGTTTAACTCCACAAATTCGTCGGTAGTACATGTGTCATCCAGAGTTCCCAAGGGTTCGGTCTTGGGGCCACTTTTGTTCTTATTGTACATAAATGATCTGCCTAATTAAATATCCGCAAACATCCGCCTCTATGCTGACCATTGCGTGTGGTCCTATGTAATTAACACGAATGATGATCATATTTTGGTGAATGATTCTTTTGCTCAATTTTTCAGGTGGTGCCAGGCGTGGCATATGAATATTAACTTTACAAAAACAGTCACTTTATCTTTCAGTACACGCAGTTCCGTTTCTCTGTTTAATTATTCTTTCAATGGCTCTTCCCTGCAGCGGGTGAGCGAATATAAGTACAGGGGGGTCATCTTCACACCTACATTGTCTTGGTCAAGGCACATTGATTATACATGCAACAAAGCTCTAAAAAAGTTAGGCTACTAAACCGTACATTGCGGGAAGCTCCACTCGAAACGAAATTGCTAACATATAAAACGCTTATCCGACCCATCTTAAATACGCCTGTAGCATCTGGAACCCTTATAAAGTATCTGAAATTAACACACTTGAATCTGTTCAGAAAAGATACATTCGTTTTATTTTACGCTGTTTCGATTGCAGCTTTTCGCCGTCATCCCACCTTGCTACACTAGAATTACAACCCCTGTCCGAGCGCCGTGAACGCGAATATCCTAAACTTTTACATATTCTTACGAATACTCCACGCTACTCACAACAGAATAGCTATTTGTCGCCCGATGAACTTAAATCTACCAGAAATAGCCACAAACTCAACCTTGCAACTTTTTCTCCACGAACTAATCTATTTAAGTACAGCTTCTCCCCGCGAACAATTGAAAAATGGAACCTACTGCCAGGTGAAATTAGGTCATTGCCGTTGCAAAAATGTTTGCAGAATTTAAATTGATTCTTATGTCAGTTTTGCATAATTTCAATGTCTTGCTGTACTTTTTATCTATTATGTCTGAACTTTATGAATAAGTGAATTTAAATGTGTTGTGTTTTTATCTGTTATTCTGTGCAGAAAAGTACCAAAGTACCATTCTATGTACCAACCCACTCCTGCGATAGCCCAATTGGGCTGCAGTATGTATAAATGAAATAAAATAAAACTATGTAGCTCATATAGTTTACACAGCGCCTTCTAATGGCATAAACATTCTTGAGGGTATTAGAGGAAAGACAAATTATTTTCAAGAAATCGGCTTTCGGAGTTCACCTGCTTTTTCTTGTTACAACGGGTCAAGAGACGTGTTGGGCGCTAACAAGCATGTTTTAGTGTAACTTGGGTAATTATGACAACAATGTTTCAATTGACCTCTCAAATATTGCAGCTACTGGTTGGTTGTATTGAGGAAATTGTAGAAGATCACGAGCTATTTGATATCAAGATTACATTTCCAAAATTTTAAATGCGTGAACACCTGTAGTGACAACGGCCTCCGTGTGGCAGCGGAGGGCCGCAAATCAGCGCCCAGGCGCTCATGTCAATAAGCGCTGTACCAATCTCACGCACGCCGCGCTTTATCTTCGGGCCGAATTCTCTAAAAAACAGGCGTCGCTTTGAAACGACGTGGCAGCGCCATGCAAATGCATGTGTTCTGGGGTTGGGGCCGTCGCTTTGGGGCGGCCGGCTGGGGCAATCAGCGCAGAAAAGCGCCGTGGCAAGGGCGCGAAGCGACAAGTGAAGCGACGGGGGGGCAGTGGGTGTCACTTCGCGCCCTTGCCACGGCGCTTTTCTGCGCTGATTGCCCCAGCCGGCCGCCCCAAAGCGACGGCCCCAACCCCAGAACACATGCATTTGCATGGCGCTGCCACGTCGTTTCAAAGCGACGCCCCGTCGTTTTAGAGAATTCGGCCCCAGAATAGGGGCAACCGGCGTTGTCTTCATAATCCTGTGGAACTTCCTCGCCCGCAAAATGTGAGTTGTTATCACGATTGCCGAGTGTGGCTGCGACCTGCCACCATTTACGTGCGGTTGCTACAATGCATGTGCAAATATTATAAAAGAATATGCAAGTGAAAGAAGCTGACAACCTTGTAATCTACAAATCCGATGCCTTCGGCCTGTTCAAATGCCGCTTGCCTCAGTTCAAGCCGAGAGAGAGCGAGAGAAATAACATTTATTGAAAGAGCTCCCCCTTATGGGGCGGTGGCGGCTGCCCACAGGGCCGCAGCGACCTGGAGACCTCGGGAGGTGACTAGCATCTGGTCTGAAACCTCGGAGCTCAGATCAAACACGGCGTGCGTGTCACGTATAGATCTCCAAGTGATATCAGTGCGTGGACGTGGCTTTACGGCGGTCAGCTTCCGCACGGAGCCCGCTGCGCCCATCTGGAGAGCAGATGTTCTCAGCGCCGTAGCTCTGCCCGTAATTACAATTTCGAAAATTGTAATTGCTACTGATACATCAATAACTCATAATCCCCCACAATGTCCTCATTACAACCAAGCATAAAAGTAATATGTTTAGACAGTGAATTAAGAAATTCTTGTTCATTATTCTCCTAAATTCCTCTTGGAACGCGCTTTATAGCTCCCGCTAAGGCCCTTGGCCCACGAAAAGCAATTTTACCTGTGAAGGTTTTTCTTATTAAATTACTTTAGGTCTTCCCTGAAACACATTATATATAACAATAGTAACTCATGGTCGGTGCACTTATGGACTGATGCATTTGAAGTTTTTAATGCGATGAGTGTTGTGTCATTTGAACCGTGTCCTTGCGCATGCACCCGCTCAGGGAGTGCCACTATCTGCCCTGTTCTCTGCTGCGGCTATCGCTTATAAGCAGCCGCGCCTAATCCTCTGCGTTCTTCGACTAACATCTGGTGACCAATAAACATGGTCTCCTCGTCCCGGTTGACTACTGCCTCCGTCTAGTCAAGAACACAACAGTGGCGACGAGGATGGGATTGCCGTGACCAGGAATCAACGGAGGCAGCCGGGTCGATACAGCGACATGGCTTCGCTAGGCCAGTTCGAGCGATTCGACGAAGATGAGGACGAAGACTTTGAATCATACGTGGAGCGGTTTGAACACTACGTCCGCGCCGTGAAGGTGAGCGATGATTTGAAAGTCTCGACATTCGTGACCGCCATGGGCAAGAAGACTTACCGCACTTTAAAGAACCTGCTCGCCCCGGCAAAGCCTGAGGAGAAGGAATACAGTCAGCTCGTCACCGTTCTCAAGGAGCATTACGCCCCCAAGCGAATGGTGATTGCGGAACGGTTCCGGTTTAATCGCCGGTCCCAGCATGAAGGTGAGAGTGTGGCTGCATTCGCCGTGGAATTAAAAAGGCTGGCGTCGTCGTGTGAATTTGGGCCCTTTCTGGAAGAAGCGTTGCGGGACCGGTTTGTGGCCGGCTTAAAAGACCAACCGACCCAAGCGGAACTTCTCAAGAAGAGCACATTGACCTTTGCCACAGCGTGCGACATTGCCAAAAGTGTTGAACTAGCTCGGCCGAGACTAGAAAGTTTCAACCAGCTACGAGACAACCGGAGGAAGTGCATGATGTTCGCCACACCTACCGGGCCACGCCCGCAGCTAGAGCTTCAGCCAAGCCAGCAGCAGCAGCCGACGGAGCGGAACACCCCATCGAAATGCCAGACTGTTTCCGCTGCGGTGGATCATCCCACGACGGAAGGTCCTGCCCGTTCCGGAAATACAAGTGCCATCTATGCAAGCGGATGGGTCATCTGTCGAGGGTCTGCAAGGCTGCCTCATCGCGCGCGGTGCGGGCCGTGGACGACGTCCGTGACAACCTAGAGACAATGAACGGTGAGGACGAACTTGTGCTGCATAACATATTTGCCTGCGACAGTAGCCATCCTAGCTATACGGTGAACGTTAAGGTGGCAGGTAGAAATGTGCGAATGCAAATCGACACGGGGGCATCTGTTTCGATTGTACCTGAAAGTGTGTTTGTGAAGTATTGGCCAGACCTAGCCCTGGAAAGTTGCCGAATTAGGCTACGAACGTACGGGGGCGTTCCCCTGCAGACCGTGGGGAGGGTGAAGGTACCGGTCGAGCACCATGGTCAGGCGGTCACCCTCCCGCTAGTTGTCGTGCGGACGCCACAGAAATGTGAGACGGTGCTGATGGGTCGAGATTGGCTGGAGGCTCTTAAGCTGGACTGGTTGAGCGTGTGCGGTGTCAGCGTAGACAAGGTAGCACAACTGGTAGAAAAATTTCTAGAGGTGTTCGAGCCCGAACTTGGGTTGATAAAAGGCACCCCGGTAAAACTGCTTTTGAAAGAAGGGAGCACGCCCGTGTTCTGCAAGCATCGAGCGGTGCCTTTCGCGATGCGAGACGCGGTGTCAAAAGAATTGCAGGCGCTGGTAGGAGCTGGGGTCCTAATTCCGGTTCAACGTAGCGACTGGGCAACGCCTCTAGTGTTCGTTTATAAACCCAACGGGGAGGTCAGAATTTGCGGGGATTATAAAATGACAGTAAACCAGTCTCTCCGAACGGACCATTACCCGTTGCCAGTAATGGAAGATATCTTCGCAACGTTGCACGGGTGTAAATACTTCACAGTCCTAGATCTCTCAACGGCCTACCAGCAACTAGAACTTGATCCGGACTCGCAGAGTTTGGTCACCGTGAATACGCATCTTGGCTTGTTTCAGTATACACGGCTACCTTATGGGATCACGAGTGCCCCGTCTATTTTTCAGGCGGTAATGAATGACCTGTTAAAAGGCCTAGATAGAGTATCCTGTTACATTGATGATGTGTTAATCGCTGGGGAAACCTTCGAGGAGTGCTATCAGAAGGTGGAAAGCGTGCTAGCTAGGTTTAAGGAACATGGAATTAAACTGAAAAAAGAAAAATGTAAGTTCTTTGAGACGTCACTGACCTACTTGGGCCACGTGATAGACGGGAACGGAATTAAGCCTTCAGACGTAAAAATAGCAGCAATAAAGGAAGCGCCAGCCCCAAAGAATAAACAGGAACTCCGGGCGTATCTGGGACTGTTGAATTTCTATGGCAAGTTCGTTCCCAACCTATCAGCAGAACTAAAACCGCTATACGACCTACTCAGAGATAGCACAAAATGGAAATGGACAGCTGAGGCCGAGCGAGTGTTCCAAACAAGCAAAGGATGGATTACGCAAAACACGGTATTAGCCCACTACGACCCATCGAAGGATCTCGGCCTCGTCTGTGACGCGTCAGCCTACGGAGTGGGAGCTATACTGTTCCACAAAGAAGGCCCAGTGGAAAGGCCGATAGCCTTTGCGTCGAGGATTCTCAGTAAATCCGAGCAGGCGTATGCGCACATCGAAAAAGAGGCATTGGCATTAGTGTTCGGGCTGCGCAGATTTCCCAAATACTTGTTTGGTCGATCCTTTAGCATATACTCTGATCACCAGCCATTGCTGGGCCTGCTCGCGCATGATAAGCCAGTTCCCGCAATGGCAGCAGCGCGTGCTCAGCGTTGGGCTTTGCTTCTTGCAGCCTATAACTACCGCTGGGTTTATCGCAAGGCTAGCGAGATTGCAAATGCTGACGCACTGTCGCGGTTGCCTTTGCAGTTGTCGAGCCAAGCACCCGAGTCGGAAGACGTACATTTTTTTTTCTGTGCTCGACGAAACTCCGCTGTCTGCAAAAGAGATTAGAATGGAAACGAAAAGGGACAAGGTCCTGTCAAAAGTTCTGTTTTACACTCAAAACGGCTGGCCTTCGCATGTGGCAGAAGATACACTCGCCCCTTATTTTGTACGGCGTAGCGAACTGTCTGTTGACCTGGATTGTGTAACCTGGGGAAATCGCGTGATAGTGCCTGTTGCGCTTCGGGAAAAGGTGTTATCAATGCTGCATGAGGGCCACCCGGGAATGACGCGCATGAAAATGTTATCTAGAAGTCACGTGTGGTGGCCGAGGTTAACTCAAGACATAGAACGAGCAGTGAAAGAGTGTATGACGTGTCAACTGGCGCAAAACTCTGCACCCAGCGTCCCATTGTTGTCGTGGGGCTGGCCGACGCGAAGGTGGGAGAGAGTGCATTTCGACTTCGCGTATCGAGAGCAACAGTGGTTTCTTGTGCTGGTGGACGCGCATTCAAAGTGGGTGGAAGTGTGTGTGATGAAAGCGACGAACAGTGAAAAGACGGTGGAAAAACTGCGTAGTGTGTTCGCTGCTTATGGATTGCCGGAAGTAGTGGTTACGGACAATGGCCCGCAGTTCACGTCAACTCAGTTTTCAATGTTTTTGAGCAGGAATGGCATTCGGCATGTGAAGTCGCCTCCTTATCATCCAGCATCAAACGGCAGCGCTGAACGGTGTGTGCAAACCATAAAAAGAGATCTCTTCAAGCAGGTCCTCGACGAGCAGCGGACTGGGGAATCAAAGACTCTCCAGCATCGCATTGACCAGTTCCTGTTCAGGTACCGCAACACCCCAACCGGTACTACAGATGAAACTCCAGCGCAACGGTTCTTGTCGTGGAAGCCGCGGACGCGGTTGAGCCTTTTGCATCCAGATATGGAGAAAAGAATGACCGAGAAATTGGAACGAATAAGGGAGTCGGCGAACCAAACGCGAGGAGGCTGCAAAGAATTCAGTGAAGGCTCCCGCGTATTAGTGAAAGGCGTGCGCCCAGGTGACGCCCGATGGCTCGAAGGAACCGTGCTCAGGCGTGTGAGCATCAGCACATACGTTGTGTCTACGGGAGGAGAGGTGCGCTATGTTCATGCCGATGACTTACGCCCATGTACCTTCCAGGAGGGCCCGAGGTACCATCAGGCCCCGGAATGTGAGCTTCCGGACGGCTGGAATCCCATGGCACACCAACAAATCCCACTCGGGACTCCGGACTGGGCAAGCACCGCAGCTCCAGGGGAGCTCATGCCGGTCTCGGTTACCAAGGCGGTCCAGCCGGCCTCGAGTCAGCCCTCGACCGAGGACACTGTGGTCCTACCACCGGCTACGGTGAAGCCAATCGCAGCCCGTAGCCCCACGTCTGCAGATCAGGCCTCCGTGCCAGGTCTTACCTATCCCGAAGCCCGCGCATCAGAACCGGAGAGGGACAAGGATCCCCAACCAGTCCTCCGACGCAGCACGCGGAAAAGACAACCCCCGGAACGCTACAAGCCGTAGCACCGACTAATGAACCTTGTGTTGGGGAAGGGATGTTGTGTCATTTGAACCGTGTCCTTGCGCATGCGCCCGCTCAGGGAGTGCCACTATCTGCCCTGTTCTCTGCTGCGGCTATCGCTTTTAAGCAGCCGCGCCTAATCCTCTGCGTTCTTCGACTAACATCTGGTGACCAATAAACATGGTCTCCTCGTCCCGGTTGACTACTGCCTCCGTCTAGTCAAGAACACAACAATGAGCATGCATTATCTCCGTAAAGCCCAGTAGCGAACTCAAAGCGGAAGGCAAGTTCGAGGCGCTTGTGCACTGTACGGAGACAGCCAAGAAGATATTGCCGCGAACCATACATTGGGTTTGTTTATTTGTGTTTTGCTTTTACCGCCCGGCTGCGCCGGTCTGCGTTATCTCTGCGCCAAGGGAAGCGCGTGTTCCATTCTTTCTTTCTGTGCCGCATGTGTTATCTGTTGTGATAGGGAGAGCATTCCGATCTTACGTGAACAGCCCAGAATAATCTTCTTGGATCTACTATGTTCTCGATGCGAATCGACGTTTCGAGAACCACGCGCGCCGAAATATAAAAAGCCTGCAGTGCGGACGCCGGGGCATTCGATTCTGCGACGCTCGCCGACGCACGTACGTCACTTTGTTGACAACTGCTTCGTCCTTGGCTACGTGATATCTGGTGGAGGTGCTGGGTACGCACCCTTCATGCCCACTACAACCTCTGGAAGCCGCCAAGCCAGTCCAACAAGAGCCAGCCTCCGCGTGCAAGATTTACCACCCGAGTTCGGTCTACTACCGGAGAAGACGAAGAAGAAAAACGTCGCAACCAGCACCATGCTCAACCAAGCCAACCCTCCTGTCGTTCTGCAGCAGCCACGGGAACCGCCATCATTCCGAGGAGCCCCCGCAGAAGACCCAGAAGAATGGTTGGAGAAACTGGAGCGCGTCCGGAAATTCAACAGGTGGGACGACGCAGAAACGTTCCGGCACGTTTTCTTTTACTTGGAAGATTCGGCTCGCACTTGGTTCGAGAACCACGAGAGCTCCTTGACAAAGTGGGCTCAGTTCAAAAGCGAGTTCACTAAGACCTTCACTACCGTCGTGCGGAAAGAAAGAGCCGCCCTTTTGTTGGAAACGCGCACGCAACACCCCAACGAAGGCGTCGTGATCTTCGTTGAGGAGATGAAGCAGCTATTTCGCCACGCGGACCCCGAAATGACAGAAGAAAAGAAGTTGCGCTTCTTAATGCGCGGAGTGAAGGAGGAACTGTTTGCTGGACTTGTCCGAAATCCGCCCAAAACCGTCGCCGAATTCGTGACCGAAGCCAGCACCATTGAGAAAGCCCTTGAAATGCGTGCTAAGCAGTATGACCGCAACTTTGTTGGCGCGGCCAATGCGAACGACTTTGGCAGCACGCGGATCCCGGCCGACAGCCTACGCGAGATATCACGTAGCCAAGGACGAAGCAGTTGTCAACAAAGTGACGTGCGTGCGTCGGCGAGCGTCGCAGAATCGAATGCCCCGGCGTCCGCACTGCAGGCTTTTTATATTTCGGCGCGCGTGGTTCTCGAAACGTCGATTCGCATCGAGAACATAGTAGATCCAAGAAGATTATTCTGGGCTGTTCACGTAAGATCGGAATGCTCTCCCTATCACAACAGATAACACATGCGGCACAGAAAGAAAGAATGGAACACGCGCTTCCCTTGGCGCAGAGATAACGCAGACCGGCGCAGCCGGGCGGTAAAAGCAAAACACAAATAAACAAACCCAATGTATGGTTCGCGGCAATATGAAACTAACTCTCACGGAAAAGCTGAGTGGCTCCTGTAAGGTGGGCGTGCAAATAGTGTTGAGGTCCTACACGAGGTTTCGGTGCGTAAGGGCAGCGGCAAGTACACATTGCAGTCCACGATGTTCCAAGTGGGCTCACGAGAGTGAAATGCAGCTTGGCATTCTCCTTCGCTGGAGACAAGAGTGTTGCAGTGGCGCCGGTTTGCTCCTAGAGTGGGGGCGCCCATTCAGCAAGGATTCGTCAAAGCGCTTCACCCGGCATATTTGGCATATTTTGGCCACACCCGCCGGTGTGGTTTAGTGGCAGCGACGTCGTCGCGCTGAAACCGACGACGGAAGTTTCAGCTGCGGCGCTATGGCTGTTTTTTTTTTACGAATGCGAGGAACGAAAACGCTAGTGTGTCGAGATTTTCGTGCATGTTTAATATCGCGGGTGGTTAAAATTAATTCGCAGCCCTCCTCTACACAGTAGCTCACAGCCCAGTTGTAGCTTCATGGAGTTAAGCGCCCAAAATTTAAGTGAATTTTAAGCGTTGTTTCCGCCAAAAAGGCAATACCAGCACGTGCTCCGGGACGGTAACAAATTATCGTATTTCGCTACAGAATTGTTATTTGAGTGTACAAGTTAACGCCGGCGCCGAGTTAGGGCGCCGGGTTAATTTTGACCACTTGAGGATCTTTAACGGGTGCCGAAATCTCGAACATAAGGATGTTTTTGCTTTTCACCTCCATCACAAAAGCGGCACCTGTGCCGCGAATCAAACCAGTTCCTTGCGCTCAGCAGCTCAATGTCATAGCCACTGAGCCACCGTGGCGGGTGCCCCGCATGAAGAGAATTCGTGTCCACGGCAAGCCCCAACAAAGCAGCAACACAAAATCACAGCGCCGAACAGTGAGGAGACGGAGGAGGAATAAATGTTTATTGATACCGATAAAGGAAAATTGAGCGCTGGATGATCTTCAGTGTAGTAGCGTCGACCATCCAGCGTGGGTCGCGTCCCTAGTCCAGGATGCCATGGCCCTCAGCTGCTTGTCTGGCCCGGATGACCCGACGGCGCTGGTCATCCAGGACCTCGCCGGACAGCAGGGCCTCCCACTGCTCCGTCGATGGCGCCAGGAGCTCTGGGATTTCCTTCACACCTTTGCACTCTCACACCATGTCGTAGATTGTGTTGGGGGTGCCACAGAATTGGCAGTCATAACTGTACAGACTGGGATGAATCATGTGCAACTGAGAGGTGTTCGGGAAAGAGTTAGTTTGGAGTCTTCTTAACTGCGTTGCTTCTTTTTTGGTGAGTTGTGTATGAGGAGGTGGATATTCCGCCTGCTCAATCTGTAATGTTCGAAATGTCCCTGGTCCGTCGTGGGATAGCTGGGAACATCGGTGGGGGAGTGGCTTGAGCTTCTGTGATGGGGGTGAGCGTAGCGGTAGTTTCCGGTAAGAATGATCTCGGCCAGCGGCATCAACCGCCATATTACCCTCCAGAAACTCGTGCCCCGGTGTCCACACGTTGTATATGTCTGGTACATCTTCTTTTTGATCCGTTAACTTCATGAGTACATTAAAGGGGCACTGACACAAAAATTTTACAGCTTGTTTTTTTTTGTTGCGATATGTAGCTAGTGACCTACTTATAACCTGTAGAAACCTGATTTGCTTCAGCGTGCGACAGTTGTTTAATTGGAGGCATTTGCAATGCGGCCAGTCGCAGTTTCGGTTTCAGCGAGTGCCGCGAAACGATGGATTTTGTGGATTTTGTGTGAACAAAGCTGACCACGTGACCGTCGGAGGGATATCACAGAGCAGAGCCGCCGTAGCACTGTCGAATCCGCATCGACGGCAGTTTCTGCGAATGCCCCCACATACTGATCTCGCGAGGCTCTTAATTAAAAAGCGACCGTGGATGTGACGCAGGTGCTGCGAGTGCAAATGCTACCGCGGCTAAAGAACGACGCGCGACGCTCGAGATGGTGGGTGGCAAGACGCGCGCTGGGAGCAGCCGGCCGGTCTGCCTACAAGTCCGCCTACAGATGTGTTCGGCTTAGCACTGCAGCGGATATTCGAGTGCCGCTCTCGTAAGCGGTGCAGATGACAACTTTTAATGCAACCCGCCATCGCATCATTAACTCCTTTCTCATGTAAGCCACCATCGTCGGGACTTGGGGACGATTTCGTGCAGCGGTAACAAGCTATCACTCGAGCTACCTGCGCCGGCCTGGGCCACTTCGCGGCCGTGGCCGCCGCCTGCACAGCGACCGTGCGGCCAGCTCAGTGGGCTTTTCGTGCCTCCGGCGCGTTTTCGCATCCAATAAACAGTAATAAACAGTAATAAACAGTAATAGAAACAGAGTGCCTGGAATCGCTGGAGAACTTTGGTCGCGGCCAGCTGCCCGATGAGCGGACGAAATCACGGCGCCTCCGCCGCCAACGATCGGGTCGTTCGTTCTCGAGAGCAGAAGCTCCACCCTCCGGCCCTCCGATTGTAGCGGCGAGCCGGGCGAGCCGGCGAAAAAAACCGGCAGTGCGGAAGCGGCAAACACAAACTCGTGACGTGTTTGGATGTTGTTTATTTTCACAATATCCTCGGGATGTCGATTGCGCGTGGTCCTCTGCTGGCTGCTCGGTTGTGTTTCGCGCACTTTAAAATTGATTTTAAATATGCTCTAGGCTGTATGCGCCGCTGATATTTTGCAGATGATGTATGTGTGTTTCCACCAATCTGTCTCCGAAGTTATCTCGCCTTCAAAATTTTGTGTCAGTGCCCCTTTAAGCGTACTGTGGAGAAGAGACCCTGCTGAAAATTTCTGCAGGCGCTTTGGGAGTCTGTGATTATAATCATTCGAGCTTGGCTTTCCGTGATCGCTGTAGTAGCGAGAGCAATCGCTGCTTTTCAGCGGACTCAATGTTTTCAGTCGGGATAGTTGCCGGGCATAGTTCCTTTCCTCTGCTGTTGGTCACGCTTATCGCGTGTGCTGCATGGTTTGCGCTGGAATATCTTGCTGCGTCGAGGTACCTCGTTCCGCTATCATTACCTTAGGCTTTTTTCAGTGCCTTTACCCTGCCATTTCTCCTTGCTTTGTGGTAAAGAGGGTGCATGTTGCGAGCGATACTTGCAACCGTGATATACTCCCTCACAGAAAATGGGAAGCGCCTTTTTTGGGTTTGTCAATCCAAGTTCACCTCATACCCGAGACGGCGTAAAATTGCGCGACCTGTTTGTGCGAGTTTCAGTCTTTCCATTTGGCTAACCCTGTGGGCCTCTACAGGTTCCTCCCACGTGTCATGTAGCCCTAATTGCAGTAGCTTCTCCGTCGAAGTCTTCGCTGGTAGACCCAGCGCCAATTTGTATATTTACCTGACGACGATATTGAGTTTTTCTTTTTCGGCGTTCTTTAGTCCCAAATATGGGGTACTATATGTAATTCTGCTGATAACTAATGCTTGTATGATCCCCCGCCCGGGGCACCTTGAGTAATCTTGGTGACGGTGTTGGCGACAGCGCGGACCCCGAGCCCCCATACTCTTGCTGTAATCTACCGTGGCTACAAGTTGTAAGGTGAAGGGCAGAAACCACAAACGGTGGCCGTCGGAGCCCAGGTCAAGCTCCGGCGGATGGGCTCCCTGTCTGTTTACCAGGCAGGGAGCTCCAGGACCTCTCTCGGCATCAGGGTAACCCCAGCGAAGAAAGTACCCCCGTCCCCTGCTTTTATACAATAGCTTATTGTATTGTCTAAACCCCCCAAACCAAATGATCGGGTCCTCCTAAGGGACCGCACCGAAGTAACTTCCAAACCTCTTCTGAACATTGACCTCCGAAGCAATGACATCTGTCCTCGCTTCCTCATTATGCAATCTCTTGACAAAGAAACCCCTGTAAGTGGAAAATCAGTCTTCCTTGTTTCAAAGTTTCTTGAAAGTGTTGCTGGAAAAAACTACAAGGCGAAAAAACTTACTTCTGGTGATGTGCTCATTGAAGTCAGCCACAAAGAGCAGGCCAATAAGCTCCTTCAACAAACTAGCATCGATGGTCTAGAAATTACGATCATACCTCACAGAATGTTAAACTCTTCTCAAGGCGTCATCTCCGAACTCGATCTAATCAACGAAACCGAAACCGACATCCTTGAAGGACTGCGTGACCAAGGGGTCACAGCAATCCGGCGCATCACAATGCAAAGAGATAGCAAAGAGATTAAAACAAAGCATGTAATTTTGATGTTTGACATAACCCCACTACCAGAATCCGTGAGGGCAGGGTACTTGCGATGTCCTACGCACCCGTACGTGCCAAACCCACGCCGCTGCTACAAATGACAGCGGTATGGGCACGGTACGAACTTTTGCCGGGGGAGGCCAAAATGTGCTAAGTGTGGTCAACCTGACCATCTCACAGACAAGTGCGACGCAAGCAACTTGACCTGCCCTAACTGCCATGGACGTCACGCAGCATATTCACGATCGTGTGAAACATTCAAAAAAGACAAACAAATCATCACATTGAAGGTAAATGAAAACAACAGCTTTCCGGAGGCCCGGAAGAGGTTTGCACTCTTCAACTCCGGAAGGTACGCCGATGCTGCTCGCCGGGGGCGGAGTGGCGCCTGGTTTCGGCGGCGACGCAATACAGCTCAGCTGACTTGCTCCCGCCTCCGCCCCCCACGAGGCTGCCTGTGGCAGCCGCCCCGGTCACCAGACCACTTGCTGAACCGGCAGTGGTTGAGGTGGCCACTCATGCTGATGAGAGCGTGGTCACTCCTGTTCCTGCCTCACAGGTCTTGAGCACACCCGAGATCCCTGTGGAAATGGACACGGAGGAAACCACACCCTCTCCAAATCTCGCCCCACCACCTGTCCTGCCCGCGGCGCCCACTACGCCCTCGGCAGTGGTGGTTGAAGAAAAAAACGCCCTAAAAGGTGCTACATCCAGGTCCAGCGAGCCCAGTCTGTTGGGCACACCCAGGACATCTGGAGATGAGATGGACGTCGGGCCGTATCTGCCTGCATCGCAGCGCAAAGAACGGCCTTCGACGTCAAAGCCAACAGGCAGGCCCAAAAAGCCCCTCCCACGAGTACAGGCCCCGAGAGATAACACATGAATAGACACTCATGCACAACTCCAGTTGCTCTTAAATTGCTATAATGGGAAGACAAAATATCATCCAATGAAACTGTAGAGGCCTTCTTAAAAATCTTGATGATGTATACGAGTTACTGCATTTCAACCAAACAAGTGTCATGTGCTTACAAGAAACACATTTAAACAGAAAACATGCCAACTTCCTCATCAATTATCTGGCTTTCATATAGGATAGAGATGGATGCCCAACTTCTTCTGGTGGTGTGGCTATATTCGCACAAATATCCTTAGCATGTCATCCGGTCATTCTGAGCACTAACCTCGAGGCTGTTGCCATCCGAACGATAATCTTTCACAGGCTAGTAACAATATGCTCCATATACATCCCTCCTGATCATCAGCTAACAATTTCAGATTTCGAAACACTGATAGATCAGTTACCTGAACCTTATATGCTATTAGGTGACCTGAATGCACACAACTCACTCTGGGGCTCTTCTCGAACAGATGCGCGGGGTCGCCTCATTGAAACGTTCTTAACATCACCAGGAGCATGCCTGTTTAACAAGAAACAGCCTACTTACCATAACATAGCACACAACACTAATTCACACCTAGACTTAGCTATCGGCTCAGCAGTTCTCTTCCCTTCCCTCGAATGGGAGGTGGACACCAACCCGTACGGTAGTGACCACGTCCCTACCTCACTGTCATATATAGGCCGAAACAGTTCCCCTTCCCACAAGTTCAATGAAGTGAGAGCTAATTTGAACACGTTCACAGAAACATCTAAACTACACCACACATCCATAACACACCTACACATAGAGGAAGCAACCCACCTGGTCGCGGCGCACATTCTTGACGCCGCTGAAAAGTCCATTCCCCAGGTCTCCAGTGCCCCACGCAACCAAAGGAGGACCTGGTGGAACCAGAACTGTAGGCAGGCACGAGAGGCCCAGAACAATGGCGTGGGGTATCCTTCGTCGATACCCTACTTCAGATAACCTGATATCTTTCAAACGAGCGAAGGCCCTGGGGAAGCGCGTGCGCCGTGAGGCAAAGAGGGAGAGTTGGCGTGCCTTCCTCACATCCATAAACTCGTACACTGACACCCAAAAAGTCTGGACAAGAATACGGAAACTAAAAGCGCAACAGACACACAGCATGCCCCTGGTTAGTCTAACAGGAGGCACGCTCGAAGACCAGGCTAACACACTCGCACAACATTTCCAACACGTGTCCCGTTCCGCACATTACACAAACACTTTCCTGAAACAAAACCGCCGCTGAAAAGAATCCATTATGTGATAACAACAGATCAGCCACTTCACATAACTCCGAGTTCTCGCTTCATGAACTAAGGGCTGCTGTGACCGGCTGTAAGCCTTCAGCTCCGGGCCCACACAACATAACATATACAATAATACAACACCTGTACACAGACACTCTTGTAACACTCGTTCACCTTTACAACAAAATATGGCTCTCGGGACACATCCCGAGGTCTTGGAGAGAGGCTACAGTTATTGGTTTTCTGAAGGAGGGGAAGGACCGATCCTCCCCCGCCAGTTATCGCCCTATGGCCCTGACAAGCTGCCTGTGTAAGCTCCTCGAGAAGATGATTAACAGAAGGCTTGTGTACTTTTTGGAGTACAACGGACTTCTCGAGAGCTGCCAGGCAGGCTTCAGGGCAGGTCGATCTACAAATGATCAACTCGTTGCCTTAGACTCCTACATTAAAGATGCCTTTATTCATAAACAGTATTGTATGACAGTATTTTTCGATATTGAAAAAGCGTATGAAACTGCATGGCGCTATGGAATTCTTAGCGACCTTAAGTCTTTTGGTTTGTCAGGCAACATGTTAAATACGCTTACAAGTTACATGCCAGAAAGAACTTTTCATGTGAGAGTGGGCAATACATATTCCCGAGTTCACGTTCAGGAAAACGGTGTGCCTCAAGGGGGTGTTTTGAGCTGCACGCTGTTTAATATAAAAATGAACTCTCTTGGGAAAGGCTTGTCACCAACCATTTCTTACTCTCTCTATGTAGATGATGTTCCAATCTCCTTCGAATCCTGTAATCTGTCGGTTTGCGAGAGGCAAGTCCAGCTTGGTGTCAATAAAGTCGCTGACTGGGCAGACAGTGATGGATTTAACCTTAATCCAGAAAAGTGTACTTCTCTTCTATTTTCAAGGAGGCGAGCGATTCATGCTGATCCTGATATTAAGCTTAAAGTTGTCTCAATCCCTCTCAAAAAGAAACACAAATTTTTTGGCGTGGTACTTGAAGAAAAACTGACATTCATTCCGCATTTAAAACACCTGAAACAGAAATGCCTGAAAACCATGAATATCCTCAAGGTCCTCTCGCATTGCTCCTACGGAGCGGACAAACAAATACTCCTCCGCGTTTTTACCAGCATTATTGGCTCACGGTTGGACTACGGGAGTGTCGTCTATGGGTCCGCCTGTTAAACTTCTCTGAACATGTTGGACCCAGTCCTGCACTCGGGTCTCCATCTTGCATCTGGAGCGTTCCGGACGAGTCTCATTGAAAGCCTGTATGCAGAGTGTGATAAGTGGAGCCTTGAACACCAGCGTTCTTACACTTCCTTGCTGTATGCTATTAAGGCGACTTCTGTAAAAAATCACCCTGTAGCTTTATCATAAACAACATTTCATCCGATCCGTTGTTTGCAGCACGGCCGTCGATACCCGTTCCTTTCTCTATACGAGTGAGAGCCCTCGCTGAGGAACTAGGGATTTCATTTGAGGAGAGCATAAAGTCTTCTACTGCTGTCCTCGTTTCGCCTTGGGAGAGGTCAGGAATTTCGTGTGATATTTCTTTTAAACATATCGACAAACAAAATGCGCCCAGAGAACTTATACTACAGCACTTTTACAACACAAATACCCGCACACCGCCTTCTACACCTATGCTTCAAAGTCTTCTTCGGCCGTCGCATGTGCTGCATATGGCCCCAACTTTACCAGTACGAAGACATTACACAGAAATAGCAGCATTTTTACGGGAGAAGCGCATGCTATCTTATTAGCAGTACAACACAATACACAAACCAGAACAGAACACTCTATTATCTTTACAGACTCTCTAAGTGTGGTAACAGCCTTGCATTGCTTCAGACCTACGAAAAACATTGTGCTCCAGCATTTAATTAAGCTCTAACTTTGCTGATCACTCAAAACTAAAAATAATTGTTTGCTGGGTTCCAGGTCACAGTGGCATTCGGGGGAACGAAATTGCTGACCAGGGTGCCGCTGTGGCTGCTCTCAGCAGTAGCATAGATGTACCGTGAGTTCCCTACCTCGACCTGAAGCCACTGGTACGGACAGCCTTGCGCAAATCTTGGCAGGAAACATGGTACACACAAACAGAGAACAAACTTTACACTATAAATCCACACTTAGGTAGATACATAACAGACAAACAAGACAGACACACGGAAGTAGCCTTAGCCAGGCTACGGATAGGCCACACTTATGTAACACATTCACACATGCTCACTGGGTCTCCGAGACCCGTGTGCAGCAGGTGTGGGGAGGGCCTATCCGTAGTTCACATACTAATCACATGCAAGGCACTCTACACCACACGACGAAACACTTTCCAGAATTCTACAGACAACAAATTCCACTCCACCCATCGTACTCCTTAGGCGATGAACCAATGTTTACTGTCAAACGTGTTTTTAAGTATCTATCAGAAGTTAAATTTCTGAAACTCATATCATATCATGCATAATCACAACCTGGCCCTCTACATCAGCCATCTCCAATGTCTTTGTTTTTACCTCTGTTGCTATTCAATTTTAGTATATACTTTTATTCTCTTGTAGCTAACCATCTGATTTTGGCGCTCTTTGCCCCAGCTGTCCTTGCGCCATTAAAATGCAACCATCATCATCAATGCTTGTATGATCGAATTGTATCTTATTCTTTGAGTCCATGCTTTTTGTTAGCAACCCTCTTGACCAGGTGGGTTACCTGGGTGATGGTGCTTTTGAGCTTGTTGAGTGTAGCAGCTCCTGTTCCGTCCTTTAGGAGAGTGAGGCCTAATACTCGCAGTGTGTCGACTGTTGGGATAGAGAAACCATGAAGCTTCACTTCCGGGTCCGGTGCTTTCGGCGGGGGTATGCCTCTCGTCCTCTTTCTTAGTACCAGAAGTTCAGATTTTTCTGAGGCGACCTAAAGCCCCACTGCTTGAGGTATGCCTCGGTAAGGTCTACAGCTTCCTGCAAGGAATCCTGTTGGTTTCCCTTGGACCCTCTGGTTGTCCAGAATGTGAGGTCATCGGCGTAGATGGCATGTCTAAGACCAGGGATTGCATTTAGTTTGTCGGATAGGTGGACCATCGTGATATTGAAAAGTAACGGCGAGATCACTGAGCCCTATGGGGTGCCCTTTGCTGGGAGATGGAATTTGTCACTCCGAAGCTTTCCGAGGCCCACTTTCGCCATCACACACAAAATGAAGTCCCGAACGTTGTTATAGGCCCTCACCCCACATTGGGAGTCTTGTAACCTCTTCCGTATAGCACTGTGCGATACGTTATATAACGCACCTTTAACATCAAGCGCCAGGATGGCGCTTATTTGTGACGGGCTGAGGTTGTCCATTACCTCTTCTTTGATCTGTAGAAGCATATCTTGCGTCGATAAGTAAGGCCGGAAACCGTAAATGGAGTCGGCGATCCTTATTTAGTTGTTGTACTCTATGTGAAGGGTAGGTGTAGCGATGGCGATGTGAAGCCGTAGCGATGGCGTAGAGGTAGAGCATCCGCCTCGTGTGCAGAAGGACCGTGGCTCGCATCCCGGTGCCGGACAATTCCCACCAGAATGAAAAAAATCCGCGTATTGATGGATTTTGCACAAACGGGCTTGGGGTGCGGCCTGACACGGGCAACCATTGCCGTTAATGCACTCCCTCACCAGAGCAGGATTGGCCACCCTGGTATTGTGACAGCCACAACCTCCCATGAATACGCCAATTAACCCTCGGCCCTCAGTTCCCAGCGGCTGCGAAGCAACTGACCACGGCGGCGGTCAGACCTGTGACGCAGAAGAGGGTGCTAAGAATCCCTGGATACAGACAGGTCGCCAATGGAATCTGAACCTGGCAACGCTTAACGAGCGAACCTTATCTAGCGAAGCGGGAGGAATTAGAGGGCATTAATTTCGATGCAATAGGGCTTAGCGAGGATAGGAGGGCAGGCGAAGCATTTATGATGCTGAAAAATGGACACGTCTTATGTTACCGGGGTCTAGAGGACAGAAGAGAACTGGGAGTGGGATTTGTAGTCAATAAAAGCATAGCTGGCAACATAGAAGAATACTATAGCATTAACGAAAGGGCAGCAGGTATTCTAATTAGGCTCAATAAGAGGTACAAGCTCAAGGTAGTGCAGGGCTACGCACCGCCATCCAGCCACGACTACCAAGTAGTGGAACGCCTCTATGAAGATGTGGAATCGGCAATGGCTAAAGTAAAAACACAGTATACCGTTGTTATGGGGGCCTTCAATGCTAAAGTAGGCAAGAATCAGGCTGCAGACAGGGCAGTTGGGAACTATGATCTTGGCGGTAGAAATTGCAGGGGGGACCAACTAGTTGAGTTCGCAGAACGGAATAACCTACGCATAATGAATACTTTATTCTGTAAACGGGAGAGTCGGAAGTGGACCTGGAGGAGCCTGAATGGTGAGCATAAAAGTGAAATAGACCTCATATTATGCGATAACCCTGGTGTCGTGCAGGATGTGGAAGTGCTCGGAAGGGTAAGGAGTAGTGACCACCGTATGTTAAGATCTCGAATTGGGCTAGATTTGAGGAGGGACCGCAACAAGCTAGTACGAAAGAAGCCGATAAATGAGCTAACAGTAAGACGTAAAGCAGAAGAATTCAGGATCGCGCTGCAGAACCGATATTCAGCTCTTAACGATGAAGCCGAGCTTACGACAGAGGAAGCCAGCGACAACCTTACACTCATTATCACGGAGTGTGCAGTAGAAGTCAGGGGCACTATGGCTAGGCACGATACTAATAAAGTTTCACAGGAGACGAAAGATCTAATTAGGAAGCGGCAAACCATGACAATCTCTACCGCCGCTGACAGAATAAAACTAGCGCAGCTTTCGAAGTTAATCAATAAGCGTAAGACAGCTGACATACGGAAGTATAATATGGAGAGGATCGAATACGCTGTAAAGAACAGAGGTAGCCTGAAAGCAGTGAAGAGGCATCTTGGCGCGGGGAAAAATCAGATGTATGCACTTAAAGATAAGCAAGGCAATGTCATCACAAATAGGGATAAAATAGTCACAGTGGCCGAGGAGCTCTATAGGGACCTGTACAGTAGCCGGGACATCCCGGATAATGCCGAATGAGACAGTAGTTCAGAGGAGATAAACATCCCACCATTAACGACCGAAGAAGTAAGGAAGGCTTTGAAAGAAATGAAAGGGGGCAAAGCACCTGGTGAGGATCAGATAACAGCAGACCTCTTGAAGGATGACAGAGAAATTGTACTTGAAAAACTGGCAAACCTGCATACGCAATGCCTAATGACTGCAAGTGCGCCGGAATCTTGGAACAACGCGAACATCATCCTAATTCATAAGAAACCGACATGAAGGACTTGAAAAATTACAGGCCGATCAGCTTACTGTCAGTCGTCTACAAGGTACTTACCAAGGTAATCGCTAACAGAAATTCCGCAATCTTAGATTTCTGTTACCCTAAAGAACAAGCAGGGTTTCATAAAGGTTATTCCACAATGGACCATGTTCACACGATCAATCAGGCGATCAAAAAGTGCGCTGAGTATACTGAACCCCTATAAATAGCCTTCATAGATTATGAGAAAGCATTTGACTAGGTCGAAACCCTAGCAGTCATTCAGGCGTTACGGAACCAGGGGGCAGATGAGCATTATGTAAGAATACTAGAGGATATCTACAATGGGTCCACAGATACCATCATCCTCCATAAGGAAAGAAGTAAAATACCTATAAGGAAGGGTGTCAGACAAGGAGACACAATCTCTCCAATGTTATTCACAGCATGTTTAAGAAGTATTCAGAACGTTTGATTGGGAACAGGTTAATGGAGAATACCTCAGTAACCTCAGATTTGCTGATGACGTTGCCTTGCTAAGTAACTCGGGGGACGAATTGCAAAGCATGCTTTCCGCACTGGACGAACAGAGTAGAACCGTGGGCCTGAAAACTAATATGCAGAAAACTAAAGGAATGATCAATAACCTCGGGACAGCACAGTGGTTTGAGATAGGTGGCGAGGCAGTGGAAGTGGTAAGCAAGTATATCTACTTAGGCCAAGTTGTGACCCCAGATCCCAACCATGAGGGAGAGATAATTAGAAGGATAAGAATTGGGTGGGGTGCTTATGGCAGACATTCTCAGATAATGAATAGCAGCCTACTATTGTCGCTGAAGAAGAAAGTGTATGACAGCTGTATCTTACCGGTACTCACCTACGGGGCAGAAACCTGGAGGCTCACTAAGAGGGTTAAACTTAAATTGAGAACGACTCAGCGTGCAATGGAGCGGAAAAAATAGGTGTAACACTAAGGGACAAGAAGAGAGCGGAGTGGGTCAGGGAACAAACACGTGTTCAGGACATATTAGTAGAAATTAAGAAAAAGAAATGGACGTGGGCAGGGCATGTAATTCGAAGGCAAGATAAGCGCTGGTCATTAAGGATAACCGAGTGGATCACTAGAGAAGGCAAGCGTTGCAGGGGGTGGCAGAAAGTTAGATGGGCAGATGGGATCAAGAAGTTTGCGGGTATAAATTGGTCACAGTTGGCACAGGGCCGAGGTAATTGGAGAATAATGGGAGAGGCATTTGCCCTGCAGTGGGCGTAGATAGGCTGCTGCTACTGCTCCTGCTGCTGCTGCTGATGATGATGATGTGAAGGGTTAGGCGATCAAGAACTATGTGCTCCATCAGTTTCCCTACGCACGATGTCCATGAAATTGGCCTGAGGTTAGAGAATTGGATAGTCCTTTAGGCTTTGTTTTTGTGGTTACGTTGGCATGCTTCCACGGTGGGGGTATACTTCCACTCTCCCATACCTCGTTTATTCTGTTGAGAAGATCCTCCTTGATTTTTTCTGGGATGTTGCGGAGTATTCTGCTCGTAACTTTGTCCGCTGTTAGCGCAGTCTTCTTTGTGAGCATGGGGATCGTCGCATCCAGCTCGGTCCTGGTAAATGGGGTGTCAATGTCGAGGTTCGGTACGCCTACCTAATGAGGTTGGAAAACAGCTATAATTTGGTCTTGCTCACCAATTAGTTTCTTTCTTGGCGCCCTAATCATGTCCTCTTGAATACCTAGGAAATTATGGATGAGGCGCTCTATTTCTCGTCCAGTCGTGTTTTTCTATCCAGTGTTGGGGATGAGTGACTTCAGGATATTCCATGTTCTTTGGGTACTCAGTGTCCCCTGTAAACGGTCCCACAACTGGTTACAGCACTGCATTTCTAGGTGGCTAGCGTACTCCTCTGCTTGCTTTGTTAAGAGGGCAATGCGTTGCGGTAGCTTCTCGTTACATTTTTGTTTTTCCCCCTCCGTGTGAGGCTTCGGTGAGCCTCTTAAATAAGTAAGAGGTGAGGGTCTACTTCTGGATTTTAAATGTTAATTGGATCTCTTTTGTGAATTTGCTGGCTTTTCAACCAGTTTTGTAGTCCATTTTTCGAGAACCATGTCTATGTTTATTGGTTGTTGGTCATTTTCCTCTTCGAAGGCTTTCCAGTCTGTAATGCTTGCCTTTCCTGTTTTTGCGGGTGTTCGCCCATGGTCAATTTCCAGTTAAACAATGTAATGGTCACTGCCAGGATTCTCGTCCAGTGTCTGCCATTCAGCATGGGTGATACCCCTCGTGAAAGTTAGGTGATGGGATGTGTCTCAACACGCGGTTGCCCATTCGGGTTGGGTATTGAGATCATTCCACAGAGTAACGCAGTGTTGTTGAGCCGCGCTGTGGAGATTTTCTCCTTCTTTAATGACCTTTTATACCTCCATGTCACGTGGGGTGCATTAAAGTCTTCTACCACCACCATCTAGTGACCCGCGGTCAATTTCAAAACCATACGAAAAAATCTGTCGAGTTCCCCCAAGTTTTCGGTGGGTGGACTATAGATATTCAATATAAACAAGCTCTGCAACGTTTCCCTGTCGGGTAGGATTTCCACGACGGCGTGCTCAATCCTGTGTTGGATGGGCTGCAACTGTGTGGCCAACTGCTTTAGGGTAAGGATGGCAGTTCGGTTCATCCCCTCGGCTGTATGCGTCTCGTAGCCCGTTAAGCTAATGCTTTCAGCTTGAGTTTTCTCCGGAGCAAGAACATCTGGTTTCTCAATTGAGATGAATTGTAGCAAAGTTTGTTTTTTAGATCTAATGGTTCTGCAGTTCCTTTCCAAAATTTTGAGTTTGGGAACTGTTCGGATTGGGGGCTTCTTCGCACATTAGGGGCTACTTGTCATATTCTAGCATTTCCTCCAATTGGAACTCCTATCCCAGGTTAATTCTTAGGTTTCTTCAGAGGTTTGTCCTTCTCCTATAGAACCACCACCCTTTTGTCGAGGTCTTTCGTTTCATTCAGCACGGTCATATTACTTTCTTGAATTTGCTGCTGCGTCTTGGGAATGTCCTGGATCTCTCCTGAATTTGTTGACATAGTCCCAGCACAGTTCGCTGAAATTCGGCGAAACCCTGTTTATTTGGGCCATATCCTGCTTGATTTGAAGGGTTTCTTTATCTTGTACTGCTTCTTGTCTGATATGCATTATTTCCTGCATAATGCTTGAGTTTTGTGTGTCCTATTCCTTGCTCATGCGCGTGTTTTCTTCGACGTTGTGTTTTAGGGCTTTGAAGGGAGCAACCCAGTCTGGGGTGCCTTTATCGTCGTTGTTGTTATCAGTAGGGGCCACAACCAAAGGTGGAAACTGGTCATTGGAGCACATTGCTCTGTTATGTTCTCCACAATTCTGATTCCACGCCGTTGAAGGACATCGGGTCATCGACCTCGATATCGACCTTGATTTTCTTGTGGCCCTCGACTTGGAACGTCACCTAGACCTGAACCTAGATGAGGGTCTTCTCAAAATACCATCAAGAAATGATGTTGAACTTGCGCTGCTTTCCGGGTGGACCGAGCCACAGTCCGTCCCCGACGACGCCGTGCCACCTTTATGGAGCCTGGCCTGCCTGAGTGGTAGAGGAGGGGGTTTGTCCGCAGTCACCTCCTGCACTTTTAGCTTGTATGTGAGTTGCATGTTTCTTTGAGCAACCAGCCTTTTTCTTTGCCGGGATGGTTGTGCGTGGGCAAAGCTGCGCTAGCTTGTTTGGCGCCGTAAAAACCAGCGCACCATGCCGATTTGCAACCTTTTTCGATGCGAAGCATCTCTTCTTCGTGGGGATGTCGAGCGTTCGTGCCCGGTCCGCAGTGCCTCTGATGATGATTGTGGTAGGATGCCCCTTGGGATCGGCCAACCAAAGAATCCATCACGAGATAGGTTCGCGTTTAGCCACCGTCGTCATCTTCCCGTAGGGGAACCGCTGAAGAAGAAGAAGAAGGCCAAGCTGCGAAGAGGGCGTGTACGTTTCTCTCAGGCAGTGCACCAACGTCAACATCCTTTACTGAGGGATCCGTCGACCCCCAACGAGACTCGAGCATCAAGGGGGGAGAGAAGTGACCATCAAGGTATGTCTTATAATTGAACGTCAGGGGGGAAGGGAAGACGAAGAGCAATGCGTGCGCTCGTGCGCAACTAGACATGACGATGATGCCAGAACACCAGGAGATTGACCTCTGTCCCTTCAAGACAACGGAAGGCCACACCACGGCCTATGGCGATCGATGACAATGCGGCTGCGAATCCTTTAAAGAGATTCTACATCTTCCCGGCCAACAAGGACATGGAGTCAGCATGATTCTAAAGGGTAGAGATGTTGAGGGGGCAGCCTGGTTAAATCGGGTAACGTTCACCGAAATCGAAGTCAATAACTGAAGGGTGAAGTACTGTGCACTAGCCTCCTACGCTGTTTTCTGTGGCAGCCCGAGATGACTGTTAAATAAAGAGAACGAAGTGCGCCACGAGCCCAGCCAGTGGGAGCTCGCTCCACGAGCGCGGCTCTCACGGCAGTTAGTCGTAGCCATCTTGGATAGCCGGACGTCTGGTCTCCTCGTTCGCTTTCGCTACTCAATTATCTGGTGCTGAAATCCCCAGCCGTGCGGTCCCGCCGCCGACTCGCGCCACAGGGAATCGCTTCGTCGCCGCCGGGGAGTTCTTCGCACCACCGTCACGAAGAAGATGACGGCACTCGACGCACTCCTGCAGAACCCGGCGGCACCGACTTCCGAATTTCAGACGCTGCTGGACATAATTCTCGACAAGCAGCGAGCATTGCACGAACTGGACAGCCAGATTCAGGCGACTCTCACAGAAGAGGAATTTGACGCCGACATTTTGGATGGTATTGATGACGACGAGCGCATCTGCTGCCTTCGAACGCGCGTGCGCTCCGTCACGAGCCCGGCCCCTTCAGCCAGTGCAGCTACAGCCGAGTCTGGTGAGCCTTGCGGGAGCGCACCTTCTCACCCTCGACCGGGTACCCCTCAGACAACGCAGCGGACCCGCTTCGCCGCACTCCCGAAGCTCCAGATACCGAACTTCTCGGGCGACCGACGCGACTGGCAAGGGTTCTGGGAACAGTTCGAGTCAAGCACCCATTCGAACGCAACTTTGCCACGCAAGGAGAAGTTTAAGTGCCTTCTCTCGTACTTGACCGGTCCCGCCAAGGACGCGATCGAGGGCATCAGGCTGGCCGACGACAATTACGACTTCGCCGTCAAACTTATTACCAACAGATTTGGGCGGAAAGACCTACTAGTGGACGAATTGCTCGCCTTGGAGCTGGTGCAGAATTCGGCCGACACCGACAAATTGCGGGTCCTCTACGACACGGTTACGTTTCGCATAAACGCGTTGGAGGGCATGGGCGTTTCCCCGTACCAGTACTCCATCGTGCTCCATCGCGTACTGCTGCGGACCTTGCCGCACGACCTGGGCCTCCTGTACCGGCAAAGGTTGAAGGAGGCGCAGCAGGACGCATCCGAGGTGTCCGCGTCCCCTTCCGCCAGATCCAAGGAAATCAAGGTGATCCTGGACTTCCTCCGCGTCCAGGTGGAGATTCGAGAGGAGAGCGCTTAAGATCGTTCTGTGCCGTCAATGCACCGCCTCCAGGAGAGGGGTCAGTCGTCGCCAGCGCGTGTCGTTCTTCCAAAGGAAATGACTCTGAGCGCCCAATGTCCCTCTGCGGGGCGGCCCAGGTGTCAACTTTGCAACGCTCAGGACAACGGCCTCGCCCACTGCATATCGGCGGTATCACCCGAGAATAAGCGAAAGCGACTGCAGGCAAACAGGTGCTTTTTCAGGTGCGGAAAGCACACCTATTTCACCAGACACTGCAGAACAGTCAACAGTCTTGTCTGCAGCCACTGTTCCCGTCGCCACCTCACGTCACTGTGCGACATCCAGCTCCCTGCGGAAGGGTTTGGGCCCACCAGTCCAGAGTCGGAGCAAAGTCGCAGCAAAGGGGTAGCAAATCAATAATGCCAGCGCGGTGACATCCGCGCCAACCAGCGGTGCAGGACCCATGTCGGTGCTTCTCCAGACAGGCCGTGCATGGGCCCTCGGCAAGAGTCACCAGCTGCTCGTTCGCTTTTTGTTGAACACCGGGAGCCAGCGAACATTCATTCCACGTGACGTGTCCCAAGCACTTTGTTGTCCGGTCAACGGTGTCGAACGTCTAACGCTTTCTACGTTCGGAGACACTCGCCCGAGAGCACCTGTTACGTGCAACAGAGTCTCTTTGACACTTAAAAGTCAGCACAATGGCCAGAACATCACAGTCGAGGCCCTGGACGTTCCCAGCATCTGCACCATCACAAGCCCGCCCGTCAGCAAAGAAATCGTTCGTGCGACGGCCGATCAGGGTCAAATTGCTGCGGATGCCCGACTTGCGCCCACGTTTCGAGAGAACCAGGTCAGCGTGTTGATCGGTTCAGACGCGTATTGGAAGGTGGCAACCGTAAACGTTTCGAGAATTTCCGCCACTCTGATGGCCGTGGAGACGCTTCTGGGCTGGACCGTTTAAGGTACTCAACTCGACAGCTCAAGCCTTTCGACCGCTCACTCGAGCGCACTCTTTCTGTCCCTTGGAGAATCGTCCATGGAAGACGCCGCCGTAGACAATGATCGATCGTCCATGTGCCGCATGGAAGTCAGCGAAACTCGGGGCACTACGGAAAACTCCACGTTCAACGACCCCGCCGTCCAACCATTCCAACTTCAGGATTGCAAAGAAAACCACCGGGATCAGGTGTTGCTCCGCAACGAAGAGCCAAGAAGCGACGTCACCAACCATCCGTCCTTCCAAAAGGTGAAACTTCATTTTAAAACGAAGAGAGGTGACCCCTGCATCAAGAAAGTGCTCGGCACGCAGTGGAAGGGCTCAGACAGCCTTGTTCTGAGGGAGGACAATATCACCACGTTTGTGTCGGAAAAGCCTGTGACAAAGAGCGAAGCCATGCCCGCTGTTCCAAGCGCACTCCTGGCTAAGCAAAGGGAACAGGTACCTCCAGCAGAAACTCTGCCTTCTAGAACTTTTGTTGAGTGGCAGCCAGCTGCGCATACTGTTACAGCACCGTCAAGCCGCCAAGGGGTATCGTCTGTGGCACCGTCCGATATGGGAATACCTCCTGCTGCTTCGATTCACTTACGAGGTGAGAGAACAGCTGCCAGCGAAGCTCGAAGTAGAGGACGTCGTGTTTCTAGACGACAAGTCGATGCCTGCCGTCTAACAACTCGACCACCATCATCACCGGTTTTTCGGTCGCGATGGAGTTGTGCGACAATGCTCCTTCCGCCAGTGGATTTCCGTCCGCCTGTCATCGGGACTTAAGATACGGCGACAGGGTCCGCAGATGTTATGGTGCAACAAGTCCCTGCTCAACTTGGGGGCCGCGGGAGTGTGTTAAATAAAGAGAACGAAGTGCACAACCAGCGCAGCCAGCGGGAGCTCGCTCCACGAGCGCGGCTCTCACGGCAGTCGGTCGTAGCCATCTTGGATAGCCGGACGACTGGTCTCCTCGTTCGCTTTAGCTACAATGACTATTTGGTTCCTGGAACTCCTGATGCGAAGACATCCACGCAAGTTCTTCCAACAACGATGGGGACTGTAGCAGCGACTGGTCTCCTATTCCTTTTTACAGGGCGTCAGTCAGGTTTTCGCTTCTTGAGCAACACAGCCCCATATCCGGGGTCTTAACCAACTGTCACATCTTCGCTCTTCTGCATGGAAGTTATCAGATAGGTCGATGTCCTGCTTCCGAGGAAGAGCGTGTTCATATCGTGTGTCTTCTGAGACTTGAACCCTCGTTTAAGCGCGGACTGGATCTGTAGTGACTGTGGCCTCCGCTTCTCCATATCGTTCGAAGGCGAAAGGTACACCAGGCAGGCTGGCGTGTAGAACCACGACGTTCTTACAGTGGTCTTTTTTTCTGTAGTCTGAACACGTCTTTGAACAGTCTATCCCAGGCGTGTTTCTACAGCTTTCATGCTCGGTCCAACTGTTTTTAGGGTCACTGTCACTATGTCCCAGTAGAAGTCGGAACCAATTAAAATTGATATGTCCTTGTCCCTTCCTGATCCGCACACTGCAGCTGTCTTGTCGATAGAGTGCGACTTTAAAACAGTTATGATGTTCTGGTCGGGAACAGGAATCATCTGGTTGCAGATGGACGAAATCTCCAGTGCTTCGACACTGAGTGCTTTTTCACCTGTAGGGTCAAGCAGGTGAACTCGAACTCTTCTTATAGTTTTATTCGTTTCTTTCCCTCCGAAGTCTCCTACGTTCAGGACCTCCTTTTCAAGAAATTCGCATCCTAACTTTCTCGAGGCTGCGGTAGTGATGATACTCCGCTGGCTTCCCCCGTCTAACAGAATCCTCCACCTTTCGGCGCTACAGGCGCCGGAAGCCTGGATGTTCAACGTCTGGAGGAAGATGGCGCTACCTTTTTTTCCTGAGAGGAGCTGAAGGGGGGCCGATATAAGTTGTCCCTTTATATGGCTGTCCGGATCTGCGTTGCACATCGAGGAGACTTGTCGTTTACAGCGAGGGCAGGCAGTTCTCTTTCCTCCCTTTCGGGCGATGTGTACTCGTGTTAAACAAAGGAAACAACGTCCGTATTTGGTAAGAAGGCTCTTACGTTCCATGGTTACGTCCCCAGCTTCGCAAGACGCTGCGTCATGTGACGCGGAACAAAACAACCACTTTCGTATGTCGGGAGATGTCGCATGCAGGAACGCTGCGGTATGTTCATGTTCGGAAATTCCTGCTCGCAGCTGTTCCCCTAGCTTGTCATCCTTCTTAAACTTCGTTATCTCCGACGTGTCCCGAATAACTACTTCCAAGCACTCAACTTCGTTTCCGAAGAAGTCCATCAGTTCGTCAAACTTTTTCTTGTGGTCGATCGGTTGTTGCTCACGCTGCGTCTCGGATGTTAAGGCAGGAGGTGACTTCTTGTAATGCTGATGGTACCTCAGGAACATGTCTTCTGGGAGCGTCCTTAGAAGTATCTGACGTAGCATGGAGCAACATGTTTTCGGGTTCATTACTAATGCTTTAAAGCTTCTGCAGTGTACTTGAACCTCGTCGTAAAGCTTTCGAAGTTGTGCGACGTCACTCGAAGACGAAACTGCTCTGATGTCAATCAGTGCCCATGGGTGGTTTTGCGCTATCCGAGTCTGATGGCCGAAGCGCTTCAGGAGTATTTCTAATGCGTCGTTATAGCACTGTTCTGTAATGGGGAGCCCGGTTACTGCGGAAGCGGCCGAGCCGGTAAGTAGGTTGGTCAAATAATGAAACTTTTCAGTCGCTCGCAGTTCCGAATTCTTGTGTACGGCTTGCTCAAATTGGCTCCAGAATATCGTCTAATTATGATGGTCTCTATCGAACTTCGTCAGTTATATTGTCGGTAGCTTCGTTCTGGTGGTTGCGGGTTTGCTATGAGGCGGTATCTTTACAGAAGGTAAAACGAGAGACTCACCAGCCTGCTGGTCTCGAGATGTGTAGAGGAGCTCCGCCATGATCTTAACCACCTTGTCCCTGCATAAAGTCGCGCTGGAGGTCTCTCCCGGGACCATTTCCTCCATCGCTTCCAGAAAAATGTCGTCGTCCAGCTTCTGGATCGGTCGATGCATGGCCTCGATCCTCTCCAAGGATATCGCTGTGTCCATCGTTGCAGTCAGGGTGCCATTTCAGAGGCGGTCTTCGATTTCCATCAAGACGCCTGAAAGCTTGTCGCGAAGGGCAGTTCGTCGCCGCAGCTTGCGCTCGATTGAAATCATCGTTGCGCCTTGGAGGTAGGTCCGCCGGTCAGTCAAGCAGAAGCCGTCGAAGAAAGGCTATCGGTCTTCCTTGTCAGTCTCGGCCTGGCAGACACGAGTCCCGGGTTTCGGCACCACGTTGTGGGATCCGTCGACCCCCAAGGACTCGACTCGAGCGTCAAAAGGGGAGAGAATTGATCATGAAGGTCTGTCTTTTAATGGAACGTCAGGGGGGAAGGGAAGACGAAGAAGCAATGCGTGCGCTCGTGCGCCCCTAGACATGACGATGATGCCAGAACACAGGAAGATTGACCTCTGTCCCTTCAACACATTGGTTGGCCACACCAGGCCTATGGCGATCGATGACATGCGGCGGCGACCCCTTCAATGAGATTCTACATTTACCTCACAAACCCGGACGGAGACTACAGAGACGACAACATCGACAAGAGCATGATGGGCGAGTTTCGGCGCCTCGAGATTCACCACCTACTCACCGTAACACAACAGTACTTGCGTGCTTTTCCCACAGGTGTGGAACCGGAGGCGAAATTCCCTCTGGCGCTACTAAACACCAGGTCAATCAACATAATGGCAACGCAATGGAACCACACCGAACCCCCCATGATGCTTCGCATCCTCATCAGGGTTCCCCACGGGAAGATGGTATAATTTTTTAGCTTGTGTGACGGCGTGTGTACATATGGTACCACTTTAAGTTGTTTGGTGTGCTCTTCCGCATCCGCGTTTTTTCTTTTGGCGTTGTCCTTCAGTTTTTGGAGTACAGCCTCCACCACCGCCATTATCTACGGAACCCTGCAGACAATAGTTTTTCACTTGTTTTGTGAAGGCCTCCTGTGCTACGTGTGAGTACGACTTTCGCAGAGCGACGCTAGGCAGGATATCTCTATGCCCCCGTTATCTAGTTTAGGGTCCAGGCATTAAAGAGTGTGTTTAAGGAACATTGGAAATGGCTGTCCTTCACATATGAACTGCGGGATAATAAAGCCTTGCAGTTTTTAGATTTTAATTATGGTTTTTGAGGGGGCACACTTGCTGGATGTATTTTCCCCGTGCGCGAAAAGAACTTTTGTCATATCATTCGGTCCACTCTAAACTTGTTAACAGGGGCATAGCAATATCCTGCCTGGAGTTGGCTATCCTAAAGACATGCTCACACGTAGTACAGGAGGCCTTCACAAAACAAGTGGAAATACTATTGTCTGCAGGGTTCCCTCGATCGGTCATAGTGGTGGTGGCGGAAGCTCTACTCCAAAAACTGAAGGGCAGTACAAAAGAAAAAACGCGGGTGCGGAAGTGCACACCAAAAAACCTGAAGTTGTACCATATATACACAAGGTGTCACACAACCTAAAATGGTTGGAAATCGGCATGGTGTTCCGCTGGTTTTTTCTGCACCACACAAGCTATCGCAGCTTTGCCCAAGCACAACAATGCCAGCAGGGAAAAAGGCTGGTTGCTAAAAGAAACACGCCACTCCGTATGTGTATTGCGCAAAAGAAGTAGGGTACGAGATTCCGCGGAAATGCGGCAGGTCGTACATAGGGCAAACCGGCCGCTGCCCTAATGACCGGTTACGGGAGCATGCGTGAATGTTAAAGAAACCTGATGGGGCGCACCTTTCGCCTCACTGCAATAAATGCACAATGTGTGAGCCGATATTTCGCCAGGCCGAAATTCTAGGCAGAAGCCGGGACCAAACTGCACGTGAACGTTTAGAGGCCTATCAAATAAATAAAAAGGAGGCGACTGTGTTAGCGACACATCTATATCTCTGTATGCCTGCGAGATGAGTTGGTCTGACACCACCCTTCCGTAGCCTCCTACATCGGTTAGTGAAGTTTTGCGGAAACCTTGTAGATGCAACGCTCAGAGCATCTCTTGTCGGCGGCCCTGTCCTTCCTGCGTGCGTCCGTTGTTGTCCGCGGCGTGCGTCCGTTGTCCGCAGCCACTCTCCCGCTCTCCTCTCCGATAGCGAACACTCTCTCGCGAGGGGCATTGGATTGGATTGGATTCGATTGGATTGGCTTGACTTGGCTTGGCTTGGCTTGGCTTGGATTGGACTGGATTGGATTGGATTAGGTTTGGATTGGATTGGAATAAAGTGGATTGTGATGGATTGTGTTGCGTCATAGCCGCGGCAGAGGCACTGGCGCCGGCGCGTGCCCAGGTGAGAGCGTGTGCGGCCCAGCGCGCTCTCACTCCGCGAGTGGGCGGCGCTGCGCGCGGTGCTGCAACATGTGCAGTACTCTCTTTCTCCGCGGTTTCCTCTCCTTTGGGCGCTGCGCATATATAGTGCCTAGAATATAACCGGTGTGCCGCTCTCCGGCGCCCTTTCGGTCGACGGTTGCTCTCCGCATGCGCTTGAACCCCCTCAGCGTCGCATCACTCCAGGGTTCCCGCGAGGGAGGTGGGCGTGATTTTTTGCTTCTTTGCTACATCTAACGCATAGCTCTGGCTTGGGGGACGGGATACGTCCTGTCGGTGACCAATGTTCCCACATGCCCTACAAAACTGAACTGACTTGCGGTATGGACGACATCTGGTTATTGCCCCTAATACTTGAAGGTAGAAGGGTACCTGCGGTCCGTTGAAGTGGAACAAAGCTGCCGACGAGTTCCCTAGCCATCTGGCGGATACTATTTTATGCCGCGGTGCGGTAATGTACTTCATGATGTTGTCGTTCGCCAGCCAGTCGGTGATTCCAACCACCACTCCCGCGCTCGTGTTCGGTAAATGCTTGAGGTATGGAACAAACCTGTATACATTTGATCCTACCTGTAGGTGGGCAATGCCGCCCAGTTGATCCACAAGCTCCTTGTGAGGCGCGCTGGCGAGCAGCAGGTTTTGCGACCACGTTACTTGAGTGGTGACCTCGTTAATGAAGTCCTCCAATGGCATGTTCATCGCTCGCGCCATGGTGATGGCGGCGTCCGAGTCCTTCCACTTTTCGAGTTGTACTCCGGGCGGTGGTCTGTACATATCCTGCAGTCCATCTCCGGCAAAGGTGGCGACTTACTGGCAGCAGATGTCTTCCTCCCACTTGCTGGATTTTCTTTCTTGCCCGTGGCAGTGGCTCCTTCCAACTCTTGTTTGCTTGTCGCACCATGCATGAGTGTAAACTTGCCTTCCTCTTCCTTGTTCTTCCTGGCAGCCCCTTTTCTGTGGAGTTCAGTCAGCCACACCGTTTGATACACCGTCCTACCGCTGTTTTCACCGAAGCCTATTCGGGCGCCGCTGCCTTCGGCTCCCTGGTTTCGGTCGTCTGGGCTTTCTTCGCTCATCGTCTGTTTGTTCTCAGAGGTCATCGCCCTCTACGCTGGGCACCGGAAACCACCGAGCCACACTACACGAGCGCGACAATGCCACGCGCCACGTGAACCGGGGAGCCGTGACCGGCGGGTTCTGTTTTGATCAGGCTTAACTCGTTTCGTCCCGTTGATGGCCTATAACTGGTGTAGAAAGTACACGTACCAGTCAGAATCCGGGGTTCACTGGTTCCACTTTTTTTGGGGGGTACTTCTGTAGGCATTAAAGGGCAGACAACCCGCCACAGACAGCTCAATTCTTCCCGCCCCTTCACGGGTCGACAGGGCGGGAAGGTGGCAGCGTGGTTGCAGTTGCGGCCCCAGCCTTCCGTGGGGTGTGCACATCCGTGAAGGCTTCAGCTCCATTCCGAAAACAGACTTGGCGCTATCATTCTTCTGTTGAAAACGGCTTTCACTCGCGGCTGATTACACCGGCTATGCGGGTGTTTAAACTGCTGTTCGTGTTAACTGGCCTTCAACATTTCCTATGCATGAAGGTTGAAATTTCGGAGGCCTTTGACTCAAATGTGTAGCCTATTACACATATATCTAGAAACTATTATACCAGGTTTGATATGTTAAGGTAATCTTAAATTCTTCATTTAATTGACTAGTAAGTGATGACTTTTTTAATACTCGGTAGATGGAACCGTTTCTTCTGCATCCGTCAAGACTTTGGGCGATGCTCGTGTCAACGGCTGTGCGAGTTGTAGTGCAACTTGGTTGAAATATTTCAGCAGGACTATGCTCTAAAGCGAATGCACGTCAACACCACCATATTGCCATGAGCATACACTAGGCCGCCTCAGCTGCATACGCGCTTGAAGATTCTCCCTCCAATATGCGTGAAGCTGGAGATTCTGCGGCCCCGTGTTTAGTGGGTGCTGTACCACCGATACGACTCAGACCGTGCTAGCTGGTCCGCTGTTAGGGAAGGTGGAAACCTATGAAACCGCTTGCTAGGATTGAGGCTTGGGTGAGTCGGTGCATGGCCTTAATGGTGAAGAACAGCGCAAAATTGGGCAAGCACTCGAAAAAAATGAGAACACGGCGCTGACTTCCAACAGTCTACTTTTTGATGTCCCGGCACACGTATACCCGCACAGTGAAGAATACAAGGAAAAGCAAGACGAGAAAGGATTTGTTCATTCTGTGGCCAACTCTGTACCACCATGGCAATCAAAATGTTTTACATCATCAGGAACGCCGGCAGCACCTCGGCGAACTGCGTGTCCAGTGGGCAGTGTTCCACGGTCTCCACACCCACCCTCTCCCGTGAATCGGCAACTGTGGTCCGGAAAACCCAAGCATCCTCTATTCTTACTCCACCCCGTATCAACATGGAATCATCTCGCGCCCCGCTTGCCCTACACTCTAAACTTTTTTTCCTCCCATATACTCCATAGAGGTTCTTTTTCGCCTGTCCTCTAGTGGTCCTCCTTGTAGGAGTTTTTTTAGTACATGGAACAGGGAGGTTTTGTTTACCTCCTCAAAACAGGGAGTTTTTAGGTTATAGAAAGGAGGTATTTAGGGAGTGTTAAGAAATGTTCGGGAGAATTTAAGGAGGTCAAAATGAAGTATTCTTTACTTCCTGAAGGGCGTTTTTAAGTGATGTTTATAGAATTTTTAAGCGGTTGAATAGGAGCCTATTATGGCTCCCTTTGGAAGTACTTGTGTTAGTTTAGGGGCGTTTTTAGGAGGTTCAAGGGAAGCATTTACTTCTTTTGAATGGAGTTTGACGAAAGCTTGGGGAGTTTTGTAGGCCTTCCGAAAGGAGGTTTTCAAGGCCACAAGGGAGAATTTCTAGTTCCCTGCGGGAGTACTGATTTCACACGGTTTTTCTCGATTTCAGGTTTATTTCAAACGAACTATCGCAGACAAGTTTACATGGTACATGGTGTACACAAGGAGGTTCCGAAATAAATACTTATGGCGACCTCATATTAGAAATCACAAATGATACATTGCTAAATAACACGCCAGTTAGGAATTGAAGACAGCAATACGATGCTAGTTGAACAAAACGTAGAAGCAATATTACTACAAGAACTAGAAATACGCGAAAAACAAAGATAGGCACAAACACAACCGCATGGTAAGTGAAATCATTCTAGAATACTAGAGGATCGAGAACGCGTCAGTACTTATCAGAACTTATCAGTACGCATCACCGCTCAGTACACAGTGAAAAAAATGGCTGCAGTGGTTTACAACAACAAAAAAAATTCAGTAGGTGGTGAAATGAGCGAGAGCTGTCTGCTAGTTGAACAAATTGTAGAAACAATAATAATACAAGAACTGGAAATACTTGAAAAACAGATAGGCACAAACACAACCGCATGGTAAATGAAATCATTATATAATACTAGAGGATCGAGAACCCGTAAGTATTTATGAGAACTTATCAGCACACATCAGTACTAAGTACACAAAGTGAAGAAAAATGGTTGCAGTGGTTTACAACAACAAAACAATTTTTCAATTTGTCGTGAAATAAGCGAGAGCTGTGCAACGATTTGATATTGAAAGGTAACAAGCATTTTGTAGGTGGTAAAGGCACAAGAGATAAATGATGTAGGAGACAGACTGCAGTGAGATGGCTATGGATAAATGAGTAATATAAAGAACGAAACATATGCTGCGGAAAATACCAGTGCGTTTTGATAAAGACACAAATGCGCCAAGAAAAGTGACCGAGTCTGACGGGTTAATTGCAATGATATAGAACAGAATGGGTGGTATCGCGACAGCTTCTTTAGAGTGAGAACAAAAAGCCATGAAATTCGTGTTTTTCGGATAATTTTTCGTTGATTCATTTCGCACCAGTTGCCAATATTATTTAGATAATTGTTTGAAGTTAAATTAGTTTGTTAATATTATTGCTTCACTGAAAGATAGCTGTATTATGAGCATACAGAACGGCCCATCAAATATCCCCTTTTCAGTAAAAATGAAAAATGAAAAAGTCAGAAATATAATAAGAATTCTTTTTGACTACTATCCAATGATTACAGGATTGAAAACAAGTATTAGTGAGCGATATTGATGCGATAAAAGTTAATTAGTTCTAAATCCTTCACACGTGGTTTGGTGCAGGCAAGGTCCAAAAAGCCATGTTCCGCAAACGTTAGAGCTCTGTGTGCCTTCTTGAGATATTGAATGTTGAAAACCGAGAACGATGCAAACACACTACACAGTCCTCCCAGTAAAGATGATGCAGTCAGGACACGCTGACCATCGATGGGGAGGCTAACTTCCCCGTTCACGGAATGCAGGCAGGGAGTCAGAGGAACATCTGCCCGAAAAAGCAAAAAAAGAAAAAAAATGGCCCACACGTAAAATTCAAAACAGACACTATGGGTAAATGAACTTAATAATTCGGTACAGTAATAAAATTGTAAGGCCAGGTTCCCTGCAAATTCCAGTACCTAAATTAGGAATGCAAAGGCTTCATAAATCCAAGTGCCAGTACATTAACCGTCCTGGCTTTTGCAGCAATAAAAAAGATATTACTTCCGCACAATATACTCGAACACAACTTTAAATGACAGTGAAGATAAAATGCAAGTCTCTGTAGGTTGATAGATTAGTTTTTGTTTTTGACTAAAAAACACTTTGGTATTGCATGATTTTGTTAACTGCTGTTTCTTGCTTTAAGATGCCAGCTTGCATCTATTCAAGTGAGTGGGCACACAGTTAAAGATGCAAACCCTTACACTGCCTCTCGCCTACCATGGTGGCTCACTTTCATAGAAAAAGTGGAGCTTTTGCGAGCTGGACGGCTGTTGCAAGGCGTGGCAATACTCACTTCTGCTGGAGGGGCCAACTTGGTTTCCGAATGCAGCCTTGCCTTGTACAGCACAGCCTATCTTGCCTTAAGATCTATGAAGTCATTCAACTCGATAATGTATCAGGATCTGCAGAAAAAAATTGTGTCAGCAAATAATGAATTCATGCCGGACAGGCACCCACTGTTTCAGTTATACTTGCAGATACCTCCACCTATTTCCCTCCTGGTGTTACATCCAAAGCTAATTTGCTACGGCTTGTCTTATTAAGTATGGTCATTTGTCATAACACAGCTAGTCATACAGGAAAGTCCTTCACTGGGTCAGAAAACACTTTCTTTTTTTACAGTAGTAATCAACTAGGCGACTCAGTCATCCGTATTCTGACACCTTAATATTCTGTGTCACCGAGCTGACAAGTGTTATTGGTGCATAAGGTCATTTGTAGCCGCAACCGTTACTACAGCCCTGTTAGCTAACGTAAACCTCGTTCATGGCACCAAATTACTTGTGATTGTATGGCAACAAAAAAAAACAGCTGAAATGGAAACGCTATTCTCGCAAACTTAGCAACGCTGCATGCCACACACACCTGCCTTAGTTAATTTACCGTGATTGTAGAAGTTTCCGTCACGCAAAACCACAGTGCAATTTTTGGAGCTGCAAGCTCCGTGTCAAAATCGAGTGTCAGATGAATCGAGTAATTTTTGTGTATGGTCTTACTATTGATTATGACAAATTTATTACCAACAAAAGAAGAGTGTGTGCATTGTTCTTGTAAAAAATGATATCCTTTTTTATGCCCGGCAGACTTGTGTCATGCTACGGCAAACTCTTTTCTCTTCCATAAGGGCATGAATTTGTGTTTTTAATTACGTGGCCTTAGCTGGCGACTGACGGGCCCCGATTGTATACACACCACTCATTATCATCCGAAGGGGAATAAAAACATTTCGGTTTCCAACCACGTCGCCGTCGTGGTCCACACTATATGCATTTAATCGTTCGATAGGCTCATAGCATCTTTTACGCATGTCACCGTTTCCTTAATAGGGTGCGCTGTTAGATGTGAAGAGTCGACTCAAGCGAGCAAACAACCCCACCGAATCTACAGGGAACAGTGTTCGAAGGGGGTGGCCGTCTGATCTGCGGCTTTCGCCGACCAGAGCGCTAAGAATGAGTCAGAGCCTTGAACGAAAACAACACAAAGACTTATATTTGGACAGGCAAGCCATCAGGAGCGTTAACAAATAGATATTACAAAGTAGAGCAGTTAACTAAAAAAGAACACGAGCAGTTCGATGCATATGAGAGACAGAGTCCTACAATATTCACCGACCGGGCCCTACGATGCACCGCTGTCGGAGGCGATTCGGCTACCTGAGTAACCGTCACGTTTCTTTGAAACGACGCCGCGCGCGACAAACGATTTCATCTCGAATGCCCTGTTACAAACCGGCCTACAAAAGAATGCGAATGCATACCCCAAAAGCCACAAACAAGTACAATAAAACGAGTGTGCGCTTTTTTCTTTGCCCGTGCGTGTACGTGCTGTGTGCGGCACGGGTACTTCGCAGTTAATCCTATCCAAACGTTTGACAAACGCATCGACTGATGAAAGAGCACTTACCAGCGAGCTGTCCACAGCTCTCGCCGTATCCAAATGTTGTTAGCGGCCGTTCGTCGTGTGACAGGGGCACATAAAAATCTTTCCACCAAAGGGCACTACTAGTCCTTCTCAAATAAGAAAAAATGATGGCCCAAGGCGAGGCGCTTGAAGCTCCGGCCGCACCAAGTCACCGGCCGCGCTGCGGCTGCATTGATAGCACGGAGGTTGTTTACATCCGGGCAGCAAGTCGTGCCGCCAGGGCAAGTTGAGTCGCTGCAGTCGGGTACGTTGGCGCGCTGGAACGAGAATTTACATTGTCTATATATGCGCAAGCAAGCGAAGCAGATGAACATTGCAATTGTTTGCAACGGAGAGAACTGTCTCTTTGTTAGCAGCAGAGTTTGACAACACCTACCGCCAAAATAAACAGATTGAAACAACACGGCCGCGCTGTCTGCTTGTGATCGCGCTGGCTGAAGCATCTATACGGGTATACGTACGGTATCGGTTTTGTAGCTGCATGCAACCGTCGCGTCCTGCTTTCTCGTTCTAATTAGCATTAGTCCACGGTTGAGTGCTGACACACGGAAACAACACAAGACTAACATGGCGACCGCCCGCTTGAGATGATTACCCCAGATGGGGAGTTTATTGTGGACGTGGTTGTTTACAAGGGACCGAACGCCATCTCACAAATGGTGTTATGTCGTTCTAAATCCTCCCTTTTGCTACACGGATGGGCAACGGTACTACCATGGAGGTTCGTCCACTTGTTTAGACCATGCCTAGGAAGTACATTTTTTGCTATAAGTACTTTTCAGGGCACATTACTTGATTAAAACTCCATTTCCGGCTAGTTTGCGTTTACAGTGTAGACGCAATTGTCTTTCCCAACCATCAGTGCGTTACCTTTACTGTAATGCCATCCACCCGACCAAGCACCACAGCTACGCTTCCGCATCGCTTCCCACCCCGGCCATGGCACAGACGTGAAGTCTACGCGAGAATTCCTGGCGGCCCACTACCTTCGGGTTAGTGAGGGACTCTAGGACTTCTATGGAGCGGTCATCTCCGAATAAAGAGACTGGCACGATGGCCCGGAGTAGGGGTGTTTATATACTGAAGTTCTTTCTCTTCCTCTCTCTCCAAACTACGAAACCTGGTAGCAGTGCTCATACCTATCAAAAGTGGTGAACTTTATTTTATATTTTTTGTTTATTTATGTTATCTTATTTATTTATCTGTAGATTTATTTGGGTGCCTTCAATTACCATGGGGGCATTCCAGAACAAACTGGATTTTTGTACAAATAATTGGAAAATAACTGCATAGAAAGCTAACATTGCGCAGAAAAAATGCGAAGCCATTATTGCGAAAACAAGAAAATTACTCAGGGAAAATGTAAGCAAATACATAGGACATGAAAAAGTAATGACGAAAAGAAAGCGGAAAAAGGGCCACAAGAGGTCGACTACACAGAACGACACTTTCGCGAAATAGAAAAACAAATTAAGAAGAAAAAATGTATACAAACACACTAGGCGCGAAATGACACCCCTATTGCAAACGTAAATGTCATTTATTTGTTGAACGAAAGATGAGCACATCGGTGATAGTAGCTATTGCGGATAGCAAGCGGTTTTTCAAAACACTGCGCCTCTTCCGTCAACGAAATATATTATTTTGTCTTTCTGCCACCATTGATGCTCCAGAACTTTTTGGTGTTCTGTACAAGCTGAGAAGGAAGGATATCATTTCAGAAATTTCTGCACCTTGCACTACTCGTGCAAGGCCGGAGAAGCAGCAGAGCTGGCGGCCGAATAAACCAATGGAAATAATTCGGTGCGCCAGGAATGTGATTAAATCTCTATATATCTCGGTGTTTTTTTCTTAATTGAATGGACGCCAGTTTCATAACCCGAGGGACCCAGGTTCGATTCTCAGCGCGGGAGGCGTTTCTTTTTCTTTTCCAATTGACGGTTTTCCGTTCGCGTTGGACAACTTACGTCGGGTTAACCAGCTCGGTTATCAAACCATCATGCAGCCCTCTGTCTAACGACGACGATGGTTGAACGCGAAGATTTGGCATGATGGATTTTTTGGTTGACCAATCCCACACGGCGAGTGTGTGGCACTGTGGAGATACCACTTTTCTGGCATATCCACAGAAACTTTCGGGTGTGCTGTGCGTAGGCCTCACGTCTGGCACTGAACAGAAGAAGAAGGATGATAGTCATCGATTTCAACGAGAACCCCTCCCGCCGATGTTGTGCGGCAATCACAACGATAAAAGGAAAGACTTTGACAGTGTCGAATTTCACTTCACAATACTTTCGCAGATAATCAAGTTGCTGTTAGTGCCACGTTCTCTGCGTTACATGTGTCAATGAATGACTATAGATATCCCGGTTATTTAGGACGCAGCGAACATTTGAAATCAAGTACCTAATTTTACCGCCTAGCTATGACTGCGGGGTTTCGAGTGTAGTTCTGTGTTCTGCAAAAACAGCATTGTGTACAGGGGCACCATCATTATGAACAATAATTTCACACACACTATCGGAAGACGATTGGTGGGCTAGTTGGCGTTTAACTGCTGAAAAACTCATAGCAAGTACGGACAAGCACAAAGAAGAGATACCAAGGATCGCTCCGTGGTCTCTCTCCTCTCCTTGGATTGAAAATAGAAAAGGCCGCCCGTGGCGCCCCTCGTAGCATTACTGGAGTTCACAAGTAAGAAAATCTTCCGGCACATGGCGTGAGCAGATTAAAGCAACAAATATGATTTGACTTGAACAAACCTCCTCCCTGTTATCGGGGGGAGCGATACGAGAACGGAGAGTGGGAGAGGAAGGAAGGAAAATGAACAGAGGTAGTAACGTGGCAGGGGTGGCAAGGGCTATTGTCTTTTAACGGCCTTTGTATCGAAGTGAGCAGGCCTAAAGCCAACTTTTTTTTTTGTCAGCAGACAATCCATATGAATGTAGAACAGAACCTTGATTGAACTGTCTTTTTGGTTGTGAAGAAAGCAGTGTTGTACACGTTCCTCCTAAATATGAACGAAAGCTCGTTCCTCGTTCCTTGCCAATTTTGAAACGAGTTCCCGTCACAAGTTCTTTTATTGCGAAAGGAACGCGTTCCAGTTCCACTTCGAAAATTGGAACGTATCGTTACATTACGTTACAATTATGTTTTTAAATGTAAACATAGTGTCGGATAATCCTGGGTCGAAATTAGGTGAGTCATTGAAAACTCACATCGAACTACTTATATTATACGAATATTAACACCACCGGCAGTAGATTATCTGGAGATAAAGATAATCAAAAGAAACGCTCCTAGGCGAATTTTTTCAGGGAGCGCCGGACAAACTCCAGACGGCTCGAGGACATTTCGGTGCAGGATATTTTAGTGCGGAAATTTCGGTGTAAGGACACATCGTTGTACGCACATATCGGTGTACGGGCGTTTCAGTGCACGGACATTTCGTTGTACGGACATTTCGGTGTACGGACATTTCGGCGACGTAACGTAACGTAACTTCAAAAACGTAACGAGTTACGGTTACAGTTCCACCGACCCTTAATGGAACGGTGGCGTTCTTCCGTTCCTCCAAAAAGGAACTAGTTCCAGGAACGCCGTTCCTTGTAACGCCGTTCCGTACAAGACTGGAAGAAAGGAATGATGTTCCAGTTTGTTGTGGGGTAAATTGGTTTTCTGTGCACTGATTTTCCCGCAACTGGTCCTCGAACCATGTGTTTATTACTGACAATATCTTTGGATCACAATTTTTATTCATTCCATATAATATGGTAAACGTAAGCAGATCGCCATACGGCAAAGCTGTCAGGTATATTCGCCAGGTTCCGAATACTTCGTGGCCATAATACGTTTCACCCCACTGAGCAGCGGTCACTGTAAATGATAGAACAAGATCCCGTTAAATCGTCTGCTTTGCAGCTTATTACAAAAGCAAAAGCCATAAACGCTGTTCTACTGGAGGACCAAAGCGTATAATCTTTAATTGTGCCCACTTGAATCTGATGCATTCAATGAGGGTTGACGGCTCTTTATTTGATGCGACTGCATCTCATTCACTTGCCTTGTCCATGCAGCGTCGTCGGCGTTGTTGTCGTCCGCCCCTCCCGCATTCTCCTCACCGCGCGAGCTGCGCTCTCCGCCGCTCACCCCCTCTCCTCTCCGATGCCTCTCTCTCGCGAGGGGCATTGGATTGGAATCGAATGAATTTGCTTGGCTTGGCTTGGATTGGATTGGATTTGGATCGTATTGGATTAAAGTGGATTGTGTTGGATTGTGTTGGGTCATAGCCGCGGCAGACACACTGGCGCCGGCGCATGTGCAGTACTCTATCTTCCGCGGTGTCCTCTCCTTCGGGCGCGCTGCGCATACAACCGGTGTTCCACTCTCCGGCGGCCTTTCGGTCGACGGTTGCTCTCCGCTTGCGCTTGAACCACCCTCAGCGTGGACTCACACCAGGGTTCTCGTGAGGGGAGGTCGGCGTAACCTTTTCGGTTCTATTTCATGGAGAAATGGCACTTTTGTTTCTTTTTAATTTCCGCTTGAGGTTGATTTTGTCCGACTCCATGGGCGGCTGCTGAATATATTTAACGCAACAATGTTAATAATTCCTGACAAACTAAGGAGAAAATCGCGGAGCGATTTCTTATTGTTGTACTTGATTAAAGCTCGGGATGAACATCTGTCGAGTTTAGTTGACGCAGTGAGCCAGGGATGAAAGCGCGGACAAAAAGGCAGCTAATTCTTGCGGCACAAGGACCCGGCCTTCCATTCAGCTTCGCCGTCATGTGTGCACCAAAGGATGAGAACTGAAGCCACTTGAGGAAAGAGTCGCACCATCGGAACCTCCGATTCATCAACCGTAGAACTACTTTTTCCTGCCTTCGACAATGATGGGCACTTCGAATTAAGCAGGGAATTGCCGTACACCGAGGCGATCTGCACCACAGCACGGAACGCCAGATTTAGAGAAGTTCTCGCTGGGCTCTGATGCAAAAATCGATTGCCGTTGTCGAGTGGAGCTCTCGCAAAAGCAAAATATACCTATGCTTGACCGGCAAGAAGTAGTGATAAAAATTCTCAGTGCAAAATTTAAAAGGCTCAAGATGTAGAAATAAATAAAAGGAAGTACAAGAAAAGAAAGCAAAATCAGGCTTTCTTGCAACACCCACAAAGAGGTGTACCCCAGGGGCGCACATAAACAAACGCGGAGCACTCGCGGAAGCGAAACGTTAAGGGAATGCATTTCTCTCTAGGGCACTGTGTTGTCTGGTTGTTTTCTTGAAGTAGCCGACATAAAGCTTTTGTGTATATTGTGAGTAACTGAACGAACACACCGCCCATAATGTTTTCTGTGCTCTAGCCTCCCATTTTATTTATACCGTTTCCTTTCATCGCAGTTTGCTGGACGTCGCTTGACTGTAGGAAGGTGCCTTTTAGCAGAGTCAGAGAAGGGAGGGCGAAGGGCCTGGCCAAAATGGTTTTGCACCCATCATTACCTATGCGTTTCATCGGCGTTGCAGCAGAGAGGAAGGAAGCGATCCGAGCCATCTGCAACGCTGCTCGTGGCGACCAAGGAAAGGCCCAGGCCTAGAGACTTTTCGGAGGCTCCGGCATTGGGGCGAGTCACCGCCACTAATCTTGGCAAGATCTATTTGGGATCGTTACGGTTGTTCTGCCACTAGACATTTGTAACGCTCCAGATCATTGCTTAGAGCGTCATACATTGGGACGCAATAGTCAGAGAGGTCCGCGTGATCAGCAGCTAAATTCTTCAGACATCAAGCTATCAGTTCAGGTAAGGTAAAAGAATAAAATAAGGACATGTGCGCATGACAACTCTTTCACCTCAAGTTATTGCAAGCCAAAAACTCAAACTCAGCCAACTTATCTGCTGTGGTTGACGTAAAAGGTCCGATTTCACTCACTCATCAAGCCGGCGTCCCACCTCCAACTGGAGGCAATTAACGGAACAAGGTTTATACTTATTTCAGTACCCGTGGATGAAAACGAAACCTTATGAAGTGACCCTGCTGCAACTAAAACGTGTGGGCCTGTAGAAACATCTTTTGTTTTATCTGTGTTTTGTGCGCAACTAGCCTCAGGATGTTAAGTGTGACTCTAAAACACGGCGCGAAAAAAAAAAAATCCGCCATGGTCTCCGAAGATTGAAAAAACATGTGGAACGGCGAAGAATATGGAATGTGTAAAGGTTGAAGAATGTGGAAGAAATGTTTAATGCAAAAAAACGAAACGTCGTGGGAAATATGACGCATTAAACATCTTATTTTTGCGCGTATAACCCGCACCAAAACTGCGAAAAATTTAGTTGTCAAGTAGAGGTGCCGAATATATGGGAGATATTTCCTTTGGTTATGCTTCACCGCAATGCGCTTTCAGCTGTCATGCCCCTACAGCCATAATACCGACTAAGCTGCTGTTATCCCATTGGCAGTGCTTATTTTGTACACACACCGTAACAATAGACAACCTCACTAATGTATGCGTCAAGTAATCTTGTTACGTAGTCAGCTGGATAAGTTCTTTTGACAAAACAAATGTGTAATCTTGTTTGAGTAGTACTTAGGTCCATCCTTTTATGTACAAAATATGTGGACAATACGCGGGGATTTATATTTAAATTCGTCGACCGAAAGTGGGGTTACGGGTTATATTGAGCAGAGGGTTATACCCGTGAAAATACGGTATAGTCGTTCATCTATTATTTTTTATGACGGAAGAAATTAACACGGCGATTCACGCATAGGATTTGAGGAGTATGTTTTTCGGATAACATCTTCAGGCGAAGCTTTTGGGCTAAGATTGGGTTTGGTTCTATGGTCTTATTTGGTGGGTGAGCAGTTGGCACCAAGAAAACAGAAGACGATCGTCAAAACCTGAGTTACCTCGCTAAATCCCGAAGGCTCTTCCTTTGGAGATAGTATCCGGGTGTACATAGTAATCGACAGTCTAAAAGGTTGCGTATACCATTATGTCGGACAAGACCCCGGTTCCCAAAACTGAGAACAGGCGAGGACTAGTACCTGAGGTCTGCGGAACGTCTTATCTAGTACTCGGGGGATCTGGCGGGCGCTCGTCGAGCAGCTTAGTAGCAAAACGGGTCTGTAGGATAGTGTCGCCACTCCTGCGAGGGTTCTCCCTGCTTCGCTGGTCGGAGCTCAACTAGTTCGGAACCTATTCTGGGGTCCGCCAAATTCCAATTGGCAGTCTGATGCCCATCCTGAGCAATCAGGCCTTTTATAGGAATCGGACCTCGAAGGATTAGACCTAAAATCTCGCTGTCCCCATTCCCACCCAAACGCCCGTAACCCATTCCTACACTCCAACTTCCCTTCTCCTTCATCCCAACGCCTTGCGCTACCTTCCCAGGGGAGATCAGGGGAGTCTCCCCGGGCACGCTCTCCTGGCTGTGGCGTCGATTGGTAGCTTTTCCCATTTTATTTATTTCCACTTCGGTGGTTAAAAACACGTTTTGCCTCTCGGCCAATTCTTTTATATTATTATTGGGTTAATCCTGTTATGCCTAGTGGCACAGGCGGAGGCATTTAATATTTTATATTCTTTTTGATTTTGCCTCAATATTTATGTAGTGGCGTTGGCAGCGACGGCGTCTAAGCCGGATTTCTCATACTTACGATTGCGTCCACCAAACAAAAGCAGACACAAAACAGCTGCCAAGCCTCGTTTACGCTGGCAGCACTACGAAAACAGGCCTCCAGCAAATCAGAGACAGGGGTACTCGTTGATCATTAAGGGTAACAGAGTGGATCGCTAGATAAGGCAACCTTACAGGGGGCAGCATAAAGTTAGATGAGCAGATAAGATGAATTGGTGTATTTTATTGTAGGGTTTAACCCGCCGACGCAACGTAGGCGATGAGGCGCGCCGTAGTGGAGGGCTACGGATAAATTTTCATCACCTGGGAATCGTGAACGTGACCGAAATATCGTACACACGGGCGTTATTGCTTTTCGCCTCCATCACAAAAACGGCCGCGTGGCCGGGAATCGAACCCGCCAACTCGAGCTCAGCAGCGCAACGCCTTAGACACTGAGCCACCGCGGCGGGTGGGCAGATGAGATCAAGAAGTTCGCGGGGATAAATTGGTCGCAGCTAGCACACGACCGGGATAATCGGATAATAATGGGACAGGCCTTTGCCCTGCCGTGAACGTAGATAGGCTGGTGATGACGATGATGACGCCGCTCGCAGTGCTTGACCCGTACTTAAGCCTCGCGTTTTGAGCTGTCCCAAGGCCGAGCTCTGGTCTCTAGTTAAACCAACCGTTCAATCTGTTCTCTAGTTTAATCAACTACCACGGCGCCAGCTTTCCAAGAAGACAATTACACTTTACGATAAGGGAAACTACGCTGGCCCAACATGGGGAGTTGATGGTCGTAGAAGAAAGGGCCTTGTAGCGCTGCCAGCCACAAAGGGGATCACGCAGCCTCCGCGAATCACGCCGAAAAAGAACTCTTGCAACAGCAATGTTCGCTTCATCACAAATGAATCACAGCGGCGCAAAGGCTCGAGTGGCGCGGAAATGCGGCCACGGGACCTGTAGACACCGCCATTTCTCTGTATTCGTCAAGGCTGTAGGGAGATATGGCGCGACAAGCAACTCCTATAGTGTACGATGAGTTTTATAGGCTACAACGTTTAGGTTTCATGTCAGATTTTGTTGAAGTAACCTCTAATGCTTTAAATTAACCTACAAACCTCTTTTAACTTCACGCTTGTAAACTTTCGAATGCACTGAGATAAAGAAAAAGTCAAATTGGCTCCATGGTAACCTTTATGCGATGTGTTACAACCGTTTAGAAGTTACATTGTAGATTGCCAGGATTAGAGCGTTGAGTATAGTTTTGTTTGGGGGGTGGATATTGTCGTGGGGTATTCCGATTATGAATAGATGAAAATTTAGCATCCCGTTTTACGAATTAAAGTAGAATAAAGGAATAGGGATCTTCTAAGGCATTTTAATTACACATGCACATTGTACTTGCGACAACAAAGCCTTTTTTATTTTGCCATTGTTGACGACGGGAATATGACTTTTATTCGCTGTAAATGAAAAAATCCAAAGCGCCAAGCAGAGCAGAGTTGGCCAGACATAATGCTTACCGCGAGATGATTTACGCTAATTGGCGGCGAGACACGTCGCAACGCGTCAGGGCAACAGTGACCGGCAGCCTAGACAGCTACAACGCCGAAGCGAAGCCGGCTCGGTCGCCGGGTTGCGGCCGTGTTAAACGAATTGCGCGTAAGCCGCACATTACCGTGACCTATACCGCGCGTCCGGGCATCGCTAGCTCCATGTTGGCGCCGGTAATGGCGTATCAGCTTACTCTTCTTGCGCGCGATGCATGGTGGCCGGACATTTCGGCGGGAAATTGATGGGAGCCATACGCAGCGGCGTTAGGAAGTTTCGAGTACGCATCGCCTTGCCCCGCGCGAGCAGCTCCGCGAAGTCAGTTTGTGTACACAGCGCCAGGTGGCGTAATTTGTTTCCTAACTTTCCCTTTTAGCTCTCCGTAGCGTCACCGGAAGAACAGCAACATTTTTCTTAAAATGGGTGGAATCAATTGGGGGGTTCGAGTGGAGAGACAACACTGGCCATAACATCAATTAGGCGCGTTACAACGATACCTGGAAACACAACAAAATAAGTGCTGTTTTTCTCAGTCCTTGTCGCAGCAGCATAGCAGCTGACAACCTTCGCATTGACGTAATGTGGGCGTTTTGAGGCAGGTAGGGGAGAAGGTAAATGCGTAAGGCGTTTGTCCTAGAGTGTACGTGTATAAGCTGTTGATGATGATAGTTATTCGCTCGACGCATTTAAAATCGGGTGGTAAATAAAAATTCCCTCTCGTTTGCTTTGCTTAACGTCGCGAGATTGCACGGGTAACAACTGACCCAATTTTCAAAGGTTAAAAATCGCAATTACAGAAATGTACAAATTCCCGTTACAACCCCAACTTATACCTTCCAGCAGCGCGATTGACCGGGGCAAGTTTACGCACAAATCTTTATTACACAGGCAGCCTAATGTTTTGGAGATTCTGGGTGGCACATTAGCAAGCACCTACAGTCAATCTTCACTGACGAGCGCAATAACAACCGCACGTGATATCAGATAATGCCTCCCACTGAAACAAAAGAGAAAACCATTCATCTTTACATGAAGGTCATTTAGTAAGCACGCTATTTTAAGCCACTAAAATCTGCTCAGGAAACAAAAAGACGGCATTTTTATTACTTCCCAATATCTTAAATTAGCGACCCGTCTGATGTGCAGCTCAGAAGAAGGCGCCAGCGATATAGTCTCCCGAGGGCTAACAAATTACGCCTTTGAATGCAGAGCTGATGCATCTTTTCCTCGTAATGATGATGTTTGAATGTTAATGGCGCAAGGCCTACTAGGGCAAGGAGCGCCAAGAAAGTGTTTCGATGAAAAGGTGACAACTAAAATAGTTAGAGGGAACACACATAAAATCAATTAAAGAATATGAGTACGGCTGGTGTGCAGGGACAAGATGAAGACCAAAAGTGGTCAAAAGATAAATAAGGTTGCTGGTGTATAGGACAAAGGGTAAAACGATGGGTGGTATGAGATGAGCTGTAAGAAGTGAACAATTCTGACACAAACTTATACGTGTGGTGAACAGAAAACATGGCATCGTCTCCTAAAAACTATGACGGATGTAATGAAACGTGTTGTCTGTAGAGTTCTCATAAGTGTTTGCGTCGTGTAATGTCGAGTCCCTTGCATTGAATGAGGATGTATATCACGGATAGGCCCTTCCCACACCTGCTACACAGGGGTCTTGGAGATCCCGTAAACAGGTGCGAGTGCGTTAAATGTGTATGGCCTATCCGTAACCGAGCTAAGGTAATTTCAATGTGCCTGTTGTGTGAGTAAGTACTGTATTGTCCCAAGTGTGATTTAATTACGTGTAGTTTGTTGTTGTAGTTTGTGTAGTTTGTTGTTGTAGCTTGTTGTTTTATGGAGTTGTGTAATGTGCGGCTTGAGGCCTGTGTAATCTAGTGTTGCCATATCTACTGTGTTTCGGAGCAAAGCATTGGTGGCCATTTCATCCTCCACATCACTGCCGCCAACGCCAGAGCGGCCTGGCACCAAACACAGTCACCCAAGGTTTGAAAAATAAGCTATCATAATTGGTTTGAAGACAAGAATAATGACATAGTTTTTCGATGATTTTTCAGATGATAATGCACGGGCGACGCTCAGCGAATCTGTATAGATGATGGATTTAGGAATATGATGTTCAACTATGTGACTTTTAACCAGAAAAATGCCATATCCTACTGCCGTAAAAAATACTTGTATTTACATTCATGGATTTACCTGCTTTAAAATTCGGTCGATACGCAGCACAGGACACCGCAATGAACGTTTTAGATGCATCACTGAAAAACTCTGCAGCCCTGTACTTATCCTGAAGATACATGAAATGCTGCAAAATCCCACTTCTTGGTGTACTGTTCTAATTTTATTGTAAGAAAGACAAGTCACATGCCACAATACGAAGATGCCATGGTGCTACATGGTCATTGTGACACAATTTGAGTGTGTTTAAACAGGAGATCTCATGAATAGTCACATCGTCCTCACCCTCTGCGAGAAGGAAACAGAATTCGATGGGTGATTTAAAGAGAGCTGTGAAGTGGATGTGTGCATAAAAGCAGGTGTAAAAGGATGGTTATCGATGAATGAGATTTTAGAAGCATATAAAAAATCAGCGTAAGTTCGCTGGTCTTTTTCTGGTGGCATTCTGTTAAATTTGAGAGTTACTATGTTGATGCAAAGAATATAAAAGAGTAAACGAGCAGTTTTTAACAACTACATTTTCGTCAAGTTTAAATATCATTCCGTGATTTATTCCTTTCAACTTCGCAGCAACCACCTAAACGTGCAATAAGGCGGTAGATGCATTTCGCGGAAAAGCTAACATACCCAAATTTGCACAGGTTATTTAGAGGATTGATATTTTACATCGGCAAATAGTCTGAGAATACATATACATCCATCCATCTATCCATCCATCCATCCATCCATCCATGCATGCATGCATGCACAAGCACACATACGGGGTCTCGCACCCAGCCACATGCACGTAGGCGCGAGCGAACACAACGCACCCGCACAAACGCACGCACGCACGCGTATGAATACCACTACCTTTTTCGAAGTGTTGTCTCTGGCAGCACGCACGCAAGCACGCTTACGCAAACACATGTTCTTATGGACATAAATGCATGCATTCTTCACATACATACGTAGATACATACCTACATCCACACATACATACATACATACATACATACATACATACATACATACATACATACATACATACATACATACATACATACATACATACATACATACATACATACATACATACATACATACATACATACATACATACATACATACTTACTTACATACAGGGGGTACCAGCAATACGGGGAACGACAGAACTCGCGAAAAAATGGAACTCGCATAACAGTGCTCATGCTTTAGGCCAGCATAGCCAAACAGACGGGCAGCGTCACAACAGCACAGTATCACCTTAGCGTGGCCAGTGGGATGCGCAGGAGGGCAATTATCAGCCCTTTTTACCCAATTTAGAAACGATTGTAGAAATAATTTACGTTTGTTAATGATTAAATGTAAATGAAAATTATGATTTGTAATGTAATTTAAATGTAAATGATGTAAATGTAAATGTAAAAATGTAAATGTGAATGATTTACTCGCGCGTTCTATCGAAAAAAGGTGGCGATTTCTTCGCCGATAGATCTGAAGTTGTTCTTCACATATCGCCACATATGAATGTAAAGAAATGTGTAAAATCAGTTTAGGATAGGAATACAGAGTGTGTAAAACCGCTAAGAATTTACGGCTTTACAAAGAGGCTGGGAGTGTAGTGTGGTCTTTCGGTATATCCAGGTTAATATTGTCATGTTTGTGCAGACGTTGCATGCGAGCTGATGAAGGAAGGGTTTGGGCTGGGATCTCCAGTGAGCGTACAAGCTGGTTGCTTGATTGGGGAACGATAGGCTCTACGTACGTGATGCTTTGAGATACAAAGTAACCAAACCTATCCGTGTTGGGTGAAAATAATTAACATGTGTGGCAGAAAATGTCATAACGCATGCAGACGAGGACAGGAAAACAGAGACACCACAGAGCGCTGTTAGAGACTCGTCGGCATGCGCTATGAATAGTTCAATGCAGCACAAACACCCGCGGATCTGTACTAATAACCTGTTAACTTTGTCGATAGCACGGTAGAAGTGTGCGATAATAAAACCGGTTTGGGGGCTGTCAGGTAAAATAAATTCAATGTCAACAAACTTGCACTTGATACATTATAGAAATTTATTATTAGACCTGCTGTTATTTAAAAAAAATGGAATACAAGTTCAATAACGTCTGCCTAAAAGCTTGATAAATGAGTCAGAAAGTGCGGATAGCAAGTGATGTATTGCGTCCATGCAAAAGGAAACGCTGGTTGTAATGTTAGCTTTTAGCGTTGAATATTTGTCCTGTAGTGATGTTCGCAGTCTTCCCATTCGAAAGGATGTGACTCTCACGTGTGGACATTGCAATCAGGAATTCTAGGACTTTACTGATAAGGACTTCGCACAATGTCCTGTCTTTTTAATATGTTGAAGTCAAGTTACTTTGCTCGAGCTTGTACGGGCAAAACAATTCTTCGCAACAGGGATGGTAACTCTTCAATCCTTAATTTTGTACCGACTTTAACTGTCAAACATTTTTAATGCAATTTCACCTTAGTGACGCATAGCGAACCTGCATCGTCGCTTCCTGAACCCGTCCCAGCTTTCGTTCTTGAATAGGTCAGACGGATAAATTACCGCGAACGCGCCGCGCTGTAACGTAGGCCGCACACTGATAATTTCCTTAGGGTGCACGCAACACCGTTGGGGAGCAGTCGTAATCCGTCCTGGGGATAAGAGGCGGGGGGTGGAGGAGGCTTTTCCCACCCGAGTATATGTGTTTATTAATGGCGGTTCGGGTTTCGTGCCAACCTGCACTTCTCGCTGATTGCTTGCAGGTTTATATACCGCTATTCGACCGCTCCTTCTCTTTGTGTCCAACTCGCGCCAGTTTCTGCACGCGAGGATTAGCTGGCCGGCTGCAGAGGTTTCCACTGTGACTGATGTCGGCGACATGTTGATGGCGGCGAACAACGCAATAATCTTGCACGCCACATCTGCGGTACTTGATGGCAGGGGAAGTAATGTGGGCGGTGACAGAATACGTGCGTGCTGCGTTGCAGAAATCTTAGTTTTTATTTCGAATGCCACCAATCGCGCACGCTATTGAGGAATTTAGAAGAGAGGGTTCGAATCTAGTGTAACAATAAACGTCGGCGTAATTCCCGGAAGGCTTTTTTTTGTGCACCTGACACAACTTTGCCGACACAGCGACCAAAAATAGTATATTTTGGTTGTTGTGCCAGAAAATATGTAACGGTTGACTTCATAGATTGTTACCAATATGTTCACCTTCTGGTAATTCCTGTGTGTAATATAGGCTCTGGTTGAAATCGTGTTAATTTAGTGGTACGTTCATTCACCTTACTTCCGGAAGTCAAGTCATCGCAGCGGTGAATTGCAAAGAACTTTAGAGGTCGGAAATTACTAAAAAATGTACATCTCTAAATAGAAGACACGGACTAAGTTATCAACTGAATTACTGATGAGCTCCGAACTCAAAGTGCGGGTCCCACTAATTTGGGTTTTGCGTGTTGTTATTTTCTTTATATAGCTATGTCAATACTCTGAATGCTCCCAAAAGCGTTGTAGAGAAGAGTGATTATTCTTATACAAAGTGTAATTTTGACACCTGGAACAATTACAGATTGCCGTTGCTGGTGAATGAGACGGAAACAAAAACTATAAAACACCCACCGAGCAAGCGAGATTGTTCACACAAAGCCTTTCCGATAGCAACAGGAATCATTCGCTGACGCTGTTATATGCATCATTACATATTCGTATTATTCTGCACTCGAAGAGGTCTCCTCTAATAAGGCATCTACTTAACATCTAAACATTCCTGGCAAACTCACATGAACCATATCCTTAACAAAGCCAACCCCACGCTTGGTCACCTCAGTCGCAATTTCTCAAAGGCCTCATGTAACATAAAGCTACCTCTTTACAAAACACTGATACGCCCTAAGCTTGAATAGGCCTCTTGTGTATGGGATCCTGAAGTTGAATAGCTGAAAAATGCAATAGAATCTGTTCAAAACCGTAGTGCACGTTTTGTTCTTGCTAAGTACTCTCGTAGAGCAAGTTTAACATCTATAAAGGGTACCTTAAACCTTCCTCTCTTCTCACGCAGTAGGAAACTAGCAGGATTAGTACTATTGGACAAAATTTACTATTACAATCCGGAATTAAGAGGTCACCTTTTCCTGCACCTTCATATATGTCGTTTCAAATGGATCACCCCCATAAATTGTTCCTTCTACAGTGCCGCTCGAATTTATTTTCTACCTATTTATTCAAAAAACCACCAAAGAATGAACACCCCCCCCCCCGCCTATGCTACAGAATAACCGATTTGTCTGCCTTTAAAAGTTCCATAGAAAAACACTTTCCATAATCCGAGTTTTTATTTTGGTTTTTATGTCGTTTTCTGTATTATTATTAACTCCACTCCCATTCTGTAATTCTTTTAAGCCACGAAGGTACAATACTAGAAATGAAATGAAATGCATGAAAAAAAAAACGGGAGTTAGACTAGAATAGAATTGAATAGAACTTTATCGTTGTTGTTACAGAAGGGTATATCCCAAGAATACCGGAAAGGAGGGCTGTTGGTGTCCTCAACACTTCTGGCTTGAGGTCAACCGTAATCTTTACGAACCACAGAAAGTTGGCGCATCTGAGGGGACGTAGTGGTGCAAAGTGCGCAGTACCGGAAACAAGGAGGGCATCGCCCACCAGATTCCGGGGTTTTCAGGAAGGCAAGCTGTGGAGTGGAGGAGGACAAGGTTGCCGCACTTTCTCCGGTGCCTCTGCGTGCCAAAAGTTGGCCGTTGTTTCCGAGCGTAGATGGTTCATGCTTGCGGACTACGCGTTGCGTGCCTCATCTGTACCCCCACGCGTGAACATCGATTATGCAGGCTTGTCGAGGCTGTGGGCCGGCCGCATTCTTGACTGAAATATCACGGTCTTCAGCGCTACTTTGAGCTCACTTGTGCCTATGGAGAGGAAGGTTCTCCAGGCGCGCATTTTGCTCGCAGCCAGTGCACGCTGTGTGATATTCTTCAGCCACGTCCTGGCGCTATTATTTACCAAATACGGGAGTTGTTTTTTCATGAGGCGTAAGTAACGCTCAGGTGAACTATCGTCTGTTTTCAATTAGAAGTACTTGTTTGCAAAGACACAAAAATGGTGGGCGTCGATTTTTGGTTTGGTTTTAATTTAGAGACGATTCCACCTCATTGGCACAGAAAAATTTGAAAAAAAGAAATTCTATGCCTTTTTAGTGACCGCAAACATAAGGAGTTCGTAAGGAACACAATCACTGAAACACAGTACTGCGGACGTTGTTGACAGTTGCCAAAATTGCCTAATAAAAGAAAACTGTAATATGTTTTTATAATTGCCCAACAAGAAAAAGTTTCGTCGCTCTTTAGCCCCGCAAAACATTTTTCAGTATTTATCAAACTGAAATATGTTCAGAGGGTAGCGGACAAACCCATTCATTGCTTAAATTTAATGATGGTAACAAAGTGCACCAGAAACACATTATTGCTCTAGGGCCATAAAATAAGTGAACAACTTCTCCGGAAGGTATTTTTCTCTTGATGAGTCGGTGCATTGTTTGAGCGCTTCCGTGAGTTCTTTCAAGCGATATAGCTGCTATTAGCTACCTTGCTTTCAGTTGCAGCAAAAAAATTAGATAAATAAATAAATAAATAAATAAAAAATATCCTCCCTTAATAAGATAGCCTCCTTAAAGGCCTCTGATGTTGTTCCTAAGAAACGTCAAGGCGAAAGCCAGTGTGGGTATGCATTCATTGAGCACAGGTAAGTCTAATGGCATAGCACGAGACAGGAATCTGTTTCTATACGTTCCATTATGACTAACAGCGCAAAAACTGTATGATTACATAAAAAGGAAATAGGCAAACAAGAAAACACGCCAGCGTATACCTTGAATACGTTGGCGTGACGCGTAGGAGCATTGTTACGTGTGTGCTCTCTCAAGAGGCGATATTTTGACGCCTACCAGCAGCGTCGTCAAAACGTGTTATATAAATGAATGTTTTATATAAGAGACTGCTGCTCTTCAAAAAGTTGACGACGTGACTGCTTCATACAAGATAATTTAATGGCTGAGTAAAGGGTATGGATAACTTGACTAGACCTTTTGCCGAATTGCTAAAAACAACGTGGTGCTTGACGCGCTAAAAAGTGTACCCTGCGCTCAGGGTAAGACCGACATATTTCAGGCTGTGGAGGTTGGAACGACGCAACTTAGGCAGTAGACTTGGCACCAAATCATTGAAAAAAGGGAGCCACCAGGATGCGAAAGACTGAAAAGCAGAAGCAGCCAAAAAAATTGGAGAAATACGTCAGCCAAAGTGGAACCGTCGACGTAGACGTGGCCAACCTCTTAATCTAAAGCGGCCGAGAAAACTAACACAATTGTTATATCAGTGTCGTGGTAAGCAAGCCATAAGCTGCTACATGACCATAAGGCTGACGACGATAAGCAATTTTTCTTTCAGAAAACCCGGCAGAGGGCCTACCAGTTTTCTGCATCAACAAACCTCCGCTTTTCATGACCATCAACAAAAAAAGAGAAAAGAATAAGCAGTTCGTATAGGTTGCCGATTGAAAAACAATTCCCCTCCCCCCCACCCCCGTCTAATGACGACGATGGTTGAAAAGCGCGAAAGTTTTTTGTATACGATTCAAATAACGAAGTGACAAAGTCAAAGCATGAATGAATCCAGTGGAGTGACCGCTAAGGGTTCGTTAAGTTGAATGAAGACACGAATATTGGATTATGGATATTGCTGTTATTGAATCGAGAAGTTTTCATCCTTTACGCATTCCCACTTGAATCGACGACTTTAACTTGCTCAGTACGGAACTGTGGCCACTGTAGTGAACGGTTAGGGGTTCTAACACTACGCCGCGAAAGAGCTTGTTCGCAAACGTCTTCGGTGTGCGTGGTGTCGGTACGGACTGCCCGCTCCATGTTGACCCTATGGAAATAGCGCTATCGGATAGACGTCGGCGTCATAACGTGCGGTACCTAGGTTCGACAGCTGCCCCGGCAAACGGTTGTTTTTTCTAGATTCTTTTGCTTTGTGTTGGCTTTTCTACAGTGAGTTTTCCGTACACCATCAAAGACGCGAGAAAAGCTGCGCTATAATGCTAGCCAGGAAGACGCTAAATTGAACAAGAATTTGAAATCGACACTCCCGACGGCTTAGCCAAAAATGGCAAGGATTGCTGCGAATGTTCACCTGCAGTTCAACTCCCTGCTGAACGTTGCGGCCACGCCTACCATGACTACATCTAACCCTTGGACAACACTCCCTGAAGCTCGTTCGGCTAGCTCGCCGTCGGTAGAACAACATGTGGGCCTCAGTCGATAAAGTCACCTCTGCAGGCCATTCGTATTTCCACGGCCACGGGGGGAAAGGCCCATCCAACGGCCGTCTCTTGTGTTGCCCATAAAGGCATCAACTGTCTGACAATTTCGCATTACACTAGACCAAAGGTGAAGCACGAGATTTCGTTCTCTCATGGGTTGAATGCCGCCATTTCTTGAACGCACACAGCGCATCTTTTAAAATTTTGGAAACTCTTTGAATTGTTTTGAAGAACAGCTAAAAAATCGCTAAAAAAACATCGTGGTTCGGCTTCCGTAGCTCAATGGCTGAAGCGACTGGATGTGCCGATCGAGTTGGCATGGTTCGGTCTCCAGCAGTGCACAACTTTTACGGCACGTCGGTTTAGGCTTCGGGTGCCGCCGTATAGCGTTAGCAGACACAATAGCAAGAAAAACGCCTGAGGACAGGTGAGAATCCGCCCCGGGAAGAGCACCCGGCGTCGGCAAGCTCCATTTTCGAGAACGTGCGGTCCAGCGTTCGTGGCTAGATCGCTCGCGCGCTGTTCTACTCGTCAGTTCAAGTGCAGTCGCGCCTGAAATGGGTAGCACAGACGCAGAGTTCGTGCTGCAGAACCCCAGCTCGCGAAGCGTTTAGCCGCGGTTTCTATCGCGAGCGAACTCAGCTAACAAGACTATTCAACACACACTCCGGATATTACCTATGGCGATTTGGTAAAGCCATCCCGAAATATTTGATTTCGCCGAAGTCTCATATACCTCGGAGATCTTTCCATCGCCCTCATAAGACGTACATACTCAGTACTGGGAATCACACCGGCAACATAGTACCTTACCAATACACCAACGGTGCAAACTTACAAAGACTCACCCTGCCGTTACTTTCGCTGTCTTAATTACCTGAAAACTTTGTCAGTTCAGCGAACTGTACAATGGACCAATACAGACCGAACTTTCCGCCATGATAAAAATACAGTCGCCGTTCGGTCGTAGGGATTTGGTCAATTCACGAAAACATTTTATGAGATGCAAGTGAGCGACACTGCTGGCAAAGCTGAAATCGGTAGTGTGACATTTCATAACGTACACATATATTGCGGCAACAGTAGTCGGTTGGCAAGCCTTGAAGCCTAAATGAATCTCAGGCCTCGCCAAACCTAAATGTGTATGGAAGCACCTAGTTACCCACGTGTACAAAAATGTGGGCTTGTAATGCAAGCCCTCCCCCGTTGTCTGCAAAGCCGGTAATTCCACAGGATTGAATCGCATGGCGACTTTCGTCCTGCTTTGGGATTAGCCAAACAGCATGAGGTCTGCCCCAGCTAAACTAAAATGGAAACACGGTCGCTCGAGTGCACCAGAAGCAGACCTTGCATTAAGCATCCTTCGTCCATTTACAGCTCACGGCACAATGAAGAGTTGGGCGAGTTGGAGTGGTAACTCATAGAAAAAGCGCAGAAAGAGCAACACAGAATAGAAACAAAACAGACATACGTGCTCTCAAAAACTGGCAACTCAATTAAAAAAACAAATTTATGGTGGAGTTGGCCGCATAATTGATACTTTTCAATAAAAAAATCGCAGCATCACCACTCTGTGGAGGATGGCGAGGGTGCGGAGTACGGGGACTCGAAATGACATCCGAGTTGCTCCGCGAGTGACATCTGATTTGCGCCCCGACTGTCATTTGATTTTAGTCGCTTTACCTCCGCTTGCCGCGCATTCGTATTCGGGGAAGCTCTCTGTCTTCATAGACTTTCAGCAGCAGCGTGACGCTTCTTACGTTCGTTTCCGTCCATGGCAGGAAGAGGGTGTGTGATTTCCGGAACCCGCTTATATACTGGGTGCACCGCGGCGCCATCTCGTGTTTACGCGGAGCGCCATCTACCGTAGTTTGATGGAGTCACTGTGTCATACAAATTGATCACACCTGACCACACCGATATTTTCGCGCGTTTTCTCGATGCTGGGTCATGTTCGTGCCTGTTTTCGTGTGTTTTGGAGTGTTGCTGTACCCTTTTAGTTAGTGTCCGCACAGAGTTTCGCTTGACGGTGGTGTGCGCACTGATGGACGTGGACGGACATTGGGAAGCCATAATGTACTCCGCACCGTTACAGGCGAGGGAGTAAGCCATTTGACTCTCTGGTACTAACTCGCCATCGTAGCCCAATGCGTAAGACGAGTGACAGTAACTTTGTCTGGTCTACCAGACACAGGCTCGAATCCTGCCGGTGCCTGTGTGGTTTTTTGCGATTTTAAATGCTATGCCCACGGAAGCGGACGGATATTGGGAGGCCCTAAGGTGCTCTGCACCTAAAAGTAAAGCATGCAAGGCAATATAACGACACCGGTCGTCACGGGAACGCCAACAGCGGGATCCTGCAGATTGAGCGATTTGTGGATTCCGCAAAGTAAGATGTTCATTTAGTTTGTTCGTACATTGTCAGCAAAAAAACGGCAGCAAGATGAAAAGCAACCAAATGAATCTGCCACTGTGGTATTTCCCCTTTAGTCTTGTCACAGTTGACCGCCGTTTTTTATTCAGAAATGTGTGGCGTGCCCATATTGACCCTACCCGGCTGATATGACAAGCTTCGAATGCCTGTATCGGCGTCTTGCCCCTGTGCTTGTATGGTACGGTTGTTTTCTTGAAGGTAGGCTTCCAGACGCACTTTTTGCGCTCTTTTAGTCCCAGGCCAGTTGCATGGAAGCCTGCGCACCAACGAACTGTTGTGCTCACGTCGGCGTATGTTAAAGAATCAACCGCGTTGTCCTATATATGTGTTAAGACGTTGGCGGCACACAATACATGACTGTTTGTGCGCGAGCAACTTACGGATTTTTGTGTTTCACTTGGCAGCGCCTCTTGTCAAGCTGTTCCGAGTTATCAATTACACTTCCACCCGCGAAACCAATCTGTCGAACCTCTCGGTCTGTGGATAATACAACGTTCACTCACTGTAGTGAACCCTTTATCATGATGCCATGTGACAGGCAATGAACATACCTAATCACTTCCACGTATTTCCTTCGCGGTGATTCGGGGTTTGAAAAAACAGCTTCATTATTGGATGGTACGTCCGATTTCTTCGAACGCGGGGCCAATAGAATCAGCAGCAAACGCTGCATCTTTTTGCCTTTTCGCTGCGCGTCAAAATTTCCGCGCACCCAACTTATCGAGCGCTGCACATGAGCAAGCCCAAGCTCTTCTTTTCCTACCCAGCCGGCAGTGTACTCAGCCATAGTAAGAGAAAGCACAGCGCCAAAGAGATACGGAGTACCCTGCCATGCTCACGTATTTGCAGGTACACGTGGGCGCCATAGTCGTGGAAAACCCCTTTTGTTCCCCGCTCGTTGGTCAACGTCTTCATTTTACGACAAGAAAGTATGTATACCTATTCAGTTCGTATTTTTGGCATTTGGTATCATTATAACTTATGGCCGCATAGCGAGCTGATGACTATTGCAATAGAGTGGCTATGTTGTAATGAAAAAAAATGATTCATTGTGACGTTTACGCGCCCAGCTATACCTGGCAAATGAGCCGCGCCGTAGTAGAGAACTGCGGATTAATTTCACCACCTTTGAATTTTTCACGTGCGCCGAAATCTCGACACACTGGCGTTTTCGCTTTTAGCCTCAGTCTAAATGCCTCAGTCACCGAGCCACTGCGGCGGCTTTGAAGAAGTGAACGTTGCGGTGACGTGTGACGTTTCTGAGGGAATTTATCTGATGTTTTATTGTTTCAACTCATCAGCCCATATGTCGGATGGGAAATCACTACGTATGTGCACAAATGTGGGGTAAGTATTGGCTGAAAGAAAGCACCGGTGTTAAGGAGCATAATTCTGGCGAATGTGCACAAGGTGTTTAACGTGGCTTGGAAGGGCTTGCGGAAAAAGTGTACAGACATGGAGAGGACAACTTGGCTTTGGTTCACGCTGCCACCTAGGACCTAACTCATCAGGACTTCCTGAAGATGTTTTCAAAAACAGTAATTGGCTGTCATTTTTATACGATGTGCCACAAAAAATGTAGCTGTGATTTCCGGACGTGCATGCATCTTTTGAAGACAAGCGCGTGTGTTGGATAAACCTTTTTCAACCACTAAACCGCTTTTTGACTATCGCTTAATATTCTCCCGGCGGTTTATGAAAGGCATCGCTTGGACGTTCTTGCGTTCAGCACTCGGTAAGTTGTGCAGGCACTTCACAGGCGGCAGTTCTGTATCCTAGGTAAAGAAACCAAAAGGGCGATGTTTCCTATGATGCCATCCCCACCATGCACGATAAAAGACGCACTCTGATGTAAATTTATGAGAATATTTGGTTAACTGATAATCATAATTCCCTGCATGTTTTTGGATGACAACTGAAACAATAAGGCTTGGTGCAGATTCGGCGAGAACGTTACTTTTCCCGTCGCATGAAATATTGGCCAGATTTTTTCCGCGGTTGGCCAAATAATTGGCATGCCCGGGCAGCACGGCAACACAAGCTTCCAAGCGTGACATGCAAAGGAAAGTAGTGCGGGTCTTGTGGAGAATCAGTCATGTATTTCCTTCCGCTAACATGTGGAAAGGTGTGCATTGCTGAACCCGCCAGTTGGTTAACATATGCCTACGCAAATACAACGGTTTGTTATTTTGGGGCTATTCACGCACCTGACCTTACACCGTAAGAACTGCAATGAGGTGGTTAGAAGCCTGAGTTCGCGAAAAAAGGTGTATTCAAGCCCAATGACAAGGCACAGATATCGCTAGTCAGAACTTTTAAAATCAGATGGGGATGCTCTGAGGGTGTAAACCACCCATCGGCCAAACTAGAGGACGACGAGGTGGCGTTACTACGCTACACTACATCATCACTACACCTGTAGTGACGATGTCCCGTACACTTCTTTATTTTTTGTGGGGATATGTTTGAGTTATAGGGCCAACTTGAATCCAAATTTCTCTTTTAAAAAATTAAGTACCCAGTTGATGATAGCGCGTCGTCTTGTTTTTGCTAGTCTATGTCGTCTTTCCCGTGCTTTATTTATTATGCTTACTGCAGCTTAGCAAGAATTCTGACTGTTGCTGAAAATTGAGTTCGCCTTTTGAAGAAGTCGCCCAATTTTATAGCAGGGGGCGTAATACTCAATTTCTGGGAGCTCGGTCTGCCGTCTTGTATCAAAAAAACATGACCAGCTCAGTACCAGAACAAGCCCTAATACAACAAGCTCTGGACGCGGCTCGGGATTGCGACCTCCTTGAGAAATGATTCTGAACACACTCTTGTGCAAAATAAAGTTTATTCCTCGAGCCCCTTATCGGCTCAAATAAATGCTTGTATCATAACCCTTGCATTTGTGTTATGTCGTCAAGTGGTGCTTGAACATGTTGAATTGCAGTGACTACACCGTCCTGGGTGACTGACAATTTGAAATCTGTAGCAACTTTGGACCTTTTTGAAGCCACCGTATTTCTAGAGCCACCTCCAAATCTAATCAAATGTATTTTTAACGTCACCTAAAATGCTTTATGATAACAAATTCACAAACATTTGGCAAATACTGATACATTATAACCTCCCATCATCAAAGTGTTGAATAGTAGGGGCGTGGTACGTGCATTGTGGTATGTGGAACGGAGTACGTATTGATAGCGGCGTAAATAAAGAAAAACAGTCAAGGATTACCCAAGGGCACCACAAAAAAAGCAGGAAATACGCACTCGATGTGATTTACTCGGGTCTATGCCTTAATAATACTAGCCTAAATTACGGTCCTTGTGTAAAAATGGTCCAGGTTTAATAATTTTAAACGTATTCATCACGAGCGAGAAGCGCACTTTCACTATGCATTCACGACGAGACCGTGCACACTGTGTTTTGCGAAAGTCTGCCTTTGCTCGACCTTTCGCAGCCACCCATCTTCCTATAATATGGTACTAGAGGTAGCACCCGCTTACGCCCAGTTGACCCACTATACTAAGCACACAAATTGGTATAACAATCAATCAATCAATCAATCAATCAATCAATCAATCAATCAATCAATCAATCAATCAATCAATCAATCAATCAATCAATCAATCAATCAATCAATAAAAAAATCTTTATACTAGAAACAAACTGGAAAGGCTTCCAGGGCTAAAAGCTGTGTTACACAGCTTGACGGGGCTCCAGAGGCCATGTACGCGACACTGGACAAAGATAAATTATGGAACACAGCAATTAATATTGACACTGCAGTTGAACCAAACACTTACATTGTAACAATACGAAAAATGACAGCAACACCAATTTTACGCACGTTAACATACACACGATCTATTTGTATAAACAGGATAGCCCAGGTCTCAACGAATGGAGTCCTCCAAGTTCACAAAGCATTCGCGCAGACTCCTAAGTGAACTTATAAGCCCACCTGTATGCATTTAAAATAAATTTAAGATTGCACAGAAGCATTCCCATAGTTTGTTTGAAAGCGAGGTATCATTCAGATATCTGCGTTTCGTGTGTGTACAAAATGAGTGTGTTGTTTACAGGATGCCACAGTAGTTACAAAATCCCGCTATATGCCAGATGAGAAATAGTATAAAAGTAGTAAGCGGAAAAAGTACATTTTACCAGCAGGAATAACATTAAAAGTGCCACATTAATTTAGCGTTTGGAACAAATATGGAGCGTTTGCAATATGGCGGATATTTTTTTTCTGCAACATGATAATTTTTGTCAGATTTGCCTGAGAAGTTGTTGACCAAACTAAGCTGCAATGATCAAGATGCGAAGCAAACAGAACATGACATACGTTAAGTTTCACTTGAAGAGGAAGGAATGATCGAAGTCTTGACAACGCTCCTGTTGCAGAGGAACGTTTTTTCCAGAGGATTGATGTGTGAGAGTCCCAGCTGAGGCTTGACGAAAAAGTCACACCCAACATTTTATGTGATTCAACAATTGCAATGTCCTGCCCTTCATACATGATGACACTTTGGGTTTGGCCCGCCTTCTTTATTGCACGAAAAATGACTTTTCTTGAGCGGTTGATCGTGATGTGATTAGAGTTTGACCTTATATGAAACTTATGAAGACTGTCATTACAATTTTTAATTAGAACGTCTACGTCAGGTCCTCAGAGCAATAGAGAACTATCATCAGCATACATAATAAACTTCACAGTTTTGTCGATTGTAACGATGTCATTGATATATTTGCTAAAGAGCCAGGGGCCTAACACGCTGCCTTGTGGTACGCCACATGGAACCGGTAAAAGAGTAGACCGGTCGCTGCCTATACAAACACACTGCGTTCTTCCGTGCAAATATGATTGTAGCAAAGATGAAGAAACACCACGAATACAATAGTGAGCCAGCTTACTATGACGAATTTTGTGATCAAGGCAATCGAACTCTTTTCTGAAATCCATAAATAAGCCCAACGTAAGAAAGTTTTTAAATGCAGAGCATTTCAGTAACTCACGATGCCACCCGCGTTGACGTCCGTCGTAGTCCGCACCGTCGTTTTCCGCACCTCTCCCCCTACAGTATGTAAAAAAATATACTATCCGGCGCCTGGTTTCGATCCCTCGACCCTGCGGGCGGAACGCAATGTACATGGTGCTCTACCCACTGCGCCACAAAGCCGACACAGAAGGGGAGGCTACGAACGCGCCTTACATCCTAGACTCATTCAAACTACGTCAAGAAGCTGCTGATACAACGCATTCACTACCACGAACTCCCCAAACACTAAACGTTTACGCAATACACCCCCCCCCCTATGCGACGCATTTACTCGAGTCCCCCTCGCGGGGAGATGGGCCCAATTTTTTTCTATGTCTTGCTGTATTGTTTCTTAACCGGAAGAAAGGCATTTTCGGTCGACTTGCCTTTGCGGAAACCCAACTGGGCGTCGGTTAAAATGTCGTTTTTATCTAAAAAGTTTATTATTCTCGAAAAAATAACTTTTTCTAAGCCTTCGAAAAATAGGAATAACTTATATAGGCCGATAGTTAGGTGGCATATTTCTATCTCCCCCTTTATACAAGACTGATATTCGGGACTTCTTCGTCGCTGTTGGATTTTCGCCTTGTTCAATAATTAGATTAACAATGTGAGAAAGAGTGGCGGCAATGTGCTCTATAACGTGTTTTAGCGGTGCTATTTGTTCTTTATAATGTCAAGAGCCTTGCTATTCTTAAGGCACGTGAAAGTTCGGCAGACCTCCATTTCGTTTGTCGGATCAAGAAATAAGCTACCAGCAGGAATAGGGCATACCATTTCTGGCAGGGGCAGATTTTAGTTACGAGGGTTATTTGAAACAAAATGCAGATTCAAGTGGTCTCAAAGCCCTTTACCTGTTAGCAGATTTACATTAGGTATTATATTTCCTGGCGCTTTACTTGTGTTTTTACGGCCCAAAATGCTAAATACCATGTTCCAAACTACATGGGGCCGTTGTGACCCGATATTAGAAAACGATTCTTTATAGTTACCTATTTTAGCATGTTTGAGTTTAGCATTGAATCGGTTTCTAAGCATCTTGAATTCTTTAAGTGTTTCGAGTATTCGTTTGCGTAACAATGCATGAAAAAGGCGGTTTTTCTTTTTATCCTTTCTAAGTGAAACCGTGTCCCCCATGTGTTTCTTGTTTTTTTGCATGGTGTCAAAGTTCTAAACGGGAAATGTGCGAGGTATATGTAAGTAAATTTTTCTATGAATAAGGAGTATGCATTACTCGCATTTTCCTGATTCATAATACAAGACCAGTCATGAGAGCTAATGGTGATTTTAATGCGCTCTAAAGCCTGATCGGAAATAAACTGCGTGTTAACAGTATCTGTACGATGCTCTCTATTTACTGCACCAGAGTAAAGCATAAAACCTGCAGAGTGGTCACTAATGTCTGACACAATTGTTCCAGCATCGGGAACCGTGTGCAGATTAGTATTTAAGAGGTCGAGAGCCGATGACGTTGAGGTAGTCATGCGGGTGGGGGAATTGATGATATCACAAATCCACTCGATTCTATACAGGTTGTAAAATCGTGTACAGCGGGGCGGTTGTCGAGGACATTTATGTTGAAGTCTCCCCCGCAGGTGTACCTAAAAGTGTTTAAACAAGTGTAATTTAAGAAAGTTTCCAGAAAGCAATAAAGCGAGCAATATTTTCATCGGGAGCGTGATACACTACTGAAACAATTTCTTGATTGCACTCAAGTGTAAATATCTTATAGTCACAGGTAGATTCACAGAAATCACATAGAAGTTCGAAGTGACGGCAGGCTTCTACATAAACTGCTACACCACCACCTCGACGCTTTGGGCGATTGATGAAGAAATGCTTGTAACCGTCAAGATGCAACATTGCGCGGTCGTCACGATACCATGTTTCGGTAAACATAATAATTTTAAATTGGAATAAAATTTGGCTCAGGAACTGTGCAATGCTACCTTGTTTGTTCAGCGCGGAACGCGTATTAAGGTGTAGGACAGAGTAACTCGATGATTGCCGGGTGTGGACAGATTTGGGAAGGGCGAGTTCGTGATAGCGCATACTTGGGAGAGGGCTTTTACTGGGCTGGGAGTCGTAAATCTACTTTAGACATATCTTTGCGAGGTCATTTTCGTCTCTGATCACAACGGAATCTAAGTTTTCATATTGTCTCGCAGATATCCTGCCATTGTGCGATCACGCAGACTTCCATCCACGTTCATACTTACGCTTCGTGGCCATTCCCAACAGCCTTTTCAGCGTTGGACAGAGGTGCTCGTTAACGAAAACGGGGGCCGAATCATTGAGTCCGATGTTGCTGTTCGTCAGCCTTGTCTTCTTTGCCTTCTTCAGTATGGTCCCTAGAAATATGTGCTAGTCTGCCGTCCGCCGGCCGCGAAGGGGGCTCCTCCGTGATGCATGCAGCGGCGGCGCTGCAGTCAATCGGAGCGCGGTGGCCGGCCGGCGCGATGGGCAGCGGCGGACGGCGCTCTGCCGCACCGCTGCCGCCTTCGTAGTTCTGCCCTATTTCTGGGCGGGTTCAGCCCATTTTAACTGCCCCTTTTCGAACCCTATCCGTTTCTGTCGACAAACCAGATTAGCCAAATAAGTTGGTTCTTACCAGTACGAAGAGTTTTAACCGAAGCATGAAGTGACAGGAGTACGTTTTCGCGTATTATGAAGGATCGAGCCTTGTAAAAACCGCGGAATCGTGTCGCTACGCTAGCCCCCGAGTATGTGTCGAACCGATTTCGACACATACTCGGGGGCTTCGGGAACACTTCCGGCACGACACCGTTTTCCAGCTTGGAAACATCATGCGGGACTTAAGCTGCATTACCAAGCAAGCAACCGTTCTTTGTGAATACCCCGCCGTTGTTAACTGATGGATTAGTCAGCGCGTGAAAATGTGTGTGGTGTGTGGCGGCGCTCCGCTTTTTTCTATGGCTCTTTGGAACCGTCTTTCTTTGCAAGTTTCCCAAGATGTTGTCCCCTGTACGTGTATGTAAATAAAGCAGCTCGAACCGATGCCTCCTGACCTTTCGCATCGTTGATCTGGAGGCCCTTAAGCGCACGTCTTCGCGGCCCCCTCAGTTACGTCCAGTCAGCTGGGAATCTGTTAAATGTAAATGCCAAATAAAAAAACAAGACGTGTGCACATGCATACGAAGTTTTATCACCTTCAGTCATCAGATACAGTGATTTCTCCATAACTCGAATTCTGATTTCTCGAAATATCGGTTAAGTCGAAACCTTTTTTTGCCGTGTCTATACCTGCCATATAGGCGACATTTTCCACCCTTTGTCTCAAAACGTCTTTTCGGTGATCACGGATATCTCGAAATGTTGACAAAGAGGACTCAATGCAGCATCCGCTGCAGGCAGCTGAGCTCTCGGTTAAAGCTCAGCTCCCATTACGCGCCGAACACCGTCGCGAACGGCAAATTTGCGCGGGGTACGCACTGTTCGCGTCCGATGTCCCGTTAGTGGAGTGCTGTCCAACGCCTACATCGTTGATATAGCTGAGGAAGACGCTTCTGATCATGTGGACGACGACGTGTCTCAAGAAGTGCCAAAAACGGAAAGAACAAGAAAAACATATGCTTTGCCTGCTTCACAGAAAGATAAAATATAGCGTTCGCGACCAACAGTTGATGCGGCATTGAGAAGCTCGAGAGCATTTTTTTGGGACCAGATGCGAAGGCGAAACAGGCGAGCATCACGCAGTTCTTTTTCCGCAATACCTAAAAAAAATGTTATTTTTCTGCAAATTATTTTGCCTGTATTCCGGAAGCGTCCCTGTGCATTGGAGCGTTTGTTACCAGCACTAGTTCTTATTCCAGTGATCTGGCCATACATTTTTCGCATTTCGCTTAACCCAACACTCCGCTTACCTCGAAATTTTCAAAACTTTGGGTACTATCAAACCTCTTTTGCATGCCTGTAATTTTCGTGAATACCACGATTTGAAACATTCGCCAGCATCGGGCACATGAAACTGATTTCTAATAACACCCGGCTGCAAATCAGTAACTTCGCTTGCATTCCTCATTGCACAGGTTCTTTTTGATCACCCGCACACTCGGAGTGAATTGCGAGACGCATGCGGGGAAAGCAAAACGGGAGAATATTTGTGTTATGGCCAATCATTATAATCGCGGCTGTTTGAAACCAAGGGGTAAAAATATTGAGGTTTATTTATACTGTCATGACCATATATACCTTGCTTTATCTCCCCTCCCCCCGCACTCTGCCCAAAGTATATAGGAACAAGTTTTTGCTGGCACAACATTTTACTTAAGCTTTCGCTTTTCTTCTTGTCAGCCTACCAGCCGGCTGCGTGCTTGGCACCGTCAATGACGTTCGGGAATGATCCGGCAGTTTTGATGTGGAATAAACGCAGCTTCTGGTGCCGCAGAGAGCTCTTTTTGAACGGGTTCTCACTGTCTGAACATTGATGGTTGAACGCGAAGCTTTCTTGTGAGCGATTCCTTGTCGTCTAAGTTTTGGCTTTGACTCATTGAGCTTTGACTTTGACTCGCACGCATTTTGGACTTATGATCGCGCCAGATTTGACATCGACCCTTTGCCGTTTGATTTCACGCGAAGAAAGCTTCGTGTTTAACCATCGTTGCGGAGTGGAGGAGTGGATAAGTTTTCTGACTAATTACATGTGCACGTCCATGCACTCCTCTCCAAATCCAAACTGTTTTGACCATGTTGGTATTGCGCAATGAGATAGACGTCGGCTTCATAACGCGATGGAGCCAGCTTCGATTTTGACCACGGGAAGCGTTTTTTTTCCCTCTCACTTTACTCACAAACGTCACCGTCGCCGCCAGAGACAGTTGGCTTTCCTGCAGTGCTTTTTCGAGGCGACATACGCCATCAGTGAGACATAGAAAGCTTCACTTTAATAATGGTTCAAGCGGTGGTAGTGAAATGGTTACGCTGGTTGCTGCGGTTTCATCCTTCGGTCTCACTCGCGAAATTCAGCGGCCGCAAAGAGGCTCCGTAGCCCAATTCGCGAAAAACTCGGGGCGTAAAACTAAAAGGTCTTAGAGTACTATCGTACCTTCAATTGTGAGCTGATGTACCTCGTACCATTCGATTTCACCGCTCTAAGTGGCCGACAAACCCGATGCGCGCTCGCGCTCCGCGGTATAGCGCGCGGCACAGGCCGGCCTGCGGCCGCTCTCGCTCCGGCCGCTCGGGCGCTCCGATTGCTCGCAGCGCCCTCCGCGCAGCGCTGTGCGTGCATCAGCGGCGCGGACACGCCTTCCCATAGAGAAAGCGCGCGGACGGCAGACTAGCACAATTTCTAGGGACCCTATCTTCAGCATCGCGTCATGCTTCGCCCGTGATTTAAACTGAACAATGATAATCGACACGTCGGTATTCCGTGTAGGAACACGATGGCAGGCCACAACGTCCGATTCCGAGATAGGCTCCTGAACATCCGTGCAAATTTTGGAAACAATTTCTATAACGTTCTCTCCGTTAGTTTTGGCAACGCCCTTGATCTCGATGTTCGAGTTACGCGAATATTGCTCTACTTGAAGCACCCTCTTTTCCAGGTCAGCTGCCTTGGACTGCAATGTTGCGCACTCCGCAAGAAGTGCATCATTTCGCTTTTTCAGTTCAGCATTGTTTGCGCGTTCGCGTTTAAGCTCTTTCTGCAACTCCTCGATAGTTTTGTCCGCGAATTCTACGTTTTCACTTATGGTTCGTTGTTCGTTACGAATCTCGCGCATTTCATTCCGAACTTTTCTTCTATTCTACTTATCGTGCTTACTTATATCAATGAGGTAGTTCACAGAGGAGTTGTACACAATTAAGAACTCCTGCCTGTTTTCGATACATCGATCCTCCCGGAGGCTACGGGGAATGGTTTTTTATTCAAACAAAAAATGAACAATTTTTAAGGCTTTTTATTCTCTGAGGGGTCTAATTATTTTAAAAATTCAGCCATACTGAGCTTCGACTATATAATATCAGTGTGCTCCTCATATTTGAAGTGTCTGCAACCATCAGTTCGGCTTGGCGTTCACACCAAATGTTGGGCCAATTCTTTCCGTCATGGTCGTAACTTTAAAAACTCCTGTTCGCACTTTAGGGGTGGCGCAGGGCGAAATTACGCCTTCTCCTAGAAGCAGAAGGCCGAGTCGTGTGTGGACAAGCAAAACATGCATTTCCTTGCTCCTAATGTAGTACTGGACAGGGATGCTACAGACGGCAGTTAGGGACCTCTATGCTGCCGATCCGAATTCGTATCCCGGAACTCGTAGTTTGACGCAGTCGCTGTCATTGCTTTCCGGAATTCAAGTTCGGGCCCCCAAAAATTATGAGCTGTTCGAAGGTCTTGTCGTGGACGTCAGTTTGTTGCAAACAGTCATCAATTTGAACAGATTGTCTGAATTTATATGAGTAACACTTATGAGAAAAAACATCTATACGTACCAAGCATTATTACGTGTGTTGGGAGATGTTTAAAACAACAAATTATGCTCTGAAACGAAGATACGCGCCATGATTGTTGGTTGGTGGAAATCTGATAAGCTACTTTTAGACTCCCCTACAGGGTAACTATATCAGCAACAACCACTTCGATATGCGCACGGGTGAGCAACATAATTACGAATGTGGGAAAACACAATTTCCCCTGATTACGGGAACATCAGCAGAAGGGAAGGTACGAGAGCACATCATGGCTAGTCGGTTATCGAAGAATGACCTGCATAGTCAGTAAATTATAAACAAACACATCTAAGAGCCCCACTAGAAAAAATGTAAACATAAATTTCTTCACCCTGCAGATAGTCACTTCCCAATTTGCGTCCTTCGCTAATCAGCATTATTGTTGGAAGCGGTGTTCTTGGACGGGTTCGTTTCCGTTAGCGCACTACCAAGGCATATTGCGATAAGAGCACTGAACTTCCTGTACCACCCGCCCTCCTAATGATATCTCCCAAAGCATCACTCAAAGTTTGCACCGTCACAATCCACCGCCCCCCTTTCCGAACTACAAAAAACAATTTCGACACATGGCATCCCTCTCCAACTGGCTCCTCTGAAACGTACCTGCAGCACACTCTGTTTCTCTTTTAAATGCAGAGCATTTCAGTAACTCACGATGTCACCCGCGTTGTCCCGTCGTAGTCCGCACCGTCGTTGTCCGCACCCCTCTCCCTAAACCATAAAAAAGAAAATACTATCCGGCGCCAGGTTTCGATCCCTCGACCCTGCGGGCGGAACGCAATGCACATGGTGCTCTACCCACTGCGACACAAAGCCGACACAGAATGGGTCACTACGAATGCGCCTTATATCGTTGACTCATTCAAATTACTGCTGACGAGCGCTCTCTCGTCAGCAGTTGCCACAAGTGCAACAACATTAACGTAACGTAAACTACTTAACATCGTGCGCCCCCCGGAAATGCTCTGCATTTGATCGTGCCCCTCGCGAGGGGGATGTTTCCTCCTGCTCCCCTCTACCTTTGGTTCAAATTTCTCTTGCTACACCGCCACCACACGAGACACATAAACAAACGAAACCGAAATTGAAAGAGAAGTTGCCAATGAACACACCAGATGGCGATAGTTGTCTGTGGAGCACGGGTTTCAGATTTTGCGGGAGATTTGAAATCATCGGACGCAGGCTTCCTTTACGACCCTTAACCTGACGATATCGTATTGTTAAAATTTGTTTCGTAGACAAGCTCGAACGGTGTCATCTGCGTAGTTTCCTGGATAGCATTGTAGTACGTAAACGTGACATACTGTTGGATTTGGTCGCACGTCTTACGTTCAACGCCGACGTACAACATTTTGTAAACTCGCTCCTCTCAAATCAACTCTGCGCGTACAGATTGCTTCTCTGTCGCCAATCCTCTAGGAATGCCAAAGATCAGCGTTATTTCTTGGGTTTAGGCTGCTCCTCCAGATTTGCCACGTGTTTTCTTCCTATCTTCCAAGCTTCATTATTTATATATATGCGCATACGTCGGTGCAACGGGCCGGGCATCTTATGTAACTAAAAGGAAACATTAAAATTACACGTATTTCAGAAACAGACCAATTACAAGTACTGAATGTGAATCTACTGCCTTCTACCCGATTAGCTAAAAGATGTGGTAAAATTAGCTTTGTAACTGATGATGGCAACGTTCAAGGCTGCTGAGCATTCCAAGCGACACTGGATATCAATAACTGAAACATTGCTTAATGGAAAGTTCATGTTGGCTGAACGAACTTCAACGCATGTAAATGCTCGTAATTTTATCCAAAGCAAAGTAAAATCAAGTACACACACACTACTGCTTCATGAGGCCTTTCTGGAGAGCCCGTAGAATAAACTCAAGACTTCAAATTGTAAAGGTAGCTGTGTTAAGTGCCCTTTACGATGCATAGATTGCAGAGGATAGCTTATACTGCCTTTAATTGTTAATTGCCATGTTGCTGCAATATTCACAACCATAATATAAATAGTTGATAAAGTTACACGAAAGCCTTATGTGCGTATATGTAAAGCACAACATTCACAGAATCTGTGTCCATAAAGTAGGAGTGACACATAGGTAAAACTTTTAAATACTCTCACAGCATTATAACATGCACAGATACGTTTGTGCAATTACAGTAGTCAACCGCTGGTTGTAAATATTTTAAGTCAACAATATTTTAGCAATCCATACTGGACAGGAAATGGCAGTTATGAGCTGAACAGAAGGAAGTGAGATACTGAGACGTGACATACATACATGTAAAAATACGGAATACATCGCACGCATGGGCATCCACAGGACTTGAGTAGTAATATCAGCCATATCGGATTGAACGAAAGGTGAAGGTAAAAAGTAATGACAGGAACCATTGCAGCAAATGACAATTCTGCATAGAAGTGAAGCGGAACACGCAAGTAAAAGTATCAAGGGTCAGTCTAAACTAAGCACATACAAGTTTTTCATCAACTGAAACCTAGCACAATATAGCAGGGGCATCCTTGCCCCTCCCAAATAAATCCAGACAGCTATGTCGGCGAAAATCTGCAGCGTGGCAAAAACAAATTTTACCTGCTGTCGAGACATGTTTCAAAGCTAGATCCCGGGGTTTGGTGCTTGGCACTCTCTAGCCTTTCAGGAAAAATTAATTGAGGAGTGAAAATTTATTTGGCCTTGAAGAGCGTGACACGTCGACACAGAACTCCGACGATGAGAGGGAAGAGAATGAGTTGTATTTGCAACGTTACAGTGGTGAACGGTGAAGGGAAAACTTAGCACAAAACAACAACGCAAGAATGAAAGTTGAAGTCCTCGGTTTCCAGCTTATGTGAAAGGGAAAACGTAAACCTCCTCACAGACTTCAGGGGTGTCGTTCAGCGATGTGTGTCGCGGGACGTCGTTGGATCTGACAGTTGTACCCCGATAACAATTTCTGCCATGACGAAGCAGCACAGGCAGTAGCATGCCTGGCTTCGCGGGTGCGGTGATACTTTCTGCGCCATGACCACAAACCACGGCCAGGTGTGGAAGCGAGCCCGGCTAATGGAATTCAAAGTTACCGCCTTCGCAGTGACTGCGCGCCCCCTGCCTGAAACTACGCGAGCAGGATTTCTGTTCTTTTTGTGCTTGCTTTTCCTCCCGCACCTGACGTCATTGCACTGCCACTTTTGTTCACTTACCATCGTAAAAATCATCCCAACGAGTGTTCCTAACTATCTGAATGCGGCCGGAAGCGGTTAATTACGGGTATTTCTCGTCAACTGTACCTGCAGTTTCTTCTGCGCTAAACAACGGGGAGATGTATGAGAAGAGCCCGTGGTTGACGAGTTTCGAACGCTTATGACTATGTAAACAGCTTGGCTTTCGAAGCCTTTGGGTTACGCCGCGACGACAGCCGTTACGATGGGATGCCGTACGGCGTTGCTTGTGTCCAGCGAGAGAAATAGGACGACAAGGCAAGCCCCTAGAGTGCTGTGCACTTAAAGGAGCCATGAAGAGAAAACACAAGTTTGGTTCATTCAAAAGATTGTCTCGTTAGAATCATACTGACACCACTTTTAACGTAAACTTCGCTCAAATAAGCTACATAATTAGGAAAAACGGGAATGGTCATGCGACCCACCAGCTCATTTCCCGCACCAGAACCTATGTCGTCACATGAGCTAAGCTCTGCGATTGGCGGAGGCTGGCAGAAGCAGACGCAAATTAGGTAGAACTTACAAACTAGACGAACGAGCGATTTGCGCCTAAATTTAGGGCACATTCTTTACAAAGCAATAAGAATGATGGGACAAACAGTGGAAGTTACGAAAGCACATGTAAACATAGAAGTACTGATGCGTTCTGCTGTTCGTACTGCGCACAGCATGCTTGGTTTCGCTGCACAGCACTACGGGGCTTGGGGTTTTCTCAGACGACACTGGCCGATTGACGCAAGCAACGGTGTCTTACGTGACCCCATTTGTCGAGCGAGCACTGTTTCAGGGAACGAATATTTTCTCCCAGAACAAAAACAAGCCAGGTTTAAATGTGGGCAAAAACAAACCAAACGCTTGCCACGGTATGGTGGCGCCATCTAGGTTACGGAACGTAAAGAAACGCGGTAACAAACCAACACCGCTGTACAGGGTGGAGACAACCTTCGAACGGTCCCGTGCCGCCGCAATTGGACCAATGGGCTCAGCGCGTTATTCTTTTCGTTTCCCACGAGACCTAGCAACGCGAAACAGACAATATGATTCAAACTTCTTCAGTAAACCGCGTTGCGGTGATAATTTTAGCGCGGTTTTGACACAATGACTTGCTTCGGCGGCGAGCGAGCAACCAAAAATTCCCCCGCATTTCCCCGAGGGGGAGAATGTGAAAGTGCGAATGCACGGTTGTCGGCCCGCTTGCGGCGCTTGCGCTCGGCCCCCGCAGCCCACCGCCTCGCCGCCTTCTCTTCCATCTCTTCCATCGGGTTTGTGGTATCACGTGTACACCACGCAGTTATCAAGCCGCTATAACGCCGCTGAGTCGCCAACGCACGCCGCTGACGACGTAGTTTGAATGCGTTAAAGATATAAGGCGCGTTACTAACACTGATATCAGCGTCGCGTCCGTGGTTTAGTCGGTAGAGCGTCGCGCTTCGGCCGCAAAGTCCTCGGATCGAAACCTGGCGCCGGATGCTCTTTTTTTTTATATAGAGAGGAGGACTGCGTTATAGATATAAGGCGCGTTACTAACACTGATATCAGCGTGGCGTCCGTGGCTTAGTCGGTAGAGCGTCGCGCTGCGGCCGCAAAGTCCTCGGATCGAAACCTGGCGCCGGATGCGTTAAACGCCATCTTTTAATTAGAAGTTGTGTGGTGTTGCGTCGCGGTTCCTTATGAATGGTGGTAATAATCTGCCCAATTTGTCCAAATGGGTTTGGCGAAGAGCGCAAATGGGTTATCTATAGCATGGGCTGTAGAAAAGGAAGCACAGCTAAATCAACGTGTTCCGCAAGAATCCGGGGATAATCGCTGCCTTTTGGGTGTCGCCATTACATTGATTTTTGCATCCTCGGGAGTATTCCTTGTGTAGCATAAACATGCTATAATACTAATTTAACCCTTTTGCACTTACAGAATTACAAAGTGGCCAGCGCCCTTATTTGCGAATGCAGCTGCATTGGTCCCGAATGTGTAAACTGCGCCCCTTTCTTGTTAATGAACCAAAAGTTTACTTTCCTGTTTGGTAGAGTTTGTACTGACGTATTACATATGTTGTATGCAAACCAGAAATGAGCTAGGGCTTCTTAAATACAATTTTTTATGCCGTAAACAGATGAAACCTGTTCCAATCTTTACCGCAACTTCAGTTGCATTTTGCTATTTTAGGCAATTCTATTTTAAGATCAAAGAAGTTTATACTTACCTATTTCCATCAGGACATTTAGAAGCGTTACACCCAATTCTGCTCGCACCGATAACAGAACAAACCGTATCCCAAAACACCGCACAGGACTAGCCCAGGAAACAGAAGACCATCCATAGCGCTGCTTATTGTCTGTCATTCATTCTCTACCTTCCTGCTTTTTTTAAGGCGAAAGCCAAGTTGCCCCATTCTGCACAGTTCGTTCCTCTGGGCTCCACAGTGGTAGCCAAGTGCTACACCATCTTTCCTGCCTCCAGACGTTACCAGAGAAGAAAAAAATGCTTTTCTATTTGTTCCTTTCATCTTGGCATATGCACACTTGGGGTATTGTTCCTGAATGGGGATATTTGATATGCAAGGTGCTCAATTCACAAAATAAACAAAAGGGCACGTGAAACGTAGGAGTTCTAGTTCAACGCGTGCCGGGTTATACAGTAACATGATGGCGCATTAACGAAACAGGTGAGCAGAGACACATCTCCCATGCAGAAATAAGCTATTTTTCATAGAAGTTCCACGTACCAACCAGCCCTTCAACAAACCTATCTGCAATTTAATTGTCTTGTATCCAGCTCTTTTAACACCCAGCGTTCTACATATCTCTTCGATGTGCATTACCGTTTTCATCTCTGCGACCTGAATGTGCACGTTAATAGGGGTTCTCTTGTTTTGTCCCGCCTTCTGTGCTGCTTTAAATTACCATTACTTTTAGTTTGACATTGCCAATTTACATGTACTTATACTTTGTGTATGTTGTGTATATTGCGTAGGGTATTGCAACTGCGATTACGAAAATGATCATGTACATATACTTTGTGTATACAATAAAAAATGCTTTCGGGTAAAGTAAAAGTTGATATTACTTACTTTTTATGGGTTTTCCGGTCGTTGAAGTGTTAAGCGTTAATTTTATGTGTAAGTTGTATGTACCCACCTGCTGGGGTTTCAGTGAAGGCCAAAGTTATTGTAACTCAGTAAATAGAACATTCAACGGCGCGAGTGCTTATGCGGCAAAATTGGCTTTTGCGGTCTTTTATTGTCAAAGCAAGCCCCTTCATGCGATGTTTTGATGGCTTCGAAAAGTTGTACCTGGAACGGAGTGAAATGTTGGAGACACAATAGGATCCCTTCTGGTGCTAGAAAACAGCAAGTGGAAAGCACCAAGCTTCTTTACATTTTACCGTCGAAGTCCGTATAAGAACACACAGGCGGACGGACACCTGGAGTTCTTGCAAGAACTGGGTCTTTGATCTTTGGATTTGTCAAAGACAATTGATGGACTGGAAAGCTTTGGCGCAGAATTCCCAGAAAGAGGGCAATGTACAAGCGATGAAAGTATACAGAGGTGGGCACAGAGTCTTCAACGCAGTAAAAAAAGTACACAGCGTGCGACGAACGCGTAAGAAAGAAAAAAACGTCATTCCTAATATCGAATATAGGGAACCCAAGCCATCGAGTTGTCAAATATGCCGCGCAGAAATTCAGGTTTACTGACATATGGCATCATTAACACAATGCATACGGAAACATACGCCTAAATTAACCCTGGCAGGCAGCATTAAAGTAAGGCGTAATGTTGCGTTAACGCAAACGCTGCACGCTTGTCCCAGGAAAAGATGAAACCGTCGTGCCTTAGATGTTTGAGCATAAGAAAACGACCTACTCCGACTCAGAGAAGCCCTGATCACATCTTCCTTAAGACACGCCATTCCATGTGCAAACTTTAGCAAGAACCAAGTTTGGAAATTGGATACTCTAATAAAAAAAGCCGCAAGAGACATCTTTAGGACTACTGAACCACAAGTAGTAAAGCTTTGATGATATAGGCAGCACAGCCATCACAGAGGCAATCGTATCAACCTACGAATACAGCCGACGCAGGAGACTGAGGCAAAGCAAAGCCCGGATTCTAATCCTGCGAACGATCGGCTATGATTAACAACCGACGATGGGCGACTGCTGCAGATTAGAGCCCATAAGTAGACAATTGTTAAACATTGCACCCTTTCCTGGTATCATGGACCCCACTACACATGCATAACAAAGAACCATCAGGACGAAATACACCAATGCAGCAAATAAATAGATTCACTTACGCGGCGGGAAAAGGCAATTCTTGGGCTGTGGCTTACTAAAGCGGACTCAACAGAGAGAGAGAGAGTATAACCTCTAAATAATTCAAGCAAAAGCTTCAGACAGGCATTCTGGATTGAGGAGCTTGAGCTCGGGCAGCGTCGACAGCCCTTTCGATCAAGCGCAACAGATTTTCGAGCCTAGAGCTGCCCAAGTATCTGTCTCAACTCTCTTTATGGACACATAGAAATTTGAGAGAGGCGGGGGGGGGGGGTGTCTTGCGGAGATTCGTAGAGGCCACCGCCTATGTGTTTGACAGTTCCGGGCTCTCCACAAAACCGCAAAGTGGATAAAAGTGTGGTCGGTGAAAGAGGTGAAGTCTGGTGGGATGTCGGAAGTGGTTAACCTTCAGGGCGGGGAGTAATCTTTTCTGACCCTCGGTAGCGATTTGCGCGGAGAGGAATATGCTTTGTGGGAAGCCTATATAGCTGCGTAGTTTCGTGGTACGTGAAAACAAGATGCGTGCCCTCGGGCTCAGCTTATCAGCGTTGGCTCGGCTGGTGAATACTCAAGCCACGACATTGGTGATTTCAAAGTGGGGGATGGCGCTGTGAGTTAGTGCCCATAGAATTGCGACTTTGTTGTTGATAGTCTCTAAGTGTATATTCCAAGTACTGTGACGTGCAATCGACCGTTGCAAGAGTTGTGGCAAGCTTGATGCGAGTCTGTGATGATAACTTGGGCGTCGCTATGGCTAAGCGCAAATGCTATCGCCGCTTTCTTGGCTTCGAAGGAGCTGGGTCCGGTTATGGAGATTTTGCCCCCGTGTTGCTTATTTAAACGACGGTGGCTGATAATTTAGTGCCTCACAGTATACCGCCGCCCACACCGTGTGAGCTTAGCCGAAAAAGTTCGAATGTTGCAGAATGGTAGTCAAGCCACGGTTCTGTATAGGGCTGCTCCTGGCCGACATCTGACGCAGCTGTAGACACTTCGTGCTGTTTAACACGGGGTGCCACAATAATGAAGGCTTTATACTCGGGGAAACATGCGAGACTGGGAGAAAAAAATTGCCTCTTTCCTTCTTGCCCTTTGTTTCGGGAATCGATTCAAGGCCACCCCAAAGTTAAAGAAAGTTTATATTGCGAGCTTTTTCGGCGCTGAAATTATGCCCACTAAGTATGCCCACCTGACAAACAAGTGATGGTTTTAAACCGGAGAGTTGTTGTTCTTTTCAAGCTCTTGGAATTACTGGCAGCAGAAGCTGAAACAAGTAAGAAAAGCATACAACACCCAGGGGGTACATCGATGACATGAGACATTTTTATACGCACAGAATTGGGGCCATTGCTAAAATTTTTGGTAGCCGTTCACCGCCCTCATTATATATTTTTAGACATCCTGAGAACGTAGCCAGAACAATGTTTTCATTGAATATTACACAGACTGCCCATTAGTACAACTTTCAGGAGTGTGAGTGGCGATTTGACAGCCTCCAAACAGCGCCCTCTCTACAATAATAAACCCTTAAAAATAAAAAAGAGCAACCTATTGCCTGGTTGCACTACCAGCCAGAATTGCACGAGGATGGAGGCATCGGGCGCCCCTGACACCTAAAAAGGAGCGCGGAACATCGATAATCGCCGGCTATGCATGCGGTTGCCCTGCCTAGCATAGCTACTTCATCCAACGGGGGCAACGCTTCTTGCGAAGTGGGTGAGGCCGATGCCCTAATTGATTTCAAGTGCGTGAAAGGAAATCGGTGAAGGACCATGAAAGGCGGGTCTGTGTTGCCCTGCCCATACACCAAAACGGGCGTCAGCCTTATGCGGAGGGAGTAATCTTGAAGCCCATAAACCTCGCGTCTTCCATAGATGATTTCGCAGCCTATGCGTGCCGTACTGTTACGGGAGATCAATGCTTCACGCCGATCAGTCACGGAGGTGTATAAGAAAACCATGTGACTGAGAATGATTAATTCAAGTGCGCGTTAAAACTGAAAAGCAGCACTCTAAGAATGCACAACTTACAGCGTGAGTTGATACACGCATTGTTTACTCTTGTTTTAGGGCTTTGCCCTAAACCAAGAGTCTAGAATGCGTACACCAACTAACGTTCACAACCACACCCAAAGCGATGACCTTTCTGGACCCGAAATATGTTCTCTTAAGCCTGACTGGCCTTTACAGTAAACCTTGTATACAGGCAATCATTTTAAGAAGGCTAAATCTGCTGCTTGTCTAATTAAGCCAAACTAGCGCTTCGCAAGTGCATCGACGGGATCAGTATTAAGCGGTATATGCACGATGTATCATTTAACTTCAGTCAAGACTTACAACTACCAAGATTCCGCGACATTCCCGACTATTTTTCTCCCTTCCTCACGATATGGTACTAAAAAGCTAAGGCATCTAAACCCGCACAACTTCAATAAAAAGAACTTAGAGCTTCCCTGTAACCATCGAAATTAAATCTTGAATGTAGTAGAGAGCCTCCAAACATTTTCGAGCATTAATTTGAGAGGCAACGAAGTAACGAAGTAACGAAGGCAAAACAGAAACACAAAAGAAAATACTGAAAAGACTGTTTCAATCCAAAAGGGGAAAACGTCGAGCTGCCGAGGTACTTTGCGAATGGGAAACAGGGTCGAGCAGCGATAACATATACTAGAGCACTGGTTTAAAACAAAACCTGCAACCCGCTTTGAGAAATGCAACTAAAAGTGGAAGACGTTTAGATTGCACTACCAGGAATTGGTGAGACAGATATTACACGTGCACGTTGAGTTGTAAAGTGGCAAATTGATGTGAAAGACGCGGACAAACCAACACTGCTCTCTTCAATTTTCCTTATTAGCAACACTCTAATTAGGCCATGACAGCGATGGCTGTCCTAGTGGCTTTTCCAGGTCAACTCCACGATTTATTTCTCGCATGTTCTGTGACGACGTTCCGTCGTCGGCGCTGTGCACCAACCTCTTGTATGCATGAACCTGTACGAATAGATTTGGAATTTCATTTGTGTTTTGAGTGCACGCGGAGTTTGAGTGCGAACTGAATACTCCCCCGTCAACCAGGCCACTGAACAACGAACGTGTAATGCTTCATGATGAATTTATGATGATGATTGCTAGTAATAGTCACTTTATAGCGGGGTGATGACGTGTCATTAAACATGCCCTAGCAACCTGAGCTTGCGCTTGGAGCAGGCAACACTGCCTGCTTTTTGTTGCCCCAAACCTGAAATAAACCCCTCCACGTTGCAGAGAAAAAGAGAAAACTCACAGGTTTATGACATATTGACGGCCGCCGACGAGAGCGCCACGACAGGAGGTGGTCTCTTAACCTTCAACCCAGCGTCCGGGCTAATTCCGGTGCTAGCGCCACATCCTCCCCTGGTGTGTCTGGGGAAATATCAGTGCGTACTAATTGCCATAACAACGCAGCCTCCATGTAAGCTTTGGATGCGTTATAATTGTCGTAACAAACACCCGAGGAGGCTCAGCGGATGGGGGATAGACGTTCTCGCCCTCTCTGGGCTTTCATTCTGCCCCACCTCGGGTCCTCTTCCCACACTGCAGCCGGCGCCTTCATTGGGCTCGACCGGCGCGCAGGTCACGCACCTAGGCCAGGCCTCTTGGGCAGTAACGACGCCAGCTAAAATCACACTGGTACACTTTATTCGCGCTAAGTACGGTAACGCGACATGCAGCGGAGTGACAGTGACGCACAATAGAAACTAGAGTTGTCGTCAAGAACAGCGCACGCACGACACAAGCTCATCTTCACGGCATACGAACGAGTTTCTCACCTTTCCCTACCACGACGCGAAAAGACTTCGTGTTGCGATTCGCCACGGTGTCTTGAGTCTCATTTCTGCACCGTAACGTCCGAGAAAGCACACACGAGAATCTTCCACATGAGACCGGCGCGTACGGCCTGCACTGCGGCAGCAGTGGCAGCGGTGACAGTTATCGCCGTGGGGCATGGTTATCGCGCATGCGCACACCCGTCGCGCCGGTATTTGTAGGCAATACTCTGAATTTCTGCAGAATATTTAATTACACGACCGCAGCTGATACACACAATGAGTTATGAAGATAGACTTCAAAAGGAGGAAAGCATGCTCCATTTCCACAATAATCGGTGATCGGCAAACGCAACCGTACTTCGGGTGCTTTCTTTTTTGTTTAGCCACGTCGAAGACAGCATTTGATTCTTGTTATGGTGCCGAGTTCACGTTCTCGGCTCCAATTTATATTTCAATCGTCCTTTTAAATTTTTTAGATCTCCACGATTAAGGTATAGATATCGAAGCTTTAACACTGATATTATATATGAAGGTCTACGAGTTTCCCGATAAAACTTTCTTAATTTACAAATAGAACACTCAAAATATCCTTATCTGTTGCACCTCTGGGTACTCCAACTGCGCCTAGACGGTCAAAAACTGACGTACCACGTCCTCACAGAATGCGGCTCTAATGAAGCATGCGAAAAAGGTATAGATAGTAGCATAGCGTGAAAGTCACCTTCTTGAGTGCAAGGAAAGGTATTATGAAAACAAATATTTCGAAGGGATCATTTATATTTTCTTTAAACATTTTGTCTTTACGACAGTCGACGCCTGCAAGAGACCAGGCACAATTATTTTCCGCGTATTTTTCAGCGAATTTGCGTTTGGAGAACTCGTATCGTAGCGAGTTGGAGAACTCGTAAGGGGGTCCTGCAGCACTTACGACCGACTACTCAGAATGTATTCTCTCGAAAGCTTATCTCGAAAGCCTGCAAGAATGATAAAAATCCGTTCACTGTCAGCGATGCTACTCCAGATGAAAAATTGCGCATAATTGTTCTCTCTCAACTCAGCCGCGTTCTAGGCTACAAAAGCTGCAAGCTCACTCCCGCCGTAGCATTCTTTGTCGGTTGACTAGAGTGTGAAGTTTTTGCTCAAAATTTTCTTGGTTTTTCTGAATTCTGTCCTAAAAATTGTCTCCATTTAGGCCACTATAACGGCTGCACGTGTTATTTCCGGCAATTCTGCATTTTTGTGGAAATGCAGGGCGTTACACGGCCCGCCAAGTTAGGCACTTTTTCTATTTTTCTTTTATATTCGGTTTTTCAAACTTCTGCCGGACCAATTATCTCAGTTTACGCTATGACGGTGATTACATGTGAGGCGTTTTTTTTTTTTTTTTCGAAATGCGCTAGATTCAGAAACAGACACTCAGTCGGATAAAATTGCAGTGACAAGAAAAACTTCACAACTTTTCCCCCAAAAAACGGGTGGCTAGAAAATAGTTGAAATAACGCCCTGAAAACGTATACCGAGATCATATTTCGTATCGAAAATGGGACAGATCTTGCTGCTGTTTTCCGGATGAAATGAGCCAAATCCAGTTGCCCAAAGGGTGTTTGCTTTTGGCTTGACTTTCGGAAGCTTTTGTTTGGCTTTTCGGATCTGGCTTTTCATAAATTCAGACGGTAATTAGGAGATCGGCGAAAGATCTGTCCCAAGATCTGAACGTTGATGTGAACGGAAGAAGTGAACGAACTGAAACAGATATGTGAAACACATGATTTCATTTCGTCTCTCCCGTTCCTATAAAATAACTTTGATTTTATATATTTTACTGCCTTCTCTTTATTTTTTACTTCCTGCCTAACAAAACAGCCGCCGCTTACAAGCCCTGGTCAATCTCCTGCTACCCCTGCCTCCCCCCCCCCCCCCCCCCTCTGAAAGTACGAACCACTTCATTGAGGTGAAGAATAAGGCATGAGCAGTCTTCATGTAAAGCGTTTTGGAAATTCATGGCAAAGCGCTGAAGAGCTTGCTTTCTTCGTGAGTGCCTTGCGGCATGCCCAAAAATTATCCTAGGAAAGAATTTGAAAAGAGAGGCCACTGGTGCCAAGAGAAGTCGCCTGTTCTCCATGTAGTTCTACTGATCATGAAGCCCTGCTGCATATTTTTATTGCTTTTCACACCAAATATTCAATCGCACCGTGCTTGAAAGTTAATTTAATAAAGTTCTCTCGCGATTGCCGCATCAATTTGAGTGTTTGAATTCAATATGAGCGAAATCCAATCTTATTATCCCAGTTTTGTGCAAATTCATGGCATAATTTTTAATTACTAGCGGTCATAAACTTAGCATAGCTGACATGCAAAATATAACATATAGTAGCTTGGACGGCGCTCCATTTAGGTCCGGCACCAAACTTTCATTTGTTTCTCAAAATCGCGTAAAGTGGATCTGCCTCATTCCGAACAAAAAACGCCTAATCTGTTACCTTTGCCAAATGTGCAGTTTGGTGGAAATTCAAGTGGTAGCACGGTCATAGCGGGGGGGGGGGGGGGATAGGCACTTTGAAAAAAATTAGTAGTGGCTTAGTTCTGCTATGCCAAGATATACGTAGCGGGAGCACAGGTTCAGCAATCCAGTCCAGTCCAGTCCCATTCAGTCTAACTCAGTCCAGTACTTTTCAGTCACTGCCCCTCGCGCCTGCTCAGCACTGCTCTTCACTAGCCATGCGAAACCGCTATCAAGCGGCTCCGGCGCAGCGTCAGAGATGGCTACTGCGCAATTCAGGCGCACACCTGGGCACGCGCCGGCGGCAGTGCGTCTGCCGCCGGTATGACGCAACACAATCCAACACAATCCTCTTTAATCCAATCCAATCGAAATCCCATCCAAGGCAAGCCAAGCCAACCCAATCCAATGCCCCTCGCGGTTGCGCAGAAGGCCCCTTCACGGCACACGCGAAACTGCTCAACCTCGGCCAGTGTAGCTTACGCTACAACAATGCTATGCATTGAAACTTCGATAGGGCTCAAAGTTGCGATATTCTGTTACCACTCAGTGCAACGGGAAGGGCTAGTAAACGTGTTGATATGCTGCACTCCGCCAACAATACCGACCTTAGGTTAAGTCGAATATGAGGTTGAGTCCAGCGTGAGGTTATGTCCAATGTGCTCTGTTTAGGCCATGCTGCAGGTAATCTACAGGTTGTGCCTAACGACGCGCGAAGCAATGTACGCCGCGTTGTCGGTACCGGTTCACGCAGTTGACATAGGAACGGTCCGGTAGGCATATTATAGAGACGTTGCAAAGTTAACCTCGCTCTGTCCTCCTGCTGCGCAGGAACTTCATCGCAAGCGAGTTATAAACAGAAAAATAAGCGAGGCTACACGAAATAGGCTTCTAGAAACAGGCTTCCGACAACAGGTCTCACGAAACAGGCTTTACGAACTTCAAGAGAAAACCTGAGAGAGGCGATAAGAGTTTTTTCACACCCACAATATGGGTTCTACCGGTTCTTCGTATGGCTGCAATGTATACCTTAAAGATTAATCCAGGGGGAAAGAAATTAACAAATGTGCACTGAATATAGAATTACGGTATGACATTCCAACAAAAACAAAAGTAATACTTAACGAAATCTCATGAACGCCTTTCGCTTCACAGCGTCGAGGTCTGTGTACAGAGCCACACGGACGTTCAAATGACACCTTCGTGGGAATGAAAAATCCATGGCTGTGTATTTTAAGAAGAGTGCTTCAAGAAAAAAGTTGCCAACTCACTAGAGGATTTTAGATCGGTCATAGAGTGAGATCTAAGTATGCGGTATTATTACTCTTGTTCGAGAACAGTGATGGCATTTGCAGCCCTCCGCCCCACATGACGGAGGGAATTCTAGTTGCCTCGCCCTTCTATATTAAAATTGCAGAATTCCACAATTCTACAAGTGGAAGAGGTGATTCTAAGGGGAGGCATGAATGTTCACATTGAAGACCTGGACCCATACACAGATCACATTGTTGAAGTCGTGCAAGATGTCTATGAGCATAATCTTGTAATACTAAACAGAAAGAATAAATGTGAGGGACAAATTACTTAGGAACGAGGAGAAAATTAGTTCAGTACAGGCTACAGCCTCCTATTGGAAGCAGTGTATGAAAGGTTGACTGTAATGGAAATGAATGAAATAGGAGCCCATAGCTTAGGGAGTGACCATTAACAGGTAAGTTTTACTTTTACAAATATGCAAGGTAGAAACCCGAATACGGCGGTTCATGACTTGAAATTGAACGATCCGGAAATCGCTAATATTCAGCTAATCGCGGAAATCTAGAGAGAGAGAGAGAGTAACCTTTATTTCGTTCCAGCATGCGCGATTCCCACCGGCCGCGCAGGACGCGGGGTTCACCCTATCTAGCAACCACCTTTACCTCGGTGGCACCCGGGCCTAGACCTCGGGGCTAGGTTGCCGGCCTCCTATTGCTACTCGGAGTGTCCCCCTTTCGCTTTTGGAGGGCCAGCGCAGCCTCGAGCTGCCGGACGGCCCGTAATTGTTCTTCGGGATGCCCCGACCCCACACAGTGTTTCACAGGCGGCGGCAGCACGCTGTCCGTCGCCCCCCTTTTGCCACACCCCCACAGCACATGGGCCAGCGTGGCCCTGTCCAGGTTGCAAAGGCTACACGTGTCGTTTTCATAGAGTTCCGGACACATGTGTTTTTCCAACGCGGGGGTGAGAACGTTTTCAGCTTGTAGCTGCCTGAGTAGTACCCCCTCCCGCCGAGTGAGATCTCGGTGTGGTGGGGGGAATACCCGGCGGCGTTCGCGATACCATTCGAGGATTTCCCTGTAGCTGGTGAGTTGCTGGTTTTCGTCTTCCAGGCTCGTAGTCGTCTCCCTTGCAACACCGGCGGCATAGTTCGCCACTTCCCGGCACTTTGCGAGATCACGGGCCGCGGCGTTTGCCACCTCGTTGCAGTTCACTGTATGTTCGTACACGTCCCATCCCGCATGGGCTGGGAACCATTTCAGTGTCACAGATGATGCTGGCACTGAGTCCCTTAATAAACTCGCAGCCGCCCCGCACACGGCTCCGCGCCCGAAATTTCGTATCGCGTTCTTACTGTCACTCAGTATCGTCCTGACTCCCCCGGTTTTCAGGGCCAGAGCTATCGCGACCTCTTCGCCCTGGCCCGCACCAACGGCGCGGACACTGCACGCGTTGATCACCGTCTTTCTTGTCGCCGAAACCACCACTGCGACGAACGCCTTCTCCCCCGGGGTCCTGGCGGTGTCCACGAAGACCGTCCCGTCCTCGCTTCCGTGCAGTTTGAGCAGCGCCCTGGCTCTCGCTGCTCTTCTGGGTTCATCGTTCGTCGGGTCCATGTTACGGGGTAACGGGTACACGATCAGCTTTCTCAATGTTTGCTCGTCTATTGGTGTCGTGGTGTAGTCGCCATCCCTCGGGGACTTTAGGCCGACTCGCTCTAATATTCTTCTCCCAGCAGCCGTGTCTCCTAGGCGCGTTAGCTGGGCTGTGCGTTGGGCCTCGCTGATCTCCGAGAGCGTATTATGAACTCCCAGAGATAGCAAGGCCGACGTCTTCGTGCCATTGAGGAGGCCCAGGGCTCCGGTGTATGCCTTCCGGATGGCCGCATCGATGCGCGCCTCTTCTCTGGCAGTCCACTTGTGGAAGGCGCCTACGTACGCCGCGTGGCTGATGGCGAAAGCCTGCTGCAGTCGTACGAGGCTAGCCTCTCTGGCGCCACGAGCTCTAGTCGCAATTCTTCTTACTAGCCTCGTGGCGATGCCAATCTTTGTTACCACTTGGTTGGCTGCCGTGCCGTTGGTGCGGTGGGCGTCAATGTGCATCCCCAACACCCGGATCTTGTCCACGTGAGGGATGGGCATGCCGTCCCCGGTGCTGATTGTAATGTTTCGTTCCGCTTCTGCAGCGGCTTTTTTTCGTTGTCTTCCCGGTGGGGGGATGATCATAAGTTGGGATTTCTGCGGAGCGCATTTCAGTCCGGTGCCCTCCAGTGTCTTCTCGATAGTATTTACAGCTTGCTGCAGGCCGGCTTCTATATCGCCGTCGCTGCCGCCCGTGGCCCATATTGTAATATCGTCTGCGTATATGCAGTGACGGATTTTCGGGCCGAGCTTGTCTAACTTTCGGGCGACGTCTATCATTATTAAGTTAAAGAGTAGAGGGGAAATCACGGACCCCTGTGGGGTGCCCACACTGCCTCCCTCTCTTTTCTCCCATCTCTCTCCCTCCACCTCCAAGCAGGCCGTGCGGCCCGTGAGGAAGGATCGCACGTAGTTATATGATCTTTCGCCCATGCCGAGCGCCACCATGCTAGAGAGGATGGCTGAGTGTGTGACCCTGTCGAAGGCGCTCTGTAAGTCTAGTCCCAGGACCGCTCTGTTGTCCTTCTGTGGGATGCCTCCGACCGGGTCCAGCACCTGTCTCTGTAGCAGCAATAGGGAGTCTTGTGTTCCCAGATGGGATCGGAAGCCCAGCATGGAGTCGCTGTAGTGGCCCTGGGTTTCCAGGAATCTTTGCCATCTGTCGTTTAGTACGTGTTCGAGGACCTTCCCCACGCAGGAGGTGAGGGAGATCGGACGTAGGTTTTCTATCCCCGGGGGCTTATTAGGCTTCGGGAGGAGAACCGTTTTGGCTGTTTTCCACTGTCCGGGGATATCCCCTTTCTCCCAGCATTTGTTGTAGAACCTCGTGAGGGCCGCTATCGCGCTGTCACTGAGGTTCCTGAGGGCTTTGTTTGTGACCCCGTCGGGGCCGGGTGCAGAGCGGCAGTTGAGGGCACCTGTCGCTCGGCGTACCTCCCATTCTTCGATCTTTCTGTCCAGTATTGGATTCGGCGTTCCTGTGTATTCCGGGTGTTGAACCTTCTCCGTGGACGGTATGTACTTCTCGTTCATAACCCGGCGTACATTTTCGGCGCCCATTTGTGTGGTCGCCTTGTGAATGATTTGGGACATCCTGTGCCTTTGATGCTCCTTGCTCTTAGTGTTGTCCATTAGGCTTCTGAGCAGGGCCCATGTGCCTCCCCTATGTAATTGCCCGTCCGCCATATTACAGGCCTCGAACCACTGTTGCATACAGAGGTGTCTGCTGTATTTCTCTATTTCTTTTCCCAGGATTGCCACTCTCTTCCTAAGTGTCTTGTTGTTCCTCTGCCTCCTCCACCTCTTCTGCATGGATCTTCGGGCTTCCAGCAGGTGAGCTAGGCGGGAGTCGACGACCATGTCCTCGTTATCCGCTTCGACCGTATCCGTGGCCTTTTTGGTCTCTTCCACTAGCTTTCTTGACCATCTGTCGACGTCTTCTATCTCGCCAAGGTCCGCTTCGCGAAATTTATGCCAATTTGTGATGTTCCTTGCCACCTTTGGTCTCCTTGTGTCAGTTCCGTGGGGAGTCGGTATCAAGGTCTCCAGAATGAAGTGGTCACTCCCGAGGTTCCACCCCGTGTTCCTCCATTTCGCCGTTCCCTTATGGTGTAGGAACACGAATGCGAGGTCCGGGGTGGTGTCCCTCACGGTGGATGTCCCAATTCTTGAGGGTTGTGCCGGGTCAGAAATCAATACGAAACCGGCTTCCGCTGCGTCTTCGAGAAGTCTTCGTCCCTTGACAGTCGAGCGTGTATAGCCCAGTTCTTCATGAGGGGCGTTAAAATCTCCGCATATGATGGCCTCCGATCCTTCGCCTTTGGCAGTGTTGCCCGCTGCCTGGATTAGGTGTCAGAATCTTTGATTGCCGTGCTGTGGATTGCTGTATACATTGGTGATGTAAATGGATGTGGCCTTTCTTGCCCTACCATTCTCCCGTGTTCCCTTGATCACGATCTCTACCATGTTGGCTTCTATGGCAGAGTCGTTCATGCGTAGTTTCTCTGTACCGTCGATACTTGTTACCCCTTTTCGTACGAAGGTGCAAATACCTTGCGCCGTCCCCTTGCCCCCTGTGCGTGCACTTGGGGGCCTGCGGTAGGCCCTGTAACCTGTTAGTGTTATTTTCTCCGAATCTTCCAGATGCGTTTCTTGAATGACAATAGCTTCTGGCCATTCTTCTTTCTTTATAGTTCTGAGGAGCTGTTGCAGGACAGCCTTTCTGTTCCTGTATCCGTTTATATTCCACTGCCAAATTTTAACACTCTTGTTTCGATCCATCGCGAATGCTGTTGCGGAAATCGTGTAGGCGTTCTTGTAGCATGGCGCTAATTCTCTCTGTATGCTGTTCTAGAGCCTGATTGAGCATCTGCTGCATATGGTGCATAGTTTTGTTGATGATCCGTTTCTCCATCTCCTCCAGATTTCTGTCCCACTTCTTATAAATGTTTTCCAGTCGCGTGAGCCTTGCTTGCAGGCCTGCGTATCCCGGTGTTCTGTACTGTCGGTTTTCTTCCTCTCCTGATATAGGTCGTTCATCCCCTTCCGGGGTCGCGTTCGTATATGCGTGCTCCGTATCCGAATGCTGGTGCTCCATGTTTTGCGACTGCTGTTGCGCTTCTGCCGTGGGCTTAGTCGGCCTTTTCCTGCGGTGCACCCGCGGCGGCGGTTCCTCAGCTTCGTTGTCGGTGTTCATCCTTTCGCTTCGTTCTTCAGCGTCCTCTTTTGGCTGGGAGCATCCCATGCTTTCCAGGCATCCGCTGTCCCTTAGGCGTTCTTGCCGCATCTGCTTAACAGTCTTCTGCAGAGACTCTACTAGCGTCGCCAGTCTTTGGGTCTCCGCTTCCGATTTCTGAAGTTGCGCCTTGACGTTTCTAAGCTCCCGCTCCTTGGCGCAGATGTACTCCGCCGGGTCTTCAGTTTTGCTCTTCTTTCCTTGTATCCTTTGAGGTATTCCCGGTTTCATATTTGGGAGAGCCTCGTCGATCTTCCTTGTTGTTCGCGTTTCCTCGCCTTGGCCGGTGACGCGTTCCTCGCCCGGGGTCGTACGTTTGCGTGACTGCGAGCGCTCTCTTGATTTTGACCTATAACGCGATTGTGAGCGCTCTCTGCGCCTCCCATTTTCGGATGTGATGTCAGCCCAGGAGAGTCCATGCTTCCTGCCTTCGCTCTTGCTCCTACTACGTTCCTTTGTTATAGACGGGTTCGAGCCGCCTTCTCCTTTGTTCTTGTCTATCCTTGCCTGTCTGCCGGCTCCCGCGCCAGGTGGTGTGCGCACCTGTTCCGCCGGGCTGTTTTCCGGCCATCTGTTGTTGTTTCTCGGCGGTCTCGCGCTTTCACGTTTTTCCATCTGCCTTTGTCTAATGAGCAATGGCGTCTTGAATTTATTTTTGCAGCTCCCTGCCCTGGTGGTATGGCTGCCGCCGCATAGACGGCATCGCGGCTTGCAAAACTTCTTGTGCTCAGCGTCTGGGTTTTTACGCCCGCACGCAAAACAAATCTTTACGAGGGGGGTCGGGCACACGTCCCTCCTGTGCCCCACTTGTCCACATGTGGAACACACCTCTTTATGTTGACGATATAGCGTGCATTTCATGAGTACCCCCTCGTAGTAGACGTGGAAGGGGACCCTATTACCGTCGAATAGGATTACCACAGAACCTGTCTGGCCAAGTCTGTGCGCTGCTAGGATACTCGGATTGTCGTCGTTAGCCAGGGCTCTGGTTATCTCCTCCGCTGAGTCGTCCAGGCCTACGCCCTTAATGACGCCTCGCATCGTGTTACTTGGCGCGCTTTTATATGCGAACGCCTCGTATGTGCAGTCCCCGACCGTCAGGTATCTAAGGGCCCCGTAGCGGAATGATCTGCTCTCGCTGGGGGTACTGACGACCAGCACGTTCTGAGCCACGTTGACGGCTATTTTGTCGGCAGCCGCCTCCTCCGCTCCAACTTTCGCCGCTGCGATAATTGCTTTCCGAAGAAGCATCGGATCCGCATTCTTGGCCACAAAGCCCCCTCGGGGTCTGATTACTACTTTGTGGTCGTCTCTGCCACCGAATTGCGGCATTCTGGCGTCCCTCGCCATCTTGTTGTTAATCCTGGCTATGTGCTGAGCCTTGGCTTCCTTACGTCTCTCTTCAATGAGCTTAGCGTTGTTAGCCGTATGTTGTAACGGCTTACCTGCGGTGGGGCTGCCCCGCTGCGACGGGCCGTCCGTTCCCGCTCGTTGTTTTCTTCGCCGTCTGGGGCCAACAAGGGTCCAACCGGCACACAAACATTCGGGATCCCAGTCCCCGCACTCGTCGAGAGTTTCTTCACCTGGCATTTCTTCGTCCCCGGTGGTGTCGCAGGCACCGCCGGGAACCATCGAGTGGGCTCCGACTTCGGGGAAGCCGGATTCCGCCCGGTCTCTGGGCGTTCCGGCTCCAACCACGCCTAGGCTTAGGGGGGGCAGGCCCCCGTCGAGCCCATGTCGTTGCCGCAGGTGTTATTCGAGGTATCCACGCTTGGAGACGCCGTTCGGAACACTTCTACTTCCCCTCCGCAGTCCACGAAGCCCTCAGGGGCTCCCGCTGGTGCCGCAGATGGGTCCATGGCGCACCTTCGCCGGCCGAGCTCGTCGGCCGGCGTTAGGCTTAGCGGAGTTCGCTCCGCCCGGCCCACAAAAAGTGACGTAAGTCCTCGAAAATGGGGCCTATCACCCTAAAATCGGTATCAAACTGTGCCGCTAGCTAAGCTGCAACAGACTAAGCACAAATGAATTCACCTGGGATCGATGAAACGCTTTCGCTGGTCTTTTCCACGGAGCCGATGTGAGGCACGTCTTGCAGCTCCGCGCGCCAACATGGCACTCGCGGAAATCTAGAGGCAGTCTACGAAATATTGGGAATACCGCGAACTAGGTGGTTTCATTGAAGAAAAGATAAGGAACACAAAAGAATGAAATTAAGCACAGACGTAAACGAGAATGTCATCAGTGGGTTTCGAATATAGAAGCTAAGGATAAAGCTTGATAATTACAACGACGCGCCTAGAAAGTTTCATAACCATGTAAAGGAACTAAGGAAAAAGACGGAAGAAGTACAACGTCTTGTCATAAACTGGCACTAAAGGGGAATAGGCGGTTTTTCACAGTCGCCCAATCATACAAAAAAAGTTCAGGAGAACGGAGAGAAGACTGGAGCATTTATAGAGTGAGGCAAATAAGGTGCGTACAGATAGAGACCTAACGTGGAGAAAGTAAACTTATAAAAAGCTGAAGAAAATGTTGCTCTTAATACGGCAGCAGGATTGGATGACATTCCTATAGGTTTGTGAACCAACTGGGTCCAAAAAGCGAATCAGAACTGCTTCGAGCAATGTAAAAAGTGATAAAGCTAGGCAAGTACCCGACGATTGGCGTAAGAGCAGGATGAAGATGATCAATAAAGGTAAAGAACATAGGGCTAATGCCAACTCGTACAGGCCTATTACCGTTGCCTCAGTGGCATAAATATTTGCAATACAAGCCATAGAAGCGGAATTACAAGAATGGATAGAGGGGAACGGCATGCTGAGAGAGATGCAAAATCGTTTCAGACGACTCAGGCGCTTATAGGACAATTTATTGGTCCTAAACAAATACATGTAGGTGTCAATGGCTCAAAAGCGACCACAATGGATAGCATTTACAAATATTAAGGAAGCGTACGACAATGCAGATAGACAACCTAAATGGAGCCTTTTTGAGCGGGATAAATTTAACCACGACTTTATACAGCTGCTGAAGGGAATTTACAATGAGAGCGAGGGGCAAATTTTCTGCGACGACCTAAAGTGCACCCAACCGGTAATCACAAAGACAGGTTTAAATCAGGTTTGTCTTCTGTCGGCATTGCTGTTCATGGTGTACATCGCAGGATTAAGATGAAAGCTTGAAGATAGTAAAATAGGCTTTAATCTGTGTTGTAGCCGCAAAGGACAGGAAGTGGAACAGCATTTCCTGGGAATGATATATGCAGATGACCTGGTAGTATTAGCAGATAGTGAGCAGTGCCTGCAACAGCTCAAACATACGTGACGCGAAGAAGCCAGTTAAGTGGGTTTAGAGTTTAGTAGATTAAACTTGGAAGTTCAGGTTTTTAATGATGAATCCCGTAACGAACGGGCGTTACTTCAACAATTCACGAGGATGGCTTGGTGGGCTAGTTGTTGATGCATATTAACAGGGTTACTAGCCCGCGCAGACGAGCACACGGAAGGACGAAACGACAGGACAAGACGCTGAACTGCAACTGATTTTTTTATTCAGAAAAGAAACGCATTTAAAACCCCGCACATACAATAGCATGGCCAGCACATTCTGACGTCAGCACGTACCTTCTCGCCTTCAGAATATTACAAACGTTGCACGAGATAATCCTTTTCTTTTTTGCAAAAGCGCAGCAGAAGGCATGCTTATACAGTTTTCTTTAAGCCACTCAATTTTGCGCTCTTCGACGACCTCGCGTGCGTGTCTATCTTTGCCCCTGGTGACTTCCACTCACCGAAGAACGGGACGCAAGCACATTTACTACAGTGCGAAGCCAAATGCCACGACACACTGGTCTTCCCCACGAGGTTCTTAAGTTCCCTGATCTTCTCGACGCATCTACCCGCCTGGCCAATATACAACTTGCCACAGTTTAACGGGAGAGAGTGTCTGCGTGTCTTAGCGTTGTCTTCCTGTCTGCGTGCGCTGGTAACCGTGTTAATTGCTCACAAGCAACAATAGTGTGGGTACGAACAACCATTATCTGGGCGTATTGATAAACAAAGGTAAGGCCTATTTAAAAACTCATGAGGAGCAGTTAAGAATGAAAGGGGAAGCAAACGTCTCTATCACGAAACACAGAGAACCATGGGGATATAGCAAATATGAAGTAGTGAGACGAATGTGGATGGGGTCAATGGTACCGGCCACACGTTTTCAAAAGCAGTAGTGCTTGAAGTCAGAGATTCAATCAGGACTAGAAGTAAATGAGAGGCTGGTAGTTAGATTGGCATTATGAGCCCACGGTAAATCAACAAATTAGGCAGTGCAGGGAGGCAGAGAAATAAAAAATAGAATATAGAATAGAAAAATAGCGCAGAGAAAAATACATATTGAAGAACGACTTAGTGGTGACCAGAGATGGGCGGCCATACCTTTACGGTATCCTTACATTAAAAGCGTGGACACTCAGTAGGGGAAAAAACTAGAAGGCTCTGGACAAAGTATAACAAACGTGGAAAGGCAGGGGAAACGACCAAGGCACTGAACAATGAAGTGAAAGAAGCAGAGGCACCCGCCGTGGCTCAGTGGCTCAGGCGTTGTGCTGCTGAGCACGAGGACGCGGGTTCTATTCCCGGCCGCGGCGTCCGCTTCTCTGATGGAGGCGACAAGCAAAAAACGCCCGTGTGTGCGAGATTTCGGCGCACGTTAAACATCCCCAGGTGGTCAAAATTATTCCAGGAGTCCATCACAACGGCACGCTGTTGAAAAGCTCTTTGATAAAACGGAACGGAGTGCATTGCTTTTTCGAGCAGGGGCGGGTTTCTTGGGGGGAAAAAACGCTGAACCACGAGCTGCTAAAAGAAAAACTGTGCGGAAGGTACGGAAGGGAGCCGGAAACCATGCGACATAATCTAATGGAGTGGAAAGGTATCCGTGCAGTCCAAAAAAGGACGACTTCCAGCTTCCGGAAGCCTTTGGCTTAAAGGTTAACGAAAGGTCAATTGGACAGCTGTAGAGGTTAATAAAGAAAACGTTAGAGTGTTGATGGAAAAAGATCTGAGAAGAATCTTGGAAGGCATACGAACAAAGTCAGAACTGCACAAAAATTCCTCAAAGGGTTTTTCTTCTTTTCTTTTTTTTGGCGAGGTGATTTTACAGAGGCGTTACGACTCATGTCGCTGTGACACGCCACCCCGTTACAAAGGGGGAGCCGCTAAGCATCATCAGCATCTTACTTCTCATCATAATCAAACCATAATCATCATTGTGTTCAACATCATCATCACGTCCTCAGTCGTTGCGCTGCGCCTCAATTGCCCTTTTCCTGTGGATTGGCGAGACTGGAGTGCTTCATAAGATCTCCGCGCATACCTCCCAGGAGATTAAAAACCATTCCAGTGTAATTTAGTTCAACTTAAATATTCAACAGAGCCGCTGCGCGAGTCCCCATAACATTAGTCAGTTGGGCTTAAAACTCTATCGCCGCTCAACAATCAATCATAATTTAACCGGATGCGGAGCACAGCTGACCACTGTGTATACGGGCGGCTGTCACCTTGGAGCGAGCGATAATTCCCAGCTAAGCTAGCAATTTTGGTGGCTATGAGGTACTGCATTTTATATGTCTTCAAACACAGTAGGACGCCAGGCTACAAAAACCGCGTGGGTCCCCTGTATTTTTTTACCTTCTCTTCAACATTGAATTGAATTCACCAATCTTTTTTCGGTGCCGGTTCAAACCTGACTTTTCGGGATAGAAAGTTAGCTGCCTTCCTTTAAATATTCAGTGTTGCCTCTCCCATTTATATCAAATTACCCCAACTCTGGCCTCAATGTGACTAATTTATTCCCGCAAACTTCTTGGTCTCATCCGCCCATCTAACATTCTGCCGACCCCTGCCACGCTTGCCTTCTCTAGGAATCCACTCTGTTATCCTTAATGACCAACGGTTATCTTACATTAACATTACATGCCCTGGCCATGTCCATTTCTTCTTCTAAATTTCTAATAATATGTCCCTAACACGCGGTTGTTCCCTGACCCACTCTGCTCACTTATTGTTCCTAATGTTACACCTGTCATCTTCCGTTCCATTGCGTTCTGAGTCGTCCTCGATTTAAGTGAACCCTGTTAGTGAGCCTCCAAGTTTCTGCCCCGTAGGTGAGTACCGGTAAGATGGAGCTATCATACACTTTCTTTTTCAGGAAAGATGGTAGGCTGCCATTCATTATATGAAAATACCTGACAAATGAACTCCACCCCATTCTTATCCTTCGAATTATCTCTGCTTCATGGTTGGGACGCGGGGTCACAACTTGGCCTAAGTAGATATATTCGCTTTCCACTTCCACTGCCTCGCCACCTACCTCAAACCGCTGTGCTCTCCCGAGGTTATTGATCATTAGATTAGTTTTCTTCAAACTATTTTTCAGGCAGATGGTTCTACTCTGTTTGTCCACTGCGGTAAGCATGCTTTTCAATTCGTACCCCGAGTGATTTGACAAGGCAGCATCATCAACAAATCTTAGGATACTTAGGTATTCTCTATTATCCCTTGCTCCGACCTGTTCCCAATCCAATGTTTTGTAATACCTCTTGTAAACATGCTGTAAATAACATTGGAGAGATTGTGCCTCCTTTCTGACGCCCTGCCATATAGGTATTTTACTGCTCTCCTTACGGAGGGTGATGGTAGCTGTGGACTCACTGTAAATACCCTCCGGTATTTGTACATAATACTCGTCTACACCGTGGTTCCGTAGTGCCTGAATGACTGCTGAGGTTTCGACCAAGTGAAACGCTTTCTGATAGTCTATGAAAGCTGTATATAGGGGTTCACTGTACTGCGTCCACTTCTCTATCCCCTGACTAATAGTGTTAATATGGTCCAGTGTTGAATGCCCTTTACGAAACCGTGCTTGTTCTTTGGGCTGACTGAAATCTAAGGTGGCAGAAATTATATTAGCGATTAGACGACTGACAGTAAGCTGATCGGTCTGTAATTTTTCAAGTACTTTATGTCACATTTTTTATGGATTAGGATGTTTGCGTTATTCCAAGATTCAGGTACACTGGGGGTCATTAGGCATTGCGTGTACAGGTTTTCCAGTTTCACTACTACAATATGCCCCCTTCCTTCAAGAGGTCTGCTGTTATCTGAAGTTCAGCAGGTGCTTTGCCCCATTTTATTTCTTTCAATTCCTTCCTTATTTCTTCTGGCGTTACTGCGGGGATGTGTATCTCCCCTGGACTGGTTTCTCTTTCGGTATAATCCTGAATGTCCCGCCTACTGTACCGATCTATATAGAACTGCTCGACTACCAAGACTATTTTATTCCTATTTGCGATGAGATTTCTAAGCTTGTCTTTAGGTGCATATACTCAATTTTTTTCCTACGCCTTGACGCCTCTTCACTGCTTTTAGGCTGCCTGAGTTCTTCTTACGCTTATTGATTTACTTCGAAAACTCGGCTAGTTCTATTCTGCCAGCTGGCGTGGAGATTGTCGTGCTTTGCCGTTTCCCAATTAGATATTTCGTCTCCTGGGAAAGTTTACCAGTATCCTGTCCGTCATCGTGCCCCCGACTTCTGCTGCACACTTTGTGATAATGCGTGTAAGATTGCCGCTTTCTTCCTGTGTCGTGAGCTCTGCCTCATCGGTAAGAGCTGAATTTCGGTTCTGCAGCGCGATCCTGAATTATTCAACTTTATGTCTTTCTGTTACCTTTTTGATCGGCTTCTTTTGTACTAGCTTGTTACAGTCCCTATCCAACTCTAGCCTAACTCGAGATCCTAACCTTAATGTATAATTAGCATGCTCGTGTGGTTTTTGTAATGACCGACGACCAGAAGGGCGGTGCTGATTTCATCGCTCGGCAATGTTATATCCGCTGATATTATTGGCCTAATTCATTTTGGTACAGTTTCTTGTTTAATGTTTCTTGTTTCTTGTTTGTTTCTTGGAGGCGAAAAGCAAAAACGCCCGTGTGTACGAGATTTCGGCGCACGATAAAGATCCCCAGGTGGTCAAAATTAATCCGGAGCCCTCCACTACGGCGCGCCTCATCGCCTGCGTTGCGTCGGCGCGTAAAACCCTATAATCAATCAAATCTTGTTTGATAGCCTTAACTTGATTGACCAACATACGCATTGACTGCTTGATTAAATGATTGATTGATTGACTGATTGATTAATTGTGCCGCTCACTCATTTACGACCTATTTGGTATCGACGGCGATGACCTGGCTCTACCACTTCAAGCATCAACACAAGTAAAATATGAAATTAATTACTAGTTTACTAAAATTGACTCACACAATAAGTTAAGCATCTCGTGGCTATGCACACGTTTTATTGGTGCATACATGCATACATGTATGCTTGCATGCATGTAAATATGTTTGTATTATATATGTATGCATGTATGTATGTATGTATGTATGTATGTATGTATGTATGTATGTATGTATGTATGTATGTATGTATGTATGTATGTATGTATGTATGCATATAAGTACGTATGTATGTATGTAAGTATGTATGTATGTTTCTATCCATGCATGCATTTATGGACGTATGTATGCATGTATGTTTATGTGCATATACCTACATATGCATACGTGTAGAAACGTGTACATGTATTTATGTAAGTGCCCAAGCCATGCCGCAACCCATACATCAAACTCAAGGCTGCTTACACCACGGACACGAACACCGCAATTACTGTATTCAGACTTGATGCTATTTACAGCCGCTGCGGATGGAAATCGAACTCTCAAGGTCGTGCCTTATAGCGCGACGATATAGCCAGAGAGTGCAGCTTTGCTGTCGTGCCGAAATTTTGTTCCCTTCGGGAAACAAAATTTGATAATTTTCTGTTGAAGAGCGCTCTTTTCTTGCAATTGAAGTATATTGCATAAACGAAATTCTAGAATTACAAAATGTCGGTGCTGAACAACGTGGTAACAGGCCCAGAAGGGGAAAAAGAAATGAAAATCGTTTGTAGATACTAAAGATGCCAGGTTCAAATCAGCTGCTGCGAAACGAAGATCGCTATTCGACGGCTGGCCCCACAAAGAATGCTCTGCCTCCATGACAAAAGACGAGGGCTTCATCGTCGTTCTAGAGACACGTCGAGCGTCTCCCCGAGACTCCGCTTCAGATCAGAGATAAAGAAGGAAACGATGTTAAAAATACGCGCAAGTCTCGTTTATTTCCAACAGTATGCCAGCCAGTTAAACAGATAGCGTGGCAGTATTACGCGGCGAAAGTGCAATGAACCGCACAATGTATCCGTTCTTGCAAAAAAAGTTGAGAAATAACACTTGGTAATTAGTTTAAGAATTCTCCTCCGCCAGTTTTTAAAAATGTTGCGCGTGCGTTCCCACCCCTCATCGTAAGATAGCCCCATTTCTAAGCAAGTCTCATTGATTCTATCGTATGGTATACAATGAAGGTCGACGAATAAAAAGTCTCTTTTAAGCGTTCTGTACATTTTTGAACTCTTAGAGTATAGCATATTTGTTTGATACCCACGAATAAAAATTTAATTATTCCCTGAATGATTTTTCCAGCTGCCACAAAAAAAACTGTAGTGCTTTTAACATTCATACTCCTCAACTCACCCTCTTTTCTTGCACCAAATGAGAAGACCAACTACAGGCCTTTATGTGCCAAGCGTTTGGGAGCCCATTGTTTTAAAACATAAATAAAAAAGATCCAACTTCATGTCCCCACTGCGCATGGTTGGTTGCCTGGGCTGTATTCTTGGAGCCATGGAAAGCACAGAACACTGAAATGTGTGACTTAATAGCACCCACATAAAAAGTGAACAGTTGGAACGGTGTGTTGTGTTGCCTAAGATTCACGGAAAGCGCACTTTAAGTTCAAGCTCTATCGCTTCCTTTAATAGCGGGGACTGGGGGTCCACGTATTTTCTGTTGACACGAGTGGAATGCTGACTGCGGAGACAGTATTTCTTCTCGTAAAACAGTGTACACAAGAACGTGAGTAGTTATGAAAGTAAGGCAACTAGCTTCGGTAAGGACCACCTTCGAAAGAGCATGTTTTCTACCTTTGGCGAAGTACCCAGTAGCCATAAGCGAAATTCACTATGGGTTTACTACAAACTATGAAAGTTTTCCGCGCAACTGCTTTCGCCTGATGATTCGTACACAGTTAAACACTCCGCTAATGCTAAATATACACATATGAACAAGTCACATATTCTTGAATGATTTCCAGTCTTTCAATACATCTACCAAGATATTCATAAAATTTTACGAACATTTACCAAGCCCACTGGCCAATGATTATTATGTACCTTGGCAGAGGCATTTGTAACCGAGACGTGTACAAATGGGAAACTATAAATTAAGCCTATGAGCACTACATGTTTTTCACCATGATTTACTTGAGAATGGATAAAAATAAACGGTTATACAAAAACCAATTAAACGCTCTGAATAAAACGTAGCCGCAACGTAGAGAACGCCAAAATATTCTTTTGCTCGCAATAAAATAAATTTCACCATCTTCCCTTAGGGGAACCCTGGGTAGTATGCGAAGCAGCCATGGGGTCGACTCAAGTTCCCATTAGTTTTCTGTTGGATCGCGGTGTTGCGGGAAGAGAATAAGGTGAGCAGAGCGCGCGCGCACGCGCGTCATTTATGGCGTCCCCAGCGGAGTATGCAGCGGCTATCGTCGCGTCTGTAACCCTAAGCTGCTTCGCCTTATCGCGCGCGGGGCCGCAGGTTTTGCCATTTGTTGCGCAATCCCGGAGAGGAGAGGAGCTACGGAGAGGAGAGGAGGAATGCAGGACATGAGAGGAGCCTCGGAGAAGAGAGGAGGAATGCCTCGCGTACTACTGAGGGTTCCCCTACGGGAAGATGACTACGGTGGTTGAACGCGAAGCTATCTTGTGATATATTCTTTGGTTGGCCACTCCCTAGGGGCATCCTGCAGCAATTTTTATCAGCGGTGCCGGACCAGGCATGCGCAGTGGGGGTGTGAACGCCACACAACGGCGCCCACACAACAGCGGAAGGAACACACTCGACCATACACTGCTTAGCATTTAAAACTGCGTGACAGGGAATGTCGTAATAAACAGACACAAAAAGGCCACATTGGGTGAAACACATTCATTATTCATGCTTCTCAAAAAATTACCTAAGAACGACAAAGAGTGCATAGCGATCGTGTTGTGAAGCAACGGTGTCGAGAAACTCTAAGCGGGAGGGGCATTTCAGAGAGTAATACAACAGAGCCAATTTACAACAGAGTAATAGAATAGAAACAATTTACTGGTGGACCCCGCAATATCCACTCTCAACAGGAATAAAAGATTTCGTCCCGAACACACGCCTGAGAAATTTCTGTGCGGTTCCCGCCGGAGGGGCTGCGAGTAACGATGATTCGGCAATGGCAGCTGCTTATAAGTTCATGATCCCGGGCTTACGGGTTAGGAGAACACGAATAAGTCGCTGAAAATGGTGACCACTCGGATTCTTTCTAGGCGGCTGGATGACTGCATTTGATTAAACTTGAATCCGTTTGCACAGTTAGGCGCAGGACCGAAATAATTGGATATTAATGGGAGAGGACATTGCCCCGCATTGGGAGTATATAGGATGGTGATGATAATAATAAATAGGTGAAGGCCAGCGAGCCTTGTCAGCCTAGTTGCAGCAACACTTCACTTCTGAGAATAAAAAGGAACGAATAGTTATGGCACCAGAATAAGCAATACCGGTGAAGCCACAATGATAGCGAAACATTGAAATCAAGCCGATAGACAAAGACCATGGAGACCACCAAAAAACAAGGAAACGAATGACAGAAAGAGACACCATACGTATACACACAACCGCATAATATTCAAAACCTAACGTATTCGGACGTAGTTAATAAGCGATTAGTATTAAACGACAAGTAATCGATTAGGCGATAATACGCGTGATGGTAAAGTACCGTAGAGGCAGGAAGAACGTAAATATGATATCGGTAACAGCAACGATATTAGCTAATATGCAGCGCCAACTATGCAGTCATTCGAGAGGTAAAGAAAAACACTAAAAATGGATAAGTTAAGACGCCACACACAAAAAGTAGGTATTTTGCGTTTATTCCCGTGGTTGAACAAAATGATAATAATTGCTGCTAGGGAGGCAAGTTCAATTGCCACTCAATCTAACGCTGAAGTCGAGTGCAAACCATGAGGTCTAGGCTTTCAGTGGGATTGGCATTCGCTCTTAATCTGCCCTTGTTCTCCGTTTGTTTTTACAGAGGATACGAACAATGATTATGAAATATCAATCTACACTATTTACAAGCGGCAATGGCAGAGTCTACTCAGTCTGCACGTCCATCTTTTCCTAGCCGTCTTTGACGGCGGGCTACAGCGTCATGGGGCATTGTCCACCTGTCCGGTGACACTACCCCCAGGCAAAAACGACCGTCCAGGTCGAGGCCACAGTGATAAGGCTCGAAGGCGGTGTTGTAGATTCCTTTAGCGTGCGAGGGTCTGTGATCAGCACCTCGACCTTGTCGTAGTAGCCATCAAGTGGACGCTGCATTCGTTCGTGCAGAAGCTGATGGGTTGAGCGCCATCGCAGAACACGGGTGCTGTGAGGTCGGAGGTGCCTGTGCGACGTTCACCTTTGTTATTGAGGCCTCTCAATTAGGGAGCTTCAGGCATCTCCTGGCACTTAAGTTGTTGCGCCAATGTCTACCTTTCATCGCTTCAAAGCGTTTACCGTTGAGCAGAATCCGTCGGAAGTAGCCGGCTGTGAGCTCGATGATGTCGGCGCGCCGCCCGAAAGCTGGACGTCGACAGGTGCGGTGGCAATGAATTGGGATTAGTGGCATCAGGACGTACTTGATGCCGCGGATGGCAATGAGGAGATTGGGGAAGACTGTTCCCCGAACATCGACGCGCACAAGGCCACGATCAACGGATCAGGACACTCAGAACCGCGCCGCACGAAACGGTTGGGGACACCGCATGTTCCGCTGGTCTCGCGTGGACATCATTTCTAGTGACGGGCTGGGGAAACGGGGTGGGGGAACTTGGTCTACAGCTGGTCGCGGCGGGACTGGGGGCCGCAGACATGGCCAGCCTACTCTCGAAGATTGCGTCATCGCCGTGACGGTGCGAAGCTGTGGTCAGGATTAGGATGACGACGCTGAGCCCTCTGTCAATCAAGCCAACCAAACGTTATAAACGCCGCCCCAAGAAAAACTGCCAATTTTATCAACGCTTCTAAGAAATGACGTGTGAGTAGAGGTTCCAGGGAAGAATGCTGCGAACACCGAAGTTATTGAAACCATGAGCGCTCGATACCTTGTCACGATCACCACCCGCCCCCACTAAAAATGAAGTTACGATCAATGCAATGTAACGTGACCTTTGTTGAGGCTTGAATAAAGCATGGGTATTGCGTTTGCTGGAAGCAGATCTTCGCTGCTCCAGCTCTTCACAGAAGATCTTGCAGTCCTGTGCCACATGTGTACATCCTGATGGAAGCGAAAGCAAAAACGCCAGTGTGTACGAAATTTCGGCGCACACCGTCTCCACACCTGCAACACAGGGGTCATGGAGATCCCGTGAGCAGGTGCATGTGCAGCTCAATGTGCAATAAACAATGTGCACCTCAAAACTCCCCCCTGGCGCACACCGTTTACTTCTACGTGACACCGAGAAAGTGCAGAGCATACTCTCCCCCGAATTGTTCGGTCAGACATTTACTTTTAGAGTATTAAACATGTTACCCAACATTCCAAAAAGATTTCAATTCTCTGAGAATTCCACATATCATATCATATGCTTTTTCGATATCGAAAAATACGTTCATGCGAAATTGCTTATGTACAAACGCATCTTTTACGTTTGATACTACGCTCAAACGTTGATCGTTGGTGGATCACCGCACCCTGAAGTCTGCCTGGTAGCTGTCAAGAAGACCATTTTACTCCAAAAACTACACCCGTCGTCTGTTAACCATCTTCACCAGCAGCTTACATAGGCAGCTTGTCACGGCGATCGTACAATAACTTTCTAGATAGGAAGGGTATTTTCACTCCTTCAGAAAAGTTACTACGATGGCCTCCCTCCAAGACCCTGTAAGACTAGGGTCAACCAGAGCATTTACTGTATTAAACTAGCTTTTAGCGTAAAACGCATTGTCGGGACATGTCAGTGTGAGCGCCGCAAGACGCCACCGGTTGGGCAAGCGGGATTTCCGCAACCGACAACAACACTAAAGACACCACTCGAGCAAGTGGGCTTAGACATCCTAGGGCCTTTTCCTCTCTCGTCGTTAGGCAATAGGTGGATTGTGGTGTCCACTGATTACCTGACACGTAAGGGGAAGACTAAAGCACCACCTATAGGCACTGAATTGTTGCGCTGTAGGAACTGTCTTCTTACATGAAGTTGTTCAACGGCATAGAGCCCCATCTGCTATCATTACGGTCAGAGGAGCAGCTTTTACAGCACAGCTTATGTGAGTCACCCTCAGAATATGCGGCACCTCATTGCAAGACGACGGCTTAGAATCCACAAACCATCGGTTAACTGAAAGACTGATTAAGACTATAGCCTAGACGATTTCCGTGTAGGTTGATCTCCAGCCCCGAGGCTTAGGATGAAGTACTACCTTACATCACATTGCCTGTATTACCGGTATGCAAAAGACAACCTGGTTCTCGCTTTCCGTTTCATCTATGACCGTGAGGGTCGACTGATGTTCAGATGATTCAGAGACAGCAGAGAGCACGTTACAACTAACGCCGAAAAGAGGTGAAGTACAATCCCGCGAAACCATGTTTGTGTGTGGACTCCGATCCCCCGTTTGGGCGTGTACAAAACATTACTCCAATGCTTCTTCTGACTGTACCAAGTGGAACGATGACTGACCGACCTGGACTACGGGGCCGTCCCAGATGAGAGTGTGCATACCCGGAGCCATCCACGAGCTGATATTCTTCATTTATTTCGCGTGGTATTTTGTTGTAGTTTTGCAGGATCTTTCAATGTGCTCCGTTTTTGTTGTTTCTTGTCCGTAACGGACAGACATTCAATGTGACCCTTTCCTTTGCGCTTATTAGAAAGGATAGTGTGGGTTTGTTGCAGGACTGAACTTGTGTTCTCATTTTTCTTTTGCGTAGCGTTGCTGTTTGACTTCTCGCGCTCTCCCTGACGTGGGTATTTTGATGCTATGACATGCTCGCTCTATGCTTTCAAAAAAATCGAAACAATTCCTCTACGACGAGGGCAGGGATTCTCTCCTCTAACACACAGGGCCACGTTCGCACGTGCTAAAAGCGGCTGCAACCGGCAGTGCAGACTCGGCTCCGTGCACGTGACGCTGTATGTGCTCGCCAATCAAAGCACTAGCTCGCGTACACTGCGAGGAAAAGATCACGCCACAGGTCACACTACGAACGCAAGGATGGGGTTCTCAAAAGACGAGCGGGACGGAGAGCTTTCTCATTTCTTTCTTCCTGTTCAGGCACTAGTTCGTTCCTAAGTCTTTTTTCTACGTGAAAATATGCAGGCTCAGACTAAAAGAAGCTTCCTGCCGTCAGATAGCGTTACATGACCTTTTGTATAGCCTGGCTGTCCCTTCCTCTAGAAGATGCCTCTCAATGATCTCTGTCTGCGTACCCGTTGGTCCGAAGTTTGTCCATATGGTTGCCACTCATAATAGCGTAACGATTAATTCGCATGCACGGGGCGCCAAGCAAATGCCTGTCTTTTTGGCGCAGTCCCTGAGGCCGCCGTACGAGCGAAGAGTGGGAGGGCAGCTCCGCCACAGGTGGAGGGAAATCCTACCGCCACCGATATATGTATGCAGACAAGGCTCGACAAAAGTCCTATTTTTGGGTAGCACCCACCCGCCGTGAACGTTGCGGCTACAGAAGTGCTCCGATGCGATAGATAGCGGTCCCCGCATTTCTGCGTTACTAGAGCCAGGGTGAGCGTGTACCTTACAATAGAACCATCGCCGGTATGTTGCAAATAAATATTTGTAGCACAAAAAAACCGGTACGGGAGATGAGAGTCAACTGGTGCATCCGCGCGTGCACTATGTAGCGGCCGGTTTTGGGCGGTAATATGATCCATGCACGGGGCGTCGTACAGGTGAGGTGACGTAGCTCTACAGAAATTGTTTAATATTATTTTCCTTCTTTCCGGCGCCCCCCCGTTCCGTAGAAAATTCATAGTCACAGCCCCTAGAGCTCCATACTGTAGAGGCGTCTCTTTCCCCTCTCACAAGAGGCATGGGTCACCGGCGTGTGCCCTGACCAGTGGCCGTAACAACTAGCAATGCAACATACCCTTATGTTCGCTATTCCCCGAATTGATGTGACATTTGTACCAGCTCGGTAAGATTTTTTACAAATACTGACATTCGAAGTGCGTGTCAAAACATTAATAAGTCAGTAGAAAAACTACTGGAACTAATATGCGGACACCTCAAAAACAAGCTTGAAAATGCTGCTCCAAAACACACAGCACATCCTCATAGGATACCGATTTCTGACACCTACGGGACACGATGCATCTGTGTCGTAGCCCGCGTTGTCCTCCACCGTTGAACAATGTAGGGAATAAAATGGTGACGCTACCATTTTCTTCCCGAGGTGCAGCTTGTTGAGAGCAGATAAAAAAAATAATATACAGGATACAGCCACAAAACAGCAAAGTGTGAACGCATCAATATCATTTCCACCCTCCCTGCTAACTTTCGCCTGCTTCGTCTCGCCATAGAAATTCTGCCATCCCATCATGCAGTTCGGCAAAATGCCAAACGGACGCTCGGATAAGCGTGTTACGGGAACTGAAAGCAGAGAAAGACGATCCAGCGTTGATAGTCAGAAAGCACAGAAGTAAACGCGGAGATAATAAACAAAGCTTTACTGCGAATGCAGCATCGTGGTAGGAGGGGATCGACAGCGGGCGACAAAAAAGGCTGCAGGATCAGCACATTTTGTTTGCACCCCGCATAGGCTTGAAGCGGGTTTCTTTGTTTTGACGGTTTCCGCCTTGCTTCAGCGACCGTTTGCATGTACAGGCTCCACTCGGTCTTAGAAGGCGATGAGGTGTATAGGGGTACAAGTGAGTGTTTCTGGATTTCTTCTTTCTGACAAAAAGCGCCGACAACAGGTCTGCTGTGCTCGTGTAGGTTGTTATTCTTACGGTAGTATTGCATGATTGTTTCTTGCTCAAACTTTTTTCCGGACCTCCTACTGAAATGGTCAGTTTGAATTATTCCTAGATGCTTTTGATTTTTCCGCAAAATTTATTGACCCTACTGCCTCTTGTGTCTCCTCGTATTGATAAAATTATTTCCCTTCCATGAATAATCGATGAATTGTATGTGTTTGATCGTATGAGTACGAAATGGGTCGGCATTTGCAAGCCATTATTCTTGCCAGTGGTCTTTACATCGAATGAGCCCAGGGCAACAATTTCTGACAAAAATGCAGTGATCAACAAGGAAAGGGACATGTAAATACTGGAAAATGTAGTGCCCCCTTCATTCTTCACTTTTCAGAAAGGTGCCATAATATGTTAGTTGCTAGTTTAGGCATTGAAACATGTTTTTACTTTATGCGACCTGTGGAAGCAGAGTCTTATTTTTTAATTTTTACTAGGTACACCAATGTTTCACCATTTCGCAGTTTGAAAAGAAGCAACGACGTGTTGAAGCATTTTTTGTATACCTAAAAGAAACTTGAAATCACAGCATGCGGTTGTTCGCAACGACATGGTGAGCCTGTCCAGACCGGCCGTGCACATATACAACAAAGACATACATCGTAGAGCGGTGGTAATTCGGACATTTATGTATAAGTTTTTCTTTTCACAGCGGCGGCCATTTTTTACACCCGACAAGGTAAAATCATGTTTTTCTCACAAAGAACCATTTCATGGTCCCTTCAGACGGAGGGGGGCATTGATCGCATAGGATAAGTATAATTCATAGGGTCCAGAACACAAGACTTCGTGCAGATTGAGACATCTAGTGAATTGCGCCCGAAGCGGAGCTTAGCAACGTGCACAAAGCCTACTTTCTGTACCTCAAATTGGTACTAGAAGAACTCAGCTTTCGTTCGAGAGAAAAAGAGTAAATGTTTCTTGAAAAAGAGAAGAGGTCAGCCTGAGAAACTGATCTTGGGTCTGCTAGTTTTCTCTGTGGCATGGATACTGGGGAAAGAATTCGAAAGGTATGGATATGGAAGGTATGACGAATGACAGTGAAATCGACGAATGAACCATGTGCATGCAGTAAAACAAATAAACGGCTCACGTACAACGGGGCGCTGAATCAGATTGTCACAGTCCACTTTTGAGCACGTGATTATCGTCGATATTAAAAAAAATGCAAGACATTATTCTGCCACGTGTTAAATTTTGCCGCAACCTAGATCTTTGAATCCAGACGGGAGTCACTAAGGGATATAAGCAAGGCTTTAACGGCTAGGATTTGTTTTCGGTTGTCAGCCGACGTGCCCAAAATGTTTCGTTCGGACATAGGGCGAGTGTCCAAGCGCGTAGTGATGCTGCCTCCAAACTTTTTCGCTCACTAGAGTACCTTCAATAAACGTTAAGGAAATGTTCGATAGTCTTACGACAACTGCAAAGAAGCCAGTCCGGGCTGTCCTCTCGTCCGATTGTGTGAATATACTTTCGTGTCAGTGCTGCTCCGAGTTGCAGTCTGTGTAGCAAGGTCTCTGACTTCTCCGACGTCCCGGAGCTTGAGTGAGCCAAAACTTTGGCTCTGGATTGAGCGAGAGAAGCCGTTTATGTTGATTCTGCAGGTCAGACGAATGCAAGGCTTCAGTTTGTTTACACGCTCGGTAGACTGCGGTGTTGGCATCTTGCCTTGTGATGGGTATAGCCATTAGAGTTCCACTGTGGTGTTCCTTCTGTGCTTCTGCATCCACCAACTCATTTCCAGCGATGCCACAATGACTACGCGTCCACTGAAGCACTACCGCCTGACCCGATTCACTCAACTCTTTGACCAAGAGAGTGAAATCAGTGGTCAGCTGATCATATACGCCTCGCTTCATTGGGATCTTTAGTACTTCCAGCGGTTGTTTGCAATCACAAATGGCAGTCCACTGCTGTGGCCTTTCACAAGAAATGGCGCGGAGTGCTTCGCGGACACCGCCCAGCTCTGCTGCGGTAGACGACATCGAGTGTGCAAACTTGACACGTTGGACCAGTTGCTTCTCAGGCACAAACACTGCCGCTGCCGACCAAGGGGCCGGGACCAAGCTTTCAACGAAAACACGCGTTATTTCCCGTACGTTTCACTTACATATATAGTGAAAGTTGTCTTAACACTGATGAAGAGATGTGAGATTTTTTTACCGATTTCAGGAATCGATACCCGCACCTGTAAAGTGGGTACAACCCATACAGGTTCTTCTGAGATTTTATAGATTGCTAATGCGGAGGGCATCAAATGGTTTTTCCGCCGAAATACGTCGTGAGTATAAGTTCGCTCGGCCCTGGAAAACATTCCACTGTGGCTTACACTGATGTCTTGCCACATGTCGGGGGTGCAGAAGATGCTCTTGCGTGAGGTAGTCTTGAAGTGGGCGAGCACGCGCTTATACAATCATTCGACATGTTGATGTGCATCGAGGCAACACCAAACAGATTTGTGGGGCTTCTGCCTGTGCGCCTTAAAGCACCCGTAGGGACGATGAACGGAGGTTCAAATTATAGGGGCATTGTATTTTACATAGTCAATAAAAGCGCCGGTAAAGGCACAACCGCAACGAAACCAGTGGCCTCCATGATTTCCCTGCCATATTAAGGACGTGGGTAAAAATGCAATTTATTTCTTAGTGCAGAGGCATGTTTTTACGACGAGACATCTCGATCAATCGTTGCGCCGATACATGTATGGTGAGAAACGCATAGAATAACCACTCCTTCGATCTTTACCGGGTAGCACTTCATATGTTTTTGGGTAACTGTGAATGCTACACTCTTGGACGTTGAGGTTTCAAGTTCCTGGCGGCGTAGTTCCGTCAAAGTGGGGGATAATGCTTTCTGAATTTGTGCTTGCACGTTAAGTCACGTTACGACTGATGTAAAACTGACTATATCATCCGGATAGGCACATATTGACATAGTTTTGTGAAGCACTTTTGTGATACCGATGTGAGCCAGAGAAAATGGTGTAGGGTTGAGGACTCTTCCTTGTGGCCCGCCGCGAGTGACCGGTTGATCAGATATGTTATCATTCGGACGTTCTCTCGCTTGCTCGTCCCTTCTGCCCAGATTTCTGCAAAAAGGTCAGCCTCCTCACGGAAACAGTCCCTATGCGCCGCATGGCGCTTCTTCAGAGTGGACCATTTGTGTGAGTTTTAGTCCATAGGGGCGTCTGCTTATCTAGCGGGTACTGGTTACACCATTATGTAATTAGAAAAGAGACAGAAAACAAATGCGATGCGGCACCTCTGGCGTCCTCAAAGCGACAGATAACCATTTTTATGGGTATAATTTCTTTTTCGCAGATGAAAAGAAATAACTTATAACACCTTAACCCGAAACTGTTATGGTGACAGTGCCCGTTAACTTGTCACATCGTAATTTTTAAATCTACCAGCCATACGTGCCCAGCCAAAAGGAAAGCTGGAAGCCGTCAGAATGTCCCGCGCGGCAACACACTTTTTAACTGCACGCGAGATTAAAGGATTTATTTAGAAACTTGTTTCCGGTTAAAACAAGAATAATATGCAACGCATCCTATTCCATCACGCGGTTTTTTAATCACGCGATGAAGTCGACAAAATTATTTTGACACGTAAGGTAGTGTAACTTTTATTCACTACACGGCGACACATTTCAAACTTCAAAAACTTTAGTTAAAAATAAGCTTATTTGGGCTTGTTCATTAGACATTCCATGCAGTTACTCTAGTATATAAAACGCTGGCTTTCATACGAGCTAGAAGACACGTGCTCCTCAAAAATCGGTTGTCTGTCCTTTTAACCAGGGTATCAGTGACGTAAAACTGCGAAAACATTTGGTGCAATGCGATTTCGCAGTTTCATCATTGATCAAACTTGATTGATTGATGAGTCACACACAGGGTACCCAACCCGGTCAAGCATTCTTAGCCTTTTCACCCTTAACATGTTGTTTTATCATCCAGATTAAGGTTAGAAATTTTAAGCATTTGGCACTGAAGTGAAACTCGATTGAAAGCCTCTGAGAAATTGACAAAAACTGCATCGTTAAGAGGCATCCTGTGCTTTGAAACTTGGAGTTCCGCAACAGCTCAAAACTTTCCATCTGACAAAAATATGTCGGACACAATCCGTGTTGGTTGCTTTTAAAGAAGTTATTTTGGTTAAGCTGGGTTACTACTTGTATGTAAAGAATATGCTCATGTAACTTGCAGCTGACTGAGTCAAGTGATATAGTCCTATAGTTTACGGGATATGACCTGTGGCAGGATTTAAAAAATGGTAGGCTGTGAGCAAATTTCCAATCGTCAGGCAAGCAAGCTGAAGTGTAGGGATTGTTGAAATAATATTGAAAACCGGTAGGCTGAGTAAGAATAAGCTAAACGTAATTAGAGATGCGGGACAACGCCCTACTCGACGCCGCCCTTTTTGAAAATAGCACAGATACTGTGGCTCTAACAGCCACGCGAAACTCTTCCCCAAATGGCTCGAATGCGAGCACTTGAGATATTTCACGACAGGACTTTCTGCCGTAAGGGTTTCGTAAGCACGCCAAATTTCGTGAAGCTTCTGTCGCTTGATGAACAGGGTTGAAATTTTTTGACATAATAAAACAGCTTCATGCAATCATTTGTAATAGTAGATTAAGACGATTACTATGGTGAGCTCAAATTTTCATTTCTGTTTCTCAACAAAAAAAAAAAAAAACGTTTTGTGGTCATTAGGTATAATGCATGACTATCTCATTGTTCCCTCTTTTCTTCCATTTTGAAGTCATTCCTTGGAATAATGTGTCCTTAACCAGTAATAAGTAAAGTGTAATTACTTTTGTATAACTTAGGCTTTTATGGCCTTTGGACAAAATTGCTACAGCTGATGACTTTTATTTTTACTTATATGCCTAAAATCACTCCAAATCTCTGATTGCAAAGCAACAATAAAACACCGAACAGGCAAATAGTGCTTTGTGCAACGCCTGTCTGGCCCGTTATTGAGATAAGTTTTTTTTTACCATTGTAAATTAAACCAGAGCGTCTGCTCAAAACATCCCTCAGACATCCCAATATTCGTTACCCTCACAAAAAAACGTTCATCTAAAGGGTCATCTAAAGGGTCATCTAAACGTTCATCTAAACATTGATCTAAAAACGTTCATCTAAGCGGCTTTGGGCTGTTTGTGCTGTTGCGCAGCATCTTCGTTTAATGATCAAAAGCATAAGGGGCTTGGAGCAGCAGTGCCCGCTGCAAGCCTGCAAGTAACCCTCCCAAATATCACTCTTGTCTCCAACGACGTCATAAAGAAGTTTCTGCAACATTTCAATTCTGTGGGGTTGGAGCCACCAGAACGACACTACCGGAACGTTTTTCGAGCTTGGCGGAACTTGCTGGCCATAAAGCAGCAGTCTATGAACAGCCACGGTGCTATAGAATTTTTTGTTGAGCAGTGGGCGGCCGAGCTCGCCAGCTCGGATCTCTCAGTTCAGCGTAGCCTGGTGGAGAGGGCTAGGGTAGCCAGCGCGGACCAGGGCTTCCCGGACCACACGAGTCCCTCCACCTGACGGGGGCCTAGGTATCAGCGCCTGAAGGTTGTCTACATAAAGTTTATTCACTCACTCACTCACTCGCCATGAGCGCTGCTGCAGACAACGAGCATCCTTGGTTTATTGTATTTTCATCGTAATGTTCGAGAAGCCCCTGGTAACGGTATGTGGGAAAGCCATTTGTGCCAGGGCTTCACTCTTTCTCACTCTCTTGTGACTTCATCCCGTACACCTGCGCCCAAAATCTCCATGCCAACCAAACCACTGTGAAATAATACCGGGGAATTAGATAGGCGCTTCACAAACAAGTGTTGGTACCAGGTTGAAATCCTGGAGCACCAGAGATTTTATTCAAAAGGAAACTATCCAATAAAGTTGTATAGCTTTCCATTGTAGCCGTATGGCTGCATTTCAGGCGGAAGTATAACTTTTCTTTTCTGGTACTTGATCCACTTGGAGTATTTGCCCTGAATCTGGGCAAATACAACTAATATATGTTGTAGATTGGAGAGACCTGGATGCCCTTACTTCGGCAAGATTTTCCCCAGATATTCAAACCCCACGTTGTGGCTACAACACCGAATATAAACCGTTCGTCTTCCACAAAACCGAGTGCAAGAAAGATGGCGCATTTCATGCAGATTCTTCTTTTTACCCTCAAATACAAATCTACATGACACAGCTGTTACCGTCAGTCGCCTTTAGAATCACTTGCGGCATTGTTGAATTTGCCTTTATATATTTATTTCGTAGCCAATCCTTAGGTGTTTGCCTGGTTTCCATCATCTTGTCTAGTGCAGTTGTCAACGATGACTTACTTTTAGCTGAAAGCAGCTGCATATGCATTCTGTCTGGGCCAACTGCTATTTAGTGTATAACGTTTTAGTGTGGCCTTCGCCAACAAAAATTTCTCTCTATTTATCAGGTGCCACTGCAGACACCGCTGAAAAAATGAATCCCTCTGTTCTGTGAATTTTTACTCATTACTTTATTATTTACGGCAATGCCTGCTCATTATTTAAATGTTTTCACTCATCATCAACTAAGACGTTTTCATGAGTATTGATATTCAGCCAAGTGCTCCTAAATGGTCCAGGAATTTCCTGTACACACTTTTGTAATTATTCCGCTTTTCTGTCAGCCATTGGTGGCGTTTTCTTGATTTTTCGTCGTACCTATTTATTCGCTAATTTATTGCTCAGCTTACCACGAAACAATTTAAAAAATATTTCTACCTACTAAAACACACTCACGCAGCGGTACAACCACTGGCGTCTGGATACACCAAACAAGCGTGGTTTCTCGGGTTCCTCCCACCTACAGAAACCTTGTCTTTTGAGGTTGTAGCCAACTGCGAGACAATAATTGCTATCTGCCCCGTAGTGAGACAGGAGCATGAAAGCAAGCTTTAAAGCCATCGCTTTTCTGGCTGTAGATGTCATGCATCACCTATCGCGTACGACTCGCCTTTTTTTTTTTTTGCACTTGGCAACTCTTGAAAATCTCGCACCTTATTCATCATGTATGGTTTTCCCCGTCTTGCTGCGTGGGTATGAGGGAACTTTCAAAGGTGGATCGGCCGCCGAAGTTGATGATCGAACAGATGATCCGATGAAACGGCGATTGCTGGCTTGTTGGCCAGCGGCACATAGCCGACGACGGTCTACTCCAAGAAAACTCAACATGTACATTATGTACACTTTATTTAAATTTTACATTTACGTATTTGACCTTTCACGGCTCATGATCGCATATCAGAGGTCGGGAAAGGCCCGCATGGTCCGGGGCTCGCCGCTCCTCTCCTGTCTCTCCTGTAAATCTGTCTGTCCGTCCTGTGTTCGTCAATCTCCCACTAAACATCAAACTCCTCGGTTTTACTAACAAAACCCGACCCACAAAAGGGACGTCACAAATTAAGATTAGCCCACACTAGGCCACTGATTGGCCACTGTGAGAAAAAAGGTAGGTGGGTTCAAAATAGTCACGTGATCCACCTCTCTCACTCTCATACTGAAAACTGAAGGTATTCCGCAAAACACAAATATCACAGAAATGCAAAAAAACCAACTAAAAGCACACATAACGACGGGAATCGGCTCTCGGACGGCACGTCTTAAAGTATTGCCATACCATGCCCGGCTGCGTTTGTGCTCCGCGCCGCAAGAATTCTTTTCCTTTGTAAACACGTGGAGCGCCTAAAAAAGCTTGGTCGCCTACGTAATGACGCATCCTGTCCGCCAAGTCGTCAGATTCACACGTGTGACTAACTGAAGCTTCGCCGAGCAACATTGAGCAGTGCAACTGTCACAGACAGAACATCTCGTGACCTCTTCCTATGTTTTCTTCCTATGTTTTCTTCCTCCCTTGGCCTACTTTCAGCTCCCGGCCGCTTGGGAAATTTTGTGGCGGTAACCGCGGTCATTCAAATGTCAATGGTCCCCCTCCGCCAGCTTCTCAAACGAACACAAGAAAATCGTCCTTCCAAAACTTACATCGCTTGCCGCTATAATGGGGTGACGGCGCGTTTTTATGCGTCGTGTCTAGGCCCACGCGCCGGGTGGACACACGAGCGCGGCGAATAGCAAAGAAGCCTCCGCGGTTTCTCTTTACGCCCCTCACGCCCAGTCAGCTCGTCCGGCGTGAAAGCAAACACCATACAGGTAAACAAGCCAACCCCAGCGAAAGATATCTAGTTTCCGGGCGATTTTAATTAATAATTGAAGAGCCCGAACCTAACAGTATGGGTCGTCTCAATATAAGAAGTTTGTTTAACAGCATTTCTAACCCGTGATGAACCTTGACGTCTATCTAGTAAACAGTTGTTTCAGTGATTCGCGTCCCCATTTGACGCATTGAAAAAACGGCATCTTTTCCTCCATGTCGTCAGCATAATAGGCGGCCATAACAGTTACACATAAAACTCCGCAGTCGTAGTGTACATGCATACCAAGTCCCTTTTTGAGGGTTTAGCACGCCCACCTCGAAACCAGTGACGCATTGTCTTGATCCCTCGTGCTTCAATATGTTTCGGATTGAATCAACAGCCAATCTTTGTTGCGAAAAACCAGCAACAGCAATGTCAATTACGCCGAGACAAAGCAACTACCCGATTCCCACCGTAAACGCATCTCTCAACAAAAAAATTGCGCACTCATGGTGAGTGACCTATATCAGGATCCAAGACTCACATATCTCACTTTCGTTTCAAATACCTTAAAGTCGAAATCTTTCGATGAATTCATTTTGAGGCGGAGCTCTTTAGCTTCGTGAAATGTGGCGTTTTTAAAGGGGATCACCTTTTCGTTTTGCACGCCTTAACCTCCTAACTCGACGCGAGCGGTGAAGTATATGACGCGAGATCCAAGGGAGCCGAGGATTTTTCTATTTTGTTTGAAAGGGGACAAAGCGCTGCTGACAGGTTGCAACAATATTTTCGACAGAAGCCACCAAGGAATTCACCTCCTGAGCACGAGGACGCGGGTTCGATTTCCGGCGGCGGCGGCCGCTTTTTGATGGAGGCGAAAAGCAAAAACGCCTGTGTCTGCGAGATTTAGGCGCACGTTATATACCACCAGGCGGTCAAAATTATCCGGAGCCCTCCACTACGGCGCGCGTCATCGCCTGCGTTGCGTCGGTGCGTTAAACCCTACAATCAAACAAAGAATTCACCTCATTCGATAAACAAAGTGGTTAAAAATGGCCAAAAGAACCGCTCAAATAATCGATAATGGAGGAGTCGTCGGCACGGGAAAAATCAGGAAATGTAGAGTAAACAAAGCAATTGTTGCGAACTCGAACGGGAATGGAAACCAGGACAGCCGTGCGATCAGAAATGCCATCAGTAACCTCGCATTCATAGCCGTTATCTAATAGATGGGGACTAACAAATACTGAATTCAAAACTGCTGCACCTCAAGTGTTGGCTTCGACAATTGGTTTCAAACAAAATGATAATGAAAAATCTAAAATAACTGTCTATTTCCACGTCATAACCAGTGAGAGAAAACGAAGGCCACAGAATATCGGGAGCATTGAAATCGCCGAGACAGATCAAGGTTGAAGACGAGATACGCTCGTGCATTAACGTAGTTAAGGCCAGTGGCTGAGCAACGTTCGATGACAGCGGAAAATAGATCACACCAAATGTAATGAAAAATTTCCCGAAAAAGATCTTGTACCAAACGGATTCGGTGTCAGGTGGGCTGGGGAGTACTAAAAATTGAAGGTCAGACCTCAAAAATAACGCAACACCTCCCCCTCTGTCATGTCGCCGATCTGTTCGAAGAACCGTGAAACCTGGTGGTGTTACCTCACCGTAGTACACGTAATCGTGTAACTATGACTCAGCCACGCTAACAATATGAGATGAATATGTGCCGAGTGAAAGAAAATTTGGAAATTTATTAACTAAGCTGCTGGGATTAACATTTAGGGGGTCAGGGGGTTAGAGTAACAGCGTTGGTTGCGGCTTTTTTTTTTGGGGGGGGGGCGAGAACGAATCCTTACGAGGGTGTGAGTATTATCGTCCCAGTTGTACCGAAAGTTATCAATAAACGTGTGGTCGAAGCTTAAGCGAACCATCGAGCCATTATCGCGGAAGGGCTTAGCTGCCTGCCATATTTTTTTCCGGATGAACGCATGCGTATGGAAAATTCTTCTGATATGCGAAAGTCAGAATCTTAAAGGGGCCCTGAAAGGCGTTTTGAGCACACTAAATGAACTAGCGGAATCGTTAGATTGGGTCATGAACGTCAGCTGTGCCAAGTATTACTCTTACGTGCAGCGGAAAGCTCACACTTTTGTTGCAAAGTCTGTCGCCCTTTTCTTACCCTTCCCTGCGTGTGTTTGGACGCCGCCATCTTCAGATGTCTACGTCATCGATCCCCAGATGTTCGTCATGAGGTAGATATCCTGCTATTGGGCGGCTTTTTCAAGCACTTCTGGCAAAGAGACGTGTCGTCTGCTCAGCGTCGGCTCGCCGGCTGATCTGCCAGCGGAGGGCTGGAGTGCTTGGAAATTTTACGAGAAACGAAACGAGTGTAAACAAACGCTTAACCGTTTGTATTGAATGACGGCCATAACACGACATCAATATTATCTTACGTGAGTACTTACCATAAGGAAAGCGTTGAAGCCCCGTGGCAGTTCTTTCATGAAATCGCGGAGAACACCCTGAGCCGAATGCCGGGGTTTGACGCATGCATTTTATTCAACTTCAAAACAATCTTGAGATGCGTTTCGAACGAACACAATGTGACAACATGCGTTTCAAGTGTGAACCGCGATTGACAGTCGATCGGTTGCTTCCTCATTCCCGTCGTTAATTCGGCACCCACCTCGCACCCGGCTTGCGGGGACGAACAGCAAGTCGCTTAACTCTGGCGAGCAAGCCGAGAATGCATTTAGCCAGGCACACTGCAGATACCGCATGCGAGGTTGAGTAGTACGTCACAAGAGAAAAATAATCAAGATGATGGGAAGCACTATTGACCTGCAGAAGTACAACGTTGCATTTCATCGCGAAACGAACGCGTCCACAACACAGGAGGCGATGCACACACACACACAGCTTCGGTCGCTGCCTTGGCTTAGCTGCAACCTTCGTTCCGACAGTCAGCGATGTTACGAGGATACAGAGCTGCGTGAGGGCGATGTGTTAACCACATGACTCATTTCAAAACACAGGGACAAAGAACTTGGTTCATCGGAAAAAAAAATATTTCCTCCCTCTCGCGCTACTTGCCACCATGTTGCGGCCTCACGTAGGCACGTTATTTTGCTGCTAATAGAGAGTTTTAGTGCAGATTTTGTTGCCTTTGCACACGCTAAACGCTACTTTTTTGCGTCGCGCTACGTAAACAGCGTTAGGGGAGTTTTAGTAGAGCGTCTCATTAGTTTTTCGTAGCGGCACGCTAATGCATACGGCGCCATCTGTCGAATGTTTTGCGAAATGACTCGCCGGCTGATTTGCTAGCGGAGTGACGGAGGGCTTGGGCATTTTACGACTATCGAATTAAGTGCAAACAATCGCTTTCCCGTCAGTGTTGAATGCAACACATGGGTGCAGCTCTTCGGAACACGGCTGCTCGCGGCTTGAGTGCGGCGCTGGTTTCCTCTGCGCCTTCCCGTTCATCGCCACTGATAAAGCGATCTGATCCGGCGCGTTTTGTGCACTGGTTCTATGTCGGATTAAAATGTCTTTTTCACATGCCGCCCGTAGGAATTACCACCGCCGCAAAATAACACCCGGCACCTGCGGGGCCACATCTGAGACGGATTTTTGGAAAAAAAGTGCGCGGTGCATCAACGGGAACGAGCGCACTATTCTCCCCGTGGGGCTGCGAGCTCGCCGCCGATAAAAAGTCACGTGCCGCCGATAGCAACCGCAGCAACGTACACCGCGAAAGGGCAAGGCCAGGCCGCACACATGTGGCCAGGTCTTTCGTTCGCTTTTCCAGCTTTGAGCGGAGTGCGGGATCCATGTCCGTGGTGTCAACAAAGATGAAAAGGCCGAAAAAGCTTGCCCGTAGCAGACGGCAGTCTGAGGAGCGCAGTAGCAGAAGTAAGTCACTGCTGTGGAGCGCAGCATCATGGGAGGGAAGGCTCGCGCGCCGACAACAGCGAAGGAAAAGCTGAAAAGGGGAGGAAATATGGCGGGATGATAATGCGCAGTTTTTTTATTACGATTGCTCGGCTAATACTCATCGCTTTAACAAAATTCTTGCAGAAGGAGATTGCTAATAAATGCTTTATTTGGTTACATGTACATCCATGCATCGGTGAAAGGTTTTTTAGGACCTCTTTAAAGCTTGTGGCCATTTTGTTTTGTTTTTTTCGCGGTAGTTCAGAAGTTGTGATATAACCGGGCGCGGGCGATCGGCATGCTTCCGGCCAATCCAGTGGCACCTTTCGATTTCAAGCACTTTCCCGAACCACGCGGAAATGTTTGACAGCAGAAGATTCGAAATGAGGCGGGCTTTGTCATGCCATAGGCATCACACCAACCGTAGCACGGGGCTTTCTCTTCACCTACTACATAGGGCGAGCAAGCGGGGCCCATCAAACTGAGAGCGGAAATGCGCAACAAAAACTTTAACAAACAAGCCAAGGAAAAAGAAAGAAAAGCAGGAGTAAACAAACAGCAAGGGGCGCCGCGCTCCGGGTGGCCAAGAAAAGCTAATGTGGCAGAGGCAGCGCCCTTTGTGCCACAGCTTCTTGGAGGACCTTACGGGAGCGGTGGCGTTAATTAATCCTCCCTTCGCACCTACATAAACATAGTGGAACCCGCCGTTCTAATCTAGCCTGCCATTTTTTCACTGTGTTATCGCTCTCGCATGATCCCACATGATATATGCGTTTTTTAAATTATATTTCTCCGTTGCTTGCTTTACTAATGTGATGTAGTTCGTTTCTAGCAAACTATACGCCCATAACGTTCAGCTTTTTTCCCACGTAGCGGTGTGCACACGCGATCGACCAGCGGAGGAAGATCTGCTCAAGAAGCCGCGCTTTCACAGCACCTTAAAAAGAACATGTTTAGAAATAAGGCAAAAGAATAAAGATTAAGAGCCATATAACTCTGTGAAGGACGACCATCCCGGAAGCTGTAATCAATACACATCACACGCATAGGCACAGAATGTACCTATACTTTTTTGTCCCACCCCTTCGTAATGGTGGTGACTATGGTTTTGTGATCCTTTAATGTAAAACAGTTTTTTTTCGTAGCAGGTAAGCATGGGGCTCTCCGTTCCCTTTCCGCACAATTCTGATTATGGTTGGCAGCAGATGAGAATACATTTGGAACATCACAGTGAACCCCATAATTACCAAGTGCAAATGAAACTGGCCGGTATGGTAAAGTAGTATTAGCGGGGGATTGTCACATACTTTGTTACATGATGGTTACTATGCATTGACAACAGTCGGGAATTAAGTACTTGTTACACATACTCATAAGGACAAGCAAATGATATTGGGCGTATCGATACTGTCGTGTTAGTGGCGAATGAGCATATACCCTTTTCGCGCTAGTTTGCATTATACAACAGATACTGCCGTACCCTGCTGAGACAGCGTGTAAATACCTCATTACGTAGACAGCCCTTGCGCGGGCCGTTGCCGCAGCATCGTCATTATCAGAATACGGTTGGCCTGTAGCTCGCCAGGAGGCCGTCGCTAACCCGAAGTCAGTTGGCCGCCCCTAGTTTTTTAGGCAACCTGATGCCCACATCGGGACCTAGTGTCACAACCACAACGCTTTGATTAGTCTGTATCGGGACAATGCCTTTATGTAGATCTATTACAGCTACAGCATGTCCGCTCGCCACCAACCTTCACCCTTGTTCTCTGCCACTAACACCTGCCCTCACTTCTTGGTCTTCAGGAACAGCCACTTCTCCCGCAATGGCGTGCGGAATCTGAGGTGGAGCGGCAGGTCTGGCGGGTGGCACTTCCAGTAGAGGTGTCGGACTGCAGGGTGGGCAGGGCAGTTGCTGGGGGTGGTGGAGTGGCTGAAAGGTAGGACGGGACAGGGTACTATTCATTAAGTGGATGCGGTATAGGGCGACAAGAAAGGCAGTGTGCGCTTGTCGACCAATTGATACGGCCTCACGAGATAGGGTACAGTGGGGGATCGGAAAATCCCATATACTAGAACGCTGCGTGTGAAGGCGTTCTCGGAGGGACTGACGGTTAAAAAAGCGCGTCAAGTGCCAAGGTTGGACACACTTTGCCACAGCCTGGACGGATGCGTAAGAGTTGTTAGGTAAGTGCGTGTGCTCGCGCATTTCTTTCGTACCAGCGTCATCTTGTGGGGTCAACATGCGAAGGGCACAGTGAAGGGTTTTAATGTTGCAAGGATGCGTGTTCAGTCGAGCTATATTTCGTAGCATCACCTGCGGGTCACAAATCCCACAGATAGAGGTGTCAGGGTGTTCTACTTAACAACAGATTGGTTGGCAGCGGCTATGTATATTCCTACATGGCGGTGCTTTATGCTACAAAAGCGTTAAAAGCGGTCATCTACATAGCGGCACATGGACTGGGTAAAACAGGGCTGCGAAGTGCGCTTAATAGCGCCCCTAAAAACTAATTGATTCGAACCGCAAGAGAATGCCGCCTCAGTTGAAATTAAAGAAAGTTCGAAGAAACACAAATGAAGAATGAAAACAGTACACTACGGTTGAGAAGCAGCTCGGCTGTGAACAGTTTCATGCTTTTGGCTTTTCACAATCGCACTCCGCCTTTTGTCCTTGAAGGGGACAGCGAGAACTTTTTTGTTGTAATGAGCGAATCTAGCCTACGACCTCCTTTTGGCCTTCTTCAAAACTGAAGAGAGATGAGCGACATTTATTCCGGTGGTGAATTTTGAAGCGGCCTCACTGGTGTTTTGACTTCCTTATTGTCAGCTTTGCCAACGACGAAAACTTCCCTGCGCCTTTCAGGAGCCGGGACTGTCGCCGGTAGAGCGTACGGGGAAAGTACCTCTTTTCTGTCACTGAAGCGGGCGAAGTTGTTTCGGTGGCACTCCGCCAGGTGCAACATTGTCTGTGACAGACCTAATTGGAACGCTTGCGGTTCATGTGTTATGCGGATATAAGGCCTACATTATGACCATTGGGACTTTAGGAACCTAAATAACTTACCTTGGTCACACTTGGAGAATAAAATATTTTATGCAATAGGCCTATAACGTCGCGAAATATAATAGTTTAGTTTTCCGACTCATTACACGAATCCGCGCACTGCATGCTTTCACCCTTTCTCGGGAAAAACTACGAAGGTGCCACAACGTCTTTGGGCTATAGACCTTTTTATAGTTGCACTACGCCGCAGCTGACAAAGGCGGGGAAACGTGTTTCGTCGGTTCCGCATTCAAATTTCTCTTGTACCCGGGTGGCCACGGAAATTATCGCAAATGGGATGGCATCAGATTAGTAGGACTGAGTTTGTCCTTTCTTATCTTTACTGATCCCAGCATGGTTCTAGGCGCCTGTTTGTTGCTTTATTGTTTTGATGTACGCGCAAGAAAAGTAGCGTTGCGCGCGTCTGGTGGCACCGTACTGAGCTGATGTAAAAACACCGATACTAAAGAAACTAGAATCGTCCAATGTTTACAGCGAGGCTGTGTATGGCAGGGATAGGGTATTTTATGGCGTGCGAAATAGACGAACTTTCCCCTGAACACGGATAGCGAACTAGCGAAGTGAGAGGGGAAAGATCCAATTACAAAACAAAACGCCTATTGGCAAAGCATACAGCGCAGCACGCGCCGTAGCCATGTGTCTCTGTGCATGTATGGCGTAGTGCGTGACATAGTGCACGTCGCATGAGGCGACCTACAAGCATTGCGGTCTACGCTGCTACAGGGCCCCAAAAGTGCCCCTCGACGACGCATTAACCGACAGTGGCCGAGAATCTAAATGCCATCGTCCCGGATTCATTGGGAGTGCATCACAGCGACTATTAGGCCATTATCACTTGCGTAACAGCTTATACAACTAGATCGTTTCAAACTCAGCCAAAATTGTGTATCGCTCAGTCTTCTCACAACCTTTATACATAATAATCACACAGTAAGATAAAGCTTTGTCTAATCGTATAAGGCGCAATTACAAAAAAACGGATTAAGAGCTCTACAAACCACCATAGCTTTATCGCTGCTCCACCCCCGTCAAAAAGCTGAAGAGCCGATGATTTTTTTTAAACTTTGTGTGTTCCAAATTACTCTGAACATTTTCGAACTTGTCAACTTCTTAACACGGCCACAGGGATGAAGTGTGAATCACTGGATTGACGAAAAGGGGCAAGAAGGGCATGAGGGCTCCGGAGATGAGAGATTGGCGGATGGTACGGGGCAGAAGCGGCAGCACACTATCGCCTTTTGGCGGCATCTTTGCAACAAAACAAGCACTATGCTCCGACTTGGCTTATGTTACCTTTAAATTCACCCTCGTTCCTCCTTGCGTTTTGAACGACCACGTAACAGTAGTCTTTCCACGTTCTTTGGTTGGATGTCGGGTTACAATAGCTGTTCATAATTTATTCCACCCCATATTCAATTTTCTCAGACACCACGAACACGGCCGCAAAGTGAGCAGGCGAAATGAGAATGAACGCGCGGCATACAAGGAATACAGGGGCGTTTGGAATAGCAAAATTTCATACAAACAGTAATTACGTTGTCTCTGGTGTCAAAACTGATTGGAAAAAGCGATTTGCCGCCAGTCCATAGCTTCCCACTGCGCAAGAACAAATCCATTTCAGAAAGAATGAAGACAGCAGCATTGGCGGCTCGCGGCCATTGTGGTTCCGGATATGGTCGAAAAAGACATCACCTTTAATCGCAGCCTTCACATGCCGGTACAAAATGTCTGCCATTTCGCGCTGTGCCGCCCGCTCTGTCCACGCAGGGCAAAGGTACTCACGCTTCGGCGAACAATTAAGGCGGCGCGACTCCAGCGCCCGGGGAGGCAACCTTTTGGAGGGAAGCCTAAAATCTAGTAGCGGCTTCCTGGCCTCCGCGTTCCGAGGAAGACGTGCACTAGGGACGTTAGGTAGCCTTGGACGGTAAAAAGGAGACCGGCGGCACAGAGATGGCCCGCCTGTACCGGCTTCCGTACGGCCGCCCACTGCGCTAATTGAAGCCTGCAGCAGCGATCTTTATTTACTACTGCTTTCTCCGTTGTAGCAAGAAAAAACCAGACAGTAAGAAGATATGGTAGGACAAAACAAGCGCTGCAATCTAGTTAGTTTGGGGCATCGCGCCGGCCTCATCGCGATCCGTCGCCCATCCTATTACCTGCGGTTAAACTGGTTAGGTTGCGGTATAATGACTTATTCTTACCTTAATTATATAATCTTTAAATAATCGGCTATTGTGTGCTAGATAACATTTTTGTTTTTATGAAAAGCCACAGGTACGTTGAATATCTGGTGCTTGGTTCCATACCCGACGTCGTCTTGTTTGCAGAGCAATACATAATTTAGGCGTTCATTGCTCTCTATTGATCCCGTCCCATTTTCTGTGACGGTAAAAAGTCCGACAGAAAAGCCCTACTCTTGACTTTATTCATTCCTCACCACCTTCCCAACAGCCTCGTTTAGCTGACTTCTACCGTCCACAAAAAGAATCAGTGCCAATCATGAAAGGGTTTTTTTTTTCGGCTTTGCGGCTTTCAGGACCAGACGGCAATAAACATTTCTTTCGTTTGTCGTCACAAAGCACTGTTTTTTGTGCCGCCCAAGGCGGAGCGTTCCCTTCATGTACTGCACGCCGCATGAGAGCAGGTGTAGAAAATAGACGCGAAAGTTACGGACAAATGTGAAACCGTTTATTTTCAAGCATAGTTCGCTAGAAATTTGTTATATTGCACCTGACCGCTGCATATCGCTGCCAGTGCTGATTACGTACAGTACGTGCTCGCATTGAACTGCTCCCATCATTTCATAGAACTCGTACGGAACGCAAAAGCACAACGCAAACTAGGCTTTGGGTCTCAACTGGCGGTTTCATTACCATATAATGATTTCTCGTTAACTCAAACTCGGATATCTGAAAATATCGGTTAAGTCGAAACGTTTTTTGGCCTTGAATTTACCTGCCATAGGCGTTATGTATTTGGCTCCCCTTATCTCAAAATGTTTTTGCAGGGTGCCAGCAATAGCTCGAAATATTGAAAGAGAAAACACAAGGCAAATGCCGCTACAGACGGCTGAAAAGGTCTTCGTTCTAACGCTTAGCTCATGCTATGAGCCGAACGTGGTCCCGAACCACAATATCGCGCTGTACCAGGCCGATGTTCGCGTTACCGGCGCTGTCCGACGGCTACAGTGTTGATATGGCTGTTGAAGACGCAACTTATTATGGGGACGAACAGTAGCCTCGGTAAGTGCTGCAACGACAGAAACAACAAAGAAGGTGCACCTGCTTCGCAACGAGGTAGAATGTATTAATGGTGACCAAAAAGTGATGGGATGCATTCAGCAGCTCGCGAACGCTTTTTTGGGACCAGATGCAAACGCAAAAAAGGCGGGCATCACGAAATTATTTCTTCCGCAGTAATAAAAATTTGTTTTTCTTGGGGATACGTTTGCCGTTATTACGACGGCGCGCCTGTACAGTGAAGCTTTGTTACCAGCATTAACTGTTATTTCTGTTAGCTGGCCACAAATTTTCGGCATTTCGCTGAAGTAAAAACTGCGCTTTATCCAAAATATTCAGCGATTTTACGAGTTTGAGGTAATGAAGAATTACTGTATGGTTCTCTAGCTAAATCCTGTGTCTTTTAAATTCATATAGCTAGATTCACTGCTTACGCTTATTTTACTCTTACATGTCCTTGCTTCAGTGCTCAGACTCGCGCTTTAGCACTGAACATTCGTGATGTGACGAATCGCAGGGCTAGAAAGGGAAAGAAGTGGTGAATATTTGTTTTTCTGTGGGTTGGCATTGTCCATAAGACTGTCGGTGCTGTGATTGAGATACCTGCATTCACTTCACTTTGTTCAATTATATTGAGCGAGATGGCTCTACATTTTATTGTGCCTTGAACAAACGTATGCCACAAGTTTTCGAGGTACAACCACGCAAGCATTGCTTGCACGCTAGCACGACGAGACGGTAAAGTGGCAGAACACAACAGCTCCCGATGGAGCGACAAGGTCGTAACACTATTCGGAACACAACGGTGCAACACCGAAATAAGCTACATGTAACGGGCGCATATTGGGCCCATTATCCTCCCTTCAGTGAGTATGAAAGGCTTGTTGTGTAGTCTTCGTGAATTGGCTGTTACTTCCATAAAAATTGATTTCTCTCTATTTGAAAATTGCTTCTTTATATAAAGCTTGTGGTGAACGAAATTTTAGTTTAGCCAGAGAGAAATTTTCTGGTTCTTTGATTTTAAAGATTTCTGTCCTCTTCGCAAAAGTCGTGTTCTATAAAAACGCCCCTCTTCGCAAAATTCGTGTTCTATAAAAACGCCCCAACAAGTCTTTTGGTGCATTTCAGGCGTCAAGACGACACTGTACAAACCAGAACGAGCCTTTAGTGAGCTGGGGTCAATATGGTAGAGTCAAGCATAGGGCCAAAGCAGCCAGTCTCACTGGAAATACACCAACCAGCACAATCCGGAAGTTATTTTGTTGCGTTTATTCAATAAATGTCCCCGGATTTCGTAAGAATGAAGTAGACGCCGTCAAGCAACATCGTCGGTTTGAAGTCTGGTTTCTAGGCAGTGCCCGAGCGCTTGTCATTCCGTGCATAAGGGCAGGAAACGTGGTTGGCGATTTTTTTTTTTGGCGAAAGAATGAAACGAGGCCACGAAAGCGTTGAGTAATCAGTGCAGTAAACGCACGTTTTATAATGGTTCATGTTCTTTAAATACTTTAAACATACATATTTTAGCTTTCTTTGCAAACCGTAGTCAACAACTCCTGATATTACCATACTTCCAGACTGATTAATGTTTATAGCTTCTCGAAATTGGCATTTTCTTCGCATGGAAATCTTCGAAAGACAGCAACGTAAAATCTATTTGCTAAAAGTGCTGTTTTTTTAGTTAATTCTAAACGTTAGGTTCAAATTGGCTAAGGTATTGGCTACTTCGGGAATTGTTCAGCGACTTATTTTTGTTATCAAAGTACTCTAAAACACTCCCAACAAACGCTTTCACAGTTCAGTAAACGCACCACTTGGTCTCGTCGGCCTGTGTTCGAAAGCTTTCCTGTAGCTGCTGACGGAAGTCCTTCCACGTCGCCATGGTGTTCTCGTGACTCTTGTACCATACACGAACACCATCCTCTAACGAGAAGTAGACGTTGCATAGCTTCTGGCACTCACAACATTGGTTGAAATCGGCAACACGCTTGAACTGCGTTTTTCGATTTCCTCGAACACGTCACCATAAAACGAGCTCGGGGTGCGGGGCTGATAGATTGTTACCTGATATGTGCCCTTCACCGAGCGTTGACGATGTTGAGGGGCTCACACCCGCGGTCGACTGCGGGAAACATTGCCGAAAATTCCCGATAGTTTTTGGGACCAAGCGGGGCTGCTCCGATTGGTCCGATGCATCGGGGTGTTCATTAGACGAGGCCTTTCTCGGCCGGCGCCTGACTTGGATCCAGGCAACAGGGAACCAGAAATCCAGGCGTCGCTAAAACGTCGCATGGACATTGGGTTAAGCCGAGCAATCCCCGGCTGAATGTGTGTACCGGTCACTGTGTCTGCTGCAATCTCCGAGTGAGCGATACGAGTCGTGTTGTTTGGTTATCCAGTAGCACAAAGGGGACGACATAGATGCGTGCCCCAGGCCCGTGTGCTTGATTCCGCCAGCCATCGTCGCTGAGATAGAACCTGTTGTATCGCCTCTGCATTTTAAGTGCCGCGCCTAAACAATCGGTGCAACACCGTGCTGCCGACATTAACTGCGTCTATCGGGGCGCAACGCTAGGGCAATTACTACGACTGGCTAGTTGGTACAAACACAGCATAGGGTAAAACCGCACGGAAGTGGCATTGCCCGCCTATTCCTCACGCAAAAATTCTTTCAGTGGCCACAATCAAGGCACGCTTTACTGAGGCCAGCTTACAGAATTTCATCCCGTTTAAATTACAGTCGTCCAATACCTCCCTTACCAGCAAAACATCAGCATTTAGCTGACACTTTTTTCCTAACGCTGTGACACTATGGAACGGGTTGCCTGACGACGTCGCCACATGTACTATTAATAAACATGTTAAATATTAACCTACAAAAATATTCTCACGCAAGAATAACATTCACGTTCTGCTGCAGTAACAGATGATGTTATGTGCAATATGTCTTGTTCAACTTGTTCGCTGTGTGCTGCTTTGACCTATTGCTAGATCTATAATTATGCAACAGTTATTCTGCGATTTTCCTACCTTAGACAATGTCTCAAACTCGCGTTCTTTATTGGTTTTATGTTTTGTGTGTTTTTTTGCGTTTTCGGGCCTTTAATGGTACAAAAAATGAAACGAAGTTAAATATTGAACGGTGAAAATGGCAAACACCTGTCTGCTTCATGTAGTAGAAAACCGACTGTGCTTTTCCCTTTCCTTATGGCCAATCATAAGTGCGATACAAATACTGTACGATGACTGCACCAGACGAGGGAGACGAATAACCACTCGGAGAAAGTGTTGTGGGTACTTGAAAAACGGCATTTATTATTCAACACACCTCTGAACTTTAAACACACCGTTGTCAACAGGTAGTAGGGTTAGATTATAACACAGAGAGAGGGCTAACAAAGGCACCTAGGTCTTCTATAGAAAATTCTTCGAAAAATACGCGCTCCATTCAAGTATCAGCAAAGTCTACAAGGCGAGACAGTGAAATTAGCACAATTGCTCGCACATGTAACGTTCCCATAAAAGACGTTCCTGGAAGCAGAGCTGTCGCATGCGGGACTACAAAGGAAGCCGCCCGGCTAAAAGAAGATACTTTGCGAGGAAGAGTACAGCGAGGTATTTATGAGGTAGGCCCGGACGGCTGCGGTATGAACCAGCCCGGATGGACTGCGGTTGAACGAAGCTCTGCGTTCATCCTCCAGGAGCTAAAGCACGGGCTGTTCTCAGGGAAGAGCTCCTTGTGGAGCTCGGGCGCCACTTATAGGTACAAAACCCTGCAATGGGCCAGCCACAGGAAGCGGTTTTTCTAGCAAAGTAACATTGCGCTGCCTGATCCAACACACGTTAGGAACGGCCGCTAATGACACAAGAATGAGACACCAGCCGTGGCGATACGAATTTACCATCTAACATTAATCATCAAATAAATCATCAACGCTGTAACAACATGTATGAAGGGAAGTGCCCGATCTGGCGATTCACCGAAGGATTGATCCATCAACGCCTCCCCCCGAAATGCGGAACCCGGAGTCTTAAAATTTCCGAAGTAGATTTCGATCATGGCGTAGGGGTTCCCTAAGGCAGGATATAACACTCCAAAAAACTTTTTCAAAGAAATTGCGTGTTAATAACTGTCTTCTTATTTCATTTGCAGTTGGATACCGAACTTGTTCTTCCTTACATTGTACGTGGTACTAATCTTTGCAAGTCTGTTTTATTGTTTTGCGCTACGCAATCTATACGCGGCGGATATAGATTTTGGAGGCAATTGATTAAACCTCCACGAAGGCTTTTGGGGCGAATGAGGATTTGCCGGGTATTGCATGTTTATAAGGATTTATCTAGATGTAGTTATTCCTCTGACATATTTGGTTGGATGATGTTTACAAATCCCAAAATCCAATTTTAATTTTGTCTTGACCAATTTGGGAAAGGGCGATCACGAAGCTTGATATTGTACTTGTACTGCAGGGAAACTACTTAAGCTGTGATATAAACAGTGACGCCGAAGTGACGAACTTAGAAATTTGAAATTTCGGGAGTACATCCCTATAGTGGCAATGGAGCTCAATTGGGTCTCAACTTAACGTGTAACCACAGCTTGGACACACCCTAGTCGCCCAAGCTTGAACGACGGTAATTCCTACACCTAGACAAGAAGTTCCTCGACCCCCTTGAAAATCCACGCTATTTGCGACACCCTACAGTGCATAGTTGCTTTCCACATAGTGTGTAGAAAGCGGCACTTAAGCCCCCACTTAAGTGCTTTCGTGTCGTCCGTCGCCGGCAGCGTCGTTGTAAACAAGAACTAAGAGGACATCAAAGATAGAAAGAGCAGAAAAGCGGGGAAGGATAGCAGGGCGAAGGGGGGTGGAGGGGGGGGTAAAGAAGGTGGTATTTCGAGGGTGCCTTATGGCAGGATGGAAAGTTGGGCGAGTTGGTAGATCGACATGAGGTAAACAGCACGATAGGACGAAATACACGAGGAAAGGAACCAGACAGCACGAGCGTTGTTTTTTTATGAACTGAAAATTTTTATTTGACCGGAAAGACATATATACGTAAGAAACATTGAAACAACCCATGCGCTAACATCTGTGCCATACCAACACTGATAGCGATAAAGATGGGGAGAAACTAGTTTGCTCCTTCACAGTGTCAACCACAAGCAAGAAAAGCCACTTCTTTAGCATGTAAAGTAACGAAAGCCTGACTAATGCACTCGTCACCAGGCCTGTTTATATAGAACGCCTCTTTTATTTCGCGCTTTAGCTGATAAGAATGACGGAACAGTAAGACCGTTTTTTACAAATTGGGGCTGACATGATCGTGTCAAACACGAACGACCGTGATCAGACAAATTAGATGTAGATGTGCCTCTCAAAAAGATGTTCCTTTCAACGAACCGAGGCAGAGCACAACGACCGACGGGAAGTAGTTCTACAGAGACTGGTAAAGGTAAACCTTCGACTAAACAATGTCAAGTGTCGTTTTTCAGTACCTGAAGTACATTTTATAGGCCACAGAATTGATGCCAAAGGGATTCACACAACGGATGACAAGGTGACAAGCACCTGCAGGGACAAGCAAGCAAACCTTGCAGTCAATCTTAGGGATGTTGACCTTTAATGACCGCTTTCTAGAAGGCCCAGCCATGATCGCTTCAGTGCTGTACGAGCTCCTGCAAAAAGTTGTTCCGTGGAAATGGCATAAGAAGCATTAGAATGCTTTTAATGAGCTTAAACGGCTCATTGTGAGAAGAACTGTCTTAGCACACTATGACGAGGCCAAGCCTCTCATAATCTCATGTGATGCATCACCTTACGGCGTTGGGGCAGTACTGGCACAGCAAGACAGTCTTAGAAGAGAGGCCCCGATAGCTTTTGCGTCCACAAACCAGGGGCAGCCGAATGTAACTATGCGCAGCTAGACCGGGAAGGTCTCGCGGTAGTGTTCGCGGCTGACCATTTCCACAGGTACATCCTAGGACGCAAAGTCACGTTCATTACTGATGATCAGGCCCTGCTTGTAATCCTGGGTCCAAAAAAGGCAGTTTCGCAGATTTTCTCGCCCCGCATGACACGATGGTGCTTGAAACTGGCAGCCTACGACTATGACCTAAAATACCGGGAGGTAAAAGTGAACCAAAATGCGGATGCGCTGAGCAGGTTGCCGCTACCGCAGTGCATTGAAGAGCCACATGTTCCAGGTGACGGACCGATGTTTGAGGCCCTGTCACGGCCGTCACTGACAGCAGGTGTCATAGCAGCCCTAACATAGGAAGATGAGACTCTCTCAAAGCTGTTCACGGCCGTACAAGAAGGTACAATACAGCAGCTCAAGGGAGACGAATTCAAACCGTACCGCAAAAGATGTTCTGAGCTGGCAATCCACCGTGGTTGTATCACTTGGGGGTCCAGGGTAGTGATTCCCGTGGTAGCGCGCAAACAAGCGATGTCACTGTTGCATGCAGGACATCGTGGTGTTGGCGCGATACGTGTGCCCCGAGGTATACGTGGACGCAAAGTGTAGTGAGTGTGCGTGTGCGAATGCGACGGTGGCCCACTTGCTGTGGGGTTGTGCGGAACACAGTGCGCGGGGGTATGACGAGAGTCTGCCCCAGGAAGCCACGGACTCGATCAACTCTCACGAGTACGAAACACAGCGAAGTACAATCCAGCGGCTCGAGGCGGCTCTCGGCCGGCAGAAGCGCAGGGAGGCGCAGGCGAGGGGAACGGGGGGTGACCCCCAGAGACCTTTGTGGCGCCGCCCGCGCGGAAGCCCGGGCCGAGGCATCGTCGCGAGGACGACAGTATAGTCGGGGTGGGGGTGCCCTGCGTCGCACTTGAACCCACCTCCGCAGGATATTTATTTCACAATAAAGTCATTTTCTCTCTCTCTCGTGGAGTCGTGGCTATCAAAGGCTGCGCGCGCAGCTACTTGTGGTGGCCTGGCTTAGATGGTGACATAGAGGCAACAGTTCGCTCGTGTGAGCCATGCCAGAGCACTCAGCGTAACCCCGCAAGGGCCCCAATGCCGTCATGGACACCGGCGTCAACGCCGTGGCACCCAGTAGACGTGGATTTCCCTGGACCTGTTGGCGGACATACATTTTTGGTTGTAGCAGATGCTTTTAGCAAGTGGCTGGACGTGCGTGAAGTGAACCAGCCTACGTCGGCAGCAGTGAATGCGGTACTGCGCAGCCGTTACTTTTGGCGTACCGTGAAAAATTGTGTCCGACAATGCCGCAGCTTTCGTGTCTGTTGATATGCAGAGGTTCTACGCAGACAACGGAGTCAGCCACATAAACTCGGCACCGTACCACCCTGCTACCTAAAAGACAGTCGTTCTTCGCTTTGCTCACTCTACTGTGAACAAACCTGCTGTGTGCACTTGGCACCTCAGTAAGAAATTGATTTCCGGGGCGGAAATAGACCTCGCTTTCTCTTTCTCGTTGTCTACCTTGCTCCTTTTCTCTCTCGCAGAGAAATTGAGAGAAAACGAGAGAAAATGGAAGAATGAGAGACAGTGCGAGTCCTGGTAAACATTTCCTGTATGTTTCGGGAATATAACTTCCGCGTGGAAAGACAAATGTCGGCTTCTGCAATCAACAGAACGAAGCGTACTGAAGGGAAAGGAGAGGCATACACGCCGTCGTTCGCGCGACAAAACACAAAGGTTGTGAACATCTATTGTAAGCAAAAAACCAACATGGCCTGTACTCCAGGAGCAGTGGCCGACACGCATCTTGGGGGCCTCTTTCCGTTATTTCTCCCGCCCAACGAAACGGACGGGCATAATACGCGAGGAGCAGTCGAGTGGAATTCCCGATGTCGTCCGCGGCCGGTCCCAGGAGAGTGAATAGTCCCAACGGTGGCCGCGTTGCAGATGACTGAAGCACTCAGGGCACGGAAGCCGTATTTTTCCTGCGATCCCCGTAGTATTACATTAAGGATCGGGGCGCCATGACAGGCCTCCCCGTGCTCTCGTCAGGCAGCCGCCTTAAGGGGCATTGGGTATGCGGCCTCCGCAATGTGACCTGGGGACAGTCGCCGCTGCTGCGGATGCCGGAAAAAATAGGCCTTTCAAATAAACCTCTGTCGCGTAGTGTCCCGAGAATGCGAAGGAATGCCATTTCGTCGGCGCTTGTTCTCCACAGTGTTTTTTACAACTACTGCGGGGTCTGCGCTCCGACCTCAACTGCCACGCGTCCGTCCTGCGGTGTGTTCTGGCTGAAGGCGGGCTGCGGTAATGCATTGTGTCAGCGCCGAGCCGGCTGCTTTCCCGTTGTCAGGGCGGTTGGTGGTACGAGACAAGGTTTAACTTAAGGTCTAAGCGACGGCACCTGATCCCACAAAGAAACGGTTCATCGTAGGCCGCCTGCCCGCTATTTTTTACGAGCCTGCTGACAAAACATTTGCTCCGCAGCTCCCAGCGGGACGGCCTGAAGCCGTTTTGTAACCGTATCTCTCTCCCAACCACCTCCCCTCTCTTCATATCAGTTTTGTTTTGATGTTATTTCTTCGTGATGACCTGTATGCATAAGATATATAAAAATACCCGCTCCGTACTACCAAGAATTTGTAAAATTCATACGCAATGTTAATTTTCTCCCCTAATTTTGCGTGCATTTTTGGGATTTTACCTGTCTTCTACTTTTCTGAATTTGTCCGATACGGCTGGCTTTATAGACTTGTTGCGCGCAGCATATTTGAGGGCTTATTCAAAACAGGATAAGGACACCTTGTACAGGGCTAGCTGACTTTCCTAGGTGGCTTGAGCTGTCTTGCGCATGTTTATTTATTCATTTTTTAGTATCGTAGCCACGATGATTTACTTCCAGGTACAAAGCCCTTGCTAAACAGCTGAGATTCGAACGACAAAATCTGAAGACGGCAACATTGAGTTATCATAGTTACGCTATGAAACGCAGCCCTAGAATCCAGGAGATGAGTACCGCATGGCGCGGAATTTCAAGTTTTTTAACCATTTCGTGAGCGTTTCTTGGAAGAGCCAGAAGCTCATACAGGAATCATTGAAAAAGGACACGGCGAGTGGCACCGTCGTCCAGCTGCTTCTATTTTACCGCCCCGTTAAAACAGACCCTTTCGACACGGTGAACACTCAGTCGCCCCTGGTTATTCCAACGTGATTGAAACCAACCTGCCGAAGAGCTTTGCAGTAGTGTTCAGCGTGGGCATTCTTTCCGGGAACAGCGCGGGACGCGCGTGGTGCCCTTGCCGTCTCGCGTTTCCTTTCCCCTTTCCTTCGCGCAGCGGCACGTGCGGGATACCATATTGCCAAGACCTCTCGTGTGTTGTGACCACGAGCCGAAAATGCGGGCGCACACCCCCCGCGGCCAAGAAGCCGCTAACGGGCCGTTATTCCGGCCGCGACGTGCATCCTCCAACAAAGCCGCCAGACCCTGTTGAGTGACGGCGGTGGGCCCGTGCTCTGAGCGCCTTCTTTCGCACCACCGCGCGAAAGAAGGGAAAAGTGGAAGGAAGGAACAGTCATTGCGGCTTCTATTAGCGGCCGGAGTCAAATGCTCTCTCCGCCCCGGCTCAGCGAACCCCGTGGCCCCCTCGAGGGAACGGCGGCTCTCAGCAGGGCTCGCTTTCTCCAGTTTCCACCGAGAGCCTCCCCACCAGGGCTCGTGGCGAACTAAGTAAATGAAGTTTTCGGCCTTTTGCGTTGACCACCACTCCTGCTCTCTCCCGCTGCTGCCGCTTTATGATTCGGCTGTCCCACTCTCTTTCCTTCGTCCCCTTTGGCCCTTACTCATCCTTTTTCCCGAGAGCATGGGAAATGGGACGCTATGTTACCGGGCCGTGCAGTAATGGGTATTTTCGGCTCTTGCCGTTATCGTGTGCCGTCTGCGTGTCTGCTGGTCGTCATATTGATAACGAAGTTTGCGCTTTTGTTTGCATTAGTACTTGCCGAGGAAAGAGGTTTCGAAGCTCTGGAGATGGTTATTGCGGGCCAGGCGGCTTAAGGTTGTGTGATGTCGATTTGCGCTGGTTTCCAGCCGGGTTGGCTCTTTTTGGTGGCTGAATGTATTGTTGCCACGTCAGATGCACAGCGAAGCGATGATGGAACATTCCGGAAACCGAGACAGCATTGAGGCTGCTGCCCGGCGCTCTTACGGCTTACTTCCTCCAACCTCGTTTTTCTGCTTCTGGGCTGCTGGGGCAAGGAACTCATTCTTGCGTTGAGGCATTGGCATCGTCTTCTATAATGGCATTTTATCATGTATCGGCTATTCAATTTATTATGTGGGTGGTTAGAAAACACCGTTCTTTTCAGATTAACTCTATCTCTTTTTGAAAGCTTCGTAAACTACAGCGTAAAACACTCTTCACTTCCGCGGGCCGCATTGCTGCATATCACTGCGGCATTTTTTTACACTGCGCCGTTAAGAATCTGCAGGGTGTCAAAGTTATTTTGGAGCCCTTCAATAGAGTTCCCCTCATGACCCAATTGTAACTTCGGCGCGTTAATTCCACAAAATTAGAATAGAAAATAGAGATGCCGTCTTGAACTTGATTTGTTACCTAGGCAAGGGCGACCAAGAGGCAAGACGTTTGACGCCGGAACGGTATGTTGTAGTTTGTTGCAGAAAACATCCCTTTGCTTCAAAAGAAAAGGTCACCGGTCAGTGAAAATAGCGACGCCGAGGAAGGGAACACAACTACCCGCAACGACAGCAAAACATAAAAGGCTGAACGTAGGTGTATAAAAAGATGTTATATTGGTGTGCGGCATAGAATGGGGCCATCAGTTGAGGTCTGGAACCATTTCATCTGTATCAGTGGAAACGTCTTCACTGCAGGTCGTACTTCGAGGGCCTTTTTGCTCTTTTTAATCGCCTTTTTCTAAATAAAGAGAACGCCCCACTGGACCAAGAAAGCTTGCGGATTAGGTTTGGAAAGAAATACACGGATACGCTTAAGGAGGCTCACGTGTTAGTTTGCGAAAGGACCATGTTTTATTTGAAGCTACACTGCCTCCCCATATCTATTGATAATTCGGTCTTAATTACGTCCCCTTTTCTGAGATAATGCTTTTGCATGAGAGGGCTATGTGTCCGCCGTGTACTCTTCGCCCAGTAATGGCCGTAGGGGTCTCGATCGGCGATGGTTTTAGGTGCGGCGAGTTCCCTATGCGAGTGCGGCGATTCCTCGCATCTACTTCTCGTGCGGTTACCTCCGTGGACGACATATCTCACAGCAGCGGCTCAGGTAGACGCGTCAGAGATTGTCGGAGTAGAGACTTCATAAACATGCCGAAAGTTATGTTTCGTTTGATTTTTCGTTTTATCACTCCTTATCCCTTTCCAACTGCATCATTTTCTTCTCTGTGTGAGGGTGAACAAGAGGCTCCGCCTAACAACCTTTATAGAAACACGTATAAGCTTGCAACACACGCTTTGCGGTTTTCAAAATCCGAGTTCAGAATGCTCCTGTAGGCCACAAGTAGTGCGACTGCGTACTCTTTTTCGCATTGTCGTTGTACTTTTCTCGTTGCGTTGTGTTCAGTTTCATTTTGGTTTGCTTCCCGTTTAAGATATTGACGTGGGTCCACAGATGGCGATTGTTCTCCTCTACTGTTTTCTTTGCAATGTTTTTTTGCTTTTTAGCCATATCTAGATTACCGTACAGTTTCCGGGCTAAATCTGTAATTAACGTACTTTCTCTCATTCGGTAATATTCAAAACCAACTTTACGCCAAGGTGACGCCCGCCACATTTTTTTAAAAGGGGCATTTAGTTCTTCCGCATTAAGGGGTGGAGGACATAGATTAGTCAATACGGAGTCCTTGTTGCAACAATCGCTGCTGTGCGGATCACCTACAGCGGTTAAAATCACAAGCTAACACAGGAACAGTAATCGTCGCGGTCTCCGTAGCATTTGTCAAAGTAGCATTCGTCGAGTGAGATGTTAACCTTCAACGTTGTCGGTGCGTCTTTCTGTCCAATCACGGATTGCCATCGCCACTTTGAAGCTTTCTCTGCATTCTCCTTTGCCGTTGCATATGGGGGGAGAGAGGGGGCGAGCACTAATATTTGCCCTTTAATCAAGGCTGCTGCATCGGGGGGGGATGGGGGTTATTACCAGTCGTATATTACCAAGCCAATGCCTAAAAGGATCCTACGACACATTTTTCGGCATTTTTTTACTTCTATAATACGCGGAACGTAGTCAAGAAACACATACAATTGCGAAATTAGGTGGTCACCGTGTACCTCAGCCTAATAGTTACTGTTTTATGCCCGCCAAATACCTTAAAACTTGCTGAGAAGATTTTGGTAGCGTGAGATACACTGGCCGAGTTTGAGCAGTTTAGCCTGACTCCTGGAGAGCCATGATGCGCATGTGCAAGGAGCAGTGACGTCCCACGGCGCACAGAACATTGCTCGCTGCCCGGCGCCTCTCACGCGCCCAGCGTCTTCGCCGTCCTCCGTTCGACGCACGTGGCGGCCCGGTTCACTTGACAATAGAGAGTTATAGCCGTCCGTCCGTTCGGTCGTTTGCGTTGTTACCGGGTTGGCCGGGTCCCATCTGCGCCTGCGCGCGCGGAAGGGCGACGAGTGAGGGCGAGAAGGCGCAGGCATGGCAAAGGCAGGCCCGCGGAACCAATCACCCTACATCGACGTATGCCCAAGTGCCCAGACGGGTCCTGGCGAACCCGGCAACAACGTACACGACGGAACGCACGGACTGCTAAGACTCTCTCATCATGCGAGGGGTGGCCGGGTGTGGAACCTGGTGCTCGTGCGTCGCAGCAACACCGGCATGCGCCTGTGGAACCAGCTTAGCTTTGGGGAGATTCGTTACGCTGCGCCGAAGCTATTGGATAAATATACATGTGGTAAACATAATGCGCACACCGTGTGTGTGTCCATGAAGCAGCAGAGAGCATAATAATCGAGCGAATCCTAGACAACCAGGAAAGCTAAAAAAAAAAACAGCTGTACTTTAGCTCACACAACGTATATGCTGGCAAAGCCGAGCTACGCCACTGCTAATTTTAGATGCAACGATCTCATGCTCGCCCTCTGTCCTTCCTGCGTCTATCCGGCGTTGTCCGCACAGCTGCGCCTCTCCTCCTCTCCTCTCTCCGATAGCGAACACTCTCTCCCAAACAGCTGCGGGTTGGCGCAGCGCGCTCTCACTCCGTTGCTAGGCGCCAGTGGGCGGCGCTGCGCGCACTGGGCATGTGCAATACTCTCTCACTCCACACTCTCCTCTCCTTCGGGCGCTATGAATATAAAGCGGCATGCCGCGCTCCGACGGTCTCATTCGACGGTCGTCCGCGTTACGCTTGCACTCTCGTGCAGTACTCGACGATTGCTTGATGCAATCGTCGAGCCCCTAACTGCACTTCACGAACCACAAGGCACTCATTCCCGTCTGCAATAAAGACCGTACCTGAGCATACGTGTACTGCATGTGCACTGCATGGTGAAAACAGAAAATTACGCCCACTTCCCGCACGCTTGAGGATCCCTGCTATAAGCGTAATCAATACGATGGAAAACGCCAATGGAACCCCCCATGAGATGCGTTGCATGACACCAGGGTTCCCAAGAGGGGAGGTGGGCGTAATTGTTTTTCTCTTTGCCTGTCTTGGCGCTCTTTTACCGCAGGAATTACGTCAATACAGCGGCGGAGCAGTTATTGGCCGGCTTTCCCTCAACTGCAGCCATGAACGCATTAAATAGCCACTTTGAAAAGAAAGCCACTCAAAAAAGGACAAACGGAAGACATATCGGCTGCGACTAGCCAATCACGCAGCGCCACAACGTGGTGGCGATAAACATAACTTTCGAAGTGCTTCCAAACGCGGAGGAAATAGTTTGACCGTTTGTCGGAATTGGTGCAGAACCGCTTTAACAATTTGGAATAGAGTCACCCAGTGCTTTTCTTTTGCCGGCCTTAATGGGGATCCGTTAGCGTTTACCTTGTAGACGTCGGCATCGCAGTTCTGAGGTATTGACTCCGATTTAAGGCCGCCAACAAGAATGCCTGTGTGTTCCTCTTCTCAGTCCTCCACTGCCATGTATTTTCTACCAGGCAAAATAAACCGTTTTATGCAGCGTTCAGCTGGAGTTCAGTTTGAGGTTAGTTTGTGTAATAAACAGTCAACAAGGTAATCAAGAAAAAGGCTGGGAGCACCTTCAAGAACAGCTGGGTACAGGTCAAGCGGCATTCAGAAGCTACGCGGCTGGAGCAGTTTCGTCAACAGCACTGCGCCTCCTGAGCAAAACCCCTCCCTCTCGCACGGTCAGAATCGTCTGGACCCCTGCCCACTCCGATCTCCCGGAAAACGACATAGTTCATGCATTGACCCGCGCTCTGACCAACTGGGCCCCAGAGGAGGAGCACAGTCCAACGCCGATTGAGACCTTCCAGGAAATAACCGAATATTATCGATCACGTAGAAGGACCTTTCCCCCCACCAAACGTAGTTTGTCTAAAATGCAGGAAAACACAGTATGACGAATTCTAACAAACACGTTCCCAAATCCAGTAGGAATAAATCATCTATTCCCCACATAATACTCCCCGGAGTGTGCTTTTTGCGGCAATTCAGGCACCCTCCACCACATTGTCTGGGAGTGCGACCGAAACCCCGACCTTCCCCCCATTCACAACCCTTCCCATGAGCAGTGGGAGAGCATGTTGTATGGCTCGAGCTTCGCCGACCAGATAATCTTGGTTGACCGAGCGGACAGAGCCAGGACAGCCCATTGACTTCCGGACTAAGAAGCCACCCCACAATTTATTTTTGCTCATTAAGTTTCTTCTCTCTATCTCTCTCTTCAGAGTCTATTCTAAATTCGCAATATTTTTTTTCTTGTGCTCTCATCATTGACAGTGAGTACATCGCATTGCTATTTTCATTGACAACTTCATCGTTACTAGGAACACCATAGTTTGGCAAACAAAATATGAGTCGACATTTTTGGGACGCATTCGGGGCATTTATGTATTCTTTTTAGAACTTCCGTGCCAAACGATGAGATGGACGCTGCACACTTTGATCACTGTACTCATCGCAGACAGGCAATTTTACCTCTACCCCCAAGGGTTCTTTCGCGACCGTTGATGTCAACATAAAACTCCCGCGAACAAATAAAATAGGTTACTGGCACCGGCAGGACTCGAAGCTTGAAAGAACAAAGCAACGGAGCTATAGCCGGTTGTCTTACCGATTGAGCTACGAGCCCACGTGGAGACGGGGAAGACAGGCAGTGCACTCACCAAGCACATGTGCGTGTTTCCCAATGCGTTCTCGGTGAATGCCACGTGATAGCGGGACGCGACCTGCTGCCCCGCGGTGCGCGCCGCCCACGGCTCGTGTAGCGGATGTGTGCGGGCATCGTGCATGCTCTAGGAGTTAGATATATAATGGAAGCTCACACCAACGCAAGACATCTCACTTCTTCTCCGTCTCTGGCGCCGATCTCGTACCACCCACGTGGCTACCAGGCACGCAGATACAACACTTCCTGCCCCCCCTCCGCCTTAGTGGTCAGCAGCTGCCGTGGTGCTGATTGTCAAATACTTGTGTTGCGGAAGAATGGAGTCCTTAGCCGCCGCAACGAAAGAATAACTGTATTTGAATCACCCTGAAATGCTTGTCACTACCTATCATGGCGTGCGAAAGTTCCTCGTCTTTTCCATCTTCTTTCTTCCGTAGCGTCCTCGAGCAATGTCCTCTTCTTCCTCTCGGTTACTTTGCTATGTGTGAATGGTTATTCAGCAACCTGGGTCTCCTCATTGACGGCCGGCTTACCTGGATCCCAGCTGTGAGGGCACCCCAGCAGCACACGGTGGGAGTCCAGTGGGGCGTGCGGAGGCTGCTGGCCCGAGTACAGGGCTGCTCGGACTCTAGGGATCTGTGAGTGTTTCAAGGAATAGCGTCCTCGGCCGTCCTGTATGATCTGCTACTGGTACACCTTGAGGCATTGTGGTGGAAGGAGTTGGAGATGGACCAGCGCCGGGCTATACGCCCCTGCCTGGGCTCCCGAGCACGTCCCCGGCTGTGGCTACCTACATATAGGCCAGTACCTGGACCATCCAGATGGCGGCCCTGCAGACGGGGCTGCACCACATCCACCGGCTCTATAGCGCACCGGATGAGAAAGGCTTTCTGCAGTGCAACCGCAGCTGCCCCTACTCGGAGATGGGAATGCTGGCCTCTATGTACGAGAGTCCGATTGAGCTGCCGCAGCGTCCCCCCTCGAGGCGCCACCATCTGGCACCTGGCGAGCTCACCGGATAAGCACCTTGCACCCGGGGATTCGTAGGAAGCGGTCAACACCAACCTAGGCATTTCATCTATAGTTTTGTGCCCTACTACACGACGAGATGGCTGCCCTCCTGCATTTCTACACCGGAGGCTCTGTGCAACAGCCCATAGGCAGAGCTGGAGCCGCCTGCATGGCGATGGACCTTGGCACCAGTCAGGTGTGGTGCCTGCCCTTCTCCACCGACTCCACTCAAGCAGAGCTGGCCGGGCTGCACGTTGCTTCAGACCTGCTCCTGAAAAAGGGTAACCACATTCATGGGGCCGTCATCCTCACCCACTGCCGGCACGCTATCTTGCGACTGCAAGCGGCACACCATTCTTCGAGCTCAAGCGGCTACGCCGAGCGGTTGCTGGCGGCAAAGCTTCACCTGGTGGAGTTCTGCGGTTGTGACCTGCGGCTCCACTGGTTGCCATCTCATGTCGGCTTCACCGGCAATGAGGTGGCTGACGCCCTGCCCGGACGTGGTGCTCGCCAGGAGGGGTCCCTGCCTCCCGCGACCTGAGGTCCTTCGACGCCGCACAACCCATCCTTGCGCGGGAGGAGGAGACGATGTACCCGGACCCCAGAGTCATCAGCGCCCAAGCTCCACAGGTCCTATCTGGCCGCATCAGCTGGGAGGCACACTCCATACTCCTCCGCACACGGCTCGATTGCTCCAATGTGGCAGCCCGATTACACCGACAAGGCTGCCGGTCGTGGCCCACATGTGCAGGCTGCCGAGAACCCGAGACCCTGGAGCACCTGCTCTGTTCCTGCCGCCAGCACGATGCCCCGAGAGCAGAGCTTCGGGTTGCACTCCATCTTCTCGGGCTGCCCAGGAACACCCTGATGCACCTGCTTTTCCCCACGGGCCAACCTACATCCGGCGGGAAGCCTTCCGACTCGTCCTGGCCATCCTCGAGAAGATCGACCTCACCAAACGGCTGTAGCAATTCCTCCCAGCCAGGATTACGAAGTCCTCATCTACCCTTTAATCCACTTCTCCCCTTCCCCCGAACTGGGTTGCATGCTGGTGAACCCCGAAATGAGTTTTAAACATCCCCAGTCTACTTCTCTGCCCCCTTCTATTGCAATAGATCACTAACTCACTCACTCACTGACTCTCGTCGCCTCCGTCTGCGGCGGAGGCGACGTGTGACACCGGGTCTGAGTTTAATTTAATTTTATAATAAACGTTTCCCCCGATATACTTTTCCAATACAACTCAACCAATCACCGTTCATAAATGATGCATTGATTTAACCTTAGCAAAGAATATCTCTTCGAAGTAATAAAGCATGCTGTTAAGTTGATATCACTTGTCTCTCGATGGGTAATCGTTGTGGGTTTTGTTTTCGCAGCTTTACTTTCCCACCACACTCACACGGTGGATTAGGGGGCATTTTTAAACGGTGGATGCTGCTGCTTCGAAGCCATTTATAGCTTTCATAGATTAGGTACATCTACATTCTCTTCAGCACGTTATGCAGTCATACTGCGAGCTATTTCGCACATTGCGGGCCTGGCAATACTCTCCCTGTCATATTTCTCTCGCAGCTATGCAGGACGCTTATCATGCATGCTTTGGGGATGCTGTTATGTGGCGCGACAAAGGACGGCGGACAAGCTCCTCGCAACAAATGCTCGGGCATTGACCTAACAAGGTCTGTAATAATCGCATGTTGAACGGCACAAAAAGACAGCAGTAAACGACGGAAAAATTTGGTCCCTTTAACATGAACACGACTTTAATCGCATCCATTGTTTTTCCAGCACGGCCTCACATGGGTTCACCATCTTCGCATTGGGGAACCCTGAGTAGTAAGCGAAAGAGCCATGGGGTCGACTCAAGTTCCCATTAGTTTTCAGTTCGATCGCGGCGTTGCGCGAGGAGAATGAAGGGAGCGGAGCGCGCGCGCGTCATTTATACCATGGAGCTACAGTGGCGCCCCCAACAGAGTATGCAGCGGCTACCTTCGCGTCTCTAATCCTAAGCTGCTTCGCATTATCGCACGCGGAGCCGCAGGTGTTGCCATTCGTTGCACAATCCCGGAGAGGAGAGGAGCTTCAGGGAGGAGAGGAGAAATGCCACAGAGCAGAGGAGTGTCGGAGAGGAGAAGAGGAATGGCTCGCATACTAATCAGGATTCCCCTACGGGGAGATGACGATGGTGGTTCAACGCGAGCTATCTCGTGATGGATTTTTCGGTTGGCCAATCTCTAAGGGCATCCTGCCACAATCATCATTAGCGGTGCCTGGCCAGGCATGCGCAGTGGGGGTGCAGAATGCGGACAACGACAACGACGAAGGAGGGATGGATTCTTTGGTTGGCTGTTCCCGAGGGGCATCCTGCCACAATCACCATCAGCGGTGCCTGGCCAGGCATGCACAGGGGCGTGGTGCGGATCGCGAACAACGACGAGGGAGGGAGGGACACAGCCCCGAGCATGATATGCTTCGCATCTAATAAAAGCGTGGCAGTTCTGTGTTAAGCACTACCGTTAAGGTAGAAGTTTCACGGCAAACGGGTCTGTTTAGTCCACTTACTGCCCGCCTGCGTTTCAGAAACCTTGCGACTTCCTCCTGTAAATTCCCCCAATTTTAAGACAGTCTTGTAAATTTCTGAGTAAATTTGAATTTGAATTTTACGCATGGGGTATTAGGTACCCGTGTTTCTTGGACACACATTGATTTTTCTGGGTGCGGGAAGCAATCACAGAATCAGTGAAGTGCACTCTTGCGCTATCCCACACTGCGGCATACACCAGTGAGGACCAGGTGGCGCGGTACTCCGCCCCCAGACGTAAGGAGATATACTCCTCCTTTGAACATGAGGAAACAATGTCGTTAGTGTGGCGCAAGGCAGCCGCCGCTAGGTTTTGGAAATTTTCTAGATGGCCCTCTCTCAACTTTTGCCCACGATGTCGTCTGTCTGCGACATGGTTTAGAAGGCGAGTCCCCCAGTGTCGCGCAGTCCACTACCCGGCAGCAGTGCATAATCTGCAGCGCAGGGATAATCATGGGCCGCTGATGTTGGGCCTTGTATTGGAATGCGAGAAACTAATTACTATCTCTGACCGCTGTCCATCCGCATCTGTGGCGTCCTATAGAGGTCTGGTACGGTTGCGAGCCGGCGCTGAACACAGAAGAGAGAGAAAGAGCCTCGCTATGAAGCTACGTCGCCTGGCCCGGACAATATCAGCTACACAACCCTTTCCCATTTGGACGAAAAGGGAAATAAGTGCCTTTTAGGTATCTTCAATCGTTCTTGGGATACAAGCCGCCTAGAGAAAAAATGGAAGCACGGGTGTATTGTGGCTGTACTGAAGCCAGGCAAACTACCGATTTCCATAGAGTCCTACCGTCCTATTTCCCTCCTCAGCTGCGTCGGAAAGCTTATGGAGAAATGGTGCTCCATCGCCTGGACTCGGACCTGACCACTGGCAACGCATACCCGCCACACATGTCTGGCTTCCGCAATGGACGTAGGAACATTGATAATGCCATAGCGCTTGCTAACAGCAGAAAACAAGCCAAAAGACAGCGCAACATTACAATTGTTGTATTTCTTGAGACCAAATCAGCGTACGGCTGCATGTACTATGAAGCTATATGCTCGGCCATGAGGTCTGTCTTCGGGCCGTGGGGGTCGCATGTATGCATGGATCTCGGACTATTTAACCGAAAGATGCATCGGCATGTCAGCGGACAGCGGTGACACACCGCTATACAATGTAACCCGTGTTGTTCCTCAAGGTGGTGTCCTCAGTCCAACGCTCTTTAACATCACTATCATGGGCACAGAGAAGTGCTTACCGCAGTCAGTTGAAATATCTTTCTACGTTCATGACATCTGCAGATAGAGTGCTGGACGCAACAGTGCGAGACTGCAACGGGCAATCAATTCCATTACGGCGTTTCTAGAAACCCGAGACCTAGATATATCAGCTGGCCAGTGCGCTGCCATCGCTTTCACGAAGCGTAATATATAAAGTTAACTACTCACCGTTGCAGGCCGCACTGTCCCGTATGTTCCGCACCACAAGTTTTTGGGAGTGATATTTGACAGGGCTCTGACTTGGTCAAAACGCGTCCGCTATATAAAATAAAAGAGAAGCTTGCGTCCTTCCCCGGCTAACCGCACCAGCGTCATTACAGGCTATTCTCTCTCTCCATGAGCACCAATTACGGCTCGTAAAGACTTAGTACAACCTAGAACTTGAAACTTCGTAAAAGGAACCTGTTGTCTAAAAGCTTCAACGATACATTTCTTTGGTTGTTTGACTCCTTCCGCGCAGATTTCTCCACATTACTGAAAATAAACAACTGATCGATTAAACATTACCGTCTCAGAAAAGTGACTGCAAATCGACTGCTGGTAATCGATTACTATGTACATTACTTTTCATACCTTTTTTCGCGGTACCACACATCATTACAAAATCCAAAAATTCTAATCGTACGTCCATACCTCAAAATTTATGAGCATAGGTGTTAAGCGGCCACTCCTGTGGTTGTTGTAACCTCGGGAATGAGGAGAACGCCGCTGATAAAGTGAGGAATAAAACGGATGAGGAGGCAAGAAGGAAAGTGTAAAGAGAAAAGCGCTATCGCCTGGATGACGCGGGACACGTGCTTCCTGGTGGCCTCGTTCTATGAGGTAATTCACGTGTCGAGGGTTCCGTCGTGCATTCGCCGATGACACGATCACTTCCTGAGACGAAGGAAGTCTTTCTCTGACGCTGCACTGAAACGAGCCTTCCGAGCAGAGGCTTAGCGCCACTGACCCCAGAATACAAACGGTGCGCGTCGCTGAAGCAGCAGCAATGCGTCGCCGCCGAGAAAACTGCATTTCGCGAAGCGCTAAAATGTCGCGTTAGGGAGCATCGTAATAGACAGCCATTTCTGCGACAGGTACTTCCGGTGGCATACTTACACTGGCTTCAACAAACAAAAACTCTCAACGACTGGTTTTGCGCATATCTAAAACATTCGAAGGCGGGATCCATGAACGATTCACTTTTTTTTAACAAACATCAAATAATTGCAACCAATCAATACGGCTTCCAAAAGCTTAGGTCAACTGAACAAGCTCTGGCATATATCAACAAAACGATAATGGTAAATATTGCCGCAAACCAGGCATTGTGAACTCAAAGTTACGTCAGACACGTCTGACGAAGCACCGGACAATAACTGAGGATGGAGCCCGACCTACCCGACAGTCACCGCACCGCGTCTCTTCACACAGGCGCGAAGCCATCCGGACTCAAGTCGACAACATGCTCAATGACGACATTATACAGCCATCGAAAAGTCCGTGGGCTGGTCGGTCCTACTCGTGAAGAAAAAAGACGGCACACTGAGGTTTTGCGTTGACCACCGGCGATTGAATAAGATCACCGAAAAGGACGTGTACCCCCTGCCACTAATCGACGACGCCCTCTACCACGTCTGCCACGCGAAGTACTTCTCATCGATGGATCTGAAGACAGGCTACTGGCAAATTGAAGTGGACGAGTGAGATCGAGAGAAGACTCCATTCATAACCCAGGATGGCCTATACGAGTTCAAGCTGATGCCGTTTGGGCTATGCAACTTTCATATTCAGCAGCGTTCCAAAGAGTCATGGACACTGAGCTAGCTGGCCTGAAGTGGCACACCTGCCTCGTATACCTCGACGACGTTGTGGTATTCGCCCGGAATTTCGGCGAACACCTTGCAAGGTTGCAGTCTGTACTCGAGGCCATCCATACGTCAGGGTTAACGCTGAAGCCTGAAAAGTGCCGCTTCGCGTACGAGGAACTCAAATTTTTGGGCCATGTCGTCAACGCCGCGGGAGTCCAGCCTAACCCTGCGAAAACTTCAGCTATAGCGAACTTCCCAAGGCCGAAAGATAAGAAGGGCGTGCGCAGATTTCTCGGACGGTGTGCATACTACCGGCGCTTCGTCGCACGCATTACAGAGCCACTCCCGCACTTGACGAAACATGGCACGCCTTTCAGCTGGGAAAGTGCCCTAGAGGAAGCGTTCTGGAAACTGCAACAACGCCTGCAAATCCCGACCGTACTCGCTCATTTCGACGAAAACGCCGAAACGGAAATTCACACGGATGCCAGTGATATAGGCTTGGGTGCCGTCCTCGTCCAAAACCAAAGCGGGTGCGAAAAAGTAATCGCCTATTCCAGCCGTGGTCTGTCCAAGGAAAAACAAAACCACTCAGCCTCTGAGAAAGAGTGCCTCGCGATTATATGTGCCATTTCGAAATTCCGCCCGTGCGTGTATGGACGGCCCTTTAAGGTTGTGACAGACCACCATGCGCTGTGTTGGCTCGCGAATTTGAAGGACCCCTCTGGCCGTCTTCGTACGTGGAGCTTGCACGTGCAAGAATTTGACGTTACAGTAGTCTATACATCCTGGAGGAACCACTCCGACGCCGACTGCCTGTCCCCCGCCCCGTCGACCCGCCACCACAAGACTCTGATGAAGACTGCGCGTTCTTCTGAATCGTGGCGGAGAGCGACCTAGCCGCCAAGCAGCGTGCCGGCCCTTAGTTACGCGTCATAATGGATTACCTCGAGGGATGTAACGTCACCGTTCCTAGGACCTTCAAATGCAACTTACCACCATTCAGCCGGAGAAACTATGTCCTAGTGAAAAAAAAGTTCAGCCCCTGAACAAGAATGAATTACCTTCCTGTCAACCCCGCGGACCTTCGTGACGAAATTTTGGAAGCGTGCCACAACGACCCGTTTTCCGGACATCTCTGCACAGCCCGCACTATTGGAAAAATCAAGGCGAGGTACTACTGGCCCCGCCTTACCTCTGACGTCACCCACTACGTCCGGAGCTGCCGTGGCTGCCAGCGACGAAAGATGCCACCGACAAGACCCGCCGGGCTTCTGCAGCCGAACGCCGTCCCATCAAGGCCCTTCCAACCGATTGGAATGGACCTTCTGGGCCCGTTCCCTACGTCAAGATTCGAGAACAAGTTGATTGTCGTAGAAAAAGACTACATGACGCGCTACGCGGAGGCCGCCGCTCTTCAGAGGGGGACAGCACAAGAAGTCACCAAGTTTTTCATAAGACAAGTTGTGCTGTGACATGTAGCCCCTGAAGTCCTCATCACGGACCGCGGTACTACCTTTACTGCGGAGCTCATGCAAAGAATCTTGTGCTCCAGCAACACGGATCACTGAAGAACGACGGCGTACCACCCTCAAACGAACGGACTAACGGAACTTTCGAACAAGACGATTGCGGATGTTTTGTCCATGTACGTCGACGTAGGACTTCGGACGAAGTCCTACCGTATATCACATTTGCGTACAACACGGCTATCCGAGAAACCACGAAGATGACACCGTTTGAGCTCGTCTACAGAAGTCGGCCGAATACAATGCTTGAAGCCATGCTGCCGCACGTAGAAGACGACGACCTGAACGCCGACGTCCAAGGATGCCTTGAGCGTGCGAAGGAGGCCCGCCAACTCGCTCGAGTTCGTATAACGGACCAGCAGCTGGTGGATGTCGGCCGTTGCAACCTCCGACGCCGAGCCACCGAGTACCCCCCAGGGGATCGTGTGTGGGTTTGGACTCCCACCCTACGACGCGGACTGAGTGAGAAACTCCGACCGTATTTCGGCCCATACAAGATTCTACGACGGGTTGGCCAACTTACGTACGAAGTGCTCCCCGATGGTGACTCCTTCAAATCACGACGACACACGCGGCCCGAAGTCGTCTACGTGGTTTCCTTAAAACCTTCTCACAGACGATGACGAATTTTCATTTTTATTTGTTCGGACTGTCGCTTGTGTTATCATCGGGTCGATGCACTCTTAGAGTGGAAGTAATGCCGCGAACCATGCTTTGTGTTTATTTGTGTTTTGCCTTTACAGGCCGGCTGCGCCGGTATGTGTTATCCCTGTGCCAAGGGAAGCGCGTGTTCCATTCTTTATTTCTGTGCTGCATGTGTTAATATGAAGCACATAAAATGCCCACTCGGTCTTTTCTTAGATATTCAAAAGGCATTTGATTCAATACATTTTGATTTGATGTTAAAAAATTTCCTAGTTGTGGGATTTGTGGGATCACATTACAAATTCTGGAGAACTACTTGCATCATCGATATAAAATAGTTTGCATCAATGACATTATCTGCCGAAATGAAATTGAAACAAGGTGTCCCACAAGGATCCCTACTTGTCCCATTTTTATTTCTTGTGTACATAAATGATGTCAGAATATGCCAGTTTCTTCTGATAATATTATGTATGCAGATGGCAAGGATATTTTTTTCTCATGAAGCAGTTTAACAATTCTAGAATCTATTGTTAACGAATATCTGGTGCATCTTTCAAAATGGTTTCAACAAAACAAGGTGCGAATAAATGCCACAAAGACAACCTATATATTTTTCCACTCAATCAATAAACCATTCAACGAAGATATAAATGTCAAATACGAAGGTCATGTTATTGCACGGGTACATGAACAAAAGTTCTTTGGTATTTGGTTCCAAGAACAGGTAAACTGGTAAGTACTCGTAAATCATTTAGTTACGGCTCTGGCACGAACAGTTGGATGCCTTTTTAAAATATACCACTAATACCGGGATGGCTAAAATTAAACATGTGATATTCTCTATTCTCTTCAAAACTAACGTACGGAATCTTGGTGTTGGGAACAGCCTCACAAAATAATTACAATAAACTTGTTGTCCTGCAAAAAAAGATTATATGGTGTTTTAAAAATTTGCAAGGAAAATTCCAAGACCTGCCAACTTCACCTTTGTTTTCAAAACACTCAATACTTAAAGCTGACCAGCTGCATTAGTTTAGACTTGTTCAGATGGTACACAAAAAATGGTTATACATAGATGGTGACGCAATACGTACACCTAAAGACGTACACCTAAAACTAGGATTATATACGGCAAACAATCGGCCACTTGCCAAGTACCCATGTCCTGAACATCCTAGGGGATAATTTAAAATTTGACACTAGTGCAACCGCATTTAAGACTGAAACCAAGGTGATATTTATAGAAAAGAGAGATATTAGAATCAGTAGGCGTGTCTTATTTTAAGGAATTTAAACTGTATTTTGTGTAGACATGATTTTTTATAGACCTCACAAACTATCAGTCAAGAAATGTGTCCGGTTCTATTGTATCTGCTGGTAACAGGTATTGCAGAAAGATATATACTGTATAACTTGAGTTTCTCATTATTGGAAATGTGCGATTTGTTGTATTTGTCTTAATTTACTTATTTTGTTTCTCTGTATTGCTGGATCTTATTGCTAAGCACGCATATTTTATTTAAACTGGTCCTCTGCTGTGAACTCCTCTGTCGTGAACTCCAGAGTGTCAGGAGCCCTCGCCAGGCACTCAATGCCCTGGCACTCAAGCTCCTGCCCCGTCAGCTGGCATTGTAACGACGTCTGCTGAAAAATAAAGTCCTCGTCTTCTTCTTCCTCTACTTCTTCTTCTTCTTCTTCTTCTTCTTCTTCTTCTTCTTCTTCTTCTTCTTCTTCTTCTTCTTCTCCTCCTGCTCCTCCTCCTTCTTCTTCTTCTTCTTCTCCTCCTCGTCTTCTTCTTCTTCTTCTTCTTCTTCTTCTTCTGAACCGCTCGAGCACATCGAACCCCTCTTGCGAACAAAAACATCCTAGACGTGTTGCAATGGCTAATTTTCCAATCAATTGCGCGAAACAGGTGTTTAAATTGCAAGGATTGTTACTTGTTTAAGGAAGTGATTATACCGTCGCAAATTGCTGTAAAAGTGTAAGCAGTTACAAGTAATACATTACTTGTACGACATTAAGTGCGGGTCTGCTCTCAGGGCACGAAAGTGTTACGGAAACCTCTGATAAATGACGGAAAAAAATTATACCCTATTTGGGCAAATGGCAACGGGTTTGTGACGGCCGGACCAATCGGTGCACATAAGGTTGTACGTGCAGTTCGCTGTCTCGAACGTGCAGCGACAACAGGCGACCGAATGGCCTCTTCAGTTTTCGTCTGGTCGTCGTCTCTGTCACCTTCTCTGCTTCTGAAATCGTTTTCTTGTACAAAGCATTGGAACTACGCTCCTCGTTGCGCTACAGGCATTCAAGTATTGCTTCTAGGAGCAATCATCTGCTCTCACTTTTCAATATCCCTGTTCCTTTGTTATTTCCAGTGACGGCCAATTTATACCAGAAAAGTAGCTATGATAGTGATTCCGAAATACGCGTAGCATGAAGACGAGATAGGGACAGTGAAAATGTGAATTCAGAATCTTCATACCATAAGCCTAATGACTTGACTTAAAGCCTGTTCTGCGCCGTCAAGCAAGGCTGAATATGCAAAAGATCCACAAAAAGAAATCAAGGAGAGCTTGCATCGATTCCCAACTCAGCAATACGAAGGTAAAGAATGGAATCGACCCCATGGGATACAAATGAATTGCACCTGATTATAGCCGATGCGGGCTGTGCTTGAGTTCGGAGCCATCCGGCAGACCTAAACCAAAGCCGTGCCCGCAGAGCTATGCTCACTTCGTGTTTTTGACTTTCTCACAGATACATGTGTGCTGCTGTTTGTAAAGGCAGATTTTTACCCTCTTATGCTCACACTTAACGGCGTACGTGCACCACACTCCTCTGTACTCTCGGCTGGCCAGAAAGCCGGATTTGCGAATTTGCAAAGCGCAATAGCCGGAGAATCTGAAGTCGAAGTGTTACAAATATTTCGGCCCCTGTGGCGAGGTGCCTAGAGATGACGTTTGTATTAGTTGTGATATCTGCATTGGCTTTGCATGTCGCGATGCCACGACGTAGTTGCCGCTGCGTACTGCTGTGAATTATTTTCAGGTAATACATGCGATAAAAATTTCGTGATTTTTTCTTGCAGAAGTATTTTCGAGCTGCAATTTTCATACTGATACGAACAACAAAACTTCTCCAAATTCGTTTCTTCCATTTCCGGTCTTTATTGCGGGTAAAGTAGCTTGTTCAATGGAAACTTCCAAACGTTGCTAGACAGGTAATGCAGCTGTTCAGTGGCCGAACAAAACTTGTCCGAACCCACATTTCCGCAGAGTTACAAAGAATGAGGAAGAAAGCTTTGGCTGCAATGGCAGCCACGTTCGCCTCACTATTCCAGTCTTCGCTTCCTTTATGCTGTCACCGAGAAAATTTTATTTCGATGATTGAGGGTATCTTGCAGCATTGGAAACCGTAGGGCTAACTTCCCTCCGAGTGCATATTGTAAAAATCTACAGTCAATACCTCTCGCTGCACAGGTGCACGGGCTCTTTGAAGTGTACCATGGAAGCCTATCTAAGACAGTCGGCAACACAGTTGTCTATAATGGCGAGTTCGACTTTAACTACGTAGTAACCTCTTAGAACTGCGGACACGAACCTTTTACAAAAAAACCGGGAACCTTGCACTCATGCGCAAGACTTGAATGACGAAGCTCTTGTAGGTGAGCATTGCCGTACACGCAGTTGAATTGAATCAAATTTAGTTTTAACACGAAAGTGTTTTGTTCCGGGATACACAAACATTTGTGTGGCCTCATCTCCGTTGCGGAAATGACCCAGTACAACGAAACAAGCGGCCTGTAAAGGGTCCACCCCTACTCTGGGCCTTCTTGCGGGGAAGCAACCTTTAGTAATAAAGAGTAAGTTATACACACGGTTGTATGTTTTCGCGTTTTATACATTAACACGAAGGTGTTTTATGCTTGCACCACCTAGACTTCACTGACGTCAAATTTTTCACGGAAAAGATGCCAGTACACCTTTGCCGAAGCGACCCGCCAGCTGGACGCCGCTCGCCAACGACACCCACAAGACAGCCACCGACCCACAAATCATACTCAGCTGCAGACTTCGCTGCATATTCCATTTCCGTGTTTTACAAATTCTATGACACAGGAATCAATTACAATTTTTTATGACTACAGAAAAAACGGAGGCTAGGCAAAAGGCGGCTAGCATGATAGAGGCCTTCCCTCCGAGCACAGTTGACACGCAGGTACACTTTCAAGCAACCAAAGCAAAACATGGCAATTTCAGTATGATTGTTTACTTGCATAGTTGCGGTGTAGTAATACTCGCTATACGCATCGAAGAGGTCACCGTCTTCGCGGCGAGTGGTGGGTGGAAATTCATCCGCAATGCTGTAGACTTCCACCGGCTCTTCTTTATCGACTCAAGGCAGTGGTGGCGGGATCTGGAAGTCATCTCGAGAAGAAACGGCGCACTTAGAGCCATGTCTCTAATTATTAATAAGGGCTTCTAGAGATTGCTGCTGCCGCGGTGACCTCTCCACAGCATGTATCGTTTAGACGCTGCCGCGCGCGATGGCTGTTCTATGGTAGCGAGCGAATGCGGACGACGATACCAGAACGAACGAAAGAGGGGTGCACGCTGTGACGTGTCCGCCATTCTGGGCAAGTATTGCCATGATTAGAGTGAACGCCGGGGTATTTGGTTTGGCCAAGCTTGGCCGATTCCGCAAAGTTGGTTAGCGTACAGACTTTGTCGAAATTTTGTGGGCCACGGCGACCATGGCCGGAGCAGGCACGTGGCCACGCAGCGGCCCTCCGGCTGCCGTTATCGGCTGGTAGCGCGGCTAAAGAGAGCGAGGGGAACTTTCGCTCTTGCCTTCGTGTGTCCGGTGCGAAGTGCCATGTACTGCTCTTGTCGCGCTAGCCACACAACCAAGGCAAGGGCGAAAGTTCCCCTCGCTCTCTTTAGCCGCGCTACCAGCCGAAGCGGCAGCCGGAGCGCCGCTGCGTGGCCGCATGCCTGCTCCGGCCACGGTCGCCGTGGCCCACAAAATTTTGACAAAGACTGTATGTGCAGTTTTTTGCAGCTCTGAAAATACAGCCAGTAACGGCACTTTCGCTGTGGAAAATGTTGTTAACAAAGTGTTTGGCTTGACCTCCACAACGCCACAGTGGTGCTTTGAAATCCTTTTGGAGCGAGGCAGGAAAAGGCTGAAGGGGCGAAAGCTATGTTACGGACAAGTGTGTTGCCCTCTGTAGAGAAGGCACTGCACGAGCTGTTGCGTCAACCTCGTTTTGTTTCAATGAAATTATTTCGCGAGATGTCAGCGACAAACCTTTACTAGTGGAAAGTGCGATGCGCTGGATGTTTAAGTGACCACCACAAATGACAATCAGTGGTTGAGTTCCCGTTCGCGTGGACACTCATGTGAGCTTTTCGAAGCTTTGCAAACGTAGTGGCCATATTGTGGACGGTACTCCGACTACAGGGCACGATCTACGAATGCTCTCCCAGCCTTCTTTCTGAGGCGAAAATCACGCTTCGGAATCGTTCGGATTGCATGCATCATGTAGTTCTTGCAACACGGGGTGTCCGCTGGTGCGCGCGGATGACCAGGAGCCACCGCGAAAGCTCTCCCTAATTGCCATCTCAGAAGACCTCCGTTGCGTCGCGACTCAGAAACCGCAGCTCCAGGGAACGTGCCAAGGGCTTTCTGCCGGGCGTGGATGACGGGAAAGCTCTTCGCGCTGGGAAAAGATTGAGCAAGGCTGCTCGAGCGTTTGACACGCAGCTGCGCCGTGTCTCGCCTAAGTACAAACTGCAGTGTTAGTTCCCTCATCCCGACACATATGTTCCGGGTGCCACATTATGTGACACTGTCAGTTCTAAAACGAGCCTTGTACGTTTTTACCCAACTATTGCCGACCAATAAGGACTACTGCAAGCCGCGTGTTAAAAAAACTGTGAAGTGACTCGGCCGCGCTGGGTTTTGCTCATACATCTTGTAGTTCAAGTTCTCACGTTCTATTCCGGAGCGTTTCATAAGTGCGGGGCCTCAATTGATTTTTAAGCCAAGCAAAAGCGGAAAATGTCAGGCACCCCTGCTGTTTTGTGCCGCCTGAATATCTACGAAAACACACTGGCACAAGTGTATGGAGCTGGGTGCTACACAAAATGCGGTTATAGTGTAAAGTGAAGCTGTTTTACTAAATTCGTCAATTCCCCGTTCGATGAGCCGCGAACTAAATTTACTGTGTGGTTTGTGCTAGCTGCATGTGACCGCGGAGCGGTTTCTGTTTTGCTTTCTTTTCCTGCATGGCATACACTACGGGCGTTGCAAGCGTGTGTGTGTGCGTGTGCATGCGTGCGTGTGTGTGTGTTCATGTGTGCCTGTGTGCGTACGTGTGTGCGTGCGCGCGTGCGTGCCTGTGTGTGCGTGCGTGCGTGACTGTGTGCGTGCGTGCGTGCGTGCGTGTGTGTGTGTGCGTGCGCGTGCGCGTGTACATGTGCGTGTGAGTGTGTGCGTGTGTGCGTGCGCGTGTGGGTCTGTAGCTCCGTCTCCTAGAAGTCCTACGGAAATTTTATTAATTTTCTATTTTATTTTCCTAAACACCAACAAGGTTGTATTACCAAAGGGGTGGTTTCCAGAGTAGATAAGGAACATTGCCTCAGGTTTTCACTGCTAAACGCGACTGATAATATTTTTGATGAAGGTTAGCGGAAAGGTGACCGGGGCGATGTGGTTGGGAAGGCCATTCTAGAACTTGGCCGCACGTAGAAATAATCATGCGGAAAAGATAGCCGTCCTAGTGTGGTGGCGGGAAACTTGGAGGGTGCGAATATGCATGGCCGTGCGTGATATGCACGGCCGGGGGTGGTGACGTATGGTGCATGTTGAGGGACGAATGAAATGGCTTGTGGAACAGAGAAATGCCCGCTATGCGGCGTCGGGTAAAAGCGGCAATTATCCTGAGTGGGCGTTCAAGGTTGCAACATTGATGTCTTTGGAACGCAAGGAATGTATGAATCTGATAGAGATTTTTGATTGCCCCAGGTGAATAATAACTCTGGTTTGATGGGTGTTCTACTTGGCTGAGGTGTGTTCCACTTTTTGGTTTGATGTCAGTATGTAGGCGAACAGTTTCACGCGTTTTGGTGCACATGAAGGTGATGGTTCGAGAATTTTGTTGTTTTGTTTGCAGATAAAATACCGTCAGTAACATGCGCAATCCGAGTTGGATAGGCGGACAGTGTTAAACCTAGACATTCACGACGGTACTGCTTTTACAGAGCGTTAGGAGTTTTGTAAGGAAAAACGAAATCGTTTTGGCGGTCAGGGAATGCGAAACGTTACATTCGTTGGGTTAAACTTAAGAAGCCACTTTTCACACCAATAATAAATATTATTCAGGTCATGTTTTTTAGGTTTGAAGTCATTGTACGGTAGAGCCCGAACTTTTCGCAAACATGCGCAGCCTTGGAGTAACACGCGGGCTTGCGTGTATGTAAACCCACCCGTAAACGGTGGTGTCGGAAATTCACTCCACGGCCCCGTCGCGAAGTGTTATTCATTATTGCAAACCGGTTCCGTCTGCGTGATTTCTCACGGAGAGTTCAGCCCGAATTGGAGAAAAAAGTGGTCTGTTTTCTCGTAGTGAAAATAGCTCACCGGCAGCGTGTGCGGCAACAACTTAGGGCCTTTTAGTATAAAGGATTTTGTGTTATAAATTTATCGTTACACTTCAACTCTTATATACCTTTGACCAAATGCAGCAGTATTTCCAATTTGGCTAAGTGGGAAAAAGTTTGTCTCTAGTCCATCTGTTTTACAGTATCAATAGCTAGTGCCTGTAGAATGTTGTATTAAAACGTCATGTTAACAAGCCGATAGGCAAATGGTTATAATTTCGTAACATTCTGTAACAAAGAAAACCGGCATTTTGAGAAAGGCTGCTTACGGTGACTCATTTTGCAGAAATAATACCTCGCGGCGCTCATGTGCTCCACTGTAGTAGCATAATGGTTGCAACAGCTTCACACTTTTCAAAAGATTTTGGCCGTGCTCCTCCCGTAAACTGAATGACAAGCTCTAATCTGACAGGAATAACCATTGAAGCAGTTAAGTGAAAGTGTGGATACTCGCCTATCTTACCAATCGACTTCAGCGTGCTACGCATCAGGATGCAGATTCTGACTGTCTTCACTTTTTAGGGTGTACTTCTAAGCTCTGTTTTTATGGGTAATCCCTTTTTTCTTATATACTTAACATTTCCTTGCTGTTTTTAGCCCGCAGGGGCATTACAGCCTTGGACGACTTTTTTATCTATTTTCACGAACAGGGGCCATTCCTTGAGGCAATAGCGAAAGAGAACATAACAAAAACGCACGCGAAAAGATATCTGCGTCAAACGCAGTTCTTGCTGAGGGAACGCTCTGGAACAAAGTATAAAAATAAGAATTTTTTTTTGCACTGGAGAAGTACACACTTCCTGAAGAAGAAAGAGGACAAACAGTATCAAGTAGAGCAATGACCCAACGTAGGCGGATCGGTTAAGAAGTGGCCTGACAAGTGAAAAACACGAGTTAGGAAAAGACCCCGCACGGGGCACCTTAAGTATTTATGGTGACGGTGTTGGCGACACCGCGGACCCCGAGCCCCCAACATAAACTGTAACCTACCGTGGTGATGTGTTTAAAGGTGAAGGGTAAAAGCCTCAAACGGTGGCCGTCGGAGCCCAGGTCAAGCTCCGGCGGATGGGCTCCCTGTCTGTTTACCAGGCAGGGAGCTCCGGAACCTCTCAGGATATCAGGGTAAGGTTTGAGAAGAAAGTACCCCTGTCCCCTGCTTCTTTTACATGCCATATGGTAAATCGTAAACCCCCCCCCCCAAACATGATCGGCCCCTGAAAAGGGGCCGCACCGAAGGTTCATTTCCGCCACTCCCAACCCTCAGTCTTCCAAAGCCCGATAACTACCCCCGTTTTTTGGTGTTGGAATCCAGTGACCAAGAAAAGCCTCTTGCATCACAGTCCGTGTTCCTAATATCAAAATTTGTGGAGGGCATCATTGGTGACAAATATAAGGCCAAAAACAACGAACTAGAGAAATCCTGGTTGAAGTACACAACCAACAGCATGCAAATATCCTCCTTGAACAAACTCGCATAGCCAATCTTGAAATCAGGGTGACACCCCACCGGAGCTTGAACAGTACTCAAGGTGTCATCTCCGAAGTAGACCTGATGAATGAGACAGATGCTGACCTGCTGGAGGGCCTGAGAAATCAGGGCGTGACAGCTGTGAGGCGCATAACTATGAGGAGGGATGACAAAGTAGTTTCGACAAGCACATTATCCCTAATTTTGACCGGTCCACACTCCCAGAGTACGTCAATGCAGGTTTTGTACATTGTAATGTCAGGCCCTACATTCCAAACCCGCGCCGCTGCTTTAAGTGCCAGCTGTTCGGGCGCGGAACCAACTCCTGCCGTGGTCGTCTGACCTGCGCAAAATGCGCTCAGCATGATCATCCATCCGATAATTGTCCATCGTCAACCCTCACCTGCGCCAACTGCCAGGGACCCCATGCCACCTACTTTCGAACGTGCGAGAAGTTTAAGCAGGAGAAGGCGATTATTAATGTGAAGGTAACTGAGAACATCATCTTCCCAGAGGCGCGAAAGAGGTTCGCCTCTTTCCCCCTGGGGAGGTACGCCGACACGGCTCGCCGGAGGGCGGAGCGGCGTCTGGTTTCGGCGGGGACCCAGTACCGCGAGTCGGACTTGGTCCCGCCCCCGCCCCGCCCCCCAGGGTTGCCCCAGGCAGCCCAACCAGCCTCTGCACCGCTCGCTCACCCAGCAGCGGCTGTGGTGGCAACAACATCTGTTGGAGATGCCGCTGCATCCACTGCTTCCTCTCCACCGGCCCAAAGCACATGCAAGGGCACGGAGATGGAGACGGAGGCAGTCGCAGCGACCCCCTCCACCGCCTCACTGCCTGTGCCGTCTGTCGTGCTCCCCACGCCTTCGGCACTGGCAGCGCAGGCAAAGAACTCCCGAAAGGGTACCACGTCAAGGGGGCCCAGTCCGCTGGGCACCCCCTTGCCTTCAGATGACGACATGGACGTCGAGCCCTTCCGGCTTTCATCGCAGCGGAAGGAATGGGCTGCGGCGTCCAGGTCAGTAGAGAAGGTCAGAAAACCCCTTCCAAGAGTGCAAGCCCCGAAAGACCCTACATAAATAATCACACTCCAGTAGCTCTAACACATCATAATGGGAAGAGAAAACATAGTTCAATGGAACTGCAGAGGCCTTCTGAATAATCTTGACGACGTGCATGAGATTCTGCATGCCAATCAGCCAAGTTTAATGTGTGTCCAGGAAACACATCTTATTCCAAACACACAAATTTCTTGAATAGTTACCTGGTATACAGGAAAGACAGGGATGGCTGCACACACTCTTCTGGCGGTGTGGCCATAATTGCCCGCAAATCCTTAGCATGCCACCCTGTCACCTTGAACACTGTCCTTGAGGCTGTAGCAATTCGAACAATAATATTTAATAGGTTGATAACGGTATGCTCCATATACATTCCTCCTGATGTCTCACTTTCGAGCTCTGACTTCGAGGCGCTGGTTGACCAGCTGCCCGAACCGTACATCCTTACAGGCGACCTTCATGCTCATAACTCTCTTTGGGGCTCTTCTCGCACGGATGCCCGAGGTCGCCTGATAGAGAAGTTTTTAACATCCTCTGGAGCATGCCTTTTCAACAAGAAACAGCCTACATACCAAAACACAGGTCACAACACATACTCACATCTTGACTTGGCTATTGGTTCTGCGATTCTTATTCCATGTCTTGAATGGGGCATGGGCACAGACCCATATGGTAGTGACCATTTCCCCACTTCATTAACGCATATACGTACAGGCCCGAGCAGCAAGAGCTAACTGGAATACATTTACAGAGACATCCAAACTACACCACACATCCATAGGACACCTACACGTTGAAGAAGCTACCCAACTGCTCACGGCGCACATCCTCGACGCCGCCGAAAGGTCCATTCCCCACGCCTCTGGTGCCCCGCGCAACCAGCGGAGGCCGTGGTGGAATGAGAACTGTAGGCGGGCGCGAGAGGCCCAGAACAAGGCGTGGGGTATCCTTCGTCGGTACCCCACGTCGAGTAACCTCCTCTTGTTCAAACGGGCCAAGGCGTTCGAAAAACGTGTGCGCCGTGAGGCAAAACGCGATAGTTGGCGTACATTCATAACATGAATTAATTCCTACACAGACACACGGAAAGTATGGACGAGAATACGTAAACTCAAAGGACAACAAACACACAGCCTGCCTCTGGTCAGCACAACAGGGGACACACTTGAAGACCAGGCTGACACACTCGCACAACACTTCCAACACGTTTGCAGTTCAGCACACTACACAAACACCTTCATGAAGCACAAACTCGTGGCCGAAAAGAAGCCTTTACATGACAATGACCGGTCAGCCACCTCTTATAACTCCGAGTTCACGCTTCATGAGCTGAGGGGTGCTCTGAGCACGTGTACACCCTCAGCTCCAGGCCCAGACAACATTACATATACAATGATACAGAACTTACACACCGACACTCTTGTAACACTTCTTCACCTGTTCAACAAGATATGGCTTTCGGGGCACATTCTAAAGTCTTGGAGGGATGCCGTAGTTGTAGCATTCTTGAAAGAAGGGAAGGACCCTTCTTCTCCCGCTAGCTATCGACCCATTGCCCTGACCAGCTGCCTGTGCAAGCTTCTCGAGAAGATGATAAACCGGAGGCTCGTGTACTTTTTGGAGTACAACGGCCTTCTCGAGAGCTGCCAGGCAGGCTTCAGGGCGGGGCGATCCACGAATGATCAACTCGTAGCTCTTGAATCGTATATTAAGGATGCCTTCGTGCATAAACAGTACTGCGTAACTGTGTTTTTCGACCTCGAAAAGGCTTATGATACCGCTTGGCGTTATGGAATCCTTACTGACCTCAAGTCAATCGGTGTTTCTGGTAATATGTTTAACACTCTTGCTAGATATTTGTCGGAGAGAACCTTTCGCGTCAGAATTGGTTCTGCACTGTCAAAGGTACATGTGCAAGAAAATGGCGTGCCGCAAGGTGGAGTGTTGAGCTGCACGCTCTTCATAGTTAAGATGAACTCTCTTGGAAAGGCATTGCCACCCACAATCTCTTATTCCATGTAAGTAGACGACGTCCAGATATCCTTTAAATCGTGTAACATGTCCATCTGCGAACGTCAAGTCCAGCTCGGCGTCAAGAAGCTTGCCGGCTGGGCAGAAAAGAATGGTTTTAAAATTAATCCCGGAAAGAGCTCTTGTGTTGTATTCTCCAGGAAGCGTGGGGTCCACCCGGACCCAGACATCACTCTTGCGAATGTGCCATTTCCTGTGAACAAGGAGCACAAGTTTTTAGGCATTTTTATCGACGAAAAACTTACATTCATCCCTCATATCAAATAGCTCAAATGTAAATGCCTAAAAACAATGAATATTCTTAAGGTTCTCTCACATCAATCTTATGGGGCCGACAAACAACTCCTGCTGCGCCTGTACACAGCGTTGGTGGGGTCTCGGCTCGACTACGGCAGTGTCGTGTATGGATCGGCGACAAAGACCGCACTGAGAATGCTCGACCCAGTGCTGCATCTTGGCCTTCGCCTCTCATGCGGCGCTTTCCGCACTAGCCATGTAGAAAGCCTTTATGTCGAGTGCGACAAGTGGTGTCTAGGGCATCAGCGGGAGTATGTTGACCTGCTATATGCATCTAAGATTGTATCCCTTACCAACCATCCTTTCAATCCCATCATGAACAATACATCAAACTTGCAACTCTTTTTAAGCAGGCCATCGGTTTCCTTACCTTTCTCTCTCAGAGTTAGGGAGGAGGCTTCTGCACTCACGGTCCCTCTTTCAGACACGCACAAGACGCCCATCCATAATTTAATTCCACCATGGCATCTGCATCCTATATCATGCGACCTATCATTTACATTAGTAGAAAAAAATAGGGTACCCAGAAGTGCAATTCTGCAGCACTTCCTGTTCCTGCAGAACAAGTACAGGTCCGCAGAATTCTATAGTGACGCGTCGAAAACTGGTTCTACGGTATCTTGTGCATCGCACGGACCAAGTTTTAGAGTATGCAAAACAATGAATTTTCATACCAGTATTTACACGGCAGCAGCATATGGCATTTTACTCGTTTCAAACCACATCATCAAACATAAAATTCCCAAGTCCATTGTGTACACAGACTCTCAAAGCGTTGTACAGGCACTGTCATTAGGAAGGTCATCTAAAAAAATCCCCCGCATTTCCCCGAGGGGGAGAATGTGAAAGTGCGAATGCACGGTTGTCGGCCCACTTGCGGCGCTTGCGCTCGGCCCCCGCAGCCCACCGCCTCGCCGCCTTCTCTTCCATCGGGTTTGTAGTATCACGTGTACACCACGCAGTTATCAAGCCGCTATAACGCCGCTGAGTCGCCAACGCACGCCGCTGACGACGTAGTTTGAATGCGTTAAAGATATAAGTCGCCACTGACACCGATATAAGCGTCGCGTCCGTGGCTTATTCGGTAGAGCGTCGGGCTGCGGCCCGCAAAGTCCTCGGATCGAAACCTGGCGCCGGATGCTGTTTCTTTTTTAAATATAGAGGAGCACTGCGGACGCCGACGCCGCCGCCGCCGCCGACGCCGGCGGTGGATGGTTTGGGGTCGCTTATAAAGTGCATTCGCACTTAAAACTGTGTCATAAATGCTCTCTTCAAGGTACTAATCTCTGCTTATGCCTCAAATCTTGAAATAACTATACGCTGGGTACCAGGGCATTGTGGAATCCCAGGCAATGAGGCCGCCGACCAAATGGCTGGTGATGCTGCTCTCATGACTACAGTTGACGTTACAACAGTACCTTACACCACCTAAAGACACACATCAGACGACAGATTCGTAACACATGGCAATTACACTGGAGTCAACAAACAGACAACAAACTACACATAATAAAACCACAACTGGGACGCTACATAACTGACTCACACAACAGATACACTGAAGTCGCCCTGGCTAGGCTGCGGATAGGCCACACACATGCGACACACTCCCACCTGCTCACTGGAACTTCGGGACCCATGTGTAGCAGGTGTGGAAAGGGCCTATCCGTAGTCCACATACTAATCACATGCAAGGCACTTGACACAACACGACACAAACATTTCCCTGAATTATACAGACAACACATTCCTTTGCACCCATCATACTTTTTAGCCCACGAACCAATGTTTTCTAGTCAACGTGTTTTTAAGTTTTTAGCTGAGGTAAACTTTCGGCCGCTCTTGTCATATCATGTGTAATCACCCTGGCCCTATACACCAGCCATCTCCATTGTCTTTTGTTTTGCATCACCTTTACTTTTAGTCACATGTTTTAGTATGTACGGTCTCATCATAATTCAGTAACTTCTTCTTTGGCGCTCTTTGCCCATAGTCGGTCTTGCGCCAATAAAACCCAACTATCATCATCAGTTAAGAAAAGACGCCAGTGATACGAGGGAGAAAGCGGCTGGAGGCGGAAGGGTGGGGAGCGGTCCTGGAGAAGCTAGCCAGCAATCAGCGCAGTCAGGGTAAAAGCGCCGCCACTCAAGACTGGGCAGGAGCGGCCCTCTGAATGTATGGGTTCGTGTACGCCAGCTCGTGCATGGGTGGCGATGGCCCTGTCAGCGACGGCCCCGTATCTTGGCAGTGTCCCGTCATCGTCCCGTCAATGTCGTTCCAATAGCTGCGATGCTACTGGAACCGTGCAGTGCCTCGACTATCTCGGATGACATTGTAATCATCATCCAGCCTACCCTAACTTGCATAAGACCTCAGGTGCACGCCGGCATGTCCACGTCGCGATGAAGCTTCGCGGACACTGGGCCATCAGCGCCATGCCGCATCGACGTCAGTGACTGCGGTCGGGCTCTCTTTTGTATACGTGTAGGGGGGCGACGTTTGAACATTTCCGCACTATATTTTCTATGTCAAAGAACAGAACAACTTCTGTGTGGTTTCCTTAACTTGTGGACTTCATGAGCCGACAAACCAAAAATTGAGCTTGTGGTGCAAATAATTACCGGTATTACAGGCATGGCATCTTACTTAAAAATGTTAAATTGCACTAAAAAGCTTTTTTGCCTGTTGTTCTCTGTTTTCCTAAATTTCAGGAAGCTGTGAGCCCACATTCAAAGGTGAAGAAAGTAGTGCTAGCACTTTTTGATTTACAGCCATGTCATTCAACTAAGACTTCGGTCCATGGGGTCTTCCCCAAGTCAGCCTGGTCTTAACTGCCGCGCGGGTCTTTCTAGCATCCAGCTTTTGAACAAAAGGAACACTGCTTATATCTATCCAGGAGGTGTCCTTGAAGACCTATTTCACACAAAACTAGGGGATTTCATTTTTGCCATGTGCTAGGGAAATTTCTCTATATTAGCTTACTTCAGGACACAGGGCCGGGAGGGCTAAGGCGGAAGCCATCAGGGCCCCATTCTGAAAAAAAGAGCCGTTATTGTTGATGTGTCTAGGCGTTGTTGATATGGCGGTTGATATTGATGATGATGTCCGGTCAAGCAAACGGCTGCCGCAGAAAAAGGTAAATTAAAACTTATGCACAATCCGATTCAATTGGCCTCTGGTCCTCACTTTAGCAGCTCGGTGCTTTAATAATTGTGCTAACCCCGCACGTTGGCAGCGTCGAACAAAGGTTCCTGAAGTAATACTACTAATGTAATACTACATCCTAAAGTAATACTACCGTAAAACAGTACATTCAAGGGGCCGAAAATTTTGCGCAGTTGGCCTTTAAATTGAACTTGAATGTCTTCCACCGGAGTCCGTTTCCCAAACCGCGTAGCTGCTTGGTTATCCCAAATGCTAACCCTAGCATTCTTCTTTTCATAGCCTGTTCAGACGAATGAAATGTACGCGTCAACGTAGATCTTTTTGCCTACCTGTGTGTTAATCGGATGCTGAGAATAAGTTCCTATGGCGTCTATTGCGGCTGGTTGAGACTCCCGTTGACTGCCGAATCCCATTTGTGGATCGATGATGCTGGCCCGGCCGCCTTTCTGCTTACCCTTGACCAAACCCAGCGTTGTCCGCAAGCCAGCTCCCACGACGTATCCCCGTTGGCTGTGCCTCTTTCCCATTTTTCTTAGACCTCTGCTCTGCAAATCTGTTCAATTAATGCTGGCTGCTCCCAACAGCTTCCGTTCTCTTGAAAAAAGCTGTCGAGCGATGTTGCAAGGCACATCGGGGAAGATGTCTGCCCGATAATGGGAACTGTAGTCCTTCCTTCGTAGTTCCCTGTGGTGAACAGCAGCGCGGAAAAGCTTATCCCGCGTTTTAAAGATTGCGTTGTTGGTTGACCCCGCAATAGCTTTCTTGTCACTTCGTTTAGGATTAATGGCTTTGTTTAGTATTGTGACTGGTTATCCAAGTGGTCAAATACTTAAATAATATATCAGTTTGATCGCGACCGAACGCGCAGCCAAAAATGTGTAATATACACGTTCTGCCTCTTTCTGCCGAAGCTCTTCTTTCTGACCAGTGGTCATTAAGGTATGTTCGCCCTCTGCAAGAACTAATAGCTCAAGCTGTTGCCCCTTGATGCGTCGAACCAACTATAAAAATCAGAGGTTCAGGATTACTTGCGCGGTGCTCAATGGGTTAGCCTATCTGGGCGACTCTGTTTTCGGCCACTTTCCTGTGTATTTATGTTCGCATGGCTGTACGAATTGAGTGTCACAGCCAGACCCACTTTCTTAATATTACAAAATTTTAATCTTCAACAAAATGTGGGAGTACAGGTTCACGTCAAAGCGGTTCGTGTTGCACTGTTGATAATACGCTGTAAATGTAATTTGCGTGCCTTTTTATTGAGGTACCTTCAACGACGTAATCTCTTAGGCAGTTTTTTGCTCGAGAACAATCGCAAAAATAAAACCGCCGTGCGCTCGGTCCTGAAACAACAACAAAAAATTATTGCACAGCAGCATTGAAAACGTATCTTTCAGATGGTCGTGAGAGAAGAGTGAAAGGCTGCGGATAAGAAATACCACACTGTTTGTATACAACAGTGGCTTTAGGCCACGATGTGACTGGGCAGTAGCTGTCGGGTTGTAGGCTTTCTTACTGCCCATAGGCGAGTTCATTCTACCTCGAAGGGATGCTTAGAGCAAGTCAGTGCTTATTTTGAATATTTCAGTGGCTGAGCTGAGGAGCTTACATGGTAAAGAAACACTGGCTTACACGCTGCGATTGGCTGCTGTGAACAGTTTATCCTATGTGACTAAAGTATGACATTGATAGATGCCCTGCCCATAGATAGCCTTCTTGCATACATACCCTTCTTGCATAGAACTTTTTTTTCTTGCAATTGCGCCTGGAAAAATTGGGAAGAAAATTGTGCGGCAGATTACTGGCTGTGCTTACAGGTAAAATGCGTGATCAGCAGTGCGTTGGCTCGAAAGAAAATTGAAGCGAAGCGGCTATTGCCAACAGAGTATGACATACCCGCATCTAGTGGTGCAGTGGAACGCAATGTGTCAGCAGAAATGCATGTCTTCCTAACTCCGTATCACTATATTTGGGCGCGACATCATCAAAGATAACTTCTCGCTATCTATCGCTATTATTCGTCTGGTTCTGTGTTCCCATTCCATGCAGGGAAGGAGCGCTGCCTCTTCCGGAAATAACTATCAGCGTGGATATCTAAGGGGCTACAATAGAAATGTTCAAACATGCTAGGAAGTCTCTTAGGGACGTAAACAGCATACCCTTACCATAGAAGGATGTGGCCACCTTGGTGTAGTAGTTGGCCGTCACCTCCCATGACTAACCAAATGAACTCGCGGCCCTCAGTGTACATTAGGTGTAGAGCACCTATCCATGGCGGCGGTCAGAACAGCGAAACTGCAGAGGGTGCTAGGGATCTCTGGGTCCTGCAGGCAGCAATTTTATCTTTACTCAGGGAACGTTCACTGCACGCACTCTTTCCAGCGAGGGAAGCTTAGCTGTACGACTAGAGGAGCGCACTCACATCAAGTGAGAAAATATAGTGTTAAGCGAACTGAGAAGGACCGGAGAAGGTTTCATGGAGCTCACTAGAGAGGAAATCTTGTGCTACAGAAGAAAGAGAACAGCAGAAAGAACACGTAGTGCGATTTTTAATGTACAGAGAAATAGCAGGAAACACGGAGGAGTTTTTCAGCATTACCGAGAGAGTCGCGGCTGTTTTGATGGAGCTAAACAAGCGATACAAGTTAAAGATAGCATATGCCCATGCACGAACAATCATCTAGGATGGTAAAGCCATAGATAGCTCCTACGGTGAAGTCGAGTCAGCAATGGAGAAGGCAACAACACGGTTCACGTTTCTGATTGGAGACTTTATTCAAAGCTTGGTAAGAAGCAAAGCCGGGAAAGGTCAGTGCGAATATTCGGAATATACAATCACAACACTCGAGTAGGTATACGGTTGTGATTTGCACTGAAATAACCAGACACTGATGAATACATTGTTCTCTAAACGAAATATTAGGAAATGGACATGGAAAAGTCCCGATGGTAAAACGAAAACGAAATTGACTTCATTGTAAGTGACAACCAGGGTATCGTGTCAGACATAGAGATGGTAAGTAAGATTCAAAGCATCGATCACAGGATTGTTATATGGAAGCTAAGGTTGAATGTCACAGGGGAAATAACGAAACTCGTGAAAACTAAGAACCCCCGCATGGAATCACTAAGAGCCACATTGCACGAGTTTAAAATAACTATTTAAAACAAATTCTCCCTTTTGAACGAGCAGGAGGAGGCCAGTGTAGACAGGCTAATTGACCACCTAACACCGGCACTCAACGAATCACCAGCAGCTGTGACAGAAGCGACATGTAAAAACAAACTAGACAACTAAGCAAACAAAGGAACTAATTGAAATCTAAGAACATAAACGTTTCAAGTACGGTGGTTCGGATGGAATTACCCGAGCTGTCAAAATTTTTTAACAGAAATAAAACAAAAGACATTTGGGCACATCATATGTCAATCATCGAGAAAACACTGCAAATAGGGGAAGCTTGAAATAAACTAGGATAAAGCTACTCAGCAACGACGGTAAGTACGAACTCTGAGATGAGCACGGAAACATTACGCACAACTTGGACGAGATAATTAAGGCAGGAGAACTATTCTACCCCGGGATGTATGACAGCGACATCAGACCATCGGAAACTACTGAGAATACAAACTGAACTGGCGATGTGTCACTAGTAACTAAAGAGGAAGTTGGAAAGGCTGTCAAACGCATAAAAACAGAAAAAAGGTGCAAGTGACGAAGGCATAAACGTAGATCTTTGGAGGAGGGAGGACATTTTGTACTGGAAAAGCTTTATGTACTGATTTCGGAACGTTTGAGGACTCAAAAAGTGTGCGTAGCCTGGAAAAACACCATATTATTCTGATTCATAAGGAGGTGATCCCAAGGTCCCCAAGACTTGGAGACACAACAGCCTAATCTCAGTGCTTTACAAGCAGCTTTGCAAAGTTATAGTTAGCCGCAAACGTGAGAACCTAGATTTCCGACAACCCAGAGAGTAGGCTGGGTTTAGGAAATGGTACTCAACTGTGGATCACATGCATGTCGTCAACCAAGTGATAGAAAACTCCGCTAGGTACAGTAACCCCCGTTTACATGGCATTTATAGGTTACCAGAAAGCGTTTGATTTCCTACTCACTACAGCCGTTTTAAAAGCCAACAAATTGCACCATCTTCCCGCAGGGGAAGCCTGAGTTGTATGCGAAGCAGCCATGGGGTCGACTGAAGTTCCCATTAGTTTTCAGTTCGTCGTTTCCGTTGACGTTCAGCTTCGCGTGCCTTCGTTGTATCAGGAGCTTCTTGACGTACTTTGAATGAGTGAAGGACATAACGCGTGTTCGTAGCACATGCTCTCGTCTAGGTTTCTAGCGCCAGAATTTGTGGTTTCTTAAAGTTGCATGCCAGGTGGTGCCCATGGATATTTTAAAGAAATTGTTTTGTCATTACAATTTTTAGCAACGCGTTTTTAATGCAATATCTGACCAAAAGTTACAAGGAAAAATATTATAACGATGTATGTAACGCAGTCTTCTCAGTGCCACTGTATAGAGCTCTGTACAGCAATTGTCCAGAACAAGATGTGTTAAAACGAGTGAAGCGAATGGAGGTGTCACCTGGGGCAAAAACTATCTTTTTTAAATTGCACACGGGTAAACTTTCAGCCGCAACTTGGACGAAAGAAAGGGGGCTCTGAGTGCCACGGGGAACCGACTGTCCTATTGGCAAACAACCTGAAATTCTGGAGCACGTTTTTCTTCATTGTTGGGCCGCAGTGTTACTTTGGGATGTTCTCCAACGGACACTCCAGAAAGATTTTCCACTTACCCACACGGCATACTTTTTTTTGTGCATTGATAGAGCGGGCGGTGTGCCATTTGTCAGTGTAATGGTGTTGGGTCTGCACAGCATTTAACGTTCGCGCATGGCTTAGCTGCATTGTGATGTAGACGCGCGACCAGCGAGACAGTATTTTAGGGAAATTGTGTCACAGTTTGTTGAAGTTCAGAGAGCGAAGAACTCTCTACCAGAGTGGTTGTCTAAATTTGAAACGTTAACTAAGCTTAGGGAATTTTAAATGACACCACCGACCCTAGGGTGCATGGTAGCATTGCTGTAATTTTTTATTTGTTGTTTTACCTGGTACCTGATATTGGTGTGCGGGATGGGCAATAAAAAAAAGTTTGTAGCGCAGTGGGAAGAGCGTCACGTACCTCCCGTTGCGGCCAGAGAGTCGTGGAATCGAAACCGAGAGCCGCGTAACTATTTCTTTTTATATTCGACTGCGCTGACGTCAGCCCAAATGCTGACGGGGCTGAAGAGACCCGCATGCGCAGTAGAGTGCGGACGGCGGACAACGACAACGAGGGACGGAGGGACACAGCCCCGAGCATGAGATGCTTCGCATCTAATAAAAGACCAGGGAATAGAGGAAACCTACTTAAAGGTTCTCATGCCATATAAGAGATACACGGGCAGGATAACTCTTCACAACCGAAGCTATAAATATCCGATGCAAAAGGGAGTGATACAGGGAGCTATCATGTTTTGAAAACTATTCACAGCACGCCTGGAGGGGGTATTTAGAAAGCTCTACTAGAAAAACGTAGATTAAGGATAAAGAGGGAATATTTGAGTCATTTGAGGTTTGCGGACGTCATAGTGTTCCTGAGTAAGACTGCAGAACACATGCAATGCTTGAGAAACTACAATCTGAAAGCACGGGTGTTGGCCTAAAATGAATATGAATAATTTTAACACAATGAGTAATAAGCATGCCAAGAACGTCTTCTTCAGCTTGGGGAACGAAACGCTAGAAAAAAGAACTACGTCGGACGGGTGGTTAGTGCTGACCCCAAACCACGAGAGAGAAATTTGGCACAGAATAGGTATGGGCTGGGGAGCACTCGGCAAGCAAAGCTACCTTTGTTCACCCAAACAAAAACTATCAGTGCATACTGCCGATGATGAAATACGAAGCTAAATCTTGGCGCCTTACCAAACAACTAGAAAGCAACTATAGGTCGACTCAATGGGCCAATGAACGAGTAATGTTAGGAAGAAAACTCACGGACAAGAACCTAACTACGTGGACCAGAGAACAAAGTAGAGTTGACGATACCATGTTTCAAACACAGAAAAAGAAAGGGAATTGGGCTGGCCCTGAAGTGATACAAACCGGCAACCGGTGGAAAATTAACGTAACAAATGTGGGTACCAAGAGATGAGTCTAGAAGACGGGGAAGGTCATTAGTAGAATGAAGGGATGAAATGCGAACTTTTGAGGTAAACTGTGGGCTCGACTGTCGCAGGAACGGAGCGGTTTGATGTCAGTGGGAGAGGCCTTAGTCTTGCAGTGGATCTGAGCCGGGTAATGATGACTAGTGTCGGATAATCCTGAGGGAAAATAAGTAAGCAATTAAGCTATTACTGATGCCAAACCATCCGTATAATATATTATATGAATACCTCTTGCGCGAGATTATCTGGAAGAAAAAAGAATCCTAGGAAATGTACATATACTATTTTTTTTTCAGGTAGCACCGAACATACTCCAAACATGTGTTACTGCAAATTTAGTGGTCTTCTATTACAAGGAAAACCATATAGAACTTTCCACATTGGTCTTCAAATGCGGAGCCAGGATTTTGGGCTTAGGATCTGCAAATAAAAAGTTACTAACGTGCACGATCATAAATATATTTCTTGCACAAGAAACCGCATCAACAGTAACAACACATAGGCGTTTAATCAATGAATATTTAATATACAGTACGAGTGAAAAAAAACTCCCACAATACATATTCACAACTTAGTAGAGTCCCTTATTTGAACACAGCAATAGTTGCATCTTGATGTAGGAGTCATATAGGCGAACCCGTGTTTCCGTCAACACTTCGTTGGGAATGTTGAAGAGTCTTTCCAGCGAAGCGCTTCAGGTTTCTTCAGTGTTCTACTTGAAGAAAAGTTGGTTCAGTACCTCGGAGGTCTTCATTTGCGACAGCGGTTATGCACCTGGTACCAGCAGGTACCGCGACAGCTCATCTTGCGAATCGGTTGCGAGGGTTCCGTTCCAGACCGAGAAGACATCTGACATCTTCGGGAGCAGATGAAATGGCAAAATACGCGCTGGCTGGTTTGGCAACCGCAGTCAGCTCTGTCTTGTACGGCACCTTTGTCTTGCTGCCCTGCCTGTAAGAAGCACGTGTGCGATGAAATAAATGCAGTTCGGCTGTGCGAGATCTTTTTCCGAGGTGGAGTTTTCTACGGTAGTGGATGGCGCATCCTTGTGTGCTCCTGCTGGGCTTTCGAGTACCAGTCAATGGGGAAGCTAACGCGTCCTCCAAAATTTGTGTTCGTTGTTGTAGACAATAAGACGAATCAAAGGAGCGCTAAAGCCCATAAATCAATGGCGTCAGCTGCCGTAGCGACAATGCCGGGCGTACCCGCTGCACCGTGCCAGACCGGTTGCGGCCGGCTGCGTGGTATTCTTGTGCCTGGGATCTTAAATGACGCAAGTTTTGCGAAAGTGTGGAAAATGGGGCGTTTTGCTGGAAAAGAAACATAGTGATGAATGGTGGCTTTTTGTGCTAGCTTGAGCGCCCTTAGCTTGAGCTTGAGCGTCTTAGCACTCCAAACAGCCAATTACTATCGAGGCAACGTTTACAAAAGGCCCGCTGTTCCCTCTGCCATTCCTTCGTAAACCTGACAGGTTACCGTTACAGGTTCTCCAGCCCTTAACGGAAGGGTGGCGTTACTCTGTTCCCCCCGACAGAAACTGGTTCCAGTTACTGGTTCCTTAAAATTCCACCCATGGTCCCTCGACAGGTCACTCTTCAATACCATATTTCCCTCACGTTCATCACAGCGCGAGGTCACATCGTACGCCCTAAGTCACGTTGCTGGCAGCCAAAAGAAGCCGCCCAAGCGCAAAAAACACCCCCGCGCCAAGCCGTGCTCAAGCGCCCGCTCTGCCAGTCCCGGAATCACGTTCTCATCAGCGGCCACCGCGTTGCGCCGGTTATGCAAATTGCATGTTGTTCGCTCAGCTGTGCATTATTGATCATCCGCGATGGGAGAAGCGCAACGCACTGAGTAGCCTGCTTGCGGTGCCAGTTGGCTTTGTTTTTTTTTTGGAAGGCTGCCGAAGGAGAATTTGCGCCGAAGCCCGTAGAAATGTACGAGCTCCGATTGGGCACTAACAGCTTCCCCCCTGCTGTTGCCGACCGCCTGAGCTTCGGAACTCCGCGTTTGTTCTCTCTCAGCCAGCGGCACTGGTGGCATAGTCGGAAATGCGCACACCATCCGAGAAGGGCTTCCAAAGGGGGGTCTCAAATATTAGAAAGAAAAAATGGAATGAAAACTGATCATCCCGCCGTATATTAGGCGTACCATATTCGACATACTAGAAAAGCAGACGTACCATTTCATTGACATAACTGGCTCCTGAATGGCGATGCTCCAATGTACACATTTCCGCTACTCTGCCACAATTACACAGGGATTGGTAAGGGGAGGGATCTACGTACTCCGGTGGAACGCAAGCACTCAGCAAGCACTCGCAACTAATTCAATATATGTTACCTCTATCCCTAAAAAGAAAGGCGTTTAAACGCAACTTGCCGGGAATGACATATGGAACGCAACTTGACGCCTTCCTGAGCAGCTAGGAAGCAAACGTAGATCCGCCCAACGTGCCATGGCGTGAATAATCATAGGAGTAACGCTTAGGCACAGGAATAGAGCAGCCTGGATAAGGAGGAAGCTCGAGTAGACGGTATCGTAGTTCAAATTAGGAAAAAGAAATTAACTTGGGTTGGCCGTGAATTCTGACGAACGACAGCAGGTTGAGCGGGAGGGCAGCAAAATGGACACCGAGACACGGGACTAAAAGAAGGGTCAGGCCATCGACTCAATGGAGAGACGAAACGGAAAAATTCAGAGGCAAAGAATAGACTCGGGCAAGGCAGGACAGAAGCGAGTGCAGGTCAATGGGAGGGGCCTTTGTCCTACTTAAATAGGCTGTCGTTGTTTGTGATGGTGACGCGGGAACGGGCATTGCTTCAAAAATGCATTATTTACGATCACGGGGAGCGGGATGGCACAGGGTACTGTGTTCGTCACTGCAATTGGCACGTGACTTGTAATTTCCAGCGGGATCATTATCCACACTCCCATAACTATCTCTTCGGTATGCGGTGAAAGCATAACATTGCTTTGCTTTGGGGAGGTGGTTCCTGATCACTGCCAATTTAAGCCTTAACATCGCAATAGCGAGGGTCTTCGAGAAGACAACACGGGCTCAATGCCGACTGCAAACATAAGTTGCTGACGTTAAAGCACAAACATGCACAATAAAGAGGTACCAGAGATGCCCACTCCCCTGTGGGATTGGTCCACGGGATAACTCCGGAAGAGGTACGTTTTTTCGTGAACATTCCGTAAAAGCACTCCAACTGGTGTTTTAATAGGATTGCCTCGATGCACTGATCAGCCTGGGTTAGGAGAAATTAGAAAGGCAGGATATACGCAGTCCCGTGCATATGCCTGCACTTCGTAAAAGATTTACGCCTAAAACCGCGAGTCGACCCCTACTCATCTAAACTGTACCTGGTCGACGTCGACAAGCTCAGCAAAAGAATGCTGACAAAAAAAAACCTGTTGGGGTGATTTTTGGTATGTATACCGGTGTTTGGTTCTGTGCCCTAAAGACCTCGATATCAGTAACAACTGCAGGCTGATATGCGTAAGTGTTTTTAGGACAAAGCTCTTTTACGTGCGAGATGCCGGACAATGGTCACCTCAGAATTTAGTACCCTCCTCCGTTTGGGTGCACCGTGAATTTTTATAATGCAGCTGTTGCAGGTCGGTCATCTTCGTCCGCTTTAGGTCGTGAGTCCCGCAGGGGCACAGAGTAAGAATATTGTGACGTGCTAGAGGCGGTTAGAAATAGCTGTATTTACACTATTGTAGCGTGAGGTACAACGGCCGAGGTTGAGCAATCTCGCGTGGCTCCTGGAGAGCCGTGCTGCGTATGCGCGAGGAACAGTGACGTCACACAGCACACAGAAAGTTGTTAGCTGACCGGCGTGTCTCACCCACCTCACGCGCCCAGCGTCTTCACTGACCTCCGTTCCGCACGTCGCCGCCCGGTGCACTTGATGATCGGGCGAGGGGTGACCGCGTGTGCGATCTATGGGTCGTGCGTCGCAGCAACACCGGCGTGCACCTGTGGAACTAGCTTAGCTATGGGGAGATTTGTGAGGCTGACCGGAGCCGCGTGATAAATATGCATGTGTCACATAACGCCTATACCATGTGAGTGTCATTCAAGCAGCACTAAGCATGATAATCACGCTAGACCTAGACAACCAGGAATACTAAGAATAAGCAGCTCGCGCTACATATATCCTGGCATAGCCTAGCTAAGCCACTACTAATGTTTTACAAACGGTGAAAACCAGAGACGCCTCAGATGACCGTTTGAGATTCTGCAGGGCGCCACAACGATCGTCGTCCTCTTCTTCCTCTTCGTTCGGCTACATGCCCTTCGTGGGAATTGCTCTTTATAGCCACGGCTACCCAACGTCACCAAGGAGGGCTGTCCCGTAACAATGACGAGTTTTAGCTGACCGCTTTTCACGGTGCGCTCCACTCCGGTACGAAGCGGGAGCGCCATTGCGCATGCGTGGCGCGCTTGGCCGGCGAACGGCATTGGCTCCAGTTGCTCTGAGCTTAGAAAACGGCCAGCTAAAACTCTCGAATATATACGAGTCGAAATGGCCGAAAGCGGCAAGCATGGGTGAGCGACCAGAAGTTGTCACAGTGTAAACTAAACGCGGACTTAAAAGCTCCGTTGCTGCGACCGCGAAGAAAAGAGCAGCGGCATCCGATAAGAGAAATTATCTGCCACAATTCATTCTGAGGTGCGCAGTTCCTTCTCTCATGGCAGACACCGACAGCTTAACCTAGGCCATTGGTTGTGACGTTATCTTGGCGCCATAGGAAGCGCCATTTTCCATTCTGTCTTGTTCTTACTCAGTGCACAGGGGTAGGAGCAGATTCGCAGAGAAGTTGGCGGCCTCGCAAAAACCGGTTTCCAGACCCAAGGATAGGAACGCAGTGGTCTCGCAGGGGCGGGTACTTCTTCCTCCAGCAAGCGGAAGTAGGGGGTATTCAGAGCCTTCCTCTGTCGCACTGCTGACGTTTAGCCTCTGATTCCCTTGCGCAAAACGTTGAATTTGCGTGGCGATTGTGCTGCGATTCCCGGCGAGCGCCGGTGTGCGTTCGAGCCGACACAACAGACCCAAAGCTTCGCTGTTTTACCAGATTCGACGCTGGGTGAACCTGAATTTATTTTTAAGTGCGAATGCACTTTATAAGCGACCCCAAACCATCCACCGCCGGCGGCGGCGGTGGCGTCCGCCGTGCTCCTCTATATTTAAAAAAGAAACAGCATCCGGCGCCACGTTTCGATCCAAGGACTTTGCGGGCCGCAGCCCGACGCTCTACCGAATAAGCCACGGACGCGACGCTGATATCGGTGTCAGTAACGCGCCTTATATCTTTAACGCATTCAAACTACGTCGTCAGCGGCGTGCGTTGGCGACTCAGCGGCGTTATAGCAGCTTGATAACTGCGTGGTGTACACGTGATACTACAAACCCGATGGAAGAGATGGAAGAGAAGGCGGCGAGGCGGTGGGCTGCGGGGGCCGAGCGCAAGCGCCGCAAGCGGGCCGACAACCGTGCATTCGCACTTTCACATTCTCCCCCCCGGGGAAATGCGGGGGAATTTTTTTTATTTATTGTCACTACCGCTAGTCTGTTCTGAGTCCCTAGCTAGCATTGCTGGCACCAATATTAGGAACTTCATGGAGGTGTTGTAATCCGCCGAGCGCAAGAAACGTATAACGATTTTTTTCGCAGCTGCTACATGCACTATAATTGTCTGAGTTCTTTCTACCAGCCTATAAAATACCATCGTTACGAGGAAATAATTTTTGTTATGAGCCCCCAGTGGACAAATATTAACCTAGAGCGTGAGGTTGTCAGGTTCGGGAGACAATAATAAAAATATCATAAGCTGTGGAAACGAGACTTTCTGTTTATGAAACCCGAAACCCAAGCGAATACACAAAACAAACCGAGATAAACTGAAGAACAGCGCAGAATTAATAAGCGCTAAGAATCGGTGAAAAAACGGTGTAGAACACGATAAAGAGTTCAAGCAAACAGGGAATAGTCAAAGTCCGGGAATGAAGGCGAGGACTAAGTACGGTAATGAAATGTCTAAAAATGTTTTCGCTGCTGGAACGGAGTTGCCCTACCTCACGTCCCGGAGCCGCAGTGGTGGTGTTGCGCTGTTTCAAGGTCTAGCTGATGTCGTGGCCGTGGTGGTCGAGCGCGCTCCTAGCTCCCGTTGCAGAGAGGTCAACGCAGCTGTCTTGGGGCGTCGCTGTCTTTCATCGACGCATGGCGGGACGACTTCCATGCGGAGGAGAAGTTCTGGAGGCTGCAGTCGTGAAGGACCTCCTGGGGCACGGCGCGGGTCTAGTCGCCCCACCGCCGCACATCCCGGTCATGCTGCACACTTCTCTATCTCTCTTCCCTCTCCGTGTTCTTCTCTCACTCTAAGAAATCGGCGCACGTGGGCTTTACGACAACGCCCGAGAATGACCACTCAGCGTGCCAAAATGTGCAAATTTGGCGATGAGGCCCAGCATACGATTAAAGGAAAAACTAGGATCTGCACTGGGACACCACCGCACACGCACGCCTTGCGCAGTTGTCCCAGCGCAGATCCTAGTTTTTACATTAATTGCATGCTGCGCCTGGTTGTTCGACAAATTCGCACATTTAAGCACCCTGAATGGTCGTTCTCGGGCGTTGTCGTAAAGCCCACGTGAAACGATTTCTTAGAGTGCTGGGTCGCTTCTGTTTTCGGTTTTTCTCACGGCTGTGTGTTGACTGCCGTACGACGGTAGTATAAGCACTGGACTATATGGACGTCCACCGGTGTTTTTTTAACAAAATTGCAGTGGCTGGAAATACATCGCTCCAGATAACGCAAAACTAGCCAACCTAACCTAAACATAGCGTAAAACAACCTAATGGCAAAAAGAAAGCATTTAAAACACCCTAACTAACCTAAGCCATAAAAAGTATTGTTGAAGGTAAAGATGAAAAAAATATTGAGGCACAAGCGCGTCTCGAACCACCGTCCTTGGGATTAAGAAGCTAAGACAGATCCTCTTCATCACAACGACAGACATTTTGCCCGGTGCTACGTTAGTCTTAAATATTCAAATGTCGCCGGACGCACTGTAGCCATGCCTGCAGCGGTCAGCTATAGTGCCGTCGGACGGCACTCTAGACACTGGGTATTTTCACTGGCGCCTTGCGATTGGCCGGCTGGTTAGTAGGGGGTGAACGAACCCGGAAGACGCTCATGATGATGGTGGCCTCGGTGTGTTTAGAAAGTACCCAGCAGAGCGCGCCTTCGCGTCTTCGCCATCGTCGTCTTCTGTGCACGTTTCTTGTTCTCGAGGCCGTGTTTTTTGTCGTGGCGATTTCATTCCCTGACGGAGGTATGGCGTCACTGGGAACGTTCTATGTGTGGCATAACCACATGCAATAAGCATCAGGGCTAGATTCATAAACGTCTCCCCGTTTACCTTCCTGATTAATTCTTCTCCGGTACCGATTCCTTTAGATTTTATTATCAGAGCCTAATCTGGGTGAACATCGATCTAATATAGGCTGTTTTATGCCTGGAAGTATTCATTCACAAGCAGCTTTTTTGTCGGGAGCACACCAGAATTGCATCGCCGAAGTATTTGGGAATACCACCAGCGGTCACCACTTTTTATCATCAGGAATTCTTTGCGCGTTGACTTCAATCTCTTGTCAACATCAGACAAAAGGTAAGTAGCCAAGATATTGTGAACAGCCGGCTATTTTAAATAAACTAATAAAATGGATCACCAAAGCAGAAGATAGGGCGTCTCATCATTTCGTGTGAGCACGGCAGTTTGCATACCTCGTTTGGTTGTTTTAATCATAGAACACCAATCTGGCTAACAAAAAGTTCCACAAGGGAGGCTTTCTTACCGTACTGGGTTTGATATACTATTTACCGACTGATCGTGATGTTTAGCGCACCCATGCAGCGCAGGCGATGAGGCGCGCCGTAGTAGAGCGCTTCGGACTAAGTTTGACCACCTGGAGATCTTTAACGTGCGCCGAAATCTCGTACAGACGGGTGTTTTTGCATTTCGCCTCCATCACAAAAGCAGCCGCGGCAGCCGGGAATCGAACCGGCGTCCTCATGCTCAGCTGCACAACGCCTTAGATTTCAGCCAACGCGACGGGTGGTTTGATATACTAGATAGAGACATCGTAGCGTTTATTTTTCTTTGAATCAATCTGCATGGGATCGTAACAAAGCCTAACCAAAAACCTTCGGGAATCTCCTTTATTCAACTCAAGCTGTACAACCGATGCAGTCTCCTTCTGATGACGTATCGAGCGAAACCCTTTGGACTTACTGAAGACCTCAAAGAAAAACTAAAATCGGCCACACAAGCCATGCTAAGAAGGCTTTCTTCTCACATAGGCAGAGTCGATGCAGCTTCCTTCAAGGAACAGCATTTATTGGAGCGAACTTGTGCTCCGCTAAAACTCAAATGAAATACAAACCACGTTGAAACAGTCAACGAAGTGACTGGGCAGATTGGCGTCGGCGAATCGAATGCCGTAGTATTCGCCTTGCGAGCATTTATACTTCGGCGTTATTCGTTAGAAAACCTCCAATCATATCGTGAACTTGGGCGATGGAAGACGAGCATTCTATTTTAGACGAGACAGGCTATGCACTCTTCCTATCAATTACATACTTGGCACGGCATACAAAACACAGGAATGGAAACGCGTCCTTCAAAATTAACTAAGATGCGGCTGCGTGGTACGGACAGACGCAATCCACAAAACACAAAAATAAGCAAATCAGATGGTACAGTTCACGGCATCACCCCCTCTAAGCGAAGGTTTGAACAGTCCGGCGGAATGTACCCACAAGTATGTACCAACACGTCCGCAGAACCACGCTTTTCGCCCTTAAGTGTCAATCGACCCGAGGTTATAAGTAAAATGGTAGTCCTAGCAATAAGAAGTCCGTCATCTTGCACAGTACGGCTTAGGGCGAACGACGTTGACGACTTCGGGCCGCTGCGTCGTACGTGGGGTTCAAGTCATGGATACATTGAGTGCCGTCTAGTGGGTGCGTCGACAATCTGGGTCTTTGGTGCGCCGTTGCGTTGCAGTAGGGTTTTCGTTTTTTCGCCGAAGTGCAAATTGACCTCCACAAGCTGCTTCTTTTAGTTTCCATTCCTAGGTTGGGGGACCTTCCATGTGCAAAGTAGGCGTTGCTGCATCGGCTCGTTTATCCGTATGTATAGTGCGACGACGAGCTGTTGGAGGGGGGCTGGTTTGGGCTGGTCTGCGGCGGGCACTCGTCAATCGAAGTCTGTCGTGGGCCGGGCAAGGGGCGTGGTGCCTTGACGGAGAAGCCTCGCAAGCCGAGTTAGTTGTAGGGGCAAGTGATTGTAAATGTGGCTGGCTTTACAGCTGGCTTTACGGCGAACCCCCTACCCAGGCAGGGGCCGGGGGTTCGCCATACGTCGGTCTTCCTTGGTGCCGGGTATCAGAGCACAGATCTCCGGGCGGGTGACAGCGGACGGCAGTACGGTGGGTCCTCTGGACGGTGAGAGAGAGGCGGTGGGGATCGAAGAACAGCTGCGGAGTAGGCCATAGCTTCTAGCTAACGGGGTGCTTCCGAAGGCTTACAAGTCCCCAAACCGTGTTGAAATTCTTCCAGGATCACGTCGCTTGGAGAAATGATCTGAGTTTGAGGCGTCCCATGAAAACATTTCCGCAGCTCCTCGTTTACTACTGGGCGGATTGCCTCGCGTAGCGCGTCATAGTATATACCACTACCGGTGATCTACGTTACGGGCGCATTTATAGGGTGGTAGTATTGTCTCCTGGAATTTCAAGCATCTTTTCCATTGCAGCCGACTTAAACACAAACTCGACCAGCATATTAGAAGGATTGCAAACAAGAGCAGCAGACAGCTCTTGCTAAAAACAGCGCAAAGGCGAGGACGGAAGTGTTTAACTAGAGCGCTGTCTTTTTTTTTTCAATCATGTTCCGAAGCAAAAAGAAAAAAAAACACACGAAACGTGTTCTTCAATTTGTTCTTTAGTCCTGCTTCAACTGTGATGTTATTTCTGAAATTTGGCCCTTTTTGGGGATCAGCTTAAGAAGCACACACAGTATTTCTGAATTACAGATTTGGAATGGGTGTTCTTGAGCGGCATCTGTATCAATCACAGTAGCCCTGCTACGCCTATACCGTTCCATTTCTAACTGATTCCAAACTAGTGCCTGAAGAATATCGAATAGGAAGTGCAGTCATGGTTGCTAATTTAGGGAAGCCTTTTTGTTTCATTAGTGGTATTTCTTGCGAAACAGTTCTAGCGCCACCCCACCGGACATCGAATTCCCCGTTTATCCTGCATAATGCATACCGCAATGTTCAGCCTCCAACTTTTTGCGTTCAATTCGTAAAAATATACCAGCACAGATGATTAAATAAAAGCACCAGATATACCGGAGAGAAGAAGGTCTACCAGACAACGTGATAAAAACTTGACAACTTGATCTTAATCGCATCTTCGGCGAGAACGCTATTTTGTTGTGAGACATGCAACGAAGTTACGCCATATGGATTTTTTTTGTGACTATGTAGTCAACCCGCAGAGATTTGGGGCAGTATGTGAACATTGTGTTTGTTCATTTGCTTTCAAACAAACCTTGCTTGCCCGCTTAGGGGAGAAGGTTGTTTTTGCTCCCGTTTTGCTCTAAAGATTTTGTTCAAAAAGTGAATGGTAGCCTCCATCTGAGTTGGCTGGCACCACATTCTCAAGCGTGACTGATCATCTTTACTGCTCAGTCAAACTTCATCTTTTCTATGTGAATGATCCGTTGTCCGCCCGTAAAACAATATACAATGTAAAACTTTGAAACTAGATGCCGAAATCGTTTGGGCTGATTGGGGCCAGTGCAGTTATGATTAGAAGCATGTCTCCCCACTGGCGTGGGGACAGACTTTATTAGCCGAACAGATTTCACGTCGAATAGCTGGTTCAGGGCATTGTTATGCCACAAAAGATTCTAGTTAAACTAGACGGCAGAGAAAAATGCCATAGCACCCATCTCTCGACCTGAATTAATATGAAAGTTGGACAATTTGCTTTGAACCCATCTTGATGTACATTAGTGCAGGCAGATGAACGGCCTAAATAGAGCGCTTGCCAGCTCCAGTCCTGGGCACATACAGATGTTGTTTTAAATATTTCAACCTGGCAGCATGCCTTCGTTCGCCAGAGGCCTCTCAACTCGTGGAGATAGATAGTTTCTTTAAAGTGAAATGGAAAGGCCAGCCCTGCTGGCAGCAGCACTTGCTACGCCAGACGGGGATTACAGTGATGCTGATTGGATGTGGGGGATTTTATAGACAGCAAATAATAAAAAAGAAATAGCAAGAAGATGGCGCAATGTCCGCCAAAAGCAAAATTACGAGTGAAAACGCTAAAGAGAACGATGAATGAAACATAAAGAGGCTGCCGAAGAAGTAGCTAAGGCCAGACTAACAAAAAGGAAAATATGCACCTGACAACGCCAATGCGTACACATCTAGTCACACACACAACGTAAGAATAATATTTTCTTAGCCCGGCATCCCGAAGGAAGATTGATTGATTGTAGGGTTTAACGCGCCGACGCAACGTAAGCGACCGGGCGCGCCTTGGTGGAGGGCTGCGAATTAATTTTGACCACCTTGGGATCTTTAACGTGCGTCGGAATCTCGCACACACGGGCGTTTTTGCTTTTTTCCTCCATCAGAAAAACAGTTGCCACGTCTTGGAATCAAACCCGCGACCTCGTGCTCAGCAGAACTACGCCTTAGCCACTGAGCCACCACGGCGGGTCCCGAAGGAAGACAACAATGTTTTCGGCTGTAAAGTTGAGTCATCGCCGTTGGCCAATGCGCCAAGAAAGGGAAACAATCGTCAAATCTCTCCCAGTGCCCTGTGATAGTCGACGTATCAGAGCATTGAAGCGATATACACTGGTACGAGCTGGGCTAACAGCGGGAGCGAGTAGAGTGATCTAAGGGGTGCGCTAATGTACTCGTACATGTTGACGCAAAAATCGAGTCCTATTTCGAAGTTGTCATATTCAGCTATGCAATCAGTGGCTGAAACGATTACAGTTCACTTCAAAATCATAGTTTTGTCATGGGGAGCGCCAAGCCTCTGTTGACAGAAAATTTGAAAAGAGCTGTGTACGTAGTTTACCCGCCGTGGCATGTGTTAATTTGCTATGAAATGTTGCTGAAAGCGATGTGTTCTATTTGTGTGACTTGCCCTAAGTGTCATTCTATTAGGTTTTTTCAAGTGCTGATTTCGCCGTATGTAACCCCTTGCGTCGTTAGAATTTTTTCAATAAACCACGGGGAGTTTATTTCACCTTCTGGCTATTTGGACATTTGGCCACGTTCGACATCTCAAATGCTTCGATCTTTCAAAGGACTCGAAATGTCTTGCCCTTCTGTGCCCTTGAGATGGCAGTATACCTCGACGAGACGCCCGCTTCAACGCGCGTCCTCTGAACCATGTCAAACATTAATGAGACTCTCTGTTGATCTGCCTTCTTTAGAACTGTATTCAAACAACCGAATTTGTTTTTTCGAATTTTATTGAATTTTTTATAATGTACCTTGCAAAAAAACCTTCTCATCCATAGCCAATAAATGCACCCCTTTGCTGCTCTCCTCTTTCTAAAAAAGGACAAAATGCCTACGTTTCGTGTTTTTTTCGGTGTTCCCGAAAAAAACACGAAAAAAACGCGAAACGTGCCCTTGCGGGTCGGACTTTCGTTCTTCGTTTTCTTCACCACTCGATCTTATAAAAATTGCGAGCTCTTCCTGGCGCCGCTATACACTTTCATTCCATTTTTATATCCACGATGCCCTCGAAGCCAGAATTCGCGAGAAAAAATAGGCCCAAAGCTCTAAAACGGAATTGCCCCCGTCTGCGTTTCTTTTATTACCTACGGAAGCAGTGATCGACGAGGCACACTATCAAGGAACCGTAAAAAGGCCAGTAGAACGCCAGGGGAAAGAAAAGGAAGACGCGATGCCTGAGAAAGAGAGAGAGATGGAACTTTATTAGGCAGCTGAAGTCCGAGCCGCGGAGTTATCAGTTCACGGAAGAAGGGGGTGACGGTCCGCCAAGCCCACCACCACGGTCCTCCGATGGTGGTGGGCTTGGCGGAGGTGCACAAAAAGTTTCAATGTGGGCAGCGAAGAGGGTCCACAGGGCTGCCCGTAGGTTTTCAGGGGGAGCGGCCCAGCTAGACCACGAGTAGGGAATATCAGGGGGGAAGGGGTTGGTAGAAAGAAATGTGGAAGACGAGGTCGCCCGTACACAGCGCCAATATGTATGTTCATTGTCCGGATAGCCAGCGCATACCTGACAGTGCGGACGCCTGGTGACTTTTGTATGTAGTGGAGGAACAGATCACAGGGGAGGGACAATGTGTGCTCCTGTCTAGTATATGTAGCGTGTCTCCGTGACATGAATTTAGATGGGGAGGGAAGTACCATTCTTGCTTTGCGGAGGTTGCCGAGATGTTCGCGACGCCTTTTTTGGTGCATTGCTCTATCCTCTTTTGGATTGTATTCCTCAGGCCACGGCTGAGCGCTGCCCGGGAAATGAGCCTGCGGCAAGTCCTCTCCGCCGGGAACATTCGCTCACCAAGCGAGCGCGAATCACCCTTTAGGTCGCGACGTTATGCAAACAGGCCGCGCCGCAGGAAAGAAAACAGGGCGGGCACAATGACGGTGCGGGGAACGTTTCAGCGAATCTTCGTTCGGTTATGACTGGGCGGTAATTGGCCGAATTCTTCGATGCCTCTTCTGCTGTTTGTTAAGTCGGAGTTCTGGGGGATAACTGCTCGTGACCAGTGGTCGTAAACTGGGCCGCTGGGGAACCTGTGATCGAGCTGCTGTTTCAGTATTGTACGAATTTTAAACGTGAAAAAAATTAGGGCAAATCCCTATTCAGAATTAACTTGCGAGTACATGACGCCACCAGCACTCAGCAGTTTCACGCTTGTACGGCGCCCTTGGGAGGCAAAAAAATTCGTTATAAATTAAATAGTTCCAGGCAGTAAGGAATTGGTTCCACTAATAACAAATGAACAAAACTTTGTCAAACTGTCTGAAACTTATGGGCATCGAGTGTTCCCTAATGATGTCCATGCTTTTAAACCTGGGCGATTACATAGATCAAGATTTAGCGTTCAGTTCGTAAGGGCACAAGTTAAGGTTTCAGAACTCTCATGAAATTTAGAAGAATTAGTCATGAAAGTAGCGCCATGTGCAAAAATACTGGACATGGAGTGAGGTTAGAGTTTGCACGCATCAGCGGACGCACAGCCCCTTGTGACAAACTGTCAGTAGTGTGAGTAAAGACTGGCACTTCTCTACCACCCTAAGGAGTCTGATCCGTTTCCATGTGAACAAGGTTCGTCCCCGTGTTCTACCATCCACTCAACTGCAAGCGTCTTCAACCTAGAGTGCTTCTTCGCTCGCCATGAGAGTGCACTTTCGCTCTAAAGCGACGCATCCAATCGTCCTTCCTGTGTCTCTCTTCAGTCAGGAGCAGTCATTTCTTCAGAAAAGGAGTCAGTCATCAAAACAACAATAGGTCACCAGGTACAGACATACTAGAAATGTTTTGTCAGGGCAGCTTACACAATATTTCAAGAAGTTAAATGCCACTTTTTAAGGCAGATTATTCCCAGCACCATCGTCTATCGTCTGGTTGAAGTTCACCGTTTAGGCGTATTAACAATGTCATGATGATACATTTAGTTATATTTCTTGAATACGTGTCATGTAGGGCGAAAATGGCGTCGCGCCGCATGGACGGCGGCCAATCCCCTGGAAACTGGTACACGGCACCTTCCACTGCGGACTCTCCAGTAGTTTGTTCAGTCTGGAACATGTATATTCACATTCTTTAGGCGTTGCATTCTACTCGATGACAGGTGGGGTCCTACTTCTCTCGCGTACGATTGTTTCTGCAGAAGAATACTCAGCGTGGTTGTATTCTGTTTTTTTTATTCCCACCATATGGCGAGGATGGCCGAAAAAACAGATAACTGTTTTCGAGTTTCCCACTAAAAAATCTTTCGTTCTAAGCCTTCTATCGATCCTAAACCGAATAGGATGGAAAGGATGGTAATCTGTAGGACACACTGAATGTTTCGATGTTTTTGAATGCTTTGAGGGCGTAGCTTGCCGAAGGGCATTTCTGTTTACACCGCGGGAAATCGTTTCACCGCACGTTGCTTCGAAGACCTTTGGACATATAAGGGTGGTTTCGTGTTTTTTTCGCAGAGCGGTATCTTCGAGATAACGCCCAAGGCACCACGAGCAGAAAACGAAAATGAAATCAAGGGCTCTCCCCTGCAACCACGAAAGAACGAAAAACTTCGAAAGCTACGAACTAAACAAAACAAGGGCAAAAACTACAGGGGGACACATTTTCAAGAAACATTTATTTCCTAAAGAGTACAAGACAGTACTTTTTGCCCTTATGACTGCGGCTAACGTGGAAGTCCTGGGGTAGTCAGTGAAGCATGCTGGGGAAAATAAAACCGCGTCAACAAGTGGACAAGGCATTGTTACTTTTGTCTTGGCCTGTCGTTTTCGTTGTTTCATATTCTCTGTTATCCCTCAAGAGGATGTATTTTTTCTATGAGGATGCTTACGTTTCTTTGTGCCCGTGACATTGCGGAATGGCTGCCATCAGAAGATTTTGTGCGGTTTTTACTAGATGTTCACTAGCTTACTCATTACCGTACTGCTTGTCAGTGCATGCATACAGTGAAAAGAAGAAAGAAAACAGCCGGAAGAGTGATGAAGTCATGTGATATAATTGTAGAAAGGTATTCAAACACCCAGTTTACACTCTAGGTCAGGTTTTTCTGACTGAAAAAAAATCCGGCGATAGGTAAATGGTTTTCTGAGTCCTTTACGTGAAACACTAATTTATTTTCTCAACCTTAAAGACACATAGCATGACATAAGGTGGCCGGAGGCGTACATCGAACTTGGTACAGGTTCAAAACAAAGCAACAACAAGAAAGTGCACCGTATTGGGAGTACATAAATAGAAGAACGCACACAAAACAAGAACGTAAAACAAACAAAAAATCTTGGGAGGCGATAAATAATTTTTCCGACTGCCGTAAAAACACCACTACAAACGAAGACCCAAAAACAATGGCGATCGTATTATGCAAACCGTTTAGCTTTACAGGAAACGGTTTGCGGTCCCTTCAAGAAACATTGTTACTGGAAGCGTGCTAAGTGTTATGCCACGAGGGGATATAGAGTGCTCATGGCCGTTGTCTGGCACTTGATGGTCATCAGCGGGTGCGTACGGAAAAGCTCAAACGGTGCTCCTAATGGCCGATTTAGGAGATCGTAAGCTGATTTTCTGATATTTGGAGGCGAAAAGCAAAAATTCCTTGTGTACGAGATTTCGCCGAACGGTAAAGATCCCCAGGTGGTCAAAATTAATCCGCAGCCCTCCGCTTCCACGCGCTTCATCACCAGTGTTGCATCGGCGCTTTAATCCCTATACAATAAAAAATTTGCCGATGTTAAATAACGTGCAAAGAATTGAGGTACCAGAGGTTATGCGATGTGAAGAGAGAGATGCAAGTGACGAAGTTTGCTTAGGGCGGTTACGCTGATGTGCCTTGAATGCTTCGACAACAAAATAACAAAGTCGGGTTCCACTGCGGCTAAATGGGATGCTTTTCATCATACTAGGATTGCGTTCTAGGGAAAGAAGAGCACCCCCTCAACGAATGAGAATTCGGACAGGATGGTGTATTACGCAGCTTAAAACTCCAATATATGTAGTTGTGGGACTTCCCTTATACAGTTTACATTAAAGTGCTCACGAAGCAAATAATGAATATATGAGTCAAATAGTCCGCTGACTTGAGTCACATTTGCATTAAACATTTGCACTTAACTGGGGCCACATTACACCATACAGAGTTTGGCGCCATAGGATGCAAAATTCATTCAACGATTTTTACTCTGGTGTAAAAGACATCGTACGTAGAAGCTAATTTGATATAACTACAAAGCTTTATTTGTTCTAATTTTTATCCACACACAAATTTCCACTGCTGAATTTAACGGGTCTGCCAAGCGATGCACTAATTACGTACCCTCAACAATTTTCGATAACGGAAAGTTATATACTTTCAAAACGTTATCCCCGTGAGGAAATGCTTAACGTGAGTTAAAGTAGGCAAATCTTAGGCGGACATTTCCTGAAGTGAAGTATTTGCTGTTCATTACGACGTGTGCAAGGTTCGAATTCAAGGATATATTTCCTACCCGTGATGATTCATTTTTCTGGCAACACCAGCGTTCTCTCGGCGGAGTTCCTTTAGGGGCTGCGCAGTTTGTCCGCTGTCCGTGTGGATCGAGGGCGAGCAGCGGGCGCTGTCGGGGGTGGAGCCGCCGACGCTTCGCTGCCGATCGACCGGATCTCGGCGCGCCGACCCCGATCGAGTGGGGAAAGTCGGGCGTCCGCATGAATGCCTCGGCGCAGGCCAACGGCAGCAGCGCCCTCACCTTCGTGCCCCAGAGTGAGGACTCCGGCAAACAGCTCTCTTGCCTTGCAGAGAACGGCCTGATCCCCGGTAGTGTCATCGAGGACGGCTGGAAGCTGGAGGTCCACTGTGAGCAGCCCTACTCCCGGTGCACTATACCGCACCCAACTCGCTTGTTTCAGAGTCAACGTATTATTTGATAACGATTTAGACAGTGAATTGAAGCGTCATTCTTTTTGGACACCTAAAGACGTTTGGGCTTGTTCCCTACACACGGCAAATGCTTACAGCGTAGAATAGGAATGGCAGAAAGGTAATAGGCACAACACAACGGCACCGTTTTTGTTCAATCTCTTCGTCCTTTTTCGTCTCCGCTGTTAACTTCTGTATTGGGAATCCGTTCTTTCTTTCGGTAACTTGCCTCGCTCTAAAGCAGTGTCGGGAAAAGCAAATCACTTGCGGGTTGTTCTACGGTAGTGGTACTACTACCTTTTCAAAGGCGAAATTCTCAGTGGAGATTTCCTTCGCTTTTTATGGAATATTGTACCAGAAAAACCCTCCTTATAACGGTGACAAGAATATCCTGTAATACTTAAATACTGCATTTTATGATAAAAACAATGCACCCCAATCCACCCTGTGAATGTGGGGGGAAACCAAAGCTGTAAACGACACTCGCGACGATTGCCCATCCAGAGACAAGTAAGATCCACATAACGGCACTCTTTATTACTTTGAATTTTGTTTGGCGCTCTTTGCCCCAGCTGGCCTTGCGCCAAAAAACTCTAACCATCATCATTTATTACTTTGAAGAGATATTCTTTGCTCAGGATTAATCAATGCATTATTTATGAACGATAGTTGGTTGAGTTGTATTGGTGAAGTACATCAGGGGAAACTTTTATGAAGTTAAAATAAACTCAGACCCGGTGTCAAACGTCGCCTCCGCCGCCGACGGAGGCGACGAGAGTGAGTGAGTGATTTATTGAAATGGAACGGGACAATGAAGTGGACTGGTGATGTTTAGAACTCATTTGCGAGTTCACCAGCATACAAACCAGTTCGGGGGAAAGGCAGACAAGGTTGAAAGGGGGTAGGTAGATAAGGAGTGTGTAAGCCTGGCCGGGAGGCATCGGCTACAGGCGTTCGATGAGGTCAGTCTCTTCGAAGATGGCCAGGACAAGTCGGAAGGCTTCCCACCGGATGTAGGTGGGGCGCGTAGGGAAACGCAGGTGCATCAGGGTGTGCCTGGGCATCCCTAGACGCTGGAGTGCGACCCGAAGCTCTGCTCTCGGGATATCGTGCTGGCGGCAGGAGCAGAGCAGGTGTTCGAGGGTCTCGGGCTCCCGGCAGTAAGCACATGTGGGCGACGACCGGCAGCCTTGTCGGTGTAATCGGGCTGCCAAATTGGAACAATCGAGCCGTGTGCGGAGGAGTATGGAGTGTGCCTCCCAGCTGATGCGGCGAGACAGGACCTGTGGAGCTTGGGCGCTGATGACTCTGGGGTCCGGGTACATCGTCTCCCCCTCCCGCGCAAGGATGGGTTGTGCGGGGTCGGAGGACCTCAAGTCGCGGGAGGCAGGGACCCCTCCTGGCGAGCAGCACGTCCGGGCAGGGCGTCAGCCACCTCATTGCCGGTGAAGCCGACATGAGATGGCAACCAGTGGAGCCGCAGGTCACAACCGCAGAACTCCACCAGGTGAAGCTTTGCCGCCAGCGACCGCTCGGCGTAGCCGCTTGAGCTCGAAGGCTGGTGCGCCGCTTGCAGTCGCAAGAGAGCGGGCCGGCAGTGGGTGAGGATGACGGCCCCATCAATGTGGTTGTCCTTTTTCAGGAGCAGGTCTGAAGCAACGTGCAGCCCGGCCAGCTCTGCTTGGGCGGAGTAGGTGGAGAAGGGCAGGCACCACACCTGACTGGTGCCAAGGTCCATCGCCATGCAGGGGGCTCCAGCTCTGCCTATGGGCCGTTGCACAGAGCCTCCGGTGTAGAAATGCAGGAGGGCAGCCATCTCGTCGTGTAGTAGGGCAAAAAACTATTGATGAAATGCCTAGGTTGGTGTTGACCGCTTCCTACGAATCCCAAGAGAGCGGTCCGCAGTCGGTGAGGATGACGACCCCCCGAATCTGGTTGCCCTTCTCTAGGAGCAGGTCTGAAGCAAGTTGCAGCCTGGCCAGCTCTGCATAGGTGGAGAAGCCGGGGAAGGGCAGGCAGTACACCTGACTGGTGCCAAGCTCCATGGCCGTGCAGGTGGCTCCAGGTCTACCCATAGACCGTTCCATTGAGCCTCCTGTGTAGAGATGCAGGAGGGCAGCCATCTCGTCCTGTAGCAGGGCAAAAACCTCTTGATGAATTGCCTAGGTTGGTGTTGACCGCTTCCTAGGAATATCCGGGAGTGTGGTGTGGATCCCGTGAGCTCGCCCGTTGCCAGATGGTGGTGCCTCGAGGGGGGACGCTGCGGCAGCTCAATCGGACTCTCGTACATAGAGGCCAGCATTCCCATCTCCGAGTAGGGGCAGCTGCGGTTGCACTGCAGAAAGGCTTCCTCATCCGGTGCGCTATAGAGCCGGTGGATGTGGTGCAGCCCCATCTGCAGGGCCGGCATCTGGATGGTCCAGGTGCTGGCCTCTGTGCAGGTAGCCACAACCAGGGACGTGCTCGTGAGCCCAGGCAGGGGCGTATAGCCAAGCGATGGTCCACTTCCAAATGCTTCCACCCCAATGCCTGAATGTGTACCAGTTGCAGAGCATACAGGACGGCAGAGGACGCATTTGCCGGAAACACTCGCAGAGCCACAGTCCGAGCATCCTGGCCTCGTGCCAGCAGCCTCCGCACGCCACACTTGACTCTCACCGTGCGCTGCAGGAGTGCCCTCACCCCTGGGATCCTCGTAAGCCGGCCGTCAATGACGGGACTCAGGTATTTGACAATCAGGTGCCACCGCAGCGGCTGGTCGCTAAGGGGGGGGGGATGTTGTCCTGCGTGCCTGGTAGCCATGTGGGTGGTACGAGATCGGCTGCAGACACGGAGAAGTGAGATGTTATGCGTTGGTGTGAGCTTCCATTTATTTTTCTAACTCCTAACGTATGCGCAAGACGCGAACACGGCCGCTACACGAGCCGTGAGCGGAGCGCACTGCAGCGCAGCAGGTCGAGTGACGCTATCACGCCGCATTCAGTGAGAACGCAGGGGGAAACACGCAGATGTGCTTGGTGAGCGCACCACCTGTCTTCACCGTCTCCGCGTGGGCTCGTAGCTCAACCGGCAAGACAACCGGCTCTCGCTCCGTTGCTCTATTCGTTCCAGGTTCCAGTCCTGGCCGTGCCAGTAACCTCGTTTATTTGTTCCCGGGAGTTTTAGGTTGACACCAACGGTCCCGAAAGAACCCTTGGGGGGTAGAGGGCAGAATTTCTATCGCGAGAATCCCTATTACAAGGGATAACACTTGCGGCACAGAAAGAAAGAACGGAACACGCGCCTCCCTTGGCACACAGACAACACCGACAACACACCCGGGCGGCAAAAGCAAAACACAAATAAACAAACCCAATGCGTGGTTCAGAGCAATATTCTTCCGCCGCCTCTGCCACTAAACGTGTCTTCTCTACCTCGCATGGTAGTGTCTAGCTCCTCCAACGAAGGACGTAGATCGTTGTTCAAGTCAATTCAATTTTCCTGTGTCTCAACACCTGGATTGTCATCCAATGCAATCTTTATTTCGAGTATAGAAGTGCGTAAGTGGAAATAAAGAATTCATTCATTCATTCATTCATGTCACTTCGATGTCCAAACTGGGCTCAAGCAGTTTTGTATTTTTTGTAAAATTATTATTTCGAAATGTCTGGGTGTTTTAGACAGCAAATTTAGGAAGACTCCTACTTTAAAACAAAACTGCGCTGCTCGTACGAGTTATGTGTTGATGTCCTCCCTTAAATATGCCTAATGTTTAATTTTTGCTCAACAATGTTCCCAAGCATGAACGTTTTTGCTGATATAAAGTTGTCGTTCAGAATGATTCTCACTTTGGCTTGGTGGATGAATCGAGAGACGGACGGACAGACAGACAGACAGACAGACAGACAGACAGACAGACAGACAGACAGACAGACAGACAGACAGACAGACAGACAGACCAATTTTTGGGTTTAAGTAGATCAAGAGACAATATCATGTTTGAAAATGTCTTCCATTTATTCTCCTTCGCTCAGTCGCCCCCCCTCCCCTCCGTTTCCCTGCAAGCCGGGCTAGAAGACAGTGTACGGCGCTCGCCAGGCGGCGGTGCGCGTGAGCTGCGAGCTGGACACCGACACGGCGCAGCATGTGGCCTTCCGGTGGCGCTTCAACGCGTAGCAGCAGATGCTCCGCTCCACCAACGTCCTCTGAAAGGCGTACGGAGCTGGGCCACCGTGGTTCCGCAGACGGACGAGGACTACGGAGTGTTTCTCTGCTGGGGCAAGAACGGCATTGGCATTCAGCGGCAGCCTTGCGTGTTCATGCTCGTAGAGGCGGGTGAGTTCACTTCGCCATTCCACAAAGGGTTTTGTAGAATATTGAAATCACAGCAGAGACCTGAAGGGGCATTGAAAACAAAATACAACTGTGTACAATTTGAAAAAAAAAGAACAACTGGCAATGGCACCTCACTCCGGTGCATCCTACCAATTAAAGACGTTGTTTAACCAAAAAAACACAAGAAAAATTGGAAAGCTGAAATTTCGCGCTACAGTGACGTTATATGAAGGTGCATGACCAGCACAGAAACAGTTATAAATGCGTTGACTGCATTTCAGGATTCAAGTGATACAATAACAAAAAGCTAGCGGCCCCTAAAATCGCTCAGATATGTTTTTTGGCGATGGCATAGGTCGGCGCACGCCCAAAACGCTAATCAGGTTCTGTGACGCTGCAGAGAAATCGTCGGAAAGTGACTGCCGTGTCGGCACTGCTTACAATTTTTGTTTCCCGCCACGATTATTTGTTTCAAGTTTCTGATAGACTTGTTCCAGGGACAAAAGAGTATTTTAATCAACGAAACTTTATTTTATTTTGCCAAATGCAACGTTTGTGTACGATGCTTAGTGCAAACAAAATTTTTTCCAGAAACCAGAACATAACGAAGGCATAATACAAAGTTTCATAAAATGTATCGGTAAAAACATTACAAGGAGATGTTCATACACTATTGCAGTGAAATCAAATATTGGATGAAAACCCCTCTGGCCGTGAAAACGCATGAAAACAATAAAAACTGGCACCGACCCACAATGTTCATAAAATACAAAAAAGGCGTTTTGGCTTACGTACGGGTGCCTTGTCCACAAGGCAGAAGCAACTTGTTCACAAATTACCATGCACAGCGCACACAAGGCATGTCTTTTTGGGATTTTATAACATTTTTGGTCGGTGCCAGTGTTTATTGTTGCCTGAATATTACAGTGGCAGAAGTAATTTAATTGTTAAAAATTAAATAGGTAATAACACCTTACCCACAGCTACGCAGCCAAATATATACAACACGGTGTTAAGAAGATTGCATATTGCATTTATCGCAGCGAGCATCTATATTATGTTATATTGGTCACCAGGTCATACTTCGCTGAGTATACCTGTATCCAGAGTGCGCATCATAGCGTCAACAGTGCAGCACCCTGAATAATGTGGAGCTGTTGCAGATTATAGATTATGAGAAAGCATTTGACTCGGTCGAAACCCTAGCAGTAATTCAGGCATTACGAAACCAGGGGGTAGATGAGCATTATGTAATACTAGAGGATATCTACAATGGGTCTACAGCTACCATCATCCTCCATAGGGATAGCAGCAAAATACCTATAAGCAAGGGTGTCAGACAAGGAGACACAATCTCTCCAATTTCATTCACAGCATGCTTACAAGAAGTATTCAGAACGTTGGATTGGGAACAGGTGGGAGTAAGGGTTAATGGAGAATACCTCAGTAACCTCAGATTTGCTGATCACGTTGCCTTGCTAAGAAACTCGGGGGACGAATTGCAAAGCATGCTTTCCGCACTGGGCGAACAGAGTAGAACCGTGGGCCTGAAAATTATGCAGAAAACTAAAGTAATGATCAATAACCTCGGGACATCACAGCGGTTTCAGATAGGTGGCGAGGCAGTGGAAGTGGTAAGCGAATATATCTACTTAGGCCAAATTGTGACCCCAGATCCCAACCATGAGGCAGAGATAATTAGAAGGATCAGAATGGGGTGGGGTGCATACGGCAGACATTCTAAGATAATGAATAGCAGCCTACCATTGTCGCTCAAGAAGAAAGTGTATGACAGCTGCATCTTACCAGTACTCACCTACGGGGCAGAATCTTGGAAGCTCACTAAGAGGGTTCAAATTAAATTGAGAACGACTCAGCGGGAAATGGAGCGGAAAATGATAGGTGTAACATTAAGGGACAAGAAGAGAGCGGAGTGGGTCAGGGAGCAAACTGGTGTTAAAGACATATTAGTAGAAATTAAGAAGAAGTGGACTTGGGCAGGGCATGTAATGCGAAGGCAAGATAACCGATGGTCATTAAGGGTAAAAGAGTGGATCCCTAGAGAAGGCAAGCGTGGCAGGGGGGTGGCAGAAAGTTAGATGGGCAGATGAGATCAAGAAGTTTGCGGGGATAAATTGGTCACAGTTGGCACAGGACCGAGATAATTGGAGAATAATAGTAGAGGCCTTTGCCCTGCAGTGGGCGTAGATAGGCTGGTGATGATGATGATGGTTGCAGATTCAGTATTCTGCACGGTGTTTATCCATGTCTCCTTTTCGTGACCCATTAGTGACGCATCCACGGGTTATCCTGCGTCACCGGTGGGTTATCACTGGGGACCTCTGAGAAATTTCTCAAAGGTCGGTCACTCATTGTGACCCTCCAGTTATAACCAACTCTACACTGAGCAGATCACCAGTTGGAGACGGGTTGGCATAACCAGCAACCAGTTGGCATAACTAGTGTCTCACTCACAAGTAACCATGACGGTAGATCACGGGTTTGGCGATCCACCTGTAATTGACTAGTGGGCCATAGTGGGGCGGGTTCAAGTCATATTGGCGTCCCTTATCCCTTACGGTGGCCCACCTAAGGTGACCGACTGGTTACAAACAAGTGATACAAAGGTGGGTAATTACTGGTGAATCAGTGGTTTACTAGAAATGAGTGGGTCACGAGTAACCGTTGGGTGGACAATCTTTACGGAACAGTTTACCTTCACCCACCAGGTCACCCTTAATGGCCTCTACGAAGTTTCCGGTGGGTCGCTGATAACTGATGGGTTCGTCGTTGTCTGAGAGTTGGAATCTAGGGAGCCACAAGTTGAAGCGGGGGGGGGGGGGGGTGGTACGGCAGGTGATCTCAATCAATGACGCGCTGGAATAGGTCACTTGCAAAACTTATGTTGCGTGGCTCTTGTTGTCGTCATGCGGGGTGATCGGTGGAACTGGGGGCGGCTGAACGGCAAGGCTTCGCGAACAACACGACAGTTTGGAAGGAGAGAAAATTTCTGCCCTTTTTGCGAATCCCAGTTTTAGCCCTGTTTCACCGTAATTCAATGATAGCGGTGTGTTCTACACGCATGGTGATCAAAGCGTACGCGAGGGTAGAGGCAGCCCACATTTGCAGGAGCCGCGCGTTCGTCAATGTTATGTCAGTGTTTCTCTCAGGCAGGGAATTAAGATTAATTCCCGCCAGTTGGTATAGATGGCTCTAAAAGGTTTTCCTGCTCTTTCTACTTTCATTTCATAAAGCCTCTTATTGCTACTTATTTATTTGATCCGGTCGCAGTTATACTGCCAGAGCATATTTTGGTTCTTTCGCAACAAAACAGTCACAAGTTTAGACCAGGCTTCATCTGGCCGCTTTCGTCCTCTTCAGGGTTGTGGTGCTTGATCAAAAGCGTTTAACGCCCGTTTCGTTTTTTCTAGATGGGAGAAACACCGTAAAGAGGAAGGCGGCCCATTAGGCTTTTTATCGTTTCACGTTGCCCATTAACCTTTCGTGGAATGAAAACGTGCGGAATGTAGTGGAATATTAAAAATTTGAAAAGTCGAGGCCCTTTGCGAGTAGGTTTCCATTTGTCTTTTCTGGAGTCACGTGTGCGCAAACGCCACTGCGGGAGATGAAACTTGAGCCCAATCGATTTTGTTTCCGTCTGCCATTCCTGTTTTAATTGGACGCACTCCTTTGATGAGGCCTTCTTCTGCTTTTCCTCCCAATACGCAGATGGGCTATGGAAGCTAACGGTCAGCCCTCTTCTTGCTGCACTCATAGCCGTAGTGGGCGGTTTTGCAGTCATCGTCATCGCCATCGTGATCGCCATGAAAATAAGGAGCGTTAAAGGAAAAGACAAGGGTGAGCTCATCCTAGAATGCTCGAAACTGTAAGTGTGGTCGCTGCGATTACATATTTGAATATTTAACATGCCGTAATACTTGGGTCTACCGTGGTGTAGAGGACAGAAGAGAACTGGGAGTGGGATTTCTAGTCAATAAAAGCATAGCTGGCAACATAGACGAATACTATAGCATTAATGAAAGGGCAGCATGTCTTGTAATTAGGCTCAATAAGAGGTACAAGCTCAAGGTTGTGCAGGGCTACGCGCCCACATCCAGCCACGACGACTAACTAGTGGAACGCTTCTATGAAGATGTGGAATCGGAAATGGCTAAAGTAAAAACACAGTATACCGTAGTTATGGGGGACTTCAATGCTAAAGTAGGCAAGAATCAGGCTGGAGACAAGGCAGTTGGAAACTATGGTCTGGGCTGTACAAATAACAGGGGGGACCTACTAGTTGAGTTTGCAGAACGGAATAACCTACGCATAATGAATACATTCTTCTGTAAACGGGAGAGTCGGAACTGGACCTGGAAGAGCCCGAATGGGGAGCACAAGAATGAAATAGACTTATATTATGCGATAACCCTGGCGTCGTGCAGGATGTGGAAGTGCTTGGGAGGGTAAGGTGTAGTGACCACCTTATGGTAAGATCTCGAATTAGGTTAGATTTGAGGAGGGACCGCAACAAGCTAGTACGAAAGAAGCCGATAAATGAGCTAACAGTAAGACTTAAAGTAGAAGAATTGAGGGTCGCACTGCAGAACCGATATTCCGCTCTTAACGAGGAAGCCGAGCTTACGACACAGGAAGCCAGCGATAACCTTACACGTATTGTCACGGAGTGCGTAATAGAAGTCGGGGGCCCAATGGCTAGACAGGATACTGGTAACCTTTAACAGGAGAAGAAAGATCTAATTAGGAAACGGCAAACCATGACAATCTCCACCGCAACTAAGAGAATGCAACTAGCGGAGCTTTCGAAGTTAATCAATAAGCGTAAGACAGCTGACATACGGAAGTATAATATCGAGAGAATCGAATACGCTGTAAAGAACGGAGGTAGCCTGAAAGCAGTGAAGAGAGGTCTTGGCGTGGGGAAAAATCAGATGCATGCACTTAAGGATAAGCAAGGCAATGTCATCACAAATAGGGATAAAATAGTCACAGTGGCCGAGGAGTTCTATAGGGATCTGTACAGTAACCGGGACATCCAGGATAATGCCGAACGAGACAATAGTTCATAGGAGATAGACATCCCACCAGTAACGACACAAGAAGGAAGTAAGGCTTTGAAAGAAATGAAAGGGGACAAAACACGTGGTGAGGATCAGATAACAGCAGACCTCTTGAAGGATGGCGGAGAAATTGTACTTGAAAAACTGGCAAACCTGTATACGCAATGCCTAATGACCGCAATGGTACCGGAATCTTGGAAGAACGCGAACATCATCCTAATCCATAAGAAAGGCGACATGAAGGACTTGAAAAATTACAGGTCGATCAGCTTACTGTCAGTCGTCTACAAGGTATTTACCAAGGTAATCGCTAACCGAATCTCTGACACCTTAGATTTCAGTCAACCTAAAGAACAAGCAGGATTCCGTAAAGGTTATTCAACAATGGACCATATTCACACGATAAATCAGGTGATAGGGATGTGTGCTGAGTATAACAAACCTCTATAAATAGCCTTCATAGATTATGAGGAAGCATTTGACTCGTTCGAAACCCTAGCAGTCATTCAGGCATTACGGAACCAGGGGGTAGATGAGCATTATGTAAGAATACTAGAAGATATCTACAATGGGTCTACAGCTACCATCATCCTCCATAGGGAGAGCAGTGAAATACCTATAAGGAAGGGTGTCATACAAGGAGACACAATCTCTCCAATGAAATTCACAGCATGTTTACAAGAAGTATTCAGAACATTGGATTGGGAACAGGTGGGAGTAAGGGTTAACAGAGAATACCTCAGTAACCTCAGATTTGCTGATGACGCTGCCTTGCTAAGTAACTCGGGGGGCGAATTGCAAAGCATGCTTTCCGCACTGGGCGAACAGAGTAGAACCGTGGGCCTGAAAATTAATATGCAGAAAACTAAAGTAAGATAAATAATCTCGGGACAGCACAGCGGTTTCAGATAGGTGGTGAAGCACTGAAAGTGGTAAGCGAATATGTCTACTTAGGCCAAGTTGTGACCCCAGATCCCAACCATGAGGCAGAGATAATTAGACCGATCAGAATGGGTGGGGTGCATATGGCAGACATTCTCAGATAATGAATAGCAGACTACCATTGTCGCTGAAGAAGAAAGTGTATGACAGCTTCATCTTACCGGTACTCACCTACGGGGCAGAAACTTGGAGGCTCACTAAGAGGGTTCAACTTAAATTGAGAACGACTCAGCGGGCAATAGAGGGGAAAATGATAGGTGTAACATTAAGGGACAAAATAGAGCGGAGTGGGTCAGGGAGCAAACGGGTGTTAAAGACATATTAGTAGAAATTAAGAAGAAGAAATGGACGTGGGCAGGGCATGTAATGTGAAGGCAAGATAACCGCTGGTCATTAAAGGTAACAGAGTAGATCCCTAGAGAAGGCAAGCGTTGCAGGGGGCGGCAGAAAGTTAGATGGGCAGATAAGATCAAGAAGTTTGCGAGATAAATTGGTCAAAGTTGGCACAGGACCGAGGTAATTGGAGAATAATGGGAGCGGCCTTTGCCCTGCAGTGGGCGTAGATAGGCTGGTGATGATGATGATGATGATACTAGGGTTTTCACATGGAATGGTGCATTATTTATAATCATATGTACTATGAGATGCATTGTTTTATATTGCCTTTTATATGGACTCGCCCATAGTACAACGTAGTGCGTCCACACTACTTACTTAATGTACGCACATGCAACTACCTTATACACAAAAATTTGCGAATACATTTTTACTTGCTGCTTTTACTTCACGTCTTTTCTTTAGCTAGGACTCATGATCAGGGTAAAAAACAGGTCTTGTACGTTTCATTTTTAGTCCCCAAAGCTCTCACATTTCCGGAACGCTTCCGCTTCCCGTGTCCAAACGTTCCCGATGAGATAAAGCGATATTTGGGGCCCATTCCGAACTCCATACCTCATCTCTAGATGCCTAAATTGAAATAAAGTGCTTCTCTCTTCGAGGCTGAATTACCGGTGAGCACACCAGACCAGCAGCCGTATTGGGTTTCTGTAATTCACAACACCATATAGCGGTTGTCACTATGGCAAGGGTGTGGAGTTAATTTAACGCACCGTTTGGCAGGGAACTGGTAGTTTGCGTATGCGCTTGGTGTAGGGAAATACGGTTTCATCTACAAGCTCAACTAGCTGCCTGTCGCAGTTGCTTGGAAGGAAATGTTTGCGACCAGAGGAAAATGAGTTTTTAAAATGGCGTGCAAGCGCGCTCGAAATCGGCACCCGTACTGCTGTGAAAGCGGCGTTCACTAAGCCTGCGCCGTGACACTAGGTGCCCAGCCTCTCCATGCTGCAAATGCAAACTGCTCTGAACGCTTCCAAATCAGGCTGTAGCACGTCCTTTTGTATTTTATGGAGCACTGCGGCCACGTCCACCCGGCAGACGATGATATGAGCGGCGCCAGCGAGTAGCGCGTCGTTCAATGGCAAATGTGGCTTGGATTCGCATGACCGGTAGCAGAAAGTCCCAGCTTCGGAAAGAGCAGGCCAGAACGGAGAGTTGCGTGCAGACGCTGTGGAGAAATTCACGACCCCTGGCGGGGGAAAGGGGATAAAATCCCTAACACAATGCGCTGTGCTCTACACTATGGTCCCTAGAGTTCCATTGAAATATTTTAGGGTGCACATCCACAAGTAGCAATGTCGGTGGCCACGCCGCGTGGCTGTCACATGGCCAAGTCGGCAGCAATACGGCAGCAGCAGCACCGTAGAGGAGTCGCTGCCGGGCGGCTTTACCGACAGGTCCGCTCAACGCAGCGCCTGTTCGGGTAGCATGCGCATAGCAAGGCTTCGTAGTTTTGGAAAACGCCACGGAAGACGAAAGTGAAGGTCTTCATAGTTTATAGACAGAAGCTACGAAGAAGTTGCGGAAAATATTCCGCCGGTGTCACGCGGTTATTTTACGGTTCGTAAAATTGGTATTTATCTGGGAGTGGTAGCCCATAAACCAGTTAAAGTTTATTTCTTGTACTTTCAAAGGCGCCTTGCCGGGTTTTACATAAGCATTCAGGAATGCATGTTGGAGGCGCGGTGAGACAAGGAGCAAAGCGTGTTTATCCACTTGAACGGTATACTGTCGGTGGGATGAGGTAGTCGGTGAAAGTGTGGGTAGTCGGCGCGGTGAAAGGTAGTCGGCGCAGAACCTGTTTAGTGGAAGATAGTGAGTGTCGTCTACGCCCCCTCCGCCTCTCCCAGCGGATGGAAATCACCTAAGACAGCGACGAAGTTATTTAGTTATGCTAAATTAAGTAGCATGAGCTCACGCATCACATGCGAAGTCTTGTGAGTGCAGGAATGGCGCATACAATACAAAGCGAGTATTATAGATTCACTTATGTCAGAGGTAAGGATCGTACAATTCAGTTTTATCACGGCCACAGGAACCCGTCATGATGTAAGCGTCAATCCGTTTGCGAGGAGCAACGCAGCATTTTTGTAGACTCAAGTGAGCCCTGTGAAGCTTTGTAAAAATGCAGAAATGTACTATTTTGTGATGACGCACGAAACGTTCGAATGATGTAACTAAGATAGTCAGCTAGAAATAGCAACCTTGTTATTATTCTCGTTTTACACTTCATTAAAGGTCAAAGGCGGCCCTGAAAAGATGACGAGCAAGCTCGTAACAACAGCTATTTCGGCATATACCATTTGGTAGACATATTTACCGAAAGAGCACATTAAAGCGGGCCAGTCGAAAAAGACTAAAAGAAAAATGTCTGTTCTTTGTGGTATGTTTGGGTGTCGTACTGTACTCTTGTCGTATTCTTTTCGGGTCGTGATTCTGTCGTGTGTCGTATTCCTGCCGTAATTTTGATGTTCCGTCGTGCCGAATTCCTTTCTTGTCGGGATCCTGTTGTTCCATCATTAATTGCACATTGTTTTAATGTTGTTTCCAAGTGTGAAGACTAGCGGACACGGCAGTTCTGTTACGACAGAAATGTGGGTCGTAACAACAGATGGCTTTGCTATAACACCTGCACTTCTTTCGCAACAACAAAGTTTCTTGTCGTACGACAGGAAGTTTTTTAGGTTTTTGCGGTACTTCGGTTGGGATTTTACACTGGGTTGTACTTGCGGTTCTACCGAGCAAAACTAAAAACCGTGAATTTTTGTGTTTCGTTGTTTAAAATTTTCAGCCTGAAACTGACACGTTCTTTTGGCTGCAAGGCTGCAAAAAAATGGTCACGCGAATATACTCGCCACCAATCGAAACTGTGCTATTTTGCTGCGGCGCAGATCTCACATGCCTCTGCAGAGGTAGAGTGAAGACGCCAACAATATATTTCAAGATGAAGAAAAATGCCCGGATATCATTCCAGGTACTATGACAATTTATACCCACCAAAAAAATTCCTTGTGTCGAGGTTTGGATTTCTTCCATCACATTTAAAACAAATTGCGACAGAACAAAATGTAATGAAATTTAGAGAATTCAGAATTATTCTTCAGCATTCTTATGCTGCTTGCCTAGTGTGGGAGTTCATTACAGGCAAATATTAGCATCAGATGTTGCATGAAATATCAACATCCGATGTTGCATTATTTTATTCTTCTAAAGTTTTCTTTTTTTGTTTTCGGTAATGACATAATTTAAGCCATTACAGCAATAAACTGCCTTTACTTCACTAATTATATATTTTTATTTTATAAAGATTCATGGCTCACACTATTTTATTAATATTTTTAAGGTTCTTTCGCAGGCGTTTTTCACTTATTCTTCGGTTTTTTGAGAGGTGTACGAGACGCGAATATTGATTTGTCGGATCAGTTTTACTATTATTACCTTGTTTCTATTTGTATTTTTTCGGTTTTTAAAACGCTGTAAAACAAATTTTCTTCGTTTACGCTTTTTAGCGTTCAAAGGTGTAACTACCACCAAATCTGCATTTCTATGGAAATGCAGGGGTCGCAATTTCGCCAGTTTTTTGGTTCGTATTTTGAGCGTTATTTTGCGGACTTTTTATGCTGATGCTTCAATTTTTGCGGAAGATGTAGAAGATCCATGTTTTTGTTTTATTTTGTGAGATTATGATTGTTGAAATTAATTTTCTTGTTTCATATTTTTGAGTTTTTCGAAATTTTGCCCGATCAACTAGCTTCATTTACGCTATTACAGCGACTACAAGGGAAACCAGCCAATTCTGCATTTTTGTGCAAATGCGTGGCGTTACATGGTTTTTCGCCTTTCTAACTAATTTCTTTTTCGTACTTTTTAACGTTCTTTTCGAGAATTTTTTCGTTTATTCTCCGTTTTTTTAAGGAAGTGCATAGGATGCATATTTTTGATATCGTCAGGTAATTTATTTAAAATTTTATTTGTCTTTTTTGTTTTTTTTTAATTCTGTCCGACTATACATCTACAGTTACGCCGTTATAACGATAAAAGAAAAATTTCCGTAATAAGTTGATTTTTGTGAAAAAGCACAGTGTTACAAGGTTCGCAGTTTCGCCATTTTGTATTTTGAGCGTAGTTCTGCAGACATTTTTCTGCTTATTCTTTTGTTTTGGGGGGAGATGTATATGATTCAAATTGTTGGTTTTGGCAGGTCTTTTTTATAATGTTTCATTTCTTTCTGTATTTTTTTAATTTTTGATTTTCAAAATTTGGTGTGACCGAGCATCTCTATTTGCTCTGTAACGACTAAAGATAGAACTACCTGCAAATATGCTTTTTTGGGGAAATGGAGGGCGTTACATTTTTACCGGCCATGAGGTACACTGCAAAAATTGCTACGAAACAGTAATTGTTTTGTGTAGCGAAGCACATTTATTTTGTAGCGTCGCTTAACGTCAGGGAGAAAGAAGCCAAGTAACGAGGACATTACACTTATCACCAGTTCGTCTGCACAATTTCAGTATTCGTTCCCGCAAACCTAGCACCTAGCAAGGCAAGCAAGTAATGCAGGACCAACAACAGTACTCGTTTCCTTCGCATAATGGCTATGTCTAGTATTTTTGGCTGTAGCATTGATGCCATCACCATTGCGATAAATTGCACTTGAAAATACTTTCAGCATAAGCGTTTTTCACGCATAAAATTTCTGCCGTCATTCTACGGGAAATAATTTATAGCTTTTTCTACTTATTTTACTCGTAAAGACTTATTAACAACAGCAAAATTTATTTATCGCTACAGCCCCCAAATTACTCCACTACTTAAACCTAAGAGCGACTGATCTTTCTTTCGTAATGTAACGCAAAACTGAAGCGCAACCACAAAAGTACATATAAAGCTACGAATATTTATCCGTGTGGCACGTTCGGCCCCAAATTGTTTTAATTCTTTGCAGGTAGCCTACAGGAAAAAATTACGATCAGTTATAAATGGCTTGCCGCTGTTAGGCCTGTGTGAGGTTTTGGAGTGTGCATATATCTTGATGTTGCAGGAATTCCCCGATTGTTGCCCTGTAGCACGAACCTTGCATGAAGTGCGCGACAAAATTGGTAGCATTCGCAGCCAAGCAGCCCACATTGGAAAAGAGTTGGTGCCGACAGATATCGTATCGATGGAGAGCGCCCGTCAATATATTCTGCAGCACCAAATTCTTTTTGGGAAGAGAAGTGACTGAACTTTTCTTGGTACGGAACAATTATGTTGACTGTGTTTGACCTGTAGTAAATAATCACGGCATGACCATTGTACTAGTACAACGCGTGAAAACTATTAGTACCCAATCGGTAACTGGTGATCACGTGCATAGTAATTCCAACTGGGATGATGTTCCCGATGTCCAGATGGGCGACGCCATAGCGGACCCCGTGCTCGAGAGCAGCTTCGGTAGTAAAAGGGCGTGGTAGGCAGACCATTACGACCCCACCAACCGAGTGGCCTTCCAGAAGAACCCGTCGAGTATCGCGGTGGCATCATTGCACTTTAGAACGATGGAGACGGCCTTTTGCTCAGTTGTAAAGGTACGCGCACACTAGTGCCAGGCTGCAGTTCCGGAACGCCGTCAACCGAAAGCGGTGTGGCGGCAGCCGCGGGTGCAGGCCGCAACTCGCCGTTGGGGTAGTGACGTGGATAATTCATCCGCAGCGCGCCCTCTCGAGGCAGATATCCCGCCGCTTTTTCCAACAGCTGCCAGGAGAACCGTGAAACCCCTTCTTAACGATACTGAGAGCGCTCGGGGAAAGGGCGGTCGAGAAGCGGGAACAGGTTGGCGCGGTGTGGCACCAGCGCGTCATCACTCTCGCCATCACTCATTTTCCTTTCTTCTTTTCGGCACGCCATTAATGGGGTCAGGACTGAACTACTCTCCGGCAGGCAAAACGTGCCGTTCCCGGGAAAAAGGGTCCATCTCCCCGCGAGGGGGACTCGAGTAAATGCGTCGCATAGGGGGTGGGTGTATTGCGTTAACGTTTAGTGTTTGGGGAGTTGGTGGTAGTGAATGCGTTGTATCAGCAGCTTCTTGACATAGTTTGAATGAGTCAAGGATATAAGGCGCGATCGTAGCCTTTCATTCTGTGTCGGTTTTGTGGCGCAGTGGGAAGAGCACCATGTACCTCGCGTTCCGCCCACAGGTAGTGAATGCGTTGTATCAGCAGCTTCTTGACGTAGTTTGAATGAGTCAATGTTATAAGGCGCGTTCGTAGCCTGCCATTGTGTGTCGGCTTTGTGGCGCAGTGGGTAGAGCACCGTGAACCTTGCGTTCCGCCCGCTGGGTCGTGGGATCGAAACCAGGCACCGGTAAGTATTATTTTTTTTATATAGTGTAGGGGGAGGGGTGCGGACCTGTTGTTGAGAGCGAGGAGGGTAGCGTGATGCGGGAGAGGAGGAGTGGGGAGAGGGCGCACCTGCGCGCTGAGCTGTTACGGACGCACGGCGGTTGCTACATGTGAGGTAAAGAAATGCTCTGCATTTAAAAAACACGTTTTTCAGCGTCTGCGGACGCCGACAAACGGCGTGCGGCCTGACACGGCCCAGAAAGTGTGCACGTGCCTTATAATACTGTGTACTAAGTGCCACTTCAGTTGGAGGGCCCAAAACAACACGCGGATAATATGACGATGCCAAGGGAATAAGCGGGAGCAAACGCCCTTCAGTAGCGCACCAGAAAACAAATTTTAGTCAAGACTCAAAATCCCTCAATGTTGAATAAACTTTAGTTGAATATATTATCTTTTTATGTTTACACAAGATCTTATCAATTTTATAACTAGAAACGGCACATTTTTTCCTCTCTTGTTATGTGCGGGCTCGCTGGATACTTTTCCACGACTGTATATGCCTCGATGTTACGAGAAATGTTCCTCATCAGTTCTGATAGCGCGAAAGAATGAGTTAGAGATTTTTGTTCAGAATTTAGCGGCTATATGGTACATGGTCGCTAGAGTTAACTAGGTTCAATACAGAAGCTATAGGGGCACCCATGAGGGTCATGTGCAGGCATGGGGGCTGAAATGTATCGTCAGTTGCAGAGCAAAACCTGTAACACCAGATAAACAGTGGTGATGCTCCTCGTGAAACGAGGACTGCTACCCTTGAAGCCTTCCTCTGATAAAAGGGTGAGCAAAAAAGAATAATTTTCGCACCACTATTTCTTATCAAGCTGAAAGGATAATTTCATGTCTTCCTGAGATATCTACTATGTAGTACTGTTCACAAAACTCTAGGCACGGCAGCGATATTTGATTATTGCCAGCACTGCCTGGCTGCACAACGCCCATTTTCGTAGCGTCAGCTACACTGGCCGAGGTTGAGCAGTTTCGCGTGGCTCCTGGAGAGCACTACTGCGCATGCGTGAGGAGCAGTGATATCACACGGCGCAAAGAACGGTACTCGCGGCCCAGGGTCTCTCACACACCCCACGCGCCCAGCGTCTTCGCCGACCTCCGTTCCCCACGTGGCCGCCCGGTCCACTTGCTCACCACGTGTAGGGTGGCTGCGTGTGAAACCGATGGCTCGGGCGTCGCAGCAACACCGGCGTACGTCTGTGGGGCGATTGGTGACCCTGCGCCGGAGCTGCTTGATAAATATATACGTGTCACATTGCATATACCGTGTGTGTGTGATTGAAGCAGCACTAAGGATGACAATCAAGCTAATCCTAGGTAACCAGGAAAGCTAAGAATAACCAGCTGAACCTTAGCTCACGCTGCGGACCGGGTGTGCGAGGTATTTGAGAACAGGACGTTGGCCTCAGGCACAAGAGAATATCTCCAGCAAAATCAGACATATTTTCAACACACTTTGCGAAGAGCATGCTTATTCCCGTAACAACTCAATAAATCTATCATCGGCAGCAATGAGTGATTCGATTCGGCTTCGCAAACGCCTGCATGCACGGATCAGGTGCTCCTTAGAGATGTTGGCTATTGAGTGAGAAATGGCAGCCTCCGGCGAGTCTTTTGTATTATGCGGCCCTTTCTTGGCTCCGTGTGAACGACGCCCCAGACATGGGACTCGACGGGATTTATATCTGGAGAAACAGGAGGCCACAAGTTGGAAGTGATGGGGTCGCAGAAGTTGTCGGTCAAACACTACTGGGTTACGCAGGCGGTGCGGACAGGAGCCAAATCTTGCTGAAAGACATAAGGTCTTCTTTTTGAAGCACTTTCTATCCATAGCTTTACAGCGGTGGCAAGCACTTCCGCGCGACTGGCGGCATTAGCGCGGAGTCGTGCAAAAACGTGCGGCGGCATGACGTCACCCACATTGCGGACAACGGATAATACTTCCGCCGGAGAAATTAAAGCTTGGTGACGATGTCTGACAGCTGAGTGTGCCAGACGAGGGAGGAATAGGAAGAAGTCGGTTCGGCTTGCTGGTTGCTCTAGCTGTCCCGTAATTTCTTCGCTTTTCGTGTCTCCCCATCTTCAACACCTGTTCTCATTCCTGCTGCCTCCTTCTGATCGCTCGGAAACGCACCGGCGGGGAAAACACCGCGTAAAACGGCTGCTCAGTCCAGCGAGCCCACCCTGCTGCTCGGCAGGGTGCCGCCGTTGAATGCGCTCTGTGCCGCCCTGATTGGCTCTCTAGGCTACATCATGGTCGCACCGTACGGACCGAACCAGCCACCGTCAGCCGTGTTGTGCGACACACCTGCCTCGACAACAACCCCCGAGAGCGCACCAGCCACCAAAAAGCGTACCATAGACCGAACTCCAGGTGATGCTGACGCTCTCGATACCAACGCGCGAGAAATGGATCAGACACTGACTCTTGTATCGTACAAGGAGAAGCGAACCACGGGAATCCCTGTAGCGTTTCAGCCGGCAGAAGCAGGATGCAGTCTCTAGAGAGTCAACCCCTCAGTCGTCGCCGCGGAGGTTGTTGCCGCGGAACACGAAAAAATTCTAACTCATAGCTTCAACAAGGCTGGCAGCCTAGTTGCCAGCGTGCATTCTCCCTCTGCGGCCAATGGTCTCCTCCAGGTGTCAACCCTTGCTGGGGTTACGGTTGAAGCTCGGGTTCCGCAATCCTACGGGGCTACCAACGGAAGGATTCAAGTGGTCCCTCTCGAATACACGGATGAGCAACTTGGGAGCTACCAACGTGAACAAGGCGTCCCATCTGCCCGCAGGCCAGTCTCACACTCGCGGAACGAGGAGAGTGTCGTTGCTGAATCTCGCCGGCGATCAGTCATTCTTGAATTCAAGGTGCGCACGCCACTTCCTGCACGAGTATTTCTTGGTTTCAGTAGCTTTCCCATTACAGAATACGTGGGTGAAGCCATGCAGTTTTTCAAATGCCAGAGGCATGGCCATAACGCTAAAAATGGCAGAGGGTCAATACGATGTAAAGTTTTCTCTGGGCCTCACTCATGTAAAGGTTTCTCTGGGCCTCACGCACCCAACCAAGATTCGCAAACTATAATTGCCCGCATCCAGCGTCGTTTGAGCTTGCCCGGAGAAAAAGACCGCACGTCGTGCTCGCAATGTGGAGCGAATTCGGGGAAAAGTTCCTAGTCGGCGCGAACTTTCTCATAACCCTGAGCTCGTCTTAACAATGCGTTGCAATCATCGCATGATTCACCTGGTCAGAGTAGCGTGCATCCGAAGAAGATTTATGCGGGAGTCGTCCTAGAACAATCATCGACCAAAAATTCAGAACTCCCATCTGATGCTAGTTCTAAAAACGCATCTTCTTTCTTGAAACAGCGTTTCCATAAGGACCATGAGGAATCAGCAAATCACACCGGCCAGACATTGTGAATATGCTTGTTCCGATGCTCTTTGCGGCCACCAAGGCACTGCTACGTGCCAACTCCCCTCTCAGCGCTTCCCTGAAGTCGAGGCTGTTCTAGCCTTAAAACCCCTCACAGCATCTGCTTTCACGACGCAACAGCGTGCCGGCCGATCCCACCAATGAGGACTCAGCCATCATCGACGTCTCAGAAAGTGTCTCTGAACGCCCACCTCAGAGAATGTACCATTTCGAACGCCAGTGGCCGGCGTTCGAAACTTGCAGACTTTCGTGAACTTGTACGTTTATATCAGTTTCCATTCATAGTGATATCCGAATCACGTGTTGGACATCTCTTTCGCTTAAAAAAACTACCACAACTATCATTCGAAACGTTTAAACGGCGTAAGCCTGCTTTTTCTAGGTTTCCGCAATGACGTGTCCGGTGCAGCCGTGGCCGTGCCACCTTATCACACTGAACAATACGTCTGCGCTAAGACTGTTATTGGAACACAACCATTTACACGCATTGGTCCTTACCTGGAGCCAGGGACTGCCTTTGATGCTTGCAGACTCGAAAGTATCATCGTCAGCACGCACGCGCCTGACCTAATCTGCGGTCATTTTAATGCACACAACGAATTTGTGGGAGTGCCTCTACGAATTCTTGCGGAGAAAGACGGGCTGAGCTGATGGTAAAACATACTATTTAACCGCTCAATGACAGCCGTGTAACGTTCTTAAAAAACCCAAAAGTCACCAGTTGCATTGATATTTCGTTCGTTTCAAACCATTTAAATCAGAAAATTTGCTTCGTTTCGAAACAATGAAGGGTGATCCTTACCCCATTCTTATATCCTCTCCCAGTGCAGCTATGTTTTGACGTTAATTCAGGGTCAAATCCAGAGATTGGGAATGCTACAGGGCGTCTGCAGACTTCAGAATCATAGCTGCAACTCCGGACGAAGTCCTTGTACCAACTTTAACCAACTGCCTTCAGGAATCCTCCCGTGCCATGGCAAAACGTTTAAATGTAAAGAGTGACCAAGACTACAAAAGATTACGAGCCGTTCGCAGGGAGGCAGAACGAAAGGCACGACACACTAAGGCATTAGAAGGTGTACGAGAGGCTTGAAGGACACAGAGGCAGGTGAGGCGTCACTTGAAAAAATTTAGGAGGCAGCGGTGGCGTGATTTCTGCTCAAAACTAGACATCTGCAAACATCTGTCGCGCATTTGGCACGTTCTTAAGGGAATGCAGCAATGTTTAGCAGCTACACCCATTCAGAGCGTTATGGTTGCACGTTGTCATTTCCCCAAAAGAAGTGGCTGAAGTGTACTTTAGAATCCTCTCCACAAAATCAGTGCACCCTCAGTCCTATCAGTAACTCCGGAGGAGCCACTTCTAAGTGGCTCCTCTGAAGTACTATCAGCTGCTTGCCCCGCCATCGACCTCAACTTTTCCGTGCAAGAACTCAACGTAGCCATTTCCCGTGTCAACAAACGTTCTTCGCCTGGTCAAGACGAAATAGCCTATGAGACCATATCTCACTTGTCCCGCCACTCTCGATTACGACTCCTGGAATACTACAATTCAATTTGGCACGCTAGCTCCGTACCTTCTGAATAGAAACTAACAACGCTCGTGGCCATCCAGAAGCGTGGAAAATCACCGACGAGGTATGATTCTTTCAGACACATAGCTTTGCTAAGCTGTGTCCGTGAAAATATGGAAAACATGATACCCAGGAGAATGATGTGGTACCTTGAAAGCAAAAAACTTTATCCACCTGAGATTAACGGTTTTCGCGAGAATAGAGCGCCCATCGACAACGATATTTCACTAGTTTCATCTCTAGAAGACGAATTACATAACGGATACATCCCCATTGGAATATTCTTGGACATCAAATAGGCATTCGATTCAATTTTCCATGATGCAATCCTTTCATTCCTTGGTGCTCTCCCTTGCTGCTCTCGGGGGTAACTTTACGCGTGCATATCGGGCTACCTACAGGGGCTAAAACTCTTAACGTGCACTTTGGAAGGCCAAACGTCTTACTACGCTGTACAAAAAGGAGTGCCTGAAGGAGCTGTTTTGAGCCCTCTCTTGTTCAACCTGACACTTATCTACCTAAAGCGAGTCCTCCAGCATGGCGTACAGGTCACACTCTATGCGGACGACATCTGCATTTTGAGTGTGGCGCGGTAATCTCGCACCACACAAGAAAGACTGCAGAAAGCTCTTGTGAAAATATCATCATACCTTTTACCAATATGATTGCATCTGTCCTCTGAGAAAAGTATTTCGATGGCTTTTACTCACAAGAACATGAAGCAATATCCATTAGTCCTCGGGGACCGTAGCCTTCATTGCGTAAGTACTCAAAGATTCCTCGGTATCTTAATACACCGCAATCTTTTGTGGGCCCCGGAGGTTAAAAGGCTCTGCACGCGAACATCTCCATGTCAAAGATTGTAGGGTATCTTGCCGGTAGTCGATGGGGCAGAGCCTGCAGCTCCATGATACTACTCTGTAAAGCCTATGTCGACGGCGTACTGCTCTACAGTCTCCCTGTCCTCCAAAATCTGTCATCCACAAGCAGAAAACAGCTACTCGCGGCAAGACAAAATTGCCTCCGTATCTGCCTTGGACATCCCAGAGGGTCTTCGTGCTTGGGTACTGTCGCTGAAGCTGGCTGTCTGCCCTTGGACGTGATGAGGCTCCACAAAACCGTGCAGATACACCTACGACATCGGATGCACGCCAAAATCCATACAAAAACCCGAATGATAGAAAAAGGGAACTCAAATTTCGGTCGAACATTGAAGACAACAGGCAACAGGCAACACGACTACAGGCAGCAGGCAACAAATGCAATGCCGTCTTATTCCTCCCCCCCCCCGCTGGACCCTTTGGCCATTGCATATAAGATGCTATATCGTGGGAGTCGACTCTCAAAAGAATATGCATCAAAGCGGCTTGTTACAGTTGAGACTCGGCCACATTTGCCGGCTATACGGAGGCACAAAACAAATTTTTACAGACGGGTTGTGTACACTTGATCGCAGTTCCTGGGGGTCTTTATCTCGTCCACTGGACAGACGCTCTCTTATTGTCTCGAGCGGGCAACTTCATCTATGTCACCCGAGCGTCACGCCATCAAGGAAGCCATCCGATGCATTCTGCGCCAACCTCCGGGGCAATGAACCATCTTCAGAGATTACCAGGCAGCCTTCCAAAGTCTACTGCGCAACAACTGCTTCAGCATTCACAAACACGCCTCTCGTGAAATAATTTACTTGCACCACCAGGCCAAAGATACTGGGCACCAAGTGACACTTCAGTGACTTCCAGGCCACTGTGGTGTTCAGTTAATGGAAAGGCAGATGAAGCAGCTCGCAGGGGCCTTCAAACATGAGGAAGGTCTTCTTCAAAAAGCATGATGCTTCAGCTATGACGAAGGCACTTGTTTTAATGGAGCGGAACCGTCTCTGGTATCTTCCAGGGCACCATCATCCGTTCTTGCACTACATAGACCCCGATCTCAGGATTAAGCTGCCAGAGCGACTTCCGCGCATACTAGAAATTTTGTGACACCGATTACGCCTCAATCCAGCGCTTACAAAAACTTACCTATTTCGATTGGGCGCCACCTCGACTCCTAACAGTGATAACTGCGGTTCGCCGGAAACCGTGGAACACGTACGGTTAGAGTGCCCCGCTTACATGCTCACAAAGTGCCGTTTAGGGCAGAAGATCGAACAGCTACGCCCAGTACAAATCATCCTAAAAGTGCTGCTTGTCCCCTGGCACACCCCATTCAGCACAATGCAAAGCACTAATGGCGTTGTTTGAATACCTGGGTGAGATCGGCGTCACTGATATGATTTAAACTACTCAGAACATGACGTTCGTCGAACCGTTCACACAAACTCCATAGTGCCTGTTTTTTTACTACTTGTCTTCTCTTTATTCTGCCCTGTTATCTATAGGGCCTTTTCTACTCTCCCCTACTCATTCCCCCGCCGAGTAGCATGTCGGTGTTACAATTCCGGCTAACCTCTCGGATTTCTTCTCTATACAAGAGCTTTCTCTCTCTCTCTCTCTCTCTCTCTCTCTCTCTACTTTTCGCCACAGTTGCTACGTCACCGCGACAACACATCAGCTCTGTCCCCACCTTGTAAACAAAAGATTTCGCTATTTTCATAAAGGTGGCAATTTCCAAGTCGCTGTGGTGCCCTGCCAGGGCGCCGAGAGCTGCAGGGCGTGTCTTTTCCTGCTTAAACTTAAACTTAAACTCCAACTTTGAACAAATTGCGCAGTATGAATTATAAGCGTCGACGAACAAGAAGCCGTACGCCTAGGTATGTATGATGAGGCTGCAGGTGTCTATGGCGATAAGGAATAGCTTTCTCAAATACAGCTGAGCTAAGCCACTGGTAAATCTTTCATCTTTATGGTCAGCATCACAGTCGGGATAATCACCTTCAGAAGGGTTGCGAGTCGCGGTAATCAGGAGGAGGAAAAACTAACGCTGATAGCTGGAATGGTCCCGAGAGGTTTTTTCTGACCGGTGGTATATTTGCAGTCTTAAAACTCTATATCACGCGCCTTTTTATGTTATATAGTTTCTCAAGTAAGCAGGGCTCTAGATCAGACATTGTTGGCATGTAGTTTAATCAGGTAATTGCTGTTTGCGTACCGGCTTTGCATTTGCACTTATTTGTTTGGTACATGTGAGCCAGAAGTTGTGGAGAATGCTTGCCAACTTATTGTTCTAAGGCAAGATAAGTTGTGCTCTACCGCTTTTTAATAATCTCACAGAACACACCTGAAGGTTCCTTTCTTCCCCGTCTGGCAGCGCCTGAAAAGCGGTCAGTTTTTTAAAATACCTATTTGTTTCAACATACACATTTCACAATACGCGAATATTTTTAGTCTTTAATGGTTATTTTTGTGTGCTGTTAATTAAAGCCTAATTTTTTCCTTTTCTATGAAGTTGCCGCTACGTAAGCATTATTGCCCCGTCCACAGCTGTTTACACTGTGACCGTCCTTTATGGTGATCAACGTTCCGTTTTTGGTGGTCTTTCGGTGTTGCTATTGCGCGGCCTTTGCAAAGCAGAGTCTTTGATTGCGTTCGAAAGAGTGGGAACTCGGACAAACCTATCATAAATGAGGGTTGGCAACTTGAATTTGCATCTTCCTAAGTGTCTGCTCGGAAGTTTGACGCCGAGGCGAAGTTGATTCTACTGAGCGCACAGAAAGTATGTAAAGAGCAGGTCTGGTTTTAGCGCCCCAGAAGTTCGACCAGTCTCGGTGTGCCTGAACTTTGTCGCCACTTATCAGTAAAGAGAAGGTCTGCTACAGAACAAATATGTTTAATGTGCGGCTAACGAGACTCATTGTTAGGTGTGTTGTTGTTTCCAACATTTAAAAATCATGTTTCTAAATGGGCAAATTTCTCTACCTTTTTATGAACAAGCGAAAAAATTAATGGTACTGTGGGATTTAAATATCTCTAAATGATGTTGGACAAGCATTTACGTTAGGTAAAACAAAACAAAAATTTTTTCCCCACTCTTGAAAAATGATACGTTGCACATCACAGGTAAAGCGTTTCCAAAGTTTCCAGAACGCACATGTGTTTTTTACCATTTACGTTGGGTAAAACAAAACAAAATTCTTTCCCCTTTCTTGAAAAATGATACGTTGCACGTCACAGGTAAAGCATTTCCAAAGTTTCCAGAGCACACATGTGTTTTTTTGTTTTGCAGGTGTTCCTTCTAATGAAGGCTCGCGTAAAGCCATAGGGCAATTCTCATTAGAGGTACAGTTTAAAACATTCAGGTATACTAGTTTCCGCTTCACCGCAGATGTTCAACCATAAAACCGGCCTAAAGTTTGCTTGAACCGGTTACTAGGCAATAGCTTTAGGATGTATCTGCAGCTTTCATCCAGTTACTGGAGTGCGATATTGAATTGATTGGAGCACTTAAAACAGGTGTGATACGTGCTGTTGAGGATTTATTCCTTTGCAGGGGTGTTTACATTCAATACAAACAGCCTTGGTACAACCTCGTATTTCGCGAAATATCACATTTGTTGAGAATTGCAAAGTTATGGTTTAATGGCAGAGACAAACCCACTAACCTTTGCCAAATTTGTAGTTCTCGTAGTTAGAGAACGTAAGGTGTGCTTAAAAGATGGTATATTGGCTGATGTTTCCTCTGCAGTGTTATTCATTTTTCAATTTTTTCAGCAATGCATCGTGCGGTGTTTTACACGAAATATCATCTGCCACTCTGGTACCTGAAGAGAAGCAAGAACAATAACTCGATAAAGTGGCGAAATGGGAAAATTTGGATGCAAATAACGGACTATTGATGTGGTGGACATGAGCGGTTGGAGGTAAACGGGAAATCTCTTGACCCTGCAGTAGACTCATTGTTGATGATAATAATGACGATGATCATGGTGATAATTATTTATTTATTGCAGGGCGTCGTGAAGTGTGGCCATCATTTTTATGAAACTGCTAACGTTCAATGCACTCTTTATTCCAGGTGTCAGCAAAGACGCACTTATTTAGGGCACCTGGCGGATTGGTACGACTTCTGAAAGACAGACTGGTGAATCCCTTCGTGTGCCAAGGCAAGCTGCTCGCGGAGCCACTGGAGGCTTTGTCATTGTGATTTTTGCGTATACGTCACACAAAAGTAACACCCAGATTTAGCGCACACGCTGCATTGTTTGGTAAGATATTTCTAGGTGTGTGACCTAATGTAATTCAAATTCTCGCGTCGCAGCTCGTTCGTCTGTAAACCCTCATTTTTATTTTGCTTAGTGTACAAAGTTATCACGTTCGTCCTCTTGACGACAAGTGTCTTTCACTGGTGAAAGAAATAACCTGCAAAAGCAGCGGCTGAATTGCGTGCATGTGTGATGCGGTGCCGTGCCCAAGGTGGATGATGCATAGGTCGCTTATATGCCCCGCGCCCGCCGTGTTGAGCGCAGTCGTCATCCATCTGGATTGCCAGACGTCGAACGATGTTGCGTTCAAGATTGGCGAGGGGAAGGTCGGAAATCCGCGAAGGAACAGGAACAGGAGGGTCAACGAGAAGCAGTCGACTCGAACCATTGCCCCAGGAGCAAGAAGCGCATATCATGACCTCCAAAAGCAGCGAATGAATCGCGTGCATGTTTAATGCAGTGCCGCATGAAGCGAGCAGACATGAAGCCAACTCGTTCTGCAAGAGGGCAATTCATATGAGCGCGGAACGGTACCTTCATTGAACAGTCTTCTTAGTTGTAAAGACAGGGCTGAGGTTATAGTTTGTTGTAGTGGTAAGTTGGCTTTCTGTGCACCGATTTTCCAGCAACTAGTCCTCTAACCCACTGTTTATTAAGGAACAAAATCTTTCGTACTCAATTTTGAATCCATCCAGATAGTATGGTAACAGTAAGCAGATGGCCATACGTCAACGCTATGAAGCATATTAGCCAGGTTTCAAATACTTTATGACCATAATTTGTTTCAGCACGCTTAGTAGCAGCAACCGCAAATGGAACAACAGGACCTCATAAAATCACCTGCTTTGCAGTTTGTTGAAAAAGCCATAAAGGCTGTTCTAATGGAGGACCAAAGCGGAAAATCCTTGCTTGTACCCACTTCAATCTTGTGCATTCAAGCAGAGTTGACGGCTCTTTATTTTGGTTTTGTTTAATGAAGAAACCGAACTGTTTCGTCTGTTTTTCAGTTCTGCTAGAGGCTGATTTTGTGCGACTGCTGTACGCCTGCTGAGTATGCTGAACACAATGGTAATTATTTCTTACAATCTAAGAAGAAAATTGCGGAGCTACTTTCTATTGGTGTGCTGGAATAAAGCTTGGCATGAACATCTTCTGAGTATATTTGGCCCAGTGAGCCCGGGATGGAAGCGAAGATGAAAGGACGGCCAATTCAACGACACAAAGAAAGCTGCCTTCAATTTATCTTCGCCTTCATGTTTGCACCAAAGGAGGATGAGAACTGAAACCACAAGGCGGAAGGAGTCGCGCCATCGTGGGCCTCCGGTTCATCTACCGCAGAATTACTTTTAGCTCCTTTCGACAATGATGGACACTCTGAATTAAGCAGGGAATAGCCGTCCACCAAGGCGATCTGCAGCGCAGCACTCAACGCCGGCTTCAAGAAAGTTCCCGCTGGGCCCTGATGAAAAAATGGATTGCCGTTGTAGAGTGGAATCCTCGAAAAAACGAAATATACCCATGCTCGAACAGCAAAAAGTATCCATGACAAATTGTCAGTGTCTGGTGGAAGAAATCAAGATGTAGAAAAAAATAAAAGGGTAGTACAAGCAAAGAAAGCAGAATCTGGCTTTCTTCCAGCACCGACAAGCAGTTTTAGTCGAGGGACGCACATAAACAAACGTGGAGCACTGGCGGAAGGAAAACGTCAATGGAAAGCGCTTCTCTCTATGACACTGTCATCTGGCTTTTTTTTTTTTTTTGAGTAGCCCAAATCAAGGTTTTGCATATATTTGAGTGGCTGAGCGAAGATAGCCCGTAATGTTTTCTTCACTCTGTCCCTAAACTTCGTCTATACTGTTTCAGTTACTCTCCGGTTGCTGGAAGTCTCGTGGCTGTAGGAAGGTGCCCGCAACAGAGTCAGAAAAAAGAGGACCAAGGTTAGAGCCCGGCCCAAATGGTTTTACACCCATCATTACCTATGTGTTGGCTCGACGTTCCCGCAGGGAGTATAGAAGCGAACCGCGTGATCTGCATCGGTGCTTGTGGCGACCGAGGAAAGGCACCGGCCTGGAGGCTTTTCGGAGGATAGGCATTGTGGCGAGTCACAGCCAGTAATCTTGCCAAGAGCTGTTGAGGCATCGTTCCGGTCGTTCTGCCACTAGACATTTATAATGCTCGAGATCATTGCTGAAAACGTCATAGATGGGGCTGTAGTATTTAGGGAGGTCCCCCTGTTCAGCAGCAAAATTCTTGAGACACCCAGTGTCCGGGGAAGGTAAAAGAATAAAAATAACGACATTTTCGTAGGACTCGTACCTCTTTCGCCTTAAGTTATTCAATGAACTTAGAGTGCTTTCTTTCACATCTCTGCGTGATTACAAAATTGCCCTTGTAGTCAACACCATAATAACTTGTAACTATCCCCTTCCCTTAACTTTGTTTTCTTTACCAGTTCGTAACACTAGACATGCTACAAATAGTAATTTCAACCTCCCGATTTGTACAAATGTCTATGGTGAAAGGTTAAATGAGTTCTTTGGTGCGAAAATCTGGAATGAGCCAACAATTGAAACTGACCTTGCAAGAAATTTTCAGTTTACCTGTGAAATGGTTTTCTTGTATAATCAACCTGTATAGTTTTATCTGATTACGTATGCGTTGTTCTTCTGGTCTGAAATGTTTTTCTTGTCTAAAGAACCTGTATATTTTTCTCTGATTACGTATGCCTTGTTTTTCTTGTTTAAAATGTTTTTCTTCTCTAAAAAACCTGTAAGGTTTTCTCTGATTACGTATGCCCTGTATTTTTCTTTTCTGCGTTGTGCCTTGTTTTGCTATTCAATAATGCATTTATGCTTTGTACCGGACACTAGCCTTCGGTTATCGGTCGAAATATTTTTGTATTGTTTAATAGATGTGTTTAATAAAGTTGTCTTATGAACAAAAAAGCTCCAAGGTCAGAATCAGCAAACTCATCTGCTGTGATTAACGCCAAAAGGTCCGATTTTACTCATTATACAACTCTACATTCCACCTCCATCTGGCGGCAATGAACTCAACCAGTTTTATGCTCATTTGACTATACGCTGATGATATTGAAACCTTGTGAAGAGACCCTGCTACAAGTAGTACGCGCGGGCCTGTAAAAAGGTCTGATGTTTTCTCTGTGTTTCGGTTACAACCTGGCCCGGGATATCCAGTGCGACTCCAAAACACGGCGTAAAAACAGTGAAGACTCTGGCAGGGTCTAGGAAGATTTTGTTGTCATACAAAACATGACGAGCTACTTACCGTATTTTCGAGCGTATAACCAGCACCAATTTTTCGAAAATTTCAGGGGTGAACTAGAGGTGCGGTATTTATGCGAGGTATTTCAATTAGTACAGCTTAACCTCAATGAGAGTTGGGCCCTGAGGCCCCTGCAGTAGTAATGCCGACTAAGCTACTGTTATACCATTGCCAGCGGTTATTTTTGCCCACACAGCTTAACAACATACCAACCTGAAAAAAATATCTGCCTGAAGTTATCCAATTACATGTCAGCTAGGCAAGTTCTTTTGCGGAAACAAATGTGTAATGTTGCTTGACTAGTAGTTCTGTCCATCCTTTTATGTATGAAATAGGCGAGCAATACGATGGGGTATAATCTTTTTAATTCGTCAACGGCAAGTGGGCTTGCGGGTTAGACGCACCAAATACGGTATAGTAGTTAAGCTAGAATTCTCTAATACGGATGAGCTGAACACGGCGATTGACGCATAGTATTTGAGGAGTAGGTTTTCGGGATTACATCTTCAGGCGAAGCTTTGGGCTAAGATTAGGTTCCGATTTATTGGACTTGCATTGGCAATGACAGCAATTGAGAAGCCGGATTTTTCTACCCGCGCATGTGGCCACCAATAAACGCACGCGCAGAACAGCCACCAAGCAATTTTTCCGCCGTTAGCAGTCCGCAAACACGACACCGGCAAATCGGGCGCGGCGGTACTCGTAAGCGAGCACAGAGGGCTCACCGAAGTTACGTCCGACTAAGCCGCTCCCAGTGCTGCCTCGCTAAGTCCTCTAGGTAAATAACACCGCATTGCAATTTTCGAAAACTAGTTTTTCTGTAGCACAAGCGGTAAATATGACATCAGAGCAAAATTGCGCAGGATAACGGAAAATGCGACGGTGTGAGTGGGGCGCACTGACCGAGATGAAAAGAATAAGCAAACTCTTATTCGTCTGCGCTTTTTGTTAAACACCTACGATGCGCGGAATGATGTATAGAGACACACAAACACACCGACGGACACAGACGTAAACACCACACACAGAAGCACAGGCACACGCTCACAGAGATGGACAAGCGCTAGCAGAAATACGGGAAACTATATACGCGTTCAGGCAAATACCAACCTGTATACGCACGCATGAACAAACCGACGTACCCAAAACACAGACGCGCACGCATACACAAACACGTGTTTGTTAATGGGTGGTACATTAGCCTATACGCCTCGAGCGCGGCCTGTAGGGGCGCCACTGAAATCCCCCTACCGGCCCGTTTCGAAACCAGCCGCGGGAGTCTCCGGCCCGCTCCCCCCTGTCGCCGTTGCTTTTGCGGCTCGTTAAAAACTGCGATTTACCGTTTTTACGCGTTAGAAATACGGAATAATGTGGAGCAGGCACTCTGTTTGCAAGCGTGGTGTGTTTACGAGAGTATAAACGTTTATGACGCGATCTTAGTGTGGTAAATTCGGTGTGTATGAGCGCCAGTTGTGTGTCACAGGCCGGCGGCCCAAAGCCAGCATATGCATGAAGCTGATTGCAATTCCGCTGCCCTGAAATTTAGTGGCAGTGTCTCCGTAAGCCGTGTTTCCTCCGATGACCATGTTGCGGTCATACACACTGTGATGTAAATCGACTTTGTGCGCTTCTATAGTCTAGCGGAGCACTTTTACCTGACAGCACGCAAGTTACGCTTATATTTATCACTACCCTGAACAAGCCAATGCAGCATAAATTTCACAAAAAAATTTACGAAAGACGTACGATGGATAATGCAAAATTATACTCGGGAGTCAGCACACGACGACAAATTTTAATGCTGGGTCCTCTTGTCCCGAGGTGAGCGCTAGCAAAGATAAATCTGATACACTTATCCTCCACGAGAAGCACGGAGACGGGCCTATAGAGTTCTTCGAAACTGTTAGAGTTCTTCGAAACTGTTCTTCGAAACATCGTTATATGACACGGGGAGACTGCAGAATCTAACATAAACCGAAATCAGAGAGCCTTATCAGATACCACACTCCTCAACGAGCCCATGTGTACAAGATTTCGGCGCACGTTAAGGATCTCCAGGTGGTCAAAATTAATCCGGAGCACTGCACTACGGCGCGCCTCATCGCCTCCGTTGCTTCGGCGCGTTAAAACCTACAATCAATCAATCAATCAATCAACTCTTCCAAATACACCTCGTATCGCTTGTGAACTGCCTACCCTGTATTCAAAAAATGCGTCCGCCGAGTGATCAGCCGTTCGTTGAAGGCGAGAAACAAACAAAAAGTGAACACGCAGCTTGTGTGTGTGTGTTATTACTAAAACGTTCGTTCGTTAATTTCGCTCCGCATTTGTAAACAACGACAGTTAAGCGTTCCCCTCCTCCCTACCCCCCCCACCCCAATTCCAATGTCTTGCGAAATATCAGTGCATTTCGCATCTTGTTGGTCTGAATACTACCTTGCTTAAACGAACGTCTTTAGCATTTCAGAAGCTGCACCGGGTTTTTTTCATTGCCGTACGACTATTCTATTTATTCCTTACTTGCAGACCATTCATTTTCCCGTGGTTTCATTAACGTATACCTTGGTGCTTGCTATAAAGCTTGATTGGGCCCATATTTGACAACGCACAGCCTTTGAGTGTACTTAACATTTTCGCGTGGCTTATATTCCCATAAAAGGCACAAGTTATTGTCAGCTATTGGGTTATCACATGCCCGAAACATATTTTTCTACGACGTACATATCCGAAGCAAAGCCACATTTGTTGTCTGCTCTGCATAACGCACCAACCTCTTACAGTGCCAATATTAGGTCTAAACGAGGCGACAATAAATAGAATTCACTTGTGCTGACGTGTTCGAAGGTGACAGTGGTGATATGCTGCTGCCGTCGCCGACACCCGCAAGAGCGGCCAAGAAGCGCGCAGAACCGCCTCCCCGGGGAGCTCTCGTTCGCGTTCGAGCGCTCTACCAAGACGCAGCTGTTTTTTTTAAGCGCCCTAAACGTGCAGTTTGCTTACAGACGTCACCATAACAAGTTGTTTAGTGCGCGGAAAGGCAAAGAGAAGCGAAATAGAACCAAAATACTGCATGACCACCTATCAGTTACGCAGCGTTAATCCCGCAAACGCCGCGGAGAAGCGGCGGCAGGCGGCGCAGCCATCGCGAATCTCGAGGCGTATATCTCTCTGGAACTGTTTCCCACGTTTTGAAAGCTGTCTTGATTCACAAGAAATCATGCACCGCTTCGTCTAACGTGGATATGGTAGAACACGAAGCGTTCTCGGGATGTAATCTTTAAATGGCCAGTCCCTCACTGCGGGTATGTGCCATTCTAAAGAGCAACCCTCAAGAGCAACCAAGAGCAACCCTCGTGTGCGCACCCCGTAGGCCAAAACGTTTGGGCTTGGCGTGTACGGCGCGAATCCTGCATGCCCTTTGGCGTTCAGTGATCAATTTTTTGAGTGGGTGCCGCTTTCAGGCGTTAAACCCCGAGATGTGAAGTTAGGCCCAACTGTCTAAACTTCAGAACGTAGAGTTATACTTAAGGTGTTGTGGCTAAGACCCGTACAACACGACGAGCAACGGCATCCTACTCCTGACGGATCCTTTGGTTGTCGTCTGAGTTTTAGAAACGGCTTCAACCATGTCGAAAGGCACCGATCTGGCAGACGCCGGTTTCATAACGCGAGAAACCTGTGTTTCATTGCGGCCCCGGGAAGCGTTTTTTCCTCTTTCACTTCACCTGTGAATAATCTTTTTTTATTATCACAGAATCGTCATAACTAATAACCAGCTCCCAGAAAACACAGCACACAAAAGGAACGAGAAGTAGGCAGGACAGCGCTGCACTCACAACTAGTTTATTTTGAAGAAAATACTGGTACTATACATACATCAGCCTCCTACGGGATGGCAAAGTACAACGAATTGCAACGAATTGCAACGGGATGGTAAATTAAAATTTGCAACGACTAAACAGAAACAAAAACACCACCACTCCTTCGTCTGCAAAAGATTAATCTACTGCTGTACGTGGTCATTCAAGGGTGTATAAGAAATGTATTCACGGTCATGCCGCCCTACTGAGAGCATACTGATACATCCGTCTGCAGATTTTGTTATTTGAAAGGCATTGATTATTTTTCTTAATGTTATATCTCTGTGTTTTGACAACGCAGTGGTTTCTTTAAAAACCGGTACGCAGCCATGTAAGCTGCAGTGTTTTGCCAGATGGTTCTGCGCACTCCCTTTTAGTGAACGCGGGGCTTTGACAACCTGGTTTTCAGGCACCTCCCGGTTTGTCCACACCGAAATGATAAAAAATACACGACACCTGTTGCACATCACACAAATGGTTGAAATGATTTATCGAGAACTCATTTTTTGTCTTTGTATTCTGTGAAGCTAGTCTTCGGGCTCCCGAACTCCACAATTTTCCCAATTTATTTGTGGCCTAGAAGACCACATCGACACAGTACCTTTTCTGCCACGTGTTTTTGAGTTATGAGAGAGGCGGTGCTTGTACGGGATTACAACGCTTATACGCGATATTTTTCGTTGCAATGGCGGCTGTCACATCTTCGCCTTTTATCCATCTAATTAGCTTCTGCCCAACAGTGAGGATAACATTGGCTGGGTAAGCTGCCGTCCACAGTCTACTTACTGGGTTCGAGAAGCTGTCCTTCTACTGATGGTCACATAACTTTGAAAGTGCTGAGCGTAGTGAAGAAACAGCGATCGCACATGTTATGGCCTTGGAATGAGGTGACTTGAAAGTTCGGACGGGTTTTTCAGATCTGGAATGGTAACGCCACCATACGCGAAATTTACTGAAAGTTAATTCTAAATCCTAAAAACTGGAGTTTGGTCAATTTTTGGCAGCTCAAATGTGATCTGTAATCAAGGATCACATCACTGAGCAGATTTAAAAGGCCTTTTGCATTTAGTTCGCCATTCTCAGAAAATATAAGAAAATTGTCTATATAACAAAAAATATCTTTTTATAAGCCGCAGACATTTCTTTTAATATTTCTATCAACCCTACTGAGGAATATATTACTAAGCATAGGATCCACCTTTGAGTCAATACACGACCCTCTCCTTATCATTGTACTATCCTACTATGTGGGCAAGTGCTCTACAGCTGCTGGGGACTGAAAGCCGAGATTTGGTTTGGTTAGTCATTGGAGGTCGCGGCCAGCTACTACATCAGGGTGGCCAGATCCTTCCCTGCTGAGGCAGTGCTGCTTTTGTCACTAATAGCCTTCCTAGCAGGGTTGATCATTCCTCGTGTAGCCCCTTAGGCATCCAGGATAATGTTTACTCCCTGAGCAGGCAGTACTCCATAACTGCATGAGTTGGGCATACAGAACCAGACGATTTTGTAGAAGAGCGAGGGAGCGACAAACATTCCCTGCCGACAACGGTGGCGCTCACTCCTGGAGATATGCTTAGCCAACGTTTTTTGGTTTTGCTTTGTACAAGCGCGGTTCTGAAGGAGTAAGCTGACGCGCTGGCTTAGTGATGAGATTACTGAGTTGTGGCCGCAGGAAAGGTAAGGTACTGTTATGCTGAAGTGTATAGCTACAAACCAAAGTGGCTAGTTTGAAGCTCAGCTCGCCAAAGAGAAGCTGGTGAGGAAAAGCTGAGCTTCTCAGCTGATGCTCAGCGGGCTAGTATAAAGGTGAGCTTCCGCTGCTCCGTCTGACCATGTCCGCCATGAATGGAAGCTTTTCGAACATACGGTACATCTGAGCTTTTGGCTGTTACTTTACCAAACATGCGCCTAGCAAGCTGATTTAACTTGCAACACTATCGGAACAGCAGCGCGGTAACGCGCGTATGGCCATCGAATGGTGACCTCTTCGCAGAAGCGAGTTTGTTTTTCTTGCAAGCGACTCAGCGCTCGCGGCCGGCCCGGTGCCAAAAAAAAGGAAATGTTTATAACTGCAAAACTATTCGTACGGCCAGGTTTAACTTCAGTGCAAAGGTTCTCTAGAACGTTGGTAAAGAGGATTGCGAAACAATTAGAACATAGGTCCATTACAGATTTTTCGCAGAACACGTGAAAATTCGCTAAGCTCTGTCCAACCAGATCCGCCATGAATAGAAGGTTCTCGATGTTGCGGCTACTGCGTTTACATTGCGGCTTTTGGCTGTAAATATCCCGTACATTTGCCTAGCGAGCTAAATTAACTTGTCAAATTATTGGAACAGAGAAGCACAATAACGTGAGTATGGCCTTCAAATGGTCACCTTGTAGCGGAATTTTGCTAGGTTTGTTTTTCTAGCACGTGAATCTGTGCCCGCGGCCGGCCCGGCACCGTAAAAAAGAAAACGTTTATAACTGGAAAACTATTTTATGCTAGGAGGTTCAAAGTTGGTACCAAAGTGCTCTAGATCTCTAAGAAAGGAGATTGGGAAAGGTTAGATCTTACATGCAGATTTACTAACGAAAGTGTGAAAATCCGCGCAGCTCTGCACGAACGCAGCCGACATGAATGGAACGCGAAGTTGAATTTCTCAATACTTTTACTGAGGAGAAGGAATGAACATTGAATTTAGCAGTAAATGTTGTTCGGTTGACCGCCCGTTGGAGGAACCTTTTAGGGCAGGAAGCCCTGGGTCTTGGCTGCCTGTCTCGCCCGGTCTACCAGATGTTGGTGATCCAGGTTGGCGCTGGTCAACCGACCCCTCCAACTGCTCAACTGAGGGGTATGGTTTTTGGGCAAGAGATGGTGTGTGGTGGCACACCCATACCATGTGGTAGAGAGTGCATGACTCTATGCAGTATTTAGCAGTGTATGTGTACGGTGTCGGATGCATTGAGTGTAGTAATGTACCATGCCTCTAGATGAGCGTTTCTTTGTGAGTCATGTTGAGATGTGGAGGCGGAAAGATTCATCGTCCCAAGCGGTAGTGAGCGAAGATGTCACTGTACCTTCTGGGGATCATTTTCTCGTGTTGGGCTTAAGGAAGGACTGGCTGACATCCCAGAAGGAGGCGGCCGGTGTGCCTTAGCTCGGGCTGCGGCATGAGCCACCTCATTGCCTTCTAGTGATGAAATAGCCGGTGTCCATACGATGAAAATTTTGGGTAAATAAGGGTGGGCCGATAGAATGTTTGCTGCTGTTGATGAAATTCCTACAATTTATAAGATTCGACAGGCTGTCTGGGGTTCTGATATAATGGTGACATGTTCTTTGCCAGTGGTAGCTGCAAAGCCAATGGCTTTCTCTTTGGCGGTGACGATGTCCTTGGTAGGTTTAGAAGCAGAAGCTAGGTCCAGTCCGTGATTACTGACTATGCTGATGGCATGGGCTGATCGACTGGTGTATAGTGATGCGTCTGCGTACCTAACGCCAAGTCGTTTACCGTATGCACTTCGAAGACCTTGAACTCTTGCCTTGCGTCGTGCTTTGTTCTGGACGGCCGCATATTTAGTGGTGTCGGGGTGACAGAGACGTCTTAGCGTTAGAGTCTTTGGGGACTTCGTAACCCAGTTCTCGTAGGGTGTCTGCCCGTCTGGGTGGGTTTTAGGCGTTCCATTTGGCTAGTTTTGCTGGCTCCAGCCAATTCCTTCCAAGTATTGTGGAGGCATAATTGCAATAATTTGTCTGTAGAAGCGGTGAATGGTAAAGCATGAGATAACTTGTAGGCTTTTCTGATCAAGATATTGAGTTTTTCTTTTTCGTTATATTTATGGCTAGATATCGTATTCCATACGTAATTGTACTCGTTATTAACGCTTGCACAATTATAATGGTGTCCTGTTATTTGAGGCCATGCCGACGATTTGTGATACGGCGCATGAGATGCAGAACTTGTTGAATTGTGATTTGCAGTTTATGAAGCGTAGCCATGACCGCCCTGTCTTGCTGTAGCGAAAGTCCTAATAGGCGAAGACTTTTGACCTGTGGGATTGGAGCGTTGTTGGTTTGAAGTTTAATACCAGAAATTGGCGCCGAGGGTCTACCTCTGGTTCGTTTTTTAAGGAGCCGTAATTCAGATTCATCTGGAGAGCAGTACAGGCCACGTGAGCGAAGGTACTGTTCGGTGGCTTCAAATTCTTCTTGCAACGCGTCTTACAGCGGGCCGGCAGAGCCCTTGCATGTCCATATTGTACTATCACCGGCGTAGATACCATGACTATTGCCTGGGATATTATCCAATTGTGCTGGAAGGTCTTTATTTGAAAAATTTAAAAGTAGATGTGATATGACAGAGCCCTGGCTGTTACTTTTGGTGGTGTCAAGGGTTCGGCTGTTCTAAGTTTCCCGATACCAATTGTCGCTGTGAGGTCTGTCAAGAACTTTGCATTAAGTTGAATGTCCGCTCGCTGGAGTGGGTTTACTGTTGGCCTAGTATAGCATGGTGTGTAACATCGTCCAAAGCTCCTTTTTCGTCAAAAGCCACGATGGTGCTTTTGTGTTGGCTGCTTAGATTGGGCAGGATGTCTACTTTGAATTGCAGGAGTATGTCTTGAGTAGAAAGCTGCGAGCGGAAGCCTACATGCTGCGAGGCCAGTGATCATTGTCTGCGAGATAAGGGGAAAGCTTGTATTGCACCACATGTTCACATAACTTGCCTACGGATTATATCAGAGAAGATGGGCGTAGGTTTACAAAATGCATGAGTTTTCCGGTTTTGGGAATTGAGCTGATGTCCGCATGTTTCCAGAAAGCTGGTACTTGGCCCATTTCCCATTGCTCGCTGATGTATGGCAGTAACCATTCTATGGCATCAGAGTGCAGGTTCCTAAGTGTCTTGTTATTGATTTTCTTATGACCTGCCGTAGTGTTTCTTGTCAGAGTCTGAAGAGCTGCGGTTATTTCTGACCCGTAAAGGAGCTGTCAATGTCTGGGTTGGGATTACCGGCGTAAGCGGGGAGCAGGCGAGGGGTGGCGGGGATGGGACCTATGTAACGGTCAGCCAGGTCTCTGATGAGTAATTCTTGGTCGTCCCCTGGTATTCGTGAATGAGAGGGCGTGCATGGTGTGTGGCGGCTGCCTTCGTTTCTGTATTGCCCATAAGCGTTTTGAGAATGTGCTAAGTTCGGCAGTTGCTCAGCGAGCCTTGTAGTTGGCCGCAAAATTGGTTCCAATTCTGTCTACCTAGATATTGTGTATGTTCGGTCCCCTCGGCAGTATTTTTAGCTATGCGGAGCGTGAGAGCACGGTTGGTTGCCCGTTTTTCTCACCTCTTGGTCATGCTTCTGCGAGGATCCCATAGGCACAGGATGTGCAGATTAGTGTCAGGGTTATCGATGGTAAGCTTAATTGTTGTGGTGTGTTTGGAAACTCAATGGATAATTAGTACTGACCATTCATCGATGGAATAGAGGTTGGTCGGTTGCGTCTTCTCACGGAATGCTGTCCAGTCAGTGATCTTTGCGTTTCCGACGCATTGCCATATTCTGTGATGGGCAACAGACTGTATTATAAAGTGATCGGTCCATAACATCTCATCCATTCGGAGCCACTCCAGGTTTGTGATGTCACAAGAGAAGGCGAGATCTGGGGTCGTGTCCCTTGATACACTATTTCCTATTCTGGTTTGGGTGGTTAGGTTATTCCACAGAGTTGCGCAGTGTTGTACACGTGCGCCGTGTTGAGGTGACTCAAAGAGGCGATGGACGCCTGTGGGGGACTGTAGATGTTTAATATGAGGAGGCTTGCTTGAGATTTGGTAGTCATTACGTGCTCAATAAACGTGTATTCCTATGACGAAGAAAATTGTGCTGCACCATTGTGTGGTATTACTTGACGAGGATTACAGGGCCGTACTTGCCTGTAGCAAAGTAGTTGTTGTAACCGCAGAGACAGATGTGGTCTCTTTCCGCCTCTTGAATTTTGATGACATCTGGGTCGTGTGACTGACTGTATTGACACAAATTTTGCTTTTTATTGGTTATGAATCTGCTATTCCAATGCCAAATTGTGAGCTTGTTGTATATTTGAGTATTATTCTGCGGTCTGGTCACACGGTGGAGAGGGAATTCAGGTGCGCGTTGTCTTCAGGTGATTTTTTTTGTTTCTAAGGGCTAGGTCGGTTTTCTGTTCTAGGACGGAGAGTCGCGGATGAATCCTATCAAGCTGTGTACGTAACTGCTGGACAGCTTGTTCTACTTTGGTTTGGCGTTGACGAAGGGCTTGGTCAAAGCGTGACTGTCGTTGCTGAAGTGCTTGTTCTGAGGGTTCCATATGGGATTCGAGGGCAGCTACGTGTTCATTTGTCTTTTCGCGGAGCTGCATTAGGAAATTTATGCATGTCGTGATGTTTGCCGTAAAGACGCTAAATTGAAGTTCAATTTGTTTTGCAGTCACTTATTGTATGCTCGGCGCAGTCTCGGGCACTGAAGTACACCCCTGGTTTAAAGCATTGTTGTCCTCGTTATTCTGGGTGAGGGATTTGTAGGTGGATGGCTCTTGAAATGTGCTAGATGGGAGTTGTGGTGTTTGATGCAGGTTGTGAGATTGTGTAGGGTCAGGGGTAGGGGTTGAGCAGTGGAAGGATTGGTTAGCGTCTGCGACGAGCTCAACTTGTCTGTTGTTCTTGCTTCTTTTGTGGGATTGGCTGGGTAGGAAGCGGGAGCCATCGCTCTCTTTCCTGTGGTGCGTTCTGCGTAGCCCTTGATGTTCGGTTTGGAGTTGTATGCTCCGCTTAGTTTCTGGGGACACGTGATGGTTGGTGGGGGTTCACACGGCGTTTTAAGTACTTTTTTGCGGTTTCGTGAGACAAACGACATATTTTGCACTTAGGGACGCAGTCGTGATCAGCGAGCGGATTGTGGAAGTCGCACAAGGATTAGATTTTTCTATCCGGAGTGGGGCACACGTCTTGTCTATGGCCAAGTGCCCCTCAGAGAGAGCAGTACTGGTGTATTCTTTCGTAAGGTAGGCATCGAGTAAGTGTGCAGGCTACTTTGACGTAAAAGGAAACGTGAGGTCCTTCGAACGTGACAACAGCAGTATTAGAGCAGCCCAGCATTCGGTCGTGAATAATTGGGGACCAGTGCTGATTTCAATGTATGCCAGTTTTTCCTTCGTCGTCCCGGGTTCGAGGCCATTAATGACCCCGCGGGATGTATTTAGACGCGGCTTGAAGAATGCAGAGCGTAGGTCGTGCCTTTCAGGAGAACTTCAGCCAGGTCCTAGCTTGCACTACTTGTGACGATGAAGTTTTAATCCCACTGTGTTCGCATGGTTGATTGGCTGTAGAAATTTCTTGACGGTACGTTCCCAAATGTGGCTAATTCTTGTGGGATTACTTTGCCCGACCGTTTTGACAGGAAAAGCCCCGTGCGTGGCCTGTAGATAATTTTGTATTCGTTGTCAGGAAGCTTCTGTAAGGTGTATCAGCGCGATTGGTTAGCTACTAATGTCTTGATGGACACTTCAAAGGGTTGAGAGATACGGTTAGGCTTTGGTGTTTTGGCAGGAAACGAACGTCCAAGTTGAGTGGGGCTTGAGACTGGTTGTTTAGAAATCACAGCCTGTCTTACTTGAGTGCTTGCTTGTCTGCTGGCCCGTAGGGCCTTTCTGCACAGTCAAGCTGCGGCGATGGCACGGCCGCAGTTGTACTCGTATTCCATGGTTTCCTTTCCGGAAGGATCGCATTATGAGTTTTCAGCAGCGGCCATGTTTTGCCCAGTTGCAGGGTAAGCCTCGTGTTGGGTACGGGGAGGCCGGCCCGAGCCGAGCTCCGCCGCCTCCGACATACCTGTGGTAGCGTGGTGTGAAGCGAGCTTCCAGCAGCTGTTGCAGTCGTGAAGAAGTCCAGAAGCCATAGGCTAACGTAACTGTTTACTTCATAGCGAGAGGTGAGCCGAAGTCATAGAACAATGCCCCGACGGTCGAGGTCACAGAACAGGACTCGAGCAGAGGGACAGCATTGATTCACTGCTCAAACAGGAATAAAACTACAGTGCTTGGGCTGGGTCTATTTATACCCAAAGCGCCAACGGTCAGAACAAGGGTTCCCTCTAGATTGTGCACATGCCACGAAAGTCACAGACGCACACAACACTCTTTCTAGAGCTCGTGAGCAGTCGGTAGCAGCGGCCCACGCTGAGCCTGAGACAAGGGAGGGAGGAGGACCCCGCGGGGAACGCCGGGCTTTCGTGTCCTTTAGGGCGCGTTGAGACGTGCCTCACCGGTAACCACCGAAGTTTGAAACGCGTCGAAAGCGAAGCGTCTGTCCCAGGCTTGTCGAGACGTGTAACCAAGAGTCACCGGCACGGCGGTGCTCGCTTGAAAGGTGCACGTGATGAAGGCTTCGCCGCACAGCCGAGGAGGGTTCCAGGAAAGTACGACGTCGGGCCGATCCGTAATACTCGCCACTCGCGCTTTGGTGTGGGGTCAACGCGGCACAACGGCAAGGAGCAGGCGCCGCATCTGCGGCGGCGGCTGCATCGGGCAGTGAGCAGTCGGGTTCCATGGTTTGGTTTCTGGCGTAATTTTCTGGTGCATTTTTAGGGGCTTCCATAGCTTGCCGTGGCGCAAATACTAGAGTAGAAATGGTGGGAAGGCGAGTAGTAGGTGCCACAGCAGCCCTTGCAGCTGTCAGGCGGCAAGCGCAAAACATTCGCGGTTAGAGTTAGCAGAACGCTCTGGCGGGTCCGGGTATTTCAGTCAAGGAGACAGTCTGTACTCACTCCAGTAAAACCGGTGAATACTGTCCGACGCAGGGTCACTTCACGGTCACACTGGTGCCGTTTTAGGGAGATACTCAACAAAGAACCGCAAAAGTAACAATAAGAATTAATTCTAATGGGGTGATAACTGGAAAATAAATTTGTGGCGCATTTTGTATTAACTGAAATGACCTTCGCGCGTTGAACACAGCAGAAAAAAAGCGTTTTGAAAATGAGATTAATTCAATTTCTAATTTGGTGTCAGATCAAATCCATCGCGCTTTTTAGATGACGTGTGCATATAAGATCTCATTACTAATTGCGTTTTTAAGTTGCAAGTTTCTCTAAATACTTCCTTAGAGGTTCCAGGGAAAAGAAAAAATATGAAAATGATGAACTAGGCAAAATATGTTGATAAATTTCTTGTCGATGTTCGTGAGGTAATGAAAAGTAAGCACTGAAGGCATGGGCGATGCAGATACTATGATAACATGTTTCAATATTAAGCATTTTAGATTTGGTCTTAACAGCAAAGGAAGGCTTTAAATATTTGTACAAATGCTTGTACTGTTTTTTTGCCGTTGTATTTTTATATAAGAAGGCATTGGTACAGCAACGCTGTTTGGCCGCTTTCAATAGCTCGTTGTTAAATTACAATATTTTTATATCCCTCCGCTGGAGTTGTGTAGAAAGGCTGTGAAAGTTTTCTTTTTTTCTTAAACAAGTTAATAATGATCTTGGATGCCATGAATTACTAGAAAATTTGTACTTTTTTACACTTTAATATCATTTAACTGACGGTGAGTGCTTCAAGGAAGAGGCTGCGAAATTCTGTAAGTGCTTCAGCAATATCCGCGATGAATTATCATGGGACTAGTCGGTTGAAGTTTTCGCGTCGATGAATAAAGACATGTTTGCAAAGAATGCAGCAAAAATTGCAAAATGATCGGTAATATCAACTTCAACAACCCCAGATACAAGGGGCAGTGAAACATATGATAAATAATGCTCTAATAATCTTCCGGTCCCACAAAAATTGCATCGTGTGTGCGAAGTACTCAATGGCTTTGGCCTCAACTGCAATCGGTGGAAGCTGCTACATATTCGAATTAGCTTCGAATAAACGTCTCATTATCCATACAATTAGATATCGTTATTTCCGAATTATATTTTTGTGAAGTATTTGTTTCTTGGAAAATTGAAATGCAGCAAGGGGAAATAACGGTGAGCGATAAATTAGGCCGAGAAAACATTTTTTGCAGCTGTCTGGAAGGAATAGAAGGTCCGTCTATCCACGTTGACTCACACTGAGGTACGCCAGTGGCAAGGTCAAGTCTGCGAGTGTAAGCGGTGACAGGGGTAAGAATCACAATCACCATGACTATCAAGTGCGCGGTCACCGTACTCAAAAGTGTAAGCTGGAAAGCAGTGCATCAAATTACATTTTCAAGGGTTTTGCTCGACCAACAATAGTATTGAAAAGTACTTGCATTGTTCTATTGCAGTTGGAGAGAATGATGCGATAAAAAGGCTAGCCCACCCTGGAAGCCGTTGCTTGCTTGGGAAATGGTGGAGGCGATGTGATGATCACGCGGGTATTGGGAAGGAATGTCGAAGAATTTATGCTACAATTGATGGAATAGGCTACTTGGAAATTTCACGCATTCATCTTCGGTCGAACAGATAATATTATATTAGTAACATTGGCAGTGTTTGTGATAATTTGATAAAAAGAAACGGGATCAGTGGTGGCGAACTAAATATAACGCTCTGTCAGTTAGTTTTGTTTGTGGGCCGAAATTGTCGGGGCAATTTCGGGTTTGAAAAGATAAAAATTTAGCGTTCCATTTTACGCATCAAAGAGTTAGAAAGGGATAGGAATCTTGCAAGACATTCTAAGTGTACACGCACATCGTATATACGACAACAAAGCCCTTTTTTTATTTTGCCCTGTTAGACCCCGCGCTAATGACTTCTGTTCGCAGTAAACGAAAAAAGCCGAAGTCCCAAGCAGAGACAAGTTGCCGAGACATATTTCTCACCGCTAGATGATTTAAGCTAATTGGCGGCAAGACACGTCGAAACGCGTCAGGGCAACAGTGATCGGCCGCCTAGACAACCCCAACACCGAAGGGGAGCCGGCTAGGTCGCCGGGTAGCGGGCCTTGTTAAACGAGGAGTGTGTAAGCCTCTCATTCCTGGGACCTACCGCGCGTCCAGGCATCGCTTAGCGCCACTTTGCTGCCGCTAATGACGCATGAGCTTACTCTTATTAGGCGTGATGCATGGTGGCCGAAAAGTTCGCCGGAAAATTGATGGGAGCCATGCTCAGCGGCGGTAGAATGCTTCGAGTATTTTGTTAATCGCATCGTCTACTCCTGCGCGACGTGCGCAGTCTGTTCGTGTACACAGCGCCCGGTGGCGTAACTTGTTTCCTAACTTTCGCTTATAGCGCTCACTAGCGTCAGCCGAAGAACGGCGACATTTTGCTTGAAGCTGGGTGGTACAAATTGGGTGCTTTGAGTGGAGAGACAACATTTGCCATAACATCTGTGAAGGGCTCCGGATTTATGATATTTCTGTGGGTATTTCGTCGCGCGTACGTTTATTTGCTAACGATTGTGTTTCATATCGACAGTTTGAGAACAAAGGTGATGGTGGTTCTTTTCAAAACGATGTTGATCGTATTATAAGGTGGTGCCAAAACTGGAAAATGACTTTAAACCCCAAAATGTGTGTTCACATGCGTGTTTCCAAATACAAGAAACCAATAGTAACGACGTACACCATAGATACTGATATTGTCACTACCCAAGCAATATGCAAATATCTTGGCGCTGTTTTTTCGCACGATTGTGCGTGGAATGCCAATTTTGATCACGTTGTTGGAAAATCGGCCCTGGCTCTAAACTTTAGTCAGAGGAATCTAAGATGGGCACCCCAAAAATTAAAAACACAGCCTATCTCACACGTATTACACCGATTTTGGAATACGCATGCCCTGTGTGGGTCCGATGCAGGACAAATTGATTCATAAGCTCGAAAAAAAATCAGAAGAGACCTGCGCGGATTGTTTTAGGGCGGCACAAGCGGAGATACAGCCGCACTGCTATGAAAGCTGAATTGGGTTTGGAATTTCTTTCTTTGCGCAGGAAAACACTGTGTTTAAAGTTTTTCTTTTCTTTAGTGGGCAGATTGGAATTGACCGTCATAACTATTTCAATCAACCCAGTTACATATTTAGTCCTAATGACCACCGACGCAAAGTGAAACAGTACCGTGCTAGAACAGCCATGTTTCACAATTCCGTTTTTGTGATGACCATCAGAGATTGTTACCGGCTGCAAGACAAGCAAGTGTGCTGTGTGAACGAAGAATCGCTTTATTCCAGTCTTTAACACCCCTGCTGTAACGCCTTTGTTACACTCACTGAATAAAGCGCAATAAAGAATCAATTAGGCGCGTTACAACGATACCGAGCCAGACAAAGGAATTTATGTTCTTATGCTAATGAATCAATTAATTACGAGGTTTAACGCTCCGACGCTACATAGACGATGAGGCGCGCCGTAGTGGAGGGCTCTGCATTAATTTGACCGCCTGGGGATCTCTAACGTGGGCCGAAATCTCGTGCAGACGGGCGTTTCTGCTTTTCGCCTCCATCAGAAAAGCGGCCGCGCGGCCGGGAATTGAACCCGCGACCTCGTGGATACATACATACATACATACATACATACATACATACATACATACATACATACATACATACATACATACATACATACATACATACATACATACATACATACTTACAGCAAAGAGACTTGCTTTCGCCCTGACGAAAGCAAGTCTCTTTGCTGAAACGTTTGCAACAATCGTGCTTTTACCTTGTTCAAAGTTTTCTCTTCTTGTGTTCTCTACCATCTTCAAAAGTTCAACTGCTCCCTACATACATGCACACATACATACATACATACATACATACATACATACATACATACATACATACATACATACATACATACATACATACATACATACATACATACATACATACATACATACGTACGTACGTACGTACGTACGTACATACATACCAACATACATATATACATGCATTCTTTCATACATACGGGGTGTCAGCAATACGGCGAACGACAGATCACGCGCAACATGGAACTCCCATAACAGTGCTCACGCTTTAGAATAGCGCAGCCACAAAGGGGTGCAGTGTCACAACAGCACAGAGTCAGCTTAGCGTGCTTATGTGGGACGAGAACGGCGACAAGTATCTGTAGGAACGATTGTGAGTGTGTAAAACGACTTCTTTACGTTTGTATTACTGTCGATTTGTATCGAAAAAAGGTGGCGATTTCTTAGCCGATGCGGCTGAAGTTGTTCTCCACATATCCTCCACGTATGAATGTAAAGAAATGTGTCAAATCAGACAGCATAGGAATACAGCACGTACAAAACAGCCATAAAATTACAGCTTAATGAACCTCTACTAATAACCAGTGGACCTTGGCCGACAACTCCCTACAAGCGTGCGATAACAAAACTAGTTTTGGAGCTATCAGAGTAATAGAAATATAATAACCTTGCACTTGATACTTTATATGAATTCACTGTTACACCTGCAGTTTCTTTTTTAAATAAACTAGAATTGTAGCCAAATTATATCTGTTTAAAAAGTTACATGAATGAGTCAGAAATCGGGGATAACAAGTGCTGTGTTGCGTCCATGCAGCTGGCGACGCTGGTTGCAATACTAGCTTTTAGCATTGAACTTTTGTCCCTTAGGGATGTTCTTCATTATCGCATTCGAAAGTATGTGACTTTCACGTGTTGAAATTGGAGTCAGGAATTGCAGTACTTCACTAGCTAATAGGAATTTCAAACGGGGTCCTGCCTTTTCAATATGCAAAAGCCAAGTTACTTTGCTCTAGCTTGAATGTGCTAAACAATTCTTTGCAACAGGGATAGTAACTGTTTTTTATTATTTTTATTTACAAATACTGCAGGCCCTATTCGGGCCCAAGCAGGAGTGGGTACATACATAATACACATACATTAATTGCAACTACCGCTAACATATATTTGATTAGAAAAAAAAGTGCTTCGCAATTCGGAACACGACAGTAATACAGCAGTAATAAAATGTGCACACACATCAATGCAAGCCTGTTATATTTGTAACGACTCCTACTGTCAAACATTTCGAATGCGATTTCACCTGTGGGACGTACGCCCCACCTGCATGGTTACTTCCAAAACTCGTGCCCAGCTTTTGTTCGTGAATAGGTCGGACGGATATCCCACCCAGAACGCGCCACGCTATAACGTGGATCGCACACTGCTGATTTCCGTACGATGCCCGCACCACCGTTGGGACAGCAGCCGTGCTTCGCCCTGGGGATAAGAGGCGCATTGTATAGGAGGCTTTTCCCACACGAGTACTTGTGGTTATTAATGACATTTCCGGTTTTGTGCGAACCTGCTCTTCGAATCCACCGCTTTCTCTTTGTACATCGCTGAATTCATGCAGGTTTATATGCTGCTACCTGGCCACTCCTTCTCTTCTTGTCTTAGTCGTGCCACCTTTCATCACGCGGGGATTAACTGGCCCGCTGCAGATATTTTCAGTCTGAGTGATGTCGGCGACCTGTTGGCGGCAGTGAACGGCGATGTGTTGGCGGCAGTAGGGGAATAACGTGGGAGATAAAATAACACTTGCGTGCTGCGTTGCAGAACTCTTCCTTTTATTTAGATTGCCACCAATCGCATGCTCTTATGGACGAATAAGAGAACAGACCACCCTGATGTAGTGTAACTATGTACGCTCACTTCATCGGTAAAATTTCCGAAACACTTTGCTTGTGCGGTTGACATAGCTTTTCCAACAAAGCCACCAAAAAGGTTTTTTTTTTTGTGGCTGCCTCAGGAAATATGTAAAGCGTGACTTCATAGATTTCCACGGATAAGTTTGTGTTCTGTAGCACTTCGTACGTGTAATATCCGCTGTTGTTTCAATCGTGTTAATTTCAGCCACAGGTGCATTCAACTTACTTCCAGAAGCAACGTCATCACAGCGGAGAATGGCAAATAACTTTCTAAATAGGAGAACCCGACTTAGTGATCGACTGAATCGATGACTGATTTATCAACACCCAACTCAAATGGCGGATCCTAGAGATTTGGGTTTTGGGAGTACTTGTTTTCTTTATATATTTATTTCGGTACTGTGAATCCCACGAAGGGCATTGTAGAGAGAAGTGAGTATTGTTATACAAAGTGTACCATTGCGCCTGGAATAATTAGAGATTATCGTTGCCGGTGATTGAGGCGGGAGTACTGTTCCCGATGGCATTGGTTTTCAACAGAAACGAGTTTCAATACACATTTGTTTGGCAACACTCAAACCTCAGCAGGTGGTGAATGAGGGTCTTGTTTGATGTCGGAACTGCTGAGGTAAGTCTTGTGAAAAAGACAACTGCGAAATATTTTTATTCTGATTGTTAAATTAGGTCCAAGATTGAACTTGTTTGCACGTACGATAGCCCTAAAGAACAAGTTGGAGACAGTATTCAAGGATGACGGTTTGGAATTGGATCTATTAAGAAAGAAAGCGATGATTACTGACGTTCCAAATGACTTAATCCAAAGCTTAGTTCTAGCAAATGTTTTGATGAGCAGTGCTAAAGAAACTGGAGCTAGGGAAGCATTTTGACGCAAGAAACGTAAGCATTCCGGTTAACACTGTTAGGGGCGTGTCAGTCACTAGCAGTGTTACTACTTTAATAATCGCTACCCATCTCGAAAGTAAGGTATTTGCAGGAAATAGCGGGATTCTATGCAGCTGAATAAGGAGGTGTTGCGGTTTCTGGTGGGTGAGAGTGTTCGAAATCATTATGATTGCATTAATTTCGATTGCGTTTAGATAGCCAGTTGCTGCAACAGGTTCCAGGGTAATTATTTCTCGATAGACTGCACGGTAGTCTTCTAAAAGCCGCATTCATGACAAAAGGTGGTCAGGAGGAGCAATACTATTGTGCCATGTCCCACTTTGAGCCACCGGACATGGGAAGCTTAAAATAAAGTTTTATCTAGCTGTCGCTCTTTTGACCGGTGCCTCGAAGACGGCAAGGACAAGGAAAATTTAAGTGCTTGGGCGTCTTGCTGCCCCTGCACCTGGCAGCGTTCAAGAGCAGCAGCTGAAACAGTCGCGCGCTGCATCACACTTCGGCTTGTCGTTCTGCTGCAATTCGTAGCTACATCTTCTAGGGCTGCTACGACTGCACATCGGTACCGTGAGTGGGTGTTTTGGCTGGGGCTGAAGTTCTTTATTTTGGGTGAAATTATTGCCAACCTGTAGTGGTGGGTATTTTAGGGCTATGGCACTAGGTTTCCCGGGTACCAGCATGGTGTCTTGGTCTGCCAGCTTGCTTGCTAGCAGCTTACCTTTAGAATCGTTCAAGCAGCATGGCATGTATAGCATTCATTTAGCCCTTATCTCCGCAGGGGACGGGATGATCCGAACCAAAAATTCTAAGCGCCTTCCAGAGCAATGGAAACTAGTGAGCCAGCATTACAAGGCCATCTCGGAAGTAAGGCAATATGGCAGGGCAGGCCTGCTGTGCTGATCCGAAGACTTCGATTGTGTCGCGGACCTGCTGTGGTGCACATCGTTTGCCTCGATTCCCATGAACGCCTTCATTCAGCCGCACCTGGCTTGTGTGAAGGGCATTATTTGAGACGTTGATCCAGCACAGTCCCCTGAATAAGTTCTCGAGGGGTTCAAAATGGCAGGTGTGATGGCAGTCTACCGCTGTAGCAGAGTGGGGAATGGCCCGTGGATCCCCACTGCGTCCGTTATCATGATGTTTCCATGTATAAAAGGTCTTTTTTAGGTAATGCATGGCCGCTGGTGCATAGGGCAGACCCTTTCTAGCCTAGGCCGCTGCAGTGGCGGAAGTGTTGGAAATTTGGTCCCACATGTCCAGGATGCAAGTCAAATCTGAGGTGCAAAAAGTGTGCAGACAGTCACGATGCGCAATCCTGTCGATCATACAACAAACTCTGCGGATTCTGTGAGGGAGTCCACGAAGCAACCTATTCCAACTGCACGGCTAGGTATCATGAACGTGCCCTATGAGCGATAATAGACAAAAACCACTGTTCTATGTTTGAGGCTTCAGAACTGTTGAAAAGTCGCACCCAGGGTTATTCGGCAGCAGTTCACAAGCACGTGCGCTTCTGATGCCGAGTTTCCAGCCACTTAAGCTCCAGTAATTGAAAAGTCCATCACGCAGGTACCGCCGCAAGTGGGCCCTCCGCTTACTGAGACTCTTGTCACGCTGACTCATATCGCAAGCCTTCTGCGACAAAGTTAGGATGCTCACTGCCAGTTGTTTTCTTTTACCACAAGGCTAAATGTTCTACCCCTGAACCTGAAATTGTAACTCATTCTGAAAGACATGATATTGCTGCTATTTTAGGCTGTTCATCCAAGAATAAAGCAGTATCAGTTTCAGACTGGGGCAGCGACGAGCCGGTCGCTCTGAAGAGCCTTAAATTTGCTAGTAATGGCGAGGTTTGAAAAGCTGCCAAGATTGTCTACAAAGATCTCCCCACAAATCAGAAGACCCGCATCTCGCCTATAAATGTGGCTAATGCTGCACGATGCAAACCAGGAAGTGAAAAGGGGCCCCAAACGACTGAACCTAATTGCAATAATATACTGGGTGCCATTGTTGCGTTAGCAGTACACGACTCAGTATGGCATCTCTGAAGGTTGTTCAGTGGAACTGCTGCTCCGTGGATTCTCGTTTTGCTAATCTCAAGTGTGGAGTTGCAAATTATAGTCCCGATATTGTCCTCCTTAAAGAATCATCGCTTACTACTGACAAAAATTTTGCTTTGAAAAACTATCGAGTGTTTAGGTAAGACCGTGATAGTAAACTGGGTGGTTTACTAACATTAGTTTCTCCGAACATTGTCACCGAGCATTTACCTCGACTTGTTTTACCTGGGCGTCCTCCGATCTCCCTCGCCAATGTGTATTTTTTGGTAGGCTTGCGTAAAGTAGATAAACTAGACAGTTTTAGTTTCTGTAAATTAAGGGTTAGTGTTGCCGGTGGCTTCAATGCTCATCACGTTTCTTGGGGCTTCGGAATAAACTCTTGTGGTTTACAGCTCTGGCACTGGTTCGAGGATCATGGTCTTTGCTGTCATAATTCCCGGGCAATTACATTATTGCTTGCAGAATCTAGATCAACATTGTGTTTAACTTCTCCTCAGGCAATGTACTATTATGAGCAATATGTAGGGAACGCAGGAACGCGTGGCAAACAGCCTCGAAACAGACTCGGAGTGAAACGCGGATGGCGCTGTGCAAAACAAAGGGGGAAAGGAGGGCGCTCTTCCACTAAGTGTTGGCACTCCCACAACGCTGGTATTTCTACAAAGCAGCAGTTTACGTAATTTTTCGGATAATATCGTATTATGCAACAGCCGATAACAGGCATGGCGGGATGGGGAACAGCTGTTAGAACAGCGACCCTCTTTCCACTTTGTTTCCGACGGCGGCCGCTGCGTATCACTGATAGCTGGGTCTGAGAATGTTTTTTTACAAGTTCCTGTGTTCCCTTTCATATTGCTCATAATAGTACAAGTCGCCTACAGGGCTACATTAGCCTGCTGTTCAAGCAGTGATCATTTTCTACTATGTTTACAGTAGGCATCCCCCTAATTAGAATTGAGGTCAGAAAGCGAAAATTTATTTATGCTCAAATTTACCTAGGGGTATTGCGGGATTGCTTTACATCAATGCACACCACCGACTCCATTGTGGATGCTCAGCGAACGATGTAGTCTTTGCAAGCAGCATCAACAAGCATTGAGTTGACAGTCACTTGTTCCGCACAAAGAAAAGTCTTTAACTGGTGAATACTGATTGTAGTTGCCATTATTGCCGTAAAAATTCCGCTCTGAGGTCCCTCCTGCCCAATCAGTGACCGGTAAATTGGATAAACTAAGTGCACGCAGCTGGAACGTACAGTTGCTAAAGCTAAACTAAATGGCATTATAAAACACAATGCCTCTCTTGCAAATTCTAAAAATAAAGCAGTGCTTTATAAGCCCATGGCAAGCAATCAGGCCATTTCTGTCAAGCAGTTACAGTCATCAGAGGTCTTGACTTGTGCTGCAGAGGCCCGGTTTCTTGAGCATTCCGCTAGAGGACTTGGGGTTTGCTTTTCTTCTCGTTGTAGTAACTATCGCCTTAGAAATCCTGCAAAAACGGATGATTTTGTGCCAGTCTCACCTTTTGATCTTACTGAGGCCTTGTCTATCACACAATCTGCGGCTTCAGGGCTTGACGGCGTGACTATTGGGGCTATTAACTTCTTGGCTGAGGAATTCGAACCGGTTTTATTGAATGTAATAAATTCATCCCTTAAATTTTGCTCACGTACACAGAACTGGAAGGCGCCAAAGATAATTTTTCTCCAAAAAAAGCCAGGTCAGGGTTTTGATTTAGGCAACTTAAGGCCGATTGCTCTGACCTATAACATGTCACACTAATAGTGCGAATAGTTTTTAAATGGCTAGCTTCTTTCATGCACAATAGGCAAGTGCGTAGCCTTGCTCAGATTGGTTTTAGGCGGGGATGATCTATTTGGAACGCTCATGTGGACTTGGAGGCGAGGATTTGTTTAGCAGAAAAAGAAAAAAAGGTATCTACATTAGTGACCTTAGGATGCAGCAAAGCTTATGAGAGTGTCGAGCATAGTATCTTGCTAAACAAACTATCCCACATAAACATTCCCGTGTATCTTTTTGATTGTATTAAGAAGTTTTTGGCCAATCAGGAATTCTTTTGTGCAAACGGAAGGCTATATTCAAGAATATCTGTAAATACTAGAGGTGTGCCTCAGGAATGTGTTTATCGCCTTTACTTTCCTCTACTTTTCTCTATTTTCAGAGGAAAGACATTCCTCTACTTTAAGAGGTAACAATCAGGATATAGCGTTCTTTGTGGCCGATGTCGACGTTCTTACGTTATATAAACGTTTGCAGGCCAATTTATCTCTGTTGGAGATAAGTTGGCCTGCATTCTCTTGACAGCATTAATTTAACGCTGAATGTGTCGAAGAGTGCTCTACACGTCTTCCGGTTGGAAGGCTAGTTTCGATTTCGCTGGCCCACAAAAATGAAGCCCTTCCGCAGGTTGATTTGGTGAAATATCTTGGTATTACATACATTTCTGCTCTGGATTGGCATGCACGTATTAACGCATCAGTCACTAAAGTGGAGAGAGCATTTGGTCGCATGAAAAGGCTATGTGGGAAACGAGCAAGAATGTGCAGGGAGACAGTCTTACTGTTGTACCGATCCTAAGTCTGGCCAGTCATGGAGTTCGGTTGCATCGTATTTTGAAATTGCCCCACTTGCAAACAGCGACTGTTATACCTGTTGGAGAGGCGAATCGTTCGATTTTGCCTTGGGTCTCCCGGTTCGTATCGAATCGGGATTTGTACTTAAGGCAAGCAGTCCAGAACTCGGAGTGCGATTTCTTTGGCTGACAGGTTCACACTTAAAGCCGCATGTACGAAGTCCCCTTCCCTCCCCCTGGAGCGGCCAAGCCTGTATATATTTGTGCCCCAAGTTTATTTTTTACATCTCCGGGCCCGAAAAGGATTTCCCCCATGTGCAATTCCTTCAAACATGCGTTGATTGTATTCCTATTCAGCTGCACAAAGCTATACCAGTACCCAGTACTGAGGAATAAACTGAGTTTTTCTTTCAAACCCGGTTCTCTTCCGTTGTGAAACTCCTCCCACGCTCTCTCATAACCGCTATTTTAAATGAGTATCTATCCAAGTGTTTTACCTGTTCTGTGATTTATACAGATGCACCTAGAATGGCGAGAAAGATGGAATTTGTACGTTTTCGCAATATCTACATGGCAGTTATTCGTTATGAATCCTGCACTACACACCCATTTTAATTGCAGAATTTTTAGCAATAGCTCTCGCGCTGTGTAAACTGCCGCATCATCTATCACCAATCATCATATTATCCGATTCGATGTCAGTTACATGGGCATTAACATCCTGTCCGGATTCTCCATTGCAGCGCACACTATTGTTTTATGTTACATGGCACTTGAAGGAGGTACGTTTCGCTTGGTTGCCTGGTCATGCGGAAGAGCGACGAGGTAGCGGACCAGTTAGGTAATATCGATATCACAGCTCCAGTTCAATCTGGCTCTTTTTGTATCTTCAAGAATAAGACGACATTGGCATTTTAACGCTACACGTTCCGATGCACTTCTATCCTTTGAAGAGTAGTAACACTTAAATTTCGGTTAAAATGTTCATTTTTAGGGTTCTGGGCAATGGAAAGTAACCTTCACCGAGCTGCCCCGGAGAATCCGAAGACTAAATTTTTATCTGTATAGAACAGGCCTTTCACCTACGGAACTATGTGAGCGGTGCCAGGTGCCCGAATCAACTGAACATTTTTCTCTCGCCTGTCACCGCTTCTCGGCCGCTAGACAACTGCTTTTGACAGACCTTATTGAGGGTTTGGGGTTGACTCCATCTTTTCCACTTATTTTATCTATTGTGTTTACAAATTTGGGGTATTTAAAAAGGGATATATAATTGCATCTCAAATTTTCCTTCTGCTTGAGGTCGCTTGAATTGCTGAGGGGTACTAATTACTGGGAAATTGAGGTTTTATGATAAACAACTACAATTTTACGATCTCAGTCTTTCCAGAGTAAACTAGTATTTTGAGGACCTCATGAATTACAGTAAGGTATTTAGCCATGGCCAATCCCCCCTTGGGGGTACGTGACCATAACTTTGAGGGCAACATCATCGTCATCATCATCATCATTATCACATCATCGTTCTCCCCGCAAAAGACAACGAAGGCGCCCTGAGCTCGGCTAGGTGAGCTGCCTACAGCCACACTGCGGTGGGGTCTCCCAACGGATGTAAGAACACGTTCGCTCTGCCGTAACATCTCCGCGTTGCCTGGTGTATGGACAAGGCAACGTGGCGGGGAATGTTGCTTTTTTTATAACTCCTAGTCCTAAACGGTGACCCGAAAGGGGGAATGACAGCGCAAAAAACTAAGGGCCATGGTTGCATTTGCTATTTTCGATCCGAGCTCTATTCGATCGGGCGCGTGTGCGCCGCAGAAGTCGCGGCCGCCGCTCCGTTTTCCCGGCACATGATTTTGGTTAAATCTTCCGATGGGCTTGGTCGCACTGTGTTCGGACGGTTGGTTAAGAATTTCTCTTTTTTCGTCCAGGTCACACTGCTGCTGTTGGATTCCGTCGCTGGTAGGCAGAGCTTCTTTCACCGGAAGGAGGTATCGTGTCGTTGCCCCCTAGAGCCCCGTCGATGGACACTGTCAAGAAAAGCAGCACCTCAAGTGCAGCTTAGCCATAATCTTGCCAGCAGTGCGAGGCAGGCGGACGCTCTCGAGCTTGAGCATAAAACACGGGGCTTCCTTCAGCAGCCTTCCAGTGGGCTTGGCAACACTGTTTACGGATGATTGCGTGTGCACTTTTTCGTCAAGGTTGGAGACAAAATTTCGATCTGGTGTTCTAGGGATGATTCGTTTACTTTATTAGTGCTCCAAAGTCCACACAGCCGGCTTGCTTCGTTGTGCGATTGTTTGCTTGAGGTTAGGCTGCTGTTGTCAACAACAAACGATGTGAAATTAAACCCTGGCCAACCCTCAGTCTCAGATTCTGAATCCGGGGCCACTGTAAACGGCCATCTTCTCAAATATAAATGTCGAAGGAACAAACTAACATCAATAAAATGCTCACCGCGCTTTCCGCCAACCTGACACAGGTACCAATAACTGGAGGCAGGATTCTGAGGCCTGAAATACAGCGTTTTAGGCGGTAAAATATGCAGCCAGAGCAACGTTTTCGGTATTCAACGTTCCAATAGAGGTACCATAATGTTTACCAACATGAAAAAATCTAAATGGACATTTGCACGGGTAGGAAGCCAAACAAACGCACTGTTGTCATACTGTCAATGGTCACCGTCGCTTGCTCGAGCAGCGCATATATACTGAAACAGGTTTAAAAACGGATACTCGAAAGCTCGAAATACTGAATAAATAAACCGCTCGTTTATGTCTGCCTGGCGCTACTTAATTACGATATAACTAATCAGACAGAAATAATAAACGCGAGAAACGGCAATTTATCAAGAAAAATATTATGCGATTACTTGGAAACTCTTACGTGTAACATTTTTCTCATGTACAATGAGATTCTGTTTGTACAGGCAAGGCGTCCCAAGACTTCGGAATACAATTCGACACATTTGAAGAGAATTTTAAAAGCTGTGTGTGGCCTAAGAGTTTTTTATTGAAAAGAGTGTTTTAGAACCCGTCAGCAATGAGAATTCTACGGACTAACGAAATGCCAGCGCAAAGCGATGCTTCGGCGCTTGCTTTTCAATACAGGAATAATCTGCGAACATAAGCGTGTTTGATGGTCAGCCGTTGTGTTAAAAATAGAGTTGGATTTAAGTGTGCTTTTTTGAAACAAGAATGTGCTGCACGTGTCCGAAAAAAATATATTTGGAGAGACCGCGGACCTTAGCACAAGTAATATCAATATGAAAATTGTTGAAACAATAGCAAACTTCCACCATGTCCAGATTTTTATATTCGATATTGTGTCTCTTGTCACCGAGGATGAGATTCTATTCCACTGCCGCTAGCTATGGTTTCCAGCGAGTTGGCTGAAACGTCTTATAGTCCCGAACAGCCATTACTATGCCGGGTAGCATGATCAAAGACCTCAAACTGCACTGAAAAGGGGAAGGTGAAGCAAAATAGTGTCCATATAGGCATCACAGGCATATATACCAATTTAGGCACAAACGCCATATTCGATTCTGAAATTGTTCCTACGCCGTACTTCCTCCTGAGACTAGGTCGTGACAGCCGCTGGGGCGAGGTCGCCATTGCAAAAAAAAAAACGCGGCTGGCAGTTTTTCAGAGAAGTGGCTATTGCGAATACTGAAAGGGCTTGGTGCCCTGCACGTTTCGTAGAAATGAGGAAGCGTACAAAAGAAAGCCCTGCGCTTTATTTATTGCTAGAACTCGCGGTATAATAGATTCATTGAGCTCGGCATGCGGGCGTGCATACCCATTCTTGCATCCCGTCGCCCGGTCGGTTCTATAAAACGTTTCAATTGTGTCTTAATTGTTTAAACAACATTAAAGCATTATTCAGACGCCTTATCACCATTCACTTATATTGCAGTATATATATATATATATATATATATATATATATATATATATATATATATATATATATATATATATATATATATATATATATATATATATATATATATATATATATACAGTCTGGAAACAAAAACTCACACAGAGCGCGAAACAATAAGGTTATTAGAGGCAGACAAACAAGAAGGACATTAAAAATACAAATAAAAGTTTACTGACGTTTCAGGGAGAGGACTCCCTTTCTTCAGAGTACAAAATAAGTTCGTTTCAGAGTTATATATATACAGACAATGTAGCAAGGGCGAGGGCAAGGTAAGAGGAGGGAGAGTCTGTACAAATGGATCAGGGTTGGTGGGTAGCAAAAGAATGAAGAGAGAGCGGGAAAATAAATTATAAAAACGATAATAAGAACACACAGTCACGCGGCATGAACATGGCAAAAAAAGAGAGGGAGAAGAACCAAACACAGAGAAAAAAATAAATAATTAAAAAATAAAAAATACATAACAAGGTAATTTTCCTCTACCCCGGGGCAAGGGGGGTGAAAGAGGGGTCAAAACAAGATATGCCCATGCACGTGTTTGCCATGGGCAAAAATATTAGTCACGCGGAACGAAGAAGTTCCAAAGAAGATATGCAAATGCACACAAAGGGCGCACATCTACCCATACACACCCGTTCTAAGAAGCCGGGTAAGGTAATTGAAACAAGAGGCACGTGGCTTCTGTTGGTGGGAGGCAAGGATCGCGCCCAAAAGCAGTCGGACAGGCAGTTTCGACAGGAAATGAGTGTACATTGGTATACGACGAGCGGGGGAAAAATTAACAAGGTAATTTTCTCTCCCCCGTGGTAACGGCGGTAAAAGAGGGGCCAAAACAAGATATGCCCATGCACGTGTTTGACATGGGCAAAAAGATTAGTCACTCGTAACAAAGAAGTTTCAAAGAAGATATGAGTCTACATAAAAAAAACTTTTTTTTGCATACCAATGTAGACTCATATCTTCTTCATATATATATATATTTATATATATATATATATATATATATATATATATATATATATATATATATATATATATATTTATGATGCACCTGCACTATATATTGCAGGTGCATCACACCGTTCATGTCCCAGCGTGACACTTTTGATTATACATTCTTGCCGTTAGCTGGGGAGGGTGGAATGAACTGCAACGGGGATGCGTTATTCTTTCATCTGCAGATGCTTTTGGCAGAGAACTGTTTTATGAACAGTAATAGTGTCCCTTTTTGTTTGTGCGTGCTTCAGAACGCACTCATGACTGTCCGATCTACTGATGCCACAATGATGCTTTTCGACCCGGCTATTACCAGGTGGCACAGCTTTCGTCGTTCACTTTATTTTAACTTGCATCTGGTAATGGTGTTTCTTTCTGTGTGTGCTATGTTCGATTTGAGCGTGCTCTTTGTCTATTCGCATGCGCACCTTGTATGAGTAAGAAATATCGGCACAGTAGCAACCTAATTTCATTCAGTCATTACGATGCTGGGACGAGGCTGCCGATAAGACGAATACTGATGCTGGAGTAGCGTAGGGCGCTTCTCGGTTTCATAAAGAAGCCGCGAAAGTGCGTCACTAGGTGTCTCGTTTCCCGGTAGGTGGGAAACTAAGCTGAATAATTGAGGTTTACTTGGGTATGCATAGACCAACCGCTGCTGCGCTGGCCCCACCGAAAGCCTTTTCAAATGTTACGAAGGAAGTGAACAGTCACGGGAAAATGAAACGCGATCGCGACAGTATGAACCCGAACATAAATGAAAAATGAAACGCGATCATGACAATATGAACCTGAACACATAAATACAGCGATTTGTTTTCGTGAAAGTGAAAATGGCGCGTGGCCTAATGACAGTAACAAGGCTGAGAAATCTGGCTTTCCACAGACACCAATAAGGCATCATTATTGGAAATTCAGGAACAGAATTTTTCAATTGTACGTGTTCAGGGCATTTAGGATTGTCATTTAGCAGCCTCGTCTTTGAGTTCAGCTCCCAACGCCTCAGGCACTGCATCATCTCCGCCCGTCGTCGCCTTATTTTGTACATTACCGGGTCTCGTGCCCACACGCGTTTTACATTAGCTTGTTTCACATCGCCATTTTCGTTGGGCTGTACATGGTCATCTGAATCGATTTCCTTGGAGGGCCTACTGTGTTTCGTTCTTTTTTGCAACTTGTGTTTATTCAGTTTGGGCTTTATTACGCCGTATTCGCTCAGCCATATTTTGCCTTTCTATTTCCTGTTATATGTAGTTGGACGGAACCTTCCATCAAAACCTATGTATTAGTTTCTATTTATCGCGCCGTTCTTTCTTTATTTCAAGCCCTTCCTTCATTTGCAGAGGCTGGCAACAACTTCACTGCCAATGATTTTATAACGCGGTTTTGTCAATCGATTTAGTTATGCGTAGAAAAAACACAGAAAAACCAGAAATTGTTCATTGTGGGCACAATGATTTGTAACCCGACTTTGAAAAACGGCAACAGAAAATATAAAACACCCATCAAGCATGCGTGCATAATTACACTAAGACCTTCCGACAAAAACAGGAACGACTCATTCACTATGTATTATGCGTTAAAAAACGGCAATAGAGAAAGAAAAAAAGGACAGTTTGCATCTTCAACACTCCTGGCTTCAAAGTCTACCGTGATCTTTACGAACCACGGAAAGTTAACGCACCTGAGAGGATGTAGTGGTGCAAAGTGCGCAGTACAGGAAACACATAGGGCATGACTCGCCAGCTTCCGGAGTTTCCAGATAGCCAAGCGGTGGCGTTGAGAAAGACAAGGTTGGAGCACAACCTCTGGTGCCTCTGCATGCGGAAGGTTCGCCGTTGTTTCCGAGCGTAGCTTATTCATGCTTGCAGCCAGCGCGTTGCGTTGATAATCTGGGCCACTCAGCGTGAAAATCGATTATGCACGGTCGTCGAGGCTCTTGGAGAGCCGCATTCTTGACTGGAATATCACGGACTTCAGCGCTACTTCGAGCTCACTTGTGCCTCTGGGGAGGCAGGTTGTCTATGCGAGTATTTTGCTAAGGGCCATCAAACGTTGTGTGTTATTCTTCAGCCGCGTCCTGGCGGTATTAATTACACACTACGGCAGTTGTGTCTTAATCGCGCGTCGTTTGTTTTCCATTAGAAGTACAAGTTGGCAAAGATACAAAAAATTGCAAGCCTCCATTTTTGTTTAGTTTTAATTTGAAGACAGTTTGAGCTCACTGCAACAGTTCGGTTTTTAAAAAGAACCCATGCCATTTCAGTGACTGGAAACATAACGAGTTGGTAAATAACACAATCACTAAAACACGGCACTGTGGCTGTGATTGACAGCTGCCAAATATGCCGAATTGAAAGAAAACGATTTTTTTTGTAGAATAAACCAACAAGAAAAAAGGTTCGTCACTCTTGTACTCCGCAACAGATTTTCCGGCCTTTATCAAACGTTCAAATGTTTTCAGAGGGCAGTTGACAAGCACACTGAGTACTTAGACTGAATTGCCATCTTCAGTGTCCACTGAAGCTTTATCTTTCTCTCTCTCTCTCTCTCTCTCTCTCTCTGTCTCGGAATTGCAACAAAGTGCACCAGTCACACATTGCTGCTCTCGGTCTACCGAATAAGCGAAAAACGTCTCCGCAAGTATTTTCCTCTTTGTGGGTGGGTGCATTATTTGATCGCTTCCGTGAGGCCATTCAAGCGATATAGCGGCCATTAGCTCCCTCTCTTTCAGTTTCACCAACAGACATTAGATAGCCTCTTAAATTAAATGGCGTCCTTAAACGCATCTTACGCTATTTCTAAGGAAACTTCAAGGCGAAAGCCAGTGTGGGGATTCATCGCCAACTAAATGTGCGAGGGCACACCACGAGGCGGGCATCTGTTTGTATGCTTCCTCTATTGCCTAACAGCGCAAAAACTGGACACGTAAACACAAGGGCAAAGACACAAACAAGCGCTGCATACGCTGTATACGTTGGTGGGATGCGCTGGCGTATCATTACACATGCACTCGCTCCAGCGGCGATATTTTCACGTCTACCGGCCGCGTCGTCGAAAAGGGGTCCAAATTTGTTATGCAACCACATGCGGCTCCAGAACATTTGATGACGTGAAAGCTTGTTACAAAAGAATTTTATTACAGCGGAATGCTAAGTATAACTCGACTCAAAATTTCGTCGACGTGCTTATATCCAAGAGGTTTTTGACACGCTGGAAACTGCACGCTGCCGCGGCTACCGCGGAATAGCTACCGCGGAAAACATTTCCTCTGGTTTAGTGTTTTTTACCTTCTTTTGATTGTCAGCGATTTAAAACACATATCCAGATCACGCTGAAACGCTGGGGCGAACGCAAAGGCTTTCAACCGCATTTCTTCAAATTATTGTCTGCTACACCGGCCAGCGAAAGCCAGAGCACTTTGATGTAGGCAGTTGCGAAACTCCGCTTCAAAAAACGAAACGCACCTGCACCTTCTCTCCCCGCCACTTTTGATCGTGCGTACGGTAGCGCCACTGTGGCCATTGCACGCACTACATAAAAAAACTATTTATTCAAACTGGCAGGTTAACATTAAATTTTGTTTTAAACGGGCATAATTCTCCATTTTAGTACTTTCCGAAGGTATTTATTCCTTCTTTAACTACGGTATTTTGTTGGGATTGTTTCTGCGTCTGCGCAACTGCCTCGACCAATGGACACTTGCGCGGCCACTCCGGCACAACAGAGGTCGGACCTGAAGTACTAAATTTGCAGTGGTCGCTCTTAAACTCTATGACACAAATAATCCAGTAGGTGATGAAGAGGCTCTGAATATACTTTTCAAGCTTCCGTAAAGCCATGGAATCGAATTTTTAACTCTTTCTTTGCCGCCGACCGACCGCAGATGACGCGTAGCAGGCGACAATGTACAGGCGATAGCGCAACTCGTTGACCGCACGGCCGCATTTTTTTTACTATTCTTGGTTAAATGCATATAAAACTTCTGCAAGGCTGAGCACGTAGGGCTTCTTGGGCGCTACAAATTTACGTAAGCACCCGAATACCATTTTTTGACCAGGTCATCGAGCGGCGAACGACGTTGTATAGTTTATTTTGTCACTAACAGATGGCGCCAATTTACGGGATGATCCAAAACAGTGGACCAATCGCAGGGCCACTTTTTGATGCATGGGGCCTAAGCAAAGTGTCGCAACTCCTACATCCAGTAACTTTGAGCGAAAGCGGCGAAGCCACGGCAACCAGACATCAAGCAGACGACCGCCTACGGAGGCTGCCAAAGTGGCCCGACAAGGAACCGAAAAGATCCGAACACCTCCGAGTGGCTGGTGCTCGGGCAGTTTTTCTCTGCCACTAGAAGATGCTACAGTCAACGGTCTCGGCGGCGTCATGTAGGAAACTTTACTAAAACGACGAGCACACGGTTGCTTTGCAAGCTCTGTCCTCATCTAATAGTATCTAAGATCACTAAGATCACGTGCCTAAAATCACCAGATCACCAAAGCCAAGAAAAGACGTTATTCCTGGTACCTCTTAGGTTTGCTTACGGTGTTTGATTTTGAGAGCATCACGTCCTGTTGTACTGGTATTTTCCTGCTTGATCGCGTGTTTGTCATGGTGGATTCATTACACTACGAAATGTTACATTCGTAGGTACTAAGTGTTCCGTAGTTTCGAATCGTTTGCGCTCGGTTTTCTAGCGAAGAAGAAGAAACAATACGCATGAAAAGACGCGCACAGCAATGGAGCAGCGAAAGAGTCTTTCATAAGCATGCTGTTTTCGCATTGAAGAAACTTGGAAAGGTTAAATTTGAAACGTCAAGAAAGGTTGAAATGCTTTGACGAGCATCATTTTTCTAATAGTTAAAAAAATGAATTATCACATGCTTTGCATTATATAAGATACAAAATAGACAAATAGAAACGTCAGCTGTCCATACGGTTCGTTAATGTCGCGTTAAAGCCAGCCAGCCTTCTCCACAAATGGATCAAACGGCTATAATCCCACGAATTTTATTTTTTCTTGCTTGGTTGCATATTTGTAGCCTTATTTCATTGTTCTCTTCGTACATAAGATGTCACTGCCAAGCTGCCGCTCTTGTTACTCATCTACTGTTTTAGACGTGAATTTGAAGAACCGTAAACGATCTCGCTAGTCTTAATACGGGTGCATACGACCAGATACTCTACGCTCTCGTACAGTATTCCGTTTCCTCCGTACACACAACAGTTCAACTGTATTTTAGTGTTTTTGAAAAAACAAACGTCGTTTCTATGCATATAAGCGCGTATGATTCCTACATAAAAGTATAGGTGACTTTGAACAGACTTATACACAAACTCAAATTCTATTGCTAATTCTCACTCACCACTTAAATTGTGAAAAATGGTTCAATCCTGCCTTTCACGGAGATTTCAAACAAAAAATGGCTGTGATTAGGATATTACCGCATGCAAAATTTGTGCGCAGGGCGTACTGCAGTCTTCTTGGTGATACGCGTATACCTGCTGCACCTCGCGAAGTGATCGTCGCACCCGCGAACCCACGAAAGCGGGCGATATACCCTAGCGCTGTCTCGTAGCTGGTCCCCGAGGGCGACCATGTTTATTGAAGTTATTCAATACGCTGGCTGCACAGTTCCACTCTAAGGCTATGAGGTATTTACACAATCAAGTATCGCCCATCGTCACTGACGCATAGCAAATGTCAGCGCTACATCTACCATGAAACTCACCTACATGCGCCAAGACATTCGAACATTCTAAAATGACACCGCACAGCTTAGCGCACTCACGCAGGAACATGTCACCATTACTACTTTGATAGGGTACCACCGCCTCACAGTCAACAACGTGTACTGGAGCCCTAACCAACCTTGAGCTCCTTTGCCTCCGTTACACACCCTCATCCACAAGGCGAGCGCTATTGATACTGTCCTCCACCACGGTGATTTCAACTGTCCCCAGGCTACGTAACGGTACGATCTTGCGGTCCGCCTCTGTGGTAAATTGGCCACTTTTGTGGAAAGTCCCCATTTCATACCTCTAACCGAACCATCCGCCCCTACACGCCTGGAGACAACTCGAGAGTTGCACACAACGATATATCTCGCCTGGATCCGAGGACCACTAAGGGCAACACGGGAGAATGCGGAGAAAACTTTAGACAGCAATGATTAAATTGCAGATATGCATCTTCATTTGCACTGACACCAGCTTTCGTCGTGCAAAACTCCTCAAGTGCTGAGACCCTAGATAAGCTTTGGACGCCACTCACACGAATCACCTCTTTCAAACGCTGGCGCTTAAACAAACGCAGTATAACTCTCCACGCACGAATAGCAGGGCTGGAGCAGGAATTCCGGAAATACGCCGACAGGCTGACTTCACAGCACTGGCTTGACTTTTGCTATGCAATCAATGATATTCTCACCCCTCCTGTGTCTGGATCACATTCAGGCCTCTTTTTAGTTGGGGAAAAGCTCCACACATCCTTCAAAACCTACTACTGGCACACCACCCTGACCAACCCACCCTCACCGAAGGAATTCGCGAAACTTTTTACTCCTATTGCTCCAATCAAGTACTCACCGTCCAGTATTTATCAGATTAGAAAATATGGATACTGTAGTTCATCATTATCATATATTGTACCCTTGCGAGGTATTACATAAGGGACGAGAGACAAAACAACAGTACACACATAAAAAGAATAAGGACAGTTATACAGGCAACAATTCGGACATACTTACGTGTGGACAAAGTAAAGACGTGCAGGCAAGAAAAATTTGTTGCGTAGTTAGAACCACTGCATTGGAAAGTTATCCGTTCCCTAGTCCACCGCAAAAAACAATAAAGCTCAAAAAATCAGTGAACTCCTTCAGGGCATCAACCGTGTGACCTTTAAAAAGCGTTTTGCAGTGCCTTACGAACTAGGCATGCTTTGCAAAGCATGCTTTCCGCACTGGGCGACCAGGGTAGAACCGTGGGCCTGAAAATTAATATGCAGAAAACTAAGGTAATGATCAATAACCTTTGGACAGCACAGCAGTTTGAGATAGGTGGCGAGGCAGTGGAAGTGGTAAGCGAATATATCTACTTAGGCCAAGTTGTGACCCCAGATCCCAACCATGAGGCAGAGATAATTAGAAGGATCAGAATGGGGTGGGGTGCCTATGGCAGACATTCTCAGATAATGAATAGCAGCCTACCATTGTCGCTGAAGAAGAAAGTGTATGACAGCTGCATCTTACCGGTACTCACCTACGGGGCAGAAACTTGGAGGCTCACTAAGAGGCTTCAACTTACACTGAGAACGACTCAGCGCGCAATGGAGCGGAAAATGATAGGTGTAACATTAAGGGACAAGAAGAGAGCGGAGTGGGTCAGGGAGCGAACTGGTGTTAAAGACATATTAGTAGAAATTAAGAAGAAATGGACGTGGGCAGGGCATGTAATGCGAAGGCAAGATAACCGCTGGTCAATAAGGGTAACAGAGTGGATCCCTAGAGAAGGCAAGCGTTGCAGGGGGCGGCAGAAAGTTAGATGGGCAGATGAGATCAAGAAGTTTGCGGGGATACATTGGTCACAGTTGGCACAGGACCGAGATAATTGGAGAATAATGGGAGAGGCGTTTGCCCTGCAGTGGGCGTAGATAGGCTGGTGATGATGATGATGATGATGACGATGACGAACTAGGCGCCAGCAGGGTACCGGCCAGCCGGCCTGCGTAGTCACACGGTCACAAGCCTTTGGCATTGATGGGCCATCTAAATCCCTTCCCCTAAGGACCATGCTACGATGGGCGAAGCAACCGGAGGGGTGTTCCCCCCTCGTTGTGCTCAGTACCCCAAAATCTCCTCGTGAGGACAAGGCCCCGCAAGGACGGCGTGCGCAGACAGAACAAAGAACGCAGCCCCCGTCTCCGAACAATGCGAGGCGGCGACCCAGAAGCTGAGCTCGGCGGAACTGAATCGGAGTCACTAGATCCAACGCGTCAGTCGATACAACGAGTCATTGCATCCATTCGCGGATTTACTGACTCCGTGGATCTAGTGACGCATTGGATCTAGTGATTCAGTTGGAGCTACTGACCCGTTGGATCTAGTGACGTGTTCGCTCTAATGACTCGGAGGGATGTGCCGACTGTAGAAAACCAGGAAGCAGGCACGGGTTAGAGGACACCGCTTTATTCACGGCTTTCAAGCGGCTAGCGTTATTCGATTGATGAAGAAGATGTCTCGAGCCTGGCTGTTCGTGCGGTGGCTGCTCGTCTTCGCTTCGGTGTCGTCGTCTTCTAACCAACCAGATCACATTTTGTAACAGGCTCCGGGCTGGCGCCATAATATGGATCTGGTTGGCTTCAGATGGCTAGTATCGTGAACATGAGAACGGTTTGGGGATTGATTGTTGTGCCCAGGATCGAGAAGAACTGGAGACTTCCTCGGTATCGTGTGCGCAGGGCGCAAGGCGTGAAGGTATCTGTTCTGCCGCCCTAATTTCCATGGTCTCTCCAGAAGGTGCTGTCCGTACTTCGACCGTTCACAAAGTGTCTCTGCTGATGAAGCTTCAGGCGCTGAAGTCGAGAATAAATGTTCGGCGGTTTCTCTCGTGTCGGCTTCCGCTTCAGTTACGGCGAGGACTTTCAAGACCAGTGGACTTTCTTTGGAAGATTCTTCCTCTGTAGCTTGTGGTTGGTCCGCCTCCAAAGAGGCCTTTTCCTGATAAAACACTGGTCCTTGAGTTGATACGTACGAGCTTGACACTGCTTCTGATCCTATAACTGGTGAGGTAAGTTTCGCGTCTCCAGGCACTGTCCACCCAAAAACCTTCTTCGGCGGCGTCTCTGATATAGCCGTCGATGTGGACACAGTCGGCAGTTTTTCTAATGTCGGTCCTTTTCATTTGGGATCACACAAGGACGTGATGTGGAATCCTTTGCAATTTCGACATGAGAGTCTTCTTGCCTTCTTGCAATTCTTGGCACGGTGGAAAGGCCTTCCGCAGCGAAAGCAGCAACCTTGTTTTCGCAATTTCGCTTTCTTTTCGCCTAATGTGATTTGAGCGCGGCAGTCCTCTGTGAAGTGGTCGTTCGATTCACAGAGAAGACATCCATGGCGGGATATCGTTACCATTAGTGCGGAAGAAGAACCTTGAATGTTCTCCTTGACTTGGTTCCGGTGTGGCTTTGTTCTTGTAGGCATGTCTGATGCAGTCATTACGGAAGTGATCTCCCGATTTCGCACTGCCAGGTTCAAAAGTTCAACTAATGTCGATACTTCACCAGCCTGCTCTCTTCCCTGTACTTGTGGCGTTGTTAACGTTAACTGGTTGAACCTGAGCACGAGCTCATAGGGCAACTTTTGCAATAGCGCAGTCTTCAACATATAGCCGTACGACTCAATGGGTACTCCGAGGTTCTTAAGTGATCTAACATGAGTGTGTACACGTTCATGGAGCGTCTGAAGGTCGTTCAAGTCTTCGCAGGATATCACTTTCGGGAGGTTTAGCAGTTTGCTGATGTGGTCGTTAATTATCAGGGTTTTGTCTCCAAAACGTTGCTGCAGCAGTTCGATGGCTAAGGAGTAGCTGTCGTTAGTTGTAGGTAATCCGCTGATTACGCCCTGTGCTTTCCCCTTAAGATAACTGCGCAGGTACTTGAATTTGTCAACGTCTGTTAGGCACGGGCTCCTATGTATCGTTGACTCGTATTGGTCCCAAAATGCAGGCCACCGTATGAATTCTCCGTCAAAAGGTTGGAGCTCAATTTTGGGTAATTTAACTTGAACTCGTTCTTGAGGTGACGTTGCGGCCTGTACCACACCTCTAGTCGTTAAAGTGCACGCGGCTGGAAGATGTCTTTCACCGCGGAAGGTCATACGTGCGATGGAATCCCGGTAATCTTCTACAGCTCTCAGTTCATGATCTAGTTCTTCATCGGGGACGAGGTGCTCTATCTCTGTCTATTTCGGTTAAGGCAGCCTCCTTCCGCTTAAGCATATTTAGCTGTTCAGCCAGCTCACCGATCGGTAGTGGGGTCACCTCCATCATGGCCTTCATCTCGTTGATGATCTTTGTAATCGAGGCGCGGACCACACCGCGTTTCCTTTTCAGACGGTCCATGATGGGGCTCGGTAGGCAGAGATGCCGTTCTGGTGGGAGGTGATGCGATGCGTCGTTCTTGGCCGGTGCGTCCTCTTCAGTGGGCCTGCTTCATCGGTAGGGGTCTTCAACGGTGTAATCCGTCCATCCTGGTCACGGCACCAAATTGTTGAAAACCAGGAAGCAGGCGCGGGTTAGAGGACACCGCTTTATTCACGGCTTTCAAGCGGCTAGCGTTATTCGATTGATGAAGAAGATGTCTCGGGCCTAGCTGCTCGTGCGGTGGCTTGTTGTTGTTAAATCTTTTATTCAAAAAGGGAAGGCCGGAGGCCCTGTGGGGGAGTTGGGAGGGGAGGATTCATGGTTGAAGGGGGCTCGTATGAGTTCGTGGTCTTCGGGAGGCGGCATCAGTTTTTCACAGGACAATTGTTCAGCATTGAATGGTCCATTCACTGGTGTAGGCCATCGCTATATAACTCGCGCTAGACCGCTCTTAGTGGCGAACCGAATTATAAGGTTAAGGGTGTGTTCATCTAATGTGAGGGGATCGATACGGGTTGAGGGATCTGGGTTTGGGGAAGTGAAATTCCGGTATCGAGAGAATTTGGGGCATATCCAGACCAGGTGGTGCAAATCAGCTGTGACGGCTTGCTGACAGTATGGACATTTTGGGTTGATGTGGGGGTAGTACCATTTGCGAATTGTTTCCGGTGAAAATGATGCATCTGTATAAAATTTGTTAATAAATATTTCTTGGGTTCTTGTAAGGGAAGGTCTGTTGGAAAAGTGATCCTTCGGCGTAAGTTGCTTGAGTCGGAGTTTCTTTTCGTGTTTGTACCGGTGTATGCGAATGGCGGGGGGTACGCTGATATTTTCGGTCGTGTCCAAGCATTCAGGAAGGTCTGAAGGCTGGGCGACGGCGAGGTCAGCGGAGGATAGGAAAGAGCAAGCCTCCTGCGCAGCTTCGTGGGCTGCCTGATTCCCCGGTGCCGCAAAATCATGGCCAGGAGTCCAGTCTATGCGGACTTGAATGCCATGCAGTTGTAGGGTCATTGTTTGCCGAATAATTTGGTTTACGGAAGGGTGCGTTGAAAATGGTCGTTGAAGTTCTTGAAATGCTTCGTAGCAATCGGGTAATATTCGGATCTTTTTTGGTATAGGTTGATGGTGGTCGTACATCAAGTAGTCAAGAGCATGGGTAATGGCGAGTAGTTCCGCTTCCGTGGGTGTTACAGGAATTTTGGAGTATCGGGTTCCTATAATGGTTCGGTCATCTGGGGAAACCCAGGCAGTTCCAACATTTGGTGGTGTCAGGCTGGCATCAGTATAAATATCGATTTCGTCGGGTTGTTTTGCGCTGAATAGCCTCTGACAACGTTTTTGTCTAGGAATGGCCGTTGCGCGGGTGATGGGGTGAGTTGTTGTTGGTTCGGTGAGGAGAGGTCGTTGCCACGGAGGAATAGGTATCGGGAAATCAGGTAAGGGAATGTGATCTTGCTTATCCCAGGCCGTGAGTATGGCACCTTGATGGGTAAGTTTCCGTTTGAAGTTTTATTGGTCGGTTTGCTCTTGAATAATTTTTTCAATTGGTGGAAGGGCAGCCGCAGATTGGAGGTTAGAGATTTTGGTATGGCGTTGTAAGCTGTACGAAGAGTCGCATTGTGAAGGACATTAAGAGCGCGTCGTTGGGTACAATTCAATGTGTAAGATTGGGCTCCATATGTAAGAATACCCACTGCAACGGCGCGGGCAAGTGTCTGCACTGCTTTTTGCTTTGCTCCTCCATGCTTATTAGATAGTCTTCGTATGGCATGTTGAGTCGAATTCCATTTCTGTTTTAATTGGTTCAGCCATATAGTCGGGCTACTTTTGTAACCGACGGGGATGCCTTGTAGGCGAATGTGGTCGAGTTTGGCGGTGACAGGTGTGGTGCCAACGATGATGCAAGGCGGACTGAAGTCAGGAGCAGGGCTGCGGCCAAAAATTGACAGAAATTCGGTTTTATTAGGGGCTAAGGAAAGCCCGAGATCCGGTAGGGTAGATTCAATGCTTTCTACTGCATTTTGCAGGGCCGTAATCATAGTTCGTTCATTCGGGTAGTCCCTTGACTCGGTCCATATTGTGATATCGTCCGCATAAATAGTAAACCTCGCACTAGTGTCTCTTTGAAGGTTCCGGGCGATCCTGGTCATGGCTAGATTAAAGAGTGTGGGACTGAGGATCGAGCCTTGAGGAGCTCCTCTGTCGAGGTAGAAGGTACGAGGGGTCCAACCTGGAAACGTTCCTTGAAGCTTGATGGGGCGGGCTTCTAGGAAGTTTCGGACCCATGTCTGTGCTCGTTGGCTAGGAAAGGCCTTAGCAAGTTCATCGAGGATGGCTCTCTGACTGACACAGTCAAAGGCCTTTCGGAGGTCCAGTGCGAGTACATAGTCCGAGAGTCTCGAACAGCTTGAGCGATTAATGACGCGTCGCAGCAGCCATAGGCTGTCGGTAGTGCCGAGATTCGGGCGGAAACCAGTTTGCGCTGGGTGGAGGTATGGTTTGACATACTCGAGGTAGTGCACTATTCGATTGTTAATGAGTCGTTCGATGAGTTTGCATAGGACAGGTGTGAGGGAGATTGGCCGAAGATGGGAAAAATCGTTAGGAGAGGTCTGTTTTTTGTTAGGTTTCGGTATGGGATAGATGAGGGATAGCTTGAGATGTGGAGGTACCTGCCCGGTTTCCCAGGAATCATTGATTTGTTTCAAGAGTTTATATCGTGCTGGTTCTGGAAGGTTGCGGAGGTGGGTCCATTGTATGCCGTCGTGTCCGGGGGCAGACTTCGGTCTACCTTGATGAATAGCTGTAGAAAGTTCAGCGATTGTGAAGGGGCTTTCAAGGTCGGAGCACGGTTCCGGGATCGGGAATTCGGGTAAAGGGGGTGGGAGAGTTAGTGATACGTGTGGAAAGAAGCTTTTGAGCAGCAACTCTTCGGTATCCACGGGATTCATGCTGCTCAGCATGATAGTGCTATTTATTGGTGTCTTACTGCGTTTTTTGTCCCCAAGGCTGCGGTAAAGTTTCCATAAAGAAACATAACCTGGTATTTTCCCGAGGTTGTGACACAGATTTACCCAGTTGTCGCTTGATAGTTCTTTTTGGAATTGGTTAATGACCTTGTACTGATGTCGGATACGTCGGAGTATGTTGTGCCTTTTTCCAGTAGAGCGGTAGAGCTGGGTGAGGTACTCCATCCGTTTCCAAAGGTTGGCGAGGTGATTGTCGAAGGTAGGGGAATCTTCATCGCATGTAATAGTTTCCAATGCAGCAGCAGTGGATTTCCGTATAATTTCAGCCATTGCTGCAAGTGATGTAGGGGGATCGTATTGAAGCAGATGATCTCGGAAGGAAGACCAATTAAGGTGGGTGCACTGTTTCTTGTTCCGCCCGTCCCGGATTCGTTTACCACGAAATGTGATGATAATAGGGAAGTGATCACTGCCCCACGTTGTAGAGCAGGGTACCCATGAATTTGTAAGACCTGGCGAGGCCCACGTAAGGTCTGGTGTGGTATCCTTTTGAGACGGATGTAGACCGATGCGGGTAGGGTAAATTGTATCATTGATTAGTTGAAGATTTAGCATTTCAGTAAATTCAACTAACTTTGTTCCACGAGCCGAATTTGTTGAGTATGCCCATGCCGTATGATGTGCATTGAAGTCACCCCCTACGAGAATGGGGGTATTTGGATGTGCATTGATAAGGTATTGAAGCCATGTGAAGGGGCCAGTGCCGGTGGAGGCAGTATATGGCTGATGGTAGGCGGACACCAAGACTAACTTTTTAGCGTGGGGTGGCTGGGCGACAATCGCCACAACTTCGTGCATCTTCGAGTTCGAGGCGGGAACCTGTAGTTGTACAGCCGGAATCGACGCGTCGACCAATATTGCTGCATACCCGGGGGTGGCTCCTTTTCGTGATATGGAAGGATTTACGAAAGCGTTGTAGCCAGAAATGTTCGGGGTATCCAAAGTTTCTTAAAGGAGGAGGAAAGCTGGTCTGAGTTGCTTTACTTTACTGGTCAGAATTGTTTTCGCTGAAGAGAAGGTTCGGCAGTTCCATTGTAGGGCTGTGAGTGATGTGGGAGTCATGGTTTGGATCGAGGTTGAACTTTTCTGGGGGGTTCGGGGATGGGTTCCGGGGGGTGCATTGATTTGAGGACTTGCTGGAGAAGGTCTCTGATTTGGTTGAGTTGACCTTCAAAATATTCTTGCATGCGACGGCCGTCGTCCAACCGTGCAAGCCGTTCTTGGTGGATCTCCGTGCGAATTGTTTGCAACGTCTGGGTCATCTGGGTATCATTTTTGGCCTGAGAGGTAGGGGTTCGCTTAGAGCTGGGGCTGCGGCCGCGAACTGTGAGCGGCGCCACAGATTGTTTTGATGGAGAGTTATTTGGGGGGTTCCGCTTGGGGACATGCGCTCGCTTGAGCTCAGCTACTTCAGCTTTAAGTTGCTGATTTTCAGTTCGAAGAGCATTCAACTGAGCAAGGATGGCGGCGAGTTGTGGATTTTGGTCGGTTGTCCTGGCTGCATTTCTTGTTTCGTTTAAAGGGGCTGTAAGTGAAGGAAAGTCTATTTCTTTGTTGCTTTTCTTGACACGGTCTACCCACGAAATTCCTTGAGCTTTATCTTTGGATGGGGAGCTCTGGGTGGTTTGGGGTACGCGTCCAGGGCAAGTTGGGTTCAGCGAAATGTGACCGAACTCATCACAGACCACGCAGTAAATCGTCGGGCCACAGTCCTCTGACTCTGGGTGCTTTTTTCCGCTGCTCGTCTTCGCTTCGGTGTCGTCGTCTTCTAACCAACCAGATCACATTTTGTAACACCGACCATTTCGATCTTATGAATCGTTGGATCTACTGACTAGGATGGGGAGGGAGGGGGAGGAGGGTAGTTAGGGCAGAAATATTTTTGCCCCAACCGCCTACCCTTCCCGTTCTACAAAATGAACAAAAGGGCGCCCCTCAGCTTACTGCTTGGGTAGCGGGTATGATTTCTACCGCTGCACGTCTTTATTTATTCTTTTTCCACAGCTCGTGGTGAGTTCATACGTGCACACAACACTTTCAAAAGGAAGAGGCAAAGACTTTTGAGAGTAACCACGCTGCGAGCACTCGGCTAGGAAAATGTAAAAATATTAATAAAATGGGGCGCGGCGACCACTGCAGGTTACTCACGGGAAAGTGCGCCTGTGACCTTGACATTCATGTGAAAGGTACACGTGGCCGGGGGTGCGGTGGACTGCGGGACGGGGATATTTTGGGCACCGGTTCTCCAAAAGCCTGACTTTGGGGGTGGGATGGGGGGCGGAAAGAGAAAGCCATACTGCTACTTTTAGTTCACCGTGGCAGCCGCTACGAGGACATGCGCTGGAAAGGTCCATTTAACCTTATAACACAGGAGTCGCTGTCGGTTCTTTCTCTCTTTTTTGCGTTTTCAGCTATCTATACAATTTTCATACCTGAGGTTAGTTTTCGGTGTCCTAACTTTTTTTCTGTTCGTTAGGTTGTGATAGATTCGTTTATGTTTCTTTTGTGGAAGGTGAAGCAGTGCCAGACTACGGTGCCTAGTATATTCTAGCCGCTACAGCCCCACGGGGAATTTTGTACCAAAACAACGCGTGAGGGCGTCACTTTAGTGGAGGGCCTAATACCTTCGGATGGCATATAGACACAGCCTCATATAAATGCACTCGACTTCCTTGGCACGATTTTTCGCGTAATTATTTCTTGATAATCGTTCCTCGATCACGTTTTATTGTTTTTTTCTGCATCTCCGATTGCGTTGTAAAAAAAACATGTATTGAACTTGCAGTAAAGTGTGCATGGATACTTCAGGCGTGGGCTACATCGTCGTCTTGACACCAACCGCGGATGGAGCACCACTAGCCGTTCCCGGCCTGGGGGCTCATGATCTATTTCTCTGAAGCAGGGGCTTCAAACGTGCTGCCCGCAGGAAGCACGTGGCCATCCGACTTCTTGATTTGAACCAATTCGTTGCAAATGTCCTTGTTCGCAATTCTGCGTTATTTTAGGCCAGGGGATAACCACCCCCTTGCCTTTGCGACATGCGACATTGCCAAAAACGACTATGTGAACCTTCCGGAAGTTTCGCCTTAAAAACGCAGAATTTCAAAACGAACAACTTCAGCAGCGATGGGCACAGTGGGCAGCAAAATACGAAAGGTTCGCATAAAAACTGCCCATCAGTCCTGCTCAGCTGTTATACAGTGAAGCTGTTAGGTACTAATGAAAATGATGTTACGAACTGAGTTACAAAAGCGCTGAATTTTAATTTCGCAATACAGTTGACTCACATTAATCCGAACTCTATAAAGACCGCAAAAAGCTTCGAACTAAGCCAGCTGTCAAATAAACACAATCTCGCCGTTGTGGCTCCGTGGCTAAAGCCCGTTCTACATCGGGTGAATTTCGCCTGCGAATTCACAGTTGCGATACCGCCCGTGCGCCAAAACTATTGATTTTCCTATTTTCACTGCTCCTACATATTGCCAAATGTTCAGCGACGTTCACAAGCGTTCGCAAGCGGCGTTCGACTCTTTGAAACATTTGGATATTCGCCACAGCAACGAGAATAGATCGTTTTGGTGCACGAGTGGCACCGCAGCTGCGAATTCGCACTCGAAATTCGCCCCATGTAGAACGGGCTTAAGGCACTGCGCTGGTGAGCCCAAGGACGTGGGTTAGCTTCCCGGCCGCGGCGGCCGCTTTTCCGATGGAAGCGAAAAGCGAAAACGCCGGTGTGTTTGAGATTTCGCCGCATGTTAAAGATTTCCACATGGTCTAATTTAATCCGGAGACATCCACTACTGCGCGCCTCATCGCCTTCGTAGCGTCATCGCGTTACACCTCAAAATCAATCAATCAATTATTCAATCAATCAATCAATCAATCAATCAATCAATCAATCAATCAATCAATCAATCAATAGATCAATCAAACAATAAATAAATCAATAAAACAGAAAGTACCATGAAAGCATTGCCGTAACTACGCTACGCGACTTTCTTCTTGATTTTGGTTGCAACCTCGACTTTCCTCGTCAATTCAAGCGTACGACATTGTTTGTCTTGAGTGATAAGACTAACATAATTGTTGAAGCCTGAAGCGTCCAGCACGCAAACTGCTTACACGGAGTTGTGTGCAGCAAATAACGTCCAAAGAACGTCAGGATACGTACGTTGGCGCGAGTTTCAGCAGAGCTGGCTGCGCGAGGCCGCAGTTGCCATAGTGCCGATATGGCCAAGTGAAGTGTGGTGTTTTGGCGACGAACAATTTTAATTTCATCGAGAAATGACAGCCACCGGTATGTTTTTATTCAAAATACCTTCCAATTAACCGACATAATTGGTTTTGGCTTCGAATTACAAGGCAATTTTAGATGCTCGGGGCCTTTGTCCGTCGTTGTCCGTCCGCAACTCTCCCCATCTCCCCACCAGCTGTGCGATAACGCCGCTGTCATCCTCGCCCTCTCTTCACGCCACCTGTGGGATAGCGCGCGCGCTGCTCCTCGTTTCCCCCTCTCCCCACCAGCTGTGCGATAGCGCGCGCGCTGCTCCTCCTTTCCTCCTGTCCGCGCGCCGCTCCCTCAGTTGCTGCTTGTCCGATGAACTGAATGGACGCCAAAAATTCTGTCAGCGAACTGGCTGGCACACCTTGAACCAGCGCCAGCCAGCTCTACTCCCAGAACTGCGAGCCCCTCTTAAGACAAGTCTGCGCAGAGGACAGCTCGAGATGCAGAACGCAAACGTCGACGCCGAGCAGCGGATACAGATGGCGTTCAGCAACGCGCCGCCGCTTCGAAATGTCGACGTCGAGCAGCGGATGCCAAACTTCGAGAAAGTGGAGCCGCTTCGAAACGCCAGCGTCGAGCAGCTAGAAAGCGAACACACTGCTAGAAAGCGAAGCCACTTCGGCGCGCTTTGCATCACCACGTAGTTCCCTTCGGGCAAATGGTGTAATTGTTTGCACTGAACTGCACGTAAAATGGACCTTTTTTCCAGCAGCGTAGCCCTCTCGCGGCGGCCGCCCACGCTTGGGGGATTATAGAAAAACACACCCCCTTTTTTTCCGCCTGTTGCCCTACGCCAGTGAAGAAGCCATCCCAGGCGCCATGCGTGGCTGCTGTAGCATAGAAATTTTTCGACGGCAGCCGTAACTCCTACCTGTCGGCCGCTTTCAGGGCTCAGAAACCGAAGCAACATTTAGCTGGCTCGGCGCTCGCCACCGGCTAATCCAATATGGCGTCGTTTTGTTTACAATTTGCCCCCAATAATGGCGGATCAGTTGTTGGGAACGAGATTAGCGCATGCGCAGAGCGCTACTGGAAAAAGGTCCATTGCCGAGACCAGCTAGAACATCCCTTCAAGTTAACCGAAAATTCTATTCAGCGCATTTTAATTATCGAGAGTCGGTTGTATCTTGCTTGCAAGCGTACTCACGGGACGTAGTTGTAACGAGCCCGAGGAACGCAATACGATTTTTATTTGCGATTTAATGTGTTTTTCAGTTCAATTTAGTAATCAATTTTGAAATGGCTGCAGTTTTATTCTGACAGACAAACATGAGGTTGCCGGTTTTACGTTGTTTTCGAGGCGCTAATGGAATGACTTAGGAGCAGCGGCTTTATGTTGGTTCTATCAAAACTGCGACTGGCAAATTGCCCGTGATATCGCCTAAGCTAAAGCTCCGCTCCCCACGATCATGTAGCCGCCTCAGAAGTCAGACTTCATTTATATGTTTCGGGGTCTCCTCACCAAAACAAGAGTTACAGCCATTTTCGGTAACCATTCTCATGCCGTAGATGCTCACATGTTTACAACAAATAAGAATTCCTCAACGCTTACGATTTCACGGTGGACCACCTAATTACGGCAAGTAAATGAACTTGCCGTAATGAAAGATCTGTCAGGCGGCACCATAATATTTCCCGAGATGTCTACGCTGGATTTAAAGCTACAGAAGTTTCCCGATTAAGTTGGGGCTTTGTAGCAAAGCGTAATCTGCTGAACCATCGGGCTGACATAACAGGGCAAACTAGAAATGCACACGAGCGATTAACTTACAGCTGCACTGTAAAAAATAACTTCAGTTCCACCTACTTGCAAAAAAACGGGGTGTAACAAATAGTTGAATAAAGGAAGATCCCGTGCAGCTTTTCGGCATACCGCGATTCTTCCAGATGTGATTACTATAAAGTTATTGAGCGCAGTGCAAGGACTTTTCGCACAGCCAATGATGGCGCAAAAGCTTGCTTTGTGCACAGTTTCTAGTTAATAACTTTGTTCTCCCAGGCTTCATGGCCTTTGAAATATTCATTGGAAGTGTATAAGTAGTAACTTTTGATATTTAATGACACGCAAACTGTTCGGATTTTCATATTCTAGTTTACTCATTGGTCATTAGAAATATCACTTTTTCTTGTGAATTACCTAGGTTCTCGTCCAGTTATATTTATCAGCAGAAAAGCTGCGGCGGAATCAATATTAACACAGTGTGGTTGATATTCCGTCTTGCACGCAAACTCTAGGTTGGGGTAGTTTTGCGCTTTTCGGGGGACTTCTCGTTGCCAAAGTAAAATGCGGGACATGAAGACGAAGTTTGCAGCTTGACAACAAAATTTATGGACGCATATTTACATTTGCGCAAGATAGTAAAACAGGGGCAAGTATCCTGTATTGATGACCTCGGAACAAATCCCTGATCTCCGAATCCGATAGTTCAAAGCACTGTACACAAAAATACCGCAATACTGAAATATTCGTCCACTCGCGGGAAAGGATTTTTAACCTTCACCCTCGCGTCTCTTATCCCTCGGGCGCCCACGTCGTCCGCTTCGGCACGTTCTTGGAAAACAGTGCCTTGAGCTCCTGAATGGGTTGCCTTGGCTAGCGGACGCTGCACCGCGTATTAGTTACACCCTTTTAGTGAGCCTGGAAGTTTCTGCCCCGTAGGTGAGTACCGGTAAGATGCACCTGTCATACACTGTCTTTTACAATTGCAGGTGGCCATTCTGTGTTATACCAGTCTTAAAAAGCTGTATTACCAAAACAAATGTTCCTGTATCTATGCCTAGATTGAAGAACTGGCTTGCAAGGAAGGTGCTACTGCAACCGTCGGCACAAGGCGCCTGCTCAAGCTACTTTTGACGGTCAACTTGGCGCAGGAGTTCTCCTGGTTTAGGAAAAAGAGAAGCATGCTTTTTTCCACCTGCGAGTGGCATCCTGCATAGTGTGTAACTAGATATCTTCGTGTTGTTACAGACATCAAATTCTTTCTCCAGACAATGTATAGGGCCCAGATTTTTATTGTCAGTAACGTCCTGCGCAAATATCAGCTTTGTCAACAACCTGCGGCTTCTCAGTTTTTATTGCTAGAAGAGGTATTAAATTTCTTTTGGCATTTGGACCATGAAAGTTTTACTCGCTTTCCAACCAATCCGGTCTGAAACTATTTTGGCAGTTTCTGGCACCACAATGAAGAACGCAAACTGTTCAAGAATTCCAACCATAACTGATGATGGAGGCATGCACCATTGAACCACGATTTAATCATTTCCGTGCTTCCATGCGTTTTTATTTCGTGTTATTGTTCTTTGAGCGTATCACTTGGTGTGAATCCCGTAGTCGTGTAAAGCTGTCTTGTAACTGATATTCAATCATTTTCAAATTCCCCGTTTTTTTTTCGTTTCTTCCCAAATCATACCAGTTTGTGTAAAATAATGAAATATTGTAACTTTGTATTGTTTGCCAGTATAGGCAGACCGGCGGGGCATATCGACCGTACGGACGCCTGTAACTTGGTTCATCACTTTTATAGCCATGAAGACGACAGATCGCGAACGACTGCCTGCCGACCGGTGACGGCTGTTCCTGGAGCATGCGCAGCACGGCGGAGGACAGAGCCCCCTTCCTGTTCTTCTGATTGCTGCAGCTGCATCCCGTGCTCCGGCGGCTATATAACCCAGCACCGACATCGACCCTTCGCAGACCGGCGGGGCATATCGACCGTACGGACGCCTGTAACTTGGTTCATCACTTTTATAGGTGGGTGTTGATTTGCAGATTGGTAATTTGGTTGTATTCGCCCCGCTGGTCTGTGAGGGTTTAATATGTCTGATGATGCTTTGCTGTGTCTTGCGTGCCATAAGCAAATTGCTGTTGGCTTGGCCTACTTGCACTGTTCGCAGTGTAAGAACGCCTATCACTGCGGTAAATGTTCCGGAATCACAAAAGCTGTGTTTAAGGCAATGCATACCGATGAATGTAACGCATGGACATGTAGTACCTGCGAGATTCATGCTAAGCGACAGTCCGAAGCCAAGGGCTCCCCCCAAACAGACCAGTCTACCCAGACAGTCGCGGACGCATTGTCCTTGCTTACTAAACAGGGCGCCGAATCTCTCGAAAAGCTTGCTCAGTTGATAGTAAGAATCGAGGGAATTGAAAAACAACTCTGCACTCAAAATGCCCGACAAGAACAAATCCAAAAAACTCTGGACGATCAAACAAAAACTATTGAAGGTATTGAGAAGTCAGTCGAATTCCTTGGGGAAAAGTATGACAAAATTTTAAGCCGACTAGAACAGGCGGAAAAGGCAGCCTCAGACGTAACTGGGCTAGTTCAAGAACTTCAAGCGGACGTTCGAAACAATGATCGTGAAGTCAAACAAATCAGGATAGCTTTGAATGACGCAGAACAGTATTCACGGCGAAAAAAACATCAAAGTGCACGGTGTCACGATAAAAGATGAAGAAAACCTTATGGACGTCCTGACTGAAATTGCGGGTAAACTTCAACTGTCCACGCCCACTGTCGAGACAGTATCAACTGCGCATAGGCTCAAAGCTAAAGAAGGAAAAATCCCGCCCATTATCGTGCGCTTTCGGAAACGAGATGACCGCGATAAATGGTGCGCGAAAAGAACCACGCTCAGAGAAGAAGGAATTTTCATCAATGAAAATTTGACGCAATATACCAAGCAGTTGCTTTGGGCAACAAAGACGAAAGCTCGTGAAAAGAATTTTAAGTTTGCCTGGACACGCAACGGAAAAGTTCTTGTCAAAGAAAAAGAAGGAGCGCCTAAGATCTGGATTAAATCGGAAGATGACTTACACCAACTGAAATGAGCACAAAAACATTCTCTAATTTTGAACAATGGCATCGTTACAGTGAAGAATACATCCACAAAGAAAATCTTCTGAATTACCTGGAGATAACCCTAGTAAATATCCGTAGCATTAAAAAACACTGGAATGAATTGCTAATGCACCTTACGGAGGTAAATACTCAAGTTGATGTGCTAATTTTGACCGAGATTGGTGTGAACCACGATATGTGTAATACTTACAGTCTTCCAGGTTATACTTCTTTTTCCGTGTGCCGTGAGAATAGAAGAGGCGGTGGGGTCCTTGTTTTTGTGAAAAATAATTGGAAATTGGAGCAAATTGTACTCTCATTTCAGACGGCAGAAAGTATAGCAGTGAGCATTTCCAGCAACCACCATATATTTTTTCTTTGGGCAATTTACCGCCCGCCGAATGGCATTATTCATGACTTTTTGACGGAATTTGAATTTATGTTAAAGAAGTTTGATTACGCAAGCAACCTTATTATTGCTGGAGATTTAAACATAGATACTCTTAACCTTTCCAAACCTGGTGTCAGCGATTATTTAGATATTGTCTCACAGTTTTGCTTGGAAAGCACAATAAATGCAATAACCCGAGAAGAGCGTTTAGAAGATAAAATTACAAAATCTTGCATAGACTACATTCTTAGCCGCACAAATAACTTTACTTTGTTGCCAGCTATTATCTAAAAAAAACTAGCCGATCATTTTTATGTTACACTAAAGTTACTTGGAGAATCCGTTATTGTAAATAACAATAACCCAGTAAAATACATAGAAATCGTTGACAATAAAGCATTCGATCAGAAGGTGCGCCAGTTCAACTAGAATGATCTGGTGTCAACTGATCACTTAGAAATATACGACCTTATAGTTCAAAAACTACAGATATTTTATGAAACTTCAAAAAAACAAGTGAAAGTTAAACAAAGAAAACCGGAAAATAAGTGGATCGACGATGACATCCTAGCACTGTGCCAACTTAAAGAACAAGCCTGGAAAAAGTTAAAACAGCAGCCAGGGGACAGGGCGCTAAAAGAAGAATTTCGCGTGCTCAGAAATAAAGTTACAGCGAAGCTCCGACTAGCAAAGAGACGTTATTACTCTGACGAGTTAAATAAGACCAAGGGAAACATGAAAAAAACATGGCTGCGGTTAAACGAGCTTATGGGCAGGAACACTGATCGGCAAGCGGACTCGGAAATTCGCAAAGGCTTCGGAGATTCCTGCCAGACTACCTCATTGTGTGACACATTTAATTCATTGTTTATTGGTAGCGCCGTACTTCTTAATGAAAATATAAGGGTCCCTGAATCAAAAATTACCAATGTGCCCAGCATTGTTGAGTCAACCTTTCTCCCAGACATGACCCTGGGGGACCTCCACAGTATTGTGGATACGATTTCCATTACGAAACCAGCGGGATACGATAAGATCCGACCGCGCCATATAAAAGTTCACATACACAGATTAGGCTTGGTGATTTTGTCGATACTTAATGGCATATTAACGACCGGTAGTATTCCAGAAAAAATGAAGATTTCCGTAGTACGCCCTATACATAAGAACGGTGCTAAAGACGATCCTGCGAACTACAGGCCAGTAGCCATCTTGTCTGTTATGTCCCATATTCTTGAAAAGTATATTTCGACAGTCATGATAAATTTTTGCTGCAAACATTCCCTTTTATCTGAAACGCAATATGGTTTTCGACAGGGCAAGAGCACAACATTACTTTTAGAAGACTTTAATGATTCTATCACTGAAGCGTTAGATAGCAATAAAATAGTGTTAGCTCTGTTTCTGGATATGTCTAAGGCTTTTGATACTGTTGATCATGAAATATTGTTACAGAAATTAGCACACATGGGATTCAGAGGAAAATATAGCCAATTATTCAAGAACTACTTTACGGGAAGGTACCAATCGGTTCGAATAGGAAATGCCATGAGCGGAAAATTACTAATTAAAAATTGGGTTCCACAGGGCTCTACAATTGGCCCTTTACTTTTTAATATTTATACAAACGACATTACCAATTTATCTCTTTCGTCCAGGCTGTATCAGTATGCTGATGATACAGCATTAGTTTTTGAACATTCGTTGTACGAACATGCCGTTGAAGCTCTTCAAAAGGATATAAGCAAAGTACTTCATTGAATGCTTGAGAACTATATACACGTTAACAAAGCCAAAACAAAACTTCTTTGCATTAGAAGCCCCTATAAGCAAATTCAATTGAACAGAAAGATATTTCTACACTTAGAAAACTGTAATGATTGTTCTTGCTCGACTTTAGAGTACAGTCAAAGTATAAAATATCTAGGTTTGTGCATAGACGAGTTTTTTAACTGGGATGAACACATTAATCACGTTTGTAAAAAAACTGAGGACAATATCTGCCTAGATGTATAAATTGCGATACGGCACTAATATAGAAACACGATTTCGTGTTTACCAGTCACTTGCGGAAAGCACTCTTCGCTACGGCATAACTCTGTACGGAAGCTGCCCAATAACTAAACAGGAAAAAATAAATAAGCTTGTTCGCAGAATCGTCAGGAACATTGTATATGCTACAAGCCTGCATGAAAAGAAAACAACAGATATAATGAATGAAATGGGAATAATAAATCTTGGTCAGTTGTTTCGCTATACCGTCTTTATTACGCGCTACTATCTCGTGGAATTTAAAATGCCTGTAGCTAAAGCTAGAACGTTAAGGCAGACAGAACGATTCCCCATACCTAGAATTTTTACGAATTATGGGAAAAGGAATAGACAATATTATGTTCCATCCATGTTTAACTCGGTCCCAGCAGAACTTCTTAATTTAACCAGTCTTAAGCAAGTAAAAAAGCTATTGAAAAACTGGTGTCTAGATTTTTAAGTAGACCTATAGTGGAAAAAAGAACTTCCCGGCCCATTTCAATGCATCGTGGTTGTCGCGGTTGGGTTGCACAAATTGTGATCTACATTTTCATCAGTGTGGCATTATTGTGTATCATGGCAATTACCTGTATACAAGTCAGTATATCTCTTTTGTAATCTTTTGTAATTTTTTTCTTCTTTCCCTCCCTCCCTCGCATTTTTTTGCGAATTGTTGCCTACCTTTTCTTTCTTTACCGTCCTGGTTCATTCTTCATGCAAAAATTGTCTTCTTTGTTTGCTTGCAGCTATGACGTTATGTTTTCTGCTCTTAGTGCAGCATACATTGATATGCGTCAATTGTGTCGTACGCCGCTGTATATTTGTGATATCGGTATTGTGTAATCTTTTTCGGCATTACTGTTCTTGTTGCTGATTTTGTTTCACTAGCAGTGTTTTCTAAGGGATGAAATGCTGTTTGAGGGCATACATGGATGTAATTTCATTCTTTATTTTTTCCCCCTTGTTTTCTTTTATTTCAATTTTTTTGCGTTATCGCACGGTCGCTGCGCCTCTGATCTGCCTGCCCACTCACAAGCACTGCGTGCTTAGGTGTGGCAGTAAATGTATCATGTATATAAAACATTGAATAAAGCTTATATTATTATTATATTATTATTATTTTTGTAACCAGAATTCAATAAGTTGTTTTTGAAGTTTTTTTTGTTGTTTTATGGTTGTCCTGCCATTTCACTAAGTGTGAATCGCTCTTCTAACCGCCGTACAGTCATTTCTGTATACACACCTTTTCTATAGTTCATAACAATTTCCCCAGATGTTGGTTTGTTTAAAGTAGCTCAAATTTTTATGGCACTCACAACCAGCACTCAACAACACTTCTGCGTTTCCAAGGTGCTTTTGTTTTATTGTTCCTCAAACTTTTCACTAGATGTGAACAATTTAGTTTCGTAAATTTGCTTTGTTTTTGTAACCACGATTCAATCATTCCTTTCTATTCACACTTTTCATGCTTTGTTTTTCACCCATTTTACTTCATGTGACATATTTCAAGTTGCATAACTATCTTGTGCTTGTACCCTGGGTTCACAAGTTTGCTTTTTTTCCTATGTTTTGTCAACCTTTCTGCTGTGTGTGACTTACTTATAGTGATGAATATTTGACTAGTCTTGTAATTATACAATGCGTACCCTGTGAGCCAGGGCAGATAGGAATGAAAATAAAGTTGTTGTGTTGCGGAAGCATATAACATAACCTGGAAGTCAATATAAACTTTTTTACCTGAACGTTTATGTATTCTATGTGTACTTTGAAAGCTTTCTAACTACCCAGATGCCCTTACAGTAGGTTGGCAAGACAGCCATTTCAATAAGTTTATTTTTGAATTGTTTCTCTGATAGTTTATTTGCAGAAGGCCTACACAGCCGTGCTGTGTTGTACAATTTCATGACGCTACTGTGGGGGCCTTAGGGTCAAGGGCGCTTGTGCTAATAAATACTGGTTGGCTGTTACTTACTGCCACTTATTTTCGATGCGACATTTCTTGTTTAGAGCTGTGCTTCGTGTGCTTCTGCAAGAGTGTGGGGTCAGCTTGTCACTTCACTAATGAGACTTCATGCAGTATGCAGTACTTCAAAAATGGAAACACAATAATTTAGAAGCCAGGTGCCAAGTAACAGAAAACAGTGCTGAATAGCCAGCAAGACATGTATTTGAAGTATAAATGCCCACAACATGTAGGCAACCTTGGAAAGGGGGCTGGCCAAACTCCAAAATGTATAAAGAATGTAAATTTCAAGCATAGAGGTTTATCTCAACAATATCGTACACTAGTCATGAATATAACAAACTAATGCTTGTGCCAAAGACAAAAAAACAATGTAGAGCAGACATCTATATACGTTTTGCATACGTACCACTACAATATCCATAAGATGTACCTTTGAGGTAACGTCCCGTAAATAGCATATAAAAGTACCATGAGATTGATTGAGGGGTTTAACGCGCCGACGCAACGCAGGCGATGAGGCGCGCCGTAGTGGAGGGCTCCGGATTAATTTTGACCACCTGGGGATCTTTATCGTGCGCCGAAACCTCGTACACACGGGCGTTTTTGCTTTTCGCCTCCATCAGAAAAGCGGCCGCCGCGGCCGGGAATCGAACCCGCGACCTCGTGCTCAGCAGCGCAACGCCTTAGCCACTGAGCCACCGCGGCGGGTAAGTACCATGTTAGGTCTATTCTACGTTATCCTTTGTATGATTTAGATGGATTTTGTGCAATTGTAGCAACGTTGAATTAATTTTATTTCGACCCCAACGGTACGTCTCCTGACATACATCTGCAATGTCGATTGCTGACGTCTCCAGGATATCTGCGCGACGTAACGTGGTTTGCTAGGAATTTAAGCGACACGAATAGTAGCGGCGGGACGATCCAAGTGCAAGAGTTCTAGGCGAGCTCCTGCAAAAGCCGGCGCCATGCACGCATTTTCCCCCGTTCCCATGCGCCGAGAGAAATTCGGGAGGGACAGGTGGCTGACCCTCAGGGCAAACATTCTTCGGAATTCAGAATCCAAAATTTGGGGTGCAAAAAAATTATGGAATAATAAATTTCTTTTGGGGGTGTTTTTACAAGGCCTTTTGGGTGCAGGAACATACGATCACACGCACACTTAAGCACACGCACGTTCCAGTACAGGTTGATTTCGGTACAAGCAGGGATTCAGGAATTGATAATAGGACGAAAAACATAGTGAACAGTGCAATCAATTACAGGTTTTTTATGTTAATAATATTTCCTTTATCCCGGAATAATCATAAGTGCACCCAATTTCTTCGAAATGATTTCTCCTGTAATTTCTCCAGTAACTGTGTACTAAAAATGGTTCCTCAATCACGTTGTATTGATTTGTCTTTGGGCAGTATCTCTAAGGATTCATTTTTCTAGATACGGCATCTGTTCCCTTATTGTAATAGTTACGCACAAATATGAATCTGCATATATTTTAAACGATTCAAATTTTAGGTAATTATTAAGGATCGTTCCTCAATCCTCTTTCAATACATTACTTTTCTTGTAGATGTTCTTTCAATAGCAGCGCTAACTACTGAAACGAATTACTGCAATTGCGAATTTTTGACGACTTAGTTATGCCGCCATTTTATTTTTAATTGCGAAATGTATGCACATATATTTCACACTACCACATCAAGGGTGAAAACATCTTGCAGTGAATTAGTTCTTGCTTTCACACTTGGGTATTTAGAGAGTGCAAATAGTTCATCAACCGGTTATTCGTGGATGCTAGTAAACAAAAAAAAAACCGATGAACACAACCACCACACAATCCCAAGATATACAAGCACGCGCGTTTCCTCCCTATGAATGGATCTAGAGACGCATTGGACCTAGGCACAAGGATGGATCTCTTGACTCGTTCGATCTGTTGACGCGTTGGATCTAGTGACTCGGTTGGATCTCTTGACTACCCGCCGCGGTGGGTCAGTGGCTAAGGCGTTGCGCTGCTGAGCACGAGGTCGCGGGTTCGATTCCCGGCCGCGGCGGCCGCTTTTCTGATGGAGGCGAAAAGCAAAAACGCCCGTGTGTACGAGATTTCGGCGCACGATAAAGATCCCCAGGTGGTCAAAATTAATCCGGAGCCCTCCACTACGGCGCGCCTTATCGCCTGCGTTGCGTCGGCGCGTTAAACCCCACAATCAATCAATCAATCTCTTGACTCGTTGGATCTTCCTACTCATGCATCACGTGCCCTAGTGGATCTCCTGACTGGTTGGATCTAATGACCCGTCGGATCTAGTGAGTCACTAGATCCAACGCGTCAGTAGATCCAACGAGTCATTTCATCCATTCGTGGATCTACTGACTCGGTGGATCTATGACTCATTGGAACTAGTTATTCGGTTGGATCTACTGGCGCGTTAGATCTACTAACAAGTTGCTTCTAATGACTCGGTGGGGCAGGAGGAAGGGAGGGTAGTTGGGCAGAAACCTTTTTGCCCCTACCGCCTACCCTTCCCGCTTTACAAAATGAACAAAAAGGCGCCCCTCAGCTTACTGCTTGGGTAGCAGGTATGCTTTCTAGCGCTGCGCGTCTTTATTTTTTTTACACAGCTCCTGTTGAGTCGGAACTGCCGTCTTCGAAGAAGAGGGAAATTGGAGAAAACGCCTTTATGTTGAGTCAAGGTACCTACAGCGAACCCCACGGAATCACAATGGCTCGCGAGGGACTCCCCAGTCTGTGTAAACACACGAACTGCGTTCCGCAGAGACGGGTTTGTGGAAGGCCGGCAGCAGCGAAGGGTTGCCACGCGACGTTGCAATGTAAGCCGTGTCAGCCGTGACAAAGCCGACCTGGCAAAAAAAACGTCGGGTCTGTAGTTTTTGTACTATTGGCTGGAGTGTATTTATATTTATCAGACATGTAAAGAAGCAACGAGAAGAAAAAACAATTGAAATCTACACTAAAATTACGCGTAGACAAAGAAAGTCGAAACAGAAAATTGAAGGTGAATTTAGGGTTAAGGAGGTTAGCAAATCGCAGAATTTCCAAGGGTTTTGCTCTGCAACCACAGGTTCTAGGAGGGAGTTTCATTGTTCTATTGCGACGGGAAGGAAAGATTTATTGAAAGTGTTAGTGGAATCTTGAGTTCTTTGAATACTCAAAAAATGAAGAGGGGATGTGATGAGCGCGCGGGTGGAAATAAAAGTGTACAACGAAGGTCATGAAACGTATAGTACAATTTATGGGACAGACAGAGCAGTGAAAGTTTGCGCCTTGATGCTGAGAGGGCTAGCCCGACAGATGCTTTTAAGTTGGTAATGCTAGTAGGGTTTATATTTAGTTGAGATGATACGGGTAGCGCGGTTTTGGACAGCTTCTAAGATGTCAATCAGGCACGTTTGTTGCGGGTTCCAAACGGAGGAGGCGTGTTCCAATTTGATGCGGATGAAAGTTTCATATGTTATTTTATGGATCGATGAAGGTGACAGGTATAACGATCCTATAAGGTAGGTAAGGGACTTTTAGACATCGGCTGCTAATTTTTGAACGTGGTTCTACCAGTTTAGTTTGTTAGCTGGTAACGCCAAGGTAACGGTAGCTATCGATCTAAGCTAGACGAACTGTGCCTAAAGAGTATAGGAATGCAGTTATGGAGCGCTTCCGGGTTACATGCATGAATTTACATTTGCTAACATCTAGATTCATCATCCAGCGTGAGCACCATTTGCTTATTGAGGTTAAGTCTTTTTGGGGGCAGATTTGTCGTCGCTGGTTGTGACAAGACGGTAAATTACACAATCATCGGCGAAAGGACAGATGGAAGGTGAAATGCCAGTTGTGGGGGCGTTTATAAATATAAGGAAAAGAAGCGTACCAAGCATTGATCCCTGAGGAACACAAGCTATTGCTTTGGTAGTTTCTGAGCAGGGGTCTCCAACACAAGTGAACTGAACGCGATCTGTTAGCAAACAGATGATCCAAGACAGGATTAGAGGGTCGAGATGAAGACACGAAAGTCGTCTATTGGGGACGCAGTTAAAGCCCTTTGAAAAATATACGTAAATTAAGTCTGTCTGAAATGAAGAATCTAAGTTTAGGTGAAGGTCTGTGGGAAGTTGAAAAAAGCTTTGTTTCGCAGTATAGGCCAGGACGAAAGCCATGCTGTTTGCTGAAGAAAAAAGAATTCCTTTCGAGGTGGGTTGCTATGTGCAAATATATGATATGTACCAAACGTTTACAGGCAATACATGTAAGTGAGATAGGGCGATAACATGGTCGGTCGGAGCGCTTACCAGACTTGAAAAGAGAGGCTACTTTGTTTGTTTTCCAGTCTTTCGGCGGAGTACCCTCGCGTATAGACTGGTTAAAAATTATTTGTGACATCTGGCTGGAAATGGCATGGTAGGGTAGCTCTTTGTATTTTCACTGCTATGTTGTCAGGTCGGGGGGAGCTAGAAATGTTAAGCTTTTTGTTAGGTTCATGCAGTTATTTATATTCATTTATATGGCAGGCATCTCAGTGAAGTCAAATCTTGATAAAGCAGGAATTTTGGTCGAAGGTTCACAGGTACAAACGGAAGATAAAAATGGGAATATAGGACGTCAGAGCGTTCTGCGACTCGGACGTGTGAGTCGGTGTGACGCATCAGGATTGGTTAGGACATTGTTGTGCGACTGATATTTGTTTGGAGTGAGTGATTTCTAGATTTTTGTAAGATTTCCGTGGAGGATGTCGAGAAGGTCCTGGTAAAAAGATTTTTTCTTTGAGCGCTTCAAGAGGCGGCTGTAGTCTCGCGAACAGTTGAGGTAGTTCCTATATTTAGGGGCAGTACAAGATTTTTTTTGCCTCTCCGAAGAGGTGCTTTTTCTTTTGAGCTTGTTTTTTGAGAGGTTTGTATACCAGGGCCTTCCCATTACACCACGGATGCAAACGAGGGGCACGTAACTACTGATTAGGCTGAGTAGTGTTTGTTTGTACACCAGCAAGTTTTCGTCTTCAGACCTTCTATAACCAGTTTCATTTAGGTATTAAAAGAAGGTTCAAAGATTGTTAATTGTGGAAGTGTCAGCTTTATTGTAGTGTAGAATGAATTTTATTGAACGCTGTCGTCTTGGAGTGGAAACAGTGAAATTGAGTTGAACGATACTGCGATCACTCAGCCCGTCTACAGAACATAGCCCAACCAAGGCCCAACAGCACACTATCTTTGGAGTGGAGATTCAAAAAGTCTTTCGATAACAATGCTCCTGACGCGATCCACCAATACCTACAAAAAAGAAGGCCCGGCATACTCCTTTCAGTGATATCAGGGACTTTCTATCCATCGACACTGCAGCCTCATTGGACCCGACAACCAACCGTCAGTCCTCTTTTTCATACCCTGGGGTACCCGCGAAGGCACCGTGCCCCAGCACACCCTGCTCAATCTCAGGATGAAAAACCTGCCCTCACAATTATCCTCGGTTACTGATCTCCGCCATGTCATTTATGTCGATGATATCAGCATTTGGAACAACCGCGGTACTCCGGGTACTAGGGAGCATACACTCCAAGATGGCTTGAATATTAGAAAATCACATTCAAGACGCTGCGCTTGGAATGCTCACCTGAAAAACCACAATACGTGGTTGTTCTAAATCAGAGCAAGAAAGAAACGGGCGTTTTTTGTTGCCTCCTTAGCCTCATTGCCAAGGGCCACCGAATCCCACGAAATCCACACATCTGCATCTTTGGCCTTATTTGGCAACAATATTGAAAGTGCATAGTGTGGACCAAAGCTCCCATCAAACAGAATTATATAGAGGATAACCTGCTTTGTCGAGTCGCCCCCCACACATAGACATCAAAGGACACGAGGTTCACCAGATAGTAAGAGCGTCAAACTTTTCAGTAGTTTTATAGACGATAGCCTTTCTTGGGCTACTTAAGCGCGAAAATTTTGGTCTGTCTGTCGGTCTTTCTGTCTGTCTGTTTGTCTGTCTGTCTGTTTGCCTGTCTTCTGTCTGTCTGTCTATAACTCGATTCAGCCAACCGATCAAAGTGAAACAGAAGTTGCACGATACTATGTTTGCATACCGAAAGTAAAATCTAAGCACCAAAGTACGGTGGCAATGTTCATACCATTCAACGTTGTTGAACAGCAACAAAACATTACGCTAATGTGAGGCAGAAAATCAATACATGTGATTTTGGCAGTGTTCCTTTATAAAAAAATCACACATGCTTCACTGTTGTGATAGAAAATAAAATACTACATCCACTGCAGAAAAAAATCACCCCGGTGCCTGGTGTCGCCCGCGCCACAATGGCTTCTGGCGACATTTTAAGAAATCAAACGGCAACACTTAAGAAAGGTTCAACTAGACAGGTTCCTGGTTCCTCTTGGAACGCACGTGGAGTAGGGCAACGTACTTCCATAAACATTCAAATAAGGCAGCTCGATTCCCGCGTCTCTCCGCCGTACAGCAGCGCTGGCATCGAGGCACCCAGCCTGGAGCAGTGGAACGAGGTAAATTTAAATTGACTTGAGCAAACCTCTAGCGTGTTCACGTTGCGAGGATGGCGACGGGAGAGGAACAGCATGACAGGTGAGCGGAAAAGCGGAGGGAGGCATTTACTTGGAAAATGTCGGCGGTCGTCTTTCGTCGATATTTTCAACGAAAACAGCAGATACGCGGACAAATTTTGTTACGCCTTTGACTAATATACCTCACTAAAATTCAACACAATAATGGGAGATCGCCCTCCAGAAATGGCTGCGAACGAAGCTCGCATTTCCCATGCATGCCACAAACTATGTCTTCACAGACACTGCCCTCCGCCATACCCTCGAGAAGAAAGTACCCGCCCACAACGCTGCCCTACAGCACAGGCTAACGACGTCAACCCACGGCCGCACCACACTAGCTGATGTAATGTTTGGGTCCACACACCTTTCTCCTTTACCAAAAGAGCCCCCACCATGGGGCACATTTTCTCGAATAACCGTCAAGCGCATCTCACTTCACATCGACCCTTCGTCAGACTACGACAGGTACCGAAGCAGAGCCCGCCATCTTTTCAGCCCGTCACTTGACACATATTACACAGAAGCTACGTTTCAAACACCATATCCGCAATGGTCGCAGTAGGCCCAAGCACACCAGTCATCCGTCAATATTCTAATGCACCTTCGGCTACAGCTGCTAAAATACAGGCCATTGCCGATTCGAGCATGAAGCAATCCCACTCAAATTACTATATTACCATTTGCATGGACAGTCAAGAAGCCCTCCGAGGATTTGCTACTATTACTCTGGCCACATTCATTACAACCAGACGCGCTACAACCAGCCCACAGTCACGGGCACGCCTTTCTTAAATGTATTCCCGGACAACAGAGAATTGTGGGGAACGAAAGGCTCATGCCCTCTGCCGTGCGAATTGTAAACCGAGCGACTCTCATCCGTGGCCCAGGACTACAGCCCTAAAGAAGAACGATCCGCCCATCGCAAGGGTCGGATGTAGTAACTGAAGGGCCCTCGCAGTTTCCAAACCAGCATTCCTTGTCTTACATCAGTTTTTACACGCCGCGAAGGTATTTCCTTCAACCAGGCGCCAACTCTCTGCCTACCTTATGACCTTATTCTTTATTATAATATGACAGGATCGGCACGTTCCACTGTCCGATGTGTGGTGCCTATCATGAAGTAAACTATACTGGACTTGTCGTTGCAACGGGCAATTACCCTTTTTTTTCTTCATCCACACCCTTTACTCCCTCATTCCATATTCGTGAGAAAGCTGGGCAGCTCCTCCACCGAAGCGTTGCCAAACACTCTGGCCTCCCTGCTCCCAGCACATTGCCCACGTGCGGGGCCAGTGACTCCTGCGGAGCACCCCTCCCCATCCAACTTTCTCCATATTTTCCTCCTCCACTTTCATTCTAGTTCTATCCCGTTTGTATTCGGGGTCCCCTTCGTTCCCGAGTTTAGAAGGAGGGACGACGGCACCGTGAAACCAGAGGAGCGGTGAATAAGTGCTGCCTGCTAAAGTGACATTTAGTGACAAAAGTACGGAACTTATGAAGCTGGGGCGAGACAGTGGGTTGGTCTTGAGGCGGCGGAAGGACGGCACGCCATGATGCTGGTAATAACCGTAAAAATAAAAATTGAGGCAGCTTCGCACTACGGGAGCGAAGACTGGGCAAACCAGCAAAGCTGGGAACCCCACCTGGCTTATTCTTGGTTGGGGTTTCTTTATGCGTGGTTATACTTCGAGACACTTTCAAGAGTTTTGCGTGGTGTCGCTTTTAGCCCCCCAAAGAGCAATGAACACTTGGCATTAAAGTATGTACAATGTGCGCGTGCACACTGGCTTCGCGATGAAGCTCCAAGAGCAGCGGACGGCGCAGCGGGACGAGCGTTCGGTCAAAATTCTTGAGATCGTTCGGCGACCACCGTTTGGCTTGGGTGGGTTGGAGCGTGGAACGCTAATAGGAAGTTAATGAAAGTTATCGCTTCTCGGCATTTTGCTTCTTTCATTGTGGCCTTATCTCTTATTTTCGCACCATCAGAACCTCACCACTCTCACAACAAGCGGTAGAGCAAGCTACATCGAGAAACTTTTCCAAAGCTTTGCTTGTACCAGTTGTACTGCGCCTCCGACAGGTGGCGGCCCGAGTCCCCCCCGAGTGTGGCGAGGCAGCACACATCGTGCTGCCGACGCGCACAATGACATCATCGCTCGGCGATATTTTCTACGCACGAATGCTTCCCAACCCCACCTTAAACTGCATCGCTTTTAAGAGGCTTATTTTCTCCTAAGAAACCGAAAATTCTCCGGCATAAGAGCTGTTTTGGGTAGCGGGACGAGGGCCCGGAGGCCCTTCGCAATCCCGCTTAGCACGTCCATTTCGATGTGGCGAGAATTCTAATTCTCATTTGTTAAAACCCAAATAAGATAACACCATAAAATCTGAAAAAAACGTACGAAGCGCTCTCCGTCATTTAATTGAGGGGATTCAACGCAAGGCCATCAGGTCTCTCTATTCCAAGTTTTTCCGGACTTTCCTTTCGACCTAATGCTAACCAATAAATATTCCCTTCAGGATTGAAGGAGAAATCTCGCCTTGAATTCCTGTCTCTTTTATATAATCGCAAACTTGCAATCCATCCAACCTCATAAATCGCACTTTCAATGACAACACCCAGAAGACATCCCCAACCAAGCGCAATAACTCTATACTTTTTGAGAACAGACACAACGAAGTTTTCGTCCGTTTTTCCGGCGCACTATTTAAGACTGTTACCAAATAACAAGATCAAGTCCTTTCGTATGAAATAAATGTGCGTTGTTTGTTTCGAATATGTGCCGGTATTGTTCTTCCTATTGTACCCTGCGCTCCCTCTTGTACAGAATTTGGTCCGCAGTATGTGCTAAGTAGTGAAAAAAAGTCCCCCGCATTTCCCCGAGGGGGAGAATGTGAAAGTGGGAATGCACGGTTGTAGGCCCGCTGGCGCTTGCGCTCGGCACCCGCAGCCCACCGCCTCGCCGCCTTCTCTTCCATCTCTTCCATCGGGTTTGTAGTATCACGTGTACACCACGCAGTTATCAAGCCGCTATAACGCCGCTGAGTCGCCAATGCAACGCCGCTGACGACGTAGTTTGAATGCGTTAAAGATATAAGGAGCGTTCCTAACTCTGAAATCAGCGTGGCTTCCGTGGCTTCGTCGGTAGAGCGTCGCGCCGCTGGCGCAACGCCCTCGGATCGAAACCGGGCGCCGGATGCTGTTATTTTTTTATATAGTGTAGTGGCCTGGCTGGCGCGCCGAGAGAGGGTGTTGCGAGCTGGAGAGTAGGCGAGGGGGGAGAGGAGGCGCTACGCGAGCGCCCTCACGCGTCGGAAATCCGGTGCCGTTGCTGGGCACGCTAGCTAGCTCCGTTGCTGGGCTGCGGACGGACGGACGGTGGACGCGTGATTCAGGGTCGCTTAAGAAGTGCATTCGCACTTAAAATAATAATATTCAAGTGGTCAATCGGGCAGTTAGGCGAATTTCACAAAACAAACGGTGCACAATTATTATAGCCACGTAGGTGCGGTCTAAAACAAAAGCACTAAACAACCAGTACATTCAAAAGATCGCACACACCCACACACGCACACGCACACGCGCACGCGTCCACACACACACACACGCACACACACACACACACACACACACACATACACACACACACACGCGCGCGCGCGCGCGCGCACGCGCACAGTCTAACGGCAACGCGCGCACACACACGCGCACGCACAGACGCACGCACGCTCACAGCGAACACGCACGCACACGCACACCTACACACACACGTTCGCGCGCACGCACGCAGGATCAGACACAGCTACACACAGACCCACGGACACACAGACACACAGATACAAAAACACGTACACATAGCTGCGACCAGAAAACAATATCTACTAACCCTGTTTCAGCGGTGCTTGCGGAAATAAGTCAGTTCTTTCTCGAAAGTGCAATGGAGGGGAGATCACACATGCGTGGCCCTGCTTGTTTATCACGTCAGCGTACATCATTCTTTGTGCGGCATGGTCGGAGCATTCTGCGGACTTTTTTGCAATGAAGCTGTCTATGGCTAGGCTGCGGAGTTTTATGATATCCCCGCAGGAATAAAATGCAAGGTGGGTAAGTCAGCTTATAATAGCCAAGCTTAAACGATTAGGTCGTTTCTTACAAGGCGGCTTATATTGCCTTGGAAAAATGCCTTCGCTGGTATCCCCGTGTCCTTAGTAGTAAGACCGACTACAATAAGAATTGCGCAAGGTTTTGATGCTTACAAAGATCAGCGTTTACAACGAAAGAGTCCTAGGGCCTTCATACCGTGGCTTAAGATGACCTATATAAGCCCTAAAAATGTTTTGTCGGCAATGTCTTTGTCGTGTGAAGCGAAGCCAACATTAAAAAGATCGGCGTAAGCTGGGTCTTTTAAGCTGCCTTTCCCACGTTATTTTTTGCGCACTTGAGTCTACTGCCGAACAAAAAAGTAGAGCAAGCCCACGCTACCTCGTAAGACTTGAAGGTAGCGAAGCAGTACGTAAACTTCACGACCATCACAAAAGGGGTGGTCGTGAAGGCGGCGTATCTAAGCTTACTTGAGTATGCAACCCAAGTTCACGATTGCAGCCGCTTTGCGTCGTCTTCGCTGCGACGGAGCTTCTTCGATTTATTTCAGTTCTATTCGATTTGCGTCGATTCAGATATTTCTCCTTCGATTTCACCCGAGTCACCTCTTCTTCGTTGCCGCCGCGACCTTTACTCCAGCATTGTTTTAATAAGTGTGAGCCTATTTTTTTTTTTGAAGGAATAATCATTGGACATAACCATGGAGTGGTGTGCCAACGCCGCCTTCATTAACATTGCCTGACGCGTCGGGCGCTTTTCAATGGGTAGGGTAGGGACGCTTAGTTTAGGCACTGATCCCCGATGTGGCGCGGGCCGGCGGACATCTCGCCTTACGTCACTGCTCGCGAGTCGCGAACGCTGCACCTACTTCTACGACGTGTGCCTGTCAGCTTGCCTGTTGGGCTTCAAGGGCCATTTCGCTTACATCTTAGCCGCGACGGGGCGCTAGTTCTATGGCGCACTGGGGATCTCGTTCAACGTGTCGCTCGCTTCATACTTGCTGCATTTTCCCAAAGATAAAGACGGAGGCGAACTGAAATAGTGTAAGAACATACTGATTGTCGGGTAGGCATATAGCTAACAGAAAAACGATATTTTTGGATGGGGCAGCGGTTATTTTACTGATATTTTTCTTCTGGAGTATTTAGAGAAGAAAAAATTGTGTGCACGTTTTTTGTTCAGGCGCTCACTTATACGATTACTTTCCAATAATATCACGTGCTTGTAAACTTCAGAAAATTATAGGAAACAAAAGGATAAGCAGCTGCGATCCCGCCACGCTGTCCGGGCGCTTCTACAGTACAGTCCTCAATTTTAGAAGTGCGCACCGATGCGGAGTGCGAACAGCGGGGTCAAAACAATACCTAAATGCGGAGGGGATAGAGGTGGGATGCCCCACTCAGAAAATTTCAGGGCCTGTGATCCGAGTAGATAAGCGCGCAAAGCCGGCATCAGCCTGCGGCAGCGCAAGGGATTTTGCTTCGTGACAAAGGAAGTTTTATCAGTGACAGACCAAGACAGACAGGCATGGCCAAAAACAAAAAGGCGTAGGAGCGCCGCCTCGGGAACGCTAAACAAACTTTCCAATATTTTGCAAGTTTCCGAGAAGCGGCGCTGGCTGGCGGACACGAAATCACGCTGGAAGGCTACGGAGCGGGGAAGGGTATGAGAGAGCAACAGGAGAGTGGCTGTTTGGCCATTTTTCGCTCACCCGTTAGGCAATGTTTATACAGGTGGCGTTGGGTGTGCACTATGACGTGTCTTGTTTTGTTCCGAACAAGTGTTGCCACGGTTACCGCGAATGCTGGAGCATTTCTCGTTCTGAAGAAGTGTTGCCACGATTGCAGGGAGCCCTGCAATTTTTCTTTGGTCAATCTTGGCCAATCTCTTTACGTGTGTAGGCTTGGCTTGACAAATATGTGCTGGGTACGCGGGTGGTCGTCACGAGGCACGACACAAGATCACTCGGCATTTTCGTTTTTTTGAACTGTGGGCAGTCGCCGAAATCTTAGGCAATCTCCCTGCGTTGGTTAGTTTGGCTTGACGAACGTGCGCAAGGGATGCTGGGCGGTAGTCGCGAGGCACGCACACACAAGCGCTAGGCATTTTTTTGGTTTTGTTGACTGCCGTGCGGTCACCGGGAGACCAGCGCTCACGTGCCCGCGCTCGGCAATTACGCGGTATTTTTAATTGTGGACACTACCAAATACGATTGGCTAAACAGCCTCGCTGTTAAAATGGTGCTGCAAACCGGACTTGATAACAGCTTCGCGATTGTTACCGTCGACGGGACTGCCGATAATGGGGCTCTTCGATTTACAGTCTCGGACTCGCTGCGGACTCCCCGAGAAGCAGTCCGGCATTCGATTTTCACATCTATCCCTATGGCTTCGGGGAATCCTCAGACTACCCGCGGACTATCCGCGGTGAGTCCGAGACTGTAAAACGAAGAGCCCCAATAATTAGTCTCCGACGAGCGTGCCGGCAAGGCGGTGCGTAAGCTACGAGCGAGAACCGACAATGCATATCGCGAGTTAGAGAGTGCTGGAAAGCCCCTGCCACGCCAACGGCCAAGGTGTCAACTGGGAAGAGGTACGGAGCGTGTAGGCCGGGATCACAAATGACTTTAGCAATAGCCATATAGGCTCAAGCTTCAACCGGTCTGAGTCCGTGCTTCGAAAGCAACGTGATCGCCGACACGGAAGTCCGACACGCTCTCGCCAGGAAAGAATCGTGTTAACCAACGCCCCACGACTTCTTCCTCCCCAATGCTCACACCTTCACTGGGTAAACACCTTCAGAGTGGAACAGCCGGAGAAGTTTGTGGCCGTCTGTCCCATCCTGCCCTCTCGCGGTAATTTTTATAAACAACCTTGCCAAATTTGCACAGCGGCTGATGCCAAAATTTGCTCATTATTAAGACAAATATAAAGTTTGCTTGTTTTAAAAGACTGCCTTGTCACGATGACAATGATATAACTTTTATCACTAACTTGAAACAAATATTCACGATAATAGAGAAAACATAAGCAAAAGTTCTGACACCCCAGCCACTTTCCGGCGACTTCTCTGTGACATCAGACAATCTTGTTTGTTGATTGGTGGCCGCTGTCCTAAGTCACCGCGAAGAAACATGGCTGGGCCATTGTACACTCTTAATCTGGTTCCATGTAAGTCCCAGTTAAACGGGGCGATTCACATATTTTTATCTGGATCTAAACGAAGAATAACAGGAACGAGAGATATAAGTGGATCTTATCTGGAACTGTCCACTTGTTTTCTTTAGGTTTGTGGTTATTATGTGGAACCGAATAAATGAGGGGATGCGTTGTCGGCCGTTCCAGTTACTGTTCCACTTATGTCCCAGTAAAAAGTTTGGACAGTGCTTTTGTATATTTTTTGCTCGTGTCTTGTTCCACATAACCTGTGCGCTGCAGTGAAGTATGCACTGAATCGTGCATTAACTGGAACAATGAACCACATATATATTTGACGCGCTTTGGCGCACAAGCGCACGCACAAGCACTTGCACGCACACGCCCACAAACATAGATACAGACACGAATGCACACCCGCGCACCCACACATACACACACACATGCATGCAGTCACACACGCACGCACCACATAAAATTTAATAAACTTCGTCGATATCTATGGAACTGTCTTAGAGCAGTTTACTTATATAAGACGGCTAAGACGTATTTTTAGTGACGTTATTTGACAGAAAAAAATATGTCCACTGCTATAACAACACCGTACAAAGCATGAAAGGTGCAACAAAAGGGTATCTTAGCGAAAATAGAAATTCCACGAACCCCTTTCAGGTTGTCTGCGGCGCTTAGACCGCTTTAGTGAATATCGTCTTTTGCTAATTGCAGACGCGCAGTACGTCTGAAATCACCAATGACTTGAATTTAAGAAGGACCAGATGTCCTCAGGTTCTCCTTCTGCGATTGGGACAGAGCCGTGGTAGTGCTGATGAATTCATTGGGCTTTTGTGGTTACCTCATAAAGAAATATATATGGTTGTTGAGACTATTGCATGTTCTGCATTTGGTTCACAAAGCGTCGCAGAAACATTGTTTTTTGCTCAATGCTCAGCCATCAGCTCGCTGTGTTGTAGTACGTGCACAATTTTAAGTGCTTTAAAGGAACGTATAAATGGCTACAATCTGCTGTAAAATAGGTACTTAGTCCACGTTATTTATGCCCTGATGCGGTATATACATAGTGTTAACCGACTGTGCCGCATTTTACACTGCACGCAGCATGTCACGCATGCAGTTATATATGCTTGGATGTTCGTTAGCATTTTTCGTCTCGTGCATGCTATTAAGGGTGACTCACCTGATCCAATTCATATGGGACTCACTAATTCATGACGCAAATTCATGAGACTTACTAATTCAAAAGCACCATGTACCGATACAAGAAGTTTTACAAATTCACAGAAATGACACTAACGACCCGGTTTGATTCTCCTAGAAATACAGTAGACCCTCGTTAAGACAAACATGGTTAAAACGAACACTGATTAAGAACCACAACATTTTTCTCTTGTAACGTCCACATTGCAATACACCTCCGCTTAAGCCGAATTTCGGATAATACGAATACATTTTTACGGTCCCTTAGGGTTCGTCTTAACGGGAGATTGCTGTCTATCATTTCTTTGCAGAGATAAAAAAAAACAAGAAACGCATTTTGGTTTATCCAGTCTTCACTGGAAGGCGCTAGCGGTCTACCATGTGAGAGTTTTATTTCTTTGTTTCAGTAGAGAAGCGACATATATCTAAAATAAGCAAACTAAGCCGTTGTGAATATCGTATGTATTTGTAAAACTATTCGTATTGGTGCACGATGGTTTTTAAGTCCGTTGGTCATGACGTAGTAAGTCCGATAGGAATGCTAACAGGTGAGTCCCTTTTAATTTCCACAAGCAAAAACAAAAGCCTCTTTGCAAGGAGTGGTTGACTGGGTGAACGGAACTAAACTTGGAAAACTAAATATACCACGTGATACCTGCATTATTTTGTATGTATTAAGGCTGAAATGACATTGTAATTCCTAATTATGCTGTGCAGTAACGGCAAAAATGCGCAGAGTTAACTTGCTGTTGTTGTGTCTTGTCATAGTAATTGAAGTTCATTGAATGACCCGCCTTCTCCAGCTGCTTCCCCAGTTGCTGTTTTCCTGTAGTATTGGTGTTCAGGAGCGAAAAGGGCTGGGAAACGGGCCGATGTATTATTACTCGCTAATTAGCTGTAAGTAGCTTTATATAACGTGGGTATCTAAGAGCGTCGCAGTATATTTTATTGACTACGGAAAGGCTTGTTCTCAATAAAAGCAGTAAATGAAGCCACGCCCTTTTGCGTTCATTGTAAACAGTAACGCAGAAATTGTCATCCAAAGTTAAGCTCGGATATCGCACGCACTCACGACCCTCCGAGAGAAACAACTTTAGCCAGTACTAACGCGCTAACGCGGCTATTATCTGAGCTTTGTTTCGGCCTCATCGGGCGTAAACGTCCGCTTAGACGCATATGCCCGTTTTCCGAATCAAATAAAAGTCATCACGTGTGCCGAGTTTGTATGAGCTCTTATGCGGGCGCATCGCCAAAGCCTCCGCGAGAACGAAAGTTTGCCGAAGCTATGAGGAAAAGACCGCCACTCCAGTAGCGCATTCCATGCGCATGCGTCAGCAGCAGCACGGCAGAGCTGTTTTTGCGTTGATTCACGGTACAGTGGGGCTGCAACGGGTACGACGACGACGGATAAAAATCGGGACTGCGTCAACACTTTAAACGACAGCAGCGCGCCCATCTTCCAGGATTCCCTCCGCTAATTGTACGGTCTTCCGCATGCAGCGCCACCAGTGGCATTCCCAAGCGGGTTTCTCAATTGCTCGCGCGATGCGCCTGATATTTACTAAAGAAATTCTCGGTCACGCTGGCGAGAACCGTTAGCGCCGTTAGCAGTTTGATTGGGTTGATTGCGGCGTGCAACTGCAAATGTTTTCATATCCCCGAGCTGTATTTCCTGCTCGACGAAGTGGAGTTTTGCCAGGAGGCGCAAAAAAGGTCAGTGCTGCTTATTTATGTGCTGGTAACGGTTGTTGTTCAGTGACATCCTTGTTAACTGCGTGCGATAAACATACCGCTTCTCTGCCCGTTGTTCGTGTGTCGTCCATGCTTGTGGTCGCGGCGTCTAACATTTTGTGTTGGAGAAACGTTTGCAGCCGTAATTTACCAAAACTTCAGTGTTCGTGGGTCAGAGTCGGCTGGACATTTCTGACTGCGTTCGTTAGCCATTGCCCCATTGCTCTAAGGAAGTTGCTGGTTTGCGCGTTTCATGAGTGGATGTTCCCTTACTGTGTGGCTTTGCTTAGTTGTATATTGACGGTTGCTGTGTATCTCTGCGGTAGCGAATCTTCTCGGGTTAGTCGCTCGCGATAATCGCGCGTGCACACGTGTACAACTTCCAAGCAAGTTTGTCGGGGCGTCCGTCCTTAGATTTATTGGTATTTTTAAAACTTGCGTGGCAATTGCGGCGTTGTGTTAGTCTGCTGAGTAGAATGCATTTACTGTGCTTACCAGACCGGGAGTCTTCGACCTTGCCCGTTGCGCGCAAGGTAGACGCTATTTGGAGTTGTGTTGATGTGCTTTCAAGGCGTCATCTTACGTTTATCTGTTCCATGTTTCATGTTTATGTTCCATGTTTCTTTGAATTCCTTTGACCAATTGAGATGATCTATTTTAAATAACATTGCCTGAAGTGTAGAGAAATGGAAGGGACAGTTGTCTTAGCAGTACCGCAGTAACAAACGTTTCTTTTGTAGAGGGGAAGAAATGTGGAAAAACAACACGCAGCGGGTATATAGAAAGTGTGCTGCCGTTTCTATGCTGTTAATGTCAGTGGTAACTTGAGACTTCAGGATAATTATTCAATATCCATAATAAGTGGTTGCTACTTCACGAACCGCGTTAAAAATAAGCCACTCTTGCATTTTTATGCCGTCAATGTCGGTGGTAACCCGAGAGTCGAAATAATTTCCGACGACGCTCAGGTGATAAGTTCTTGCATCACTGTGTGCACCCAACATTAACCCATTTCTGTGCTTCCTTGAACTTAGAAAATATACTGCGAAAGCAGATTGCTACATTCTGTATTCGATCTGAATAACCTGTCCAGATGCAGACTATGGCTGACTGTGGACACATTTGTCTCTACACTGGCTGGTAGTTTGCGACAATTGTTTTCGTTTGTCTGAAGAACAGAAATTAAAACGAATTATTTCCATTCCTTACATATACCTCTGAAATCATGGCTGTGGCATTCACTGTGGCTGAAGACATCTTCGGCACGCCGAGGCGTCGTCGTGACAAGTGTGGCAGATTATGTATGCATTGTGGAAGTCATAAAGCCACGAAAGAGTGCCTCTTGAGTGTTGCGTATTATACAGACGTTCACCACTCCGCATGGAGCAATGACAGGTGAGCCTAAAAATGTTCAAATATTTTTATATTTAAAATTGTTTCGCCTGAAAACGTTACCAGGGCTCGTGCTGCAAAATAAATTTTAGCACAACTAATCAGGCATTGTACGAGATCTTGTAGTACTCCCTTCTGAGGGAAGCGTAAATTTATGCTTCGATATTTTTATACTGTTTTTATTTTCTAGGAAATAGGGCGGACCGGGACTTAAAACAATGGAACAAGGAATGCATACTGCCATTTTCCTGGTTCTTGAAGGCGTGTGTTCACCGTTCTTGAAGGCGTGTGTTCACAAAAAGAAAACACATGAAAGCCGTTGTACGGGATGAAATCATTGCATTCTACAAGTACGCACTCCCAGTTCTGGAACTTTGATGGTCCTTTTTAGGTAGTTGCAATATACGTAATGGCTTCGGAACACCATTTCAGTGACAACTTGACCTGTAGGTGACAACGACAGTAAGAGCTTTTGGGAACACGTTGGCAAAACTTTCCTGGAAATGCACTCCGAGGAGGCCCTGCCAGGAACGCCTGCATCTGAATTTTAGTTGGGTAAGTTGGCATTTTATTTTTGTGGGACTCAATTTATGGTAGTGTTTATTGAAGCTGGCTATTTATTTTTGCGGGACTGAATTTGTGGTAGTTTTCTTTGTAGCAAAATCTTACTGTTAAAAATAAATCGTGAACTCCAATATTGGGAAATACCTTCACATTCAGCCTGCTTCGGATGCTTCAACATGTGGACAAAAAAACTATTATTTTGCATTCAAGTTTTGCAAACATTTTGCTTTCACATTGAGAGTTGCTGCTGTGATAATACGGCACCACGGCCACGCCCAGTGCGGTTGCTTTCCAGAATTAGAGAACGGCCATTGACAATCTGTGCTAATATTTTTTGTACATTGTTAGCAGCATTCCCAGAAAAGAAACCAAGAAATCGCTGATATTTCAATCAATTACTGTGCTATAAAAGGGGTATCCTGAGCAACTCACTCATTTAAAGCCATCGTCTAACAAAATTTTCTTGTTCCTTCCTTAAAGGTACATGACGTGGTCCAGTTATTCTCGAGGTCCAGTTATTTTGAGAGAAGAAAATGGCAGCATAAATATTGTCTGCAAGAAACACGTCATGGATTTTCCGCCTGCGTTGTCACATCAAGATGTGGTCATCCTCCTCGCCGTATATTTCATCTTAATCTCCTGAAACTTATGCGACTTTGGAGAGTTCTTGGGACTTTTGCAGAGAGTTATTGGCCATTTAACAGTGGCCTGGTGTCATTTAAGTTGAAAGCTCTGTTGAAAGACTTGATGTGGTCACTCTACTTAGGGTTCTAAATTATTGTTAGATGTTGAAGCCTATTCGGAAAGATATGTCGTGGTTCAAATGATTGGTAGATGCAAGCGGCATGTCAATTGCAAAAGGGAAGTCGTGCTTTCCTTTGCAATTTTTCATTATTGGCACAAAGCGCAGGCTGCCTTTGCAGCTACTCTGTTACTCTGTTAATGTAGTTAATGGCACTGCACTGTAACGTTTTTATTATTCAAGTGCAGCTGGTAATTTGTTACCATGGCAGTGCTGGTGTTGATGGATGCAAACGTGAGAGTAATTATTTACACAGACGATTTGGGGCTTTATTAATCAATTTTTGTACTGTATCTTAGCTGATACCTAAGCCCTAGAAGAATGCGAAATATACATATTTGGCTTGAAAAAGTTGTTTACTTTGGACTAAGTTGCATTTTTTGCTTGTTAGAGGCAGTGCTTTGGTCACAAGCATACTGTCGTCATGATAGTAGGGTTTGTACAGCACGCAACTGTGAATTTTACCTCAGATAAATGTTCCGGCTGGAAAAATGCTTCCAAGTTTGCTTGGTAAAATTGGTCACCTGTATGTTTAAACGCTACCTGGCTTGGTTATTTGGGATGTCTGAATTGTTCTTGAGGGAATTAATAACGTCTTTAGAGTTAAGCTGCTTGTCAAATTTTAAAATGCGCAACATTCTCCGAGCTATCTGGTTTGTAAAATTTTGTAAGATTCACACTGGGTGCTATGAGCTTTTTTTTGGATAAGTTATTTTAAATAGCTACAGATTGTCGGGGAAGCCACGCGGCATCAGTGAAAGGCTTTTTCAGGGCGCGTATATAGTCGGTTTTGGCTACAGTTAGCTTGATATTACAGTTGGCTTGATATTGATATATGGTGTATGTTTTAGTTGTGCAATAGTGCCACATGCTTCCGGTAAGTTTTTGTGTGCAAATGTTATATTGTTAGTATTAGCTCCGGTGTTCTTTTCCTACACTCTTGTAGGTCTTGCGATAATCCAACCGTGTATGGCTTGTATTTTTGGCTTTCCCTACAATTTAATAGCAAACTGCATATTTTGGAAGCGGGATGCGTAAACTTGGTATGACAAGCGCTGTGGGTACTTCCGCATTTGCGGTACCTGATTTCATGTGATAAAACAGCATATTTTATGGTCACTGTTGTGTAATGTTTTTTGAGTTAGTGCGAGGGTAGATGTACAAGTCTGTTTGTGACGCAGTTGCGCTTAAAGCCATCTTTATTACCCATGTTTTTTTAGCAAAAAAGAATGGTAAATATTAGCGAAAATAGGAAAATGCCACTTAGATCGTTTTGGCCACTTGATATCGTTTTGGTATTTGATCCTGTACGCTGGTCATTTTCTGCCCAAGTGGAAACAGATATGTCTCCGTATCTCAAATGTATGCAATAATACGAGCGAATAAAATTTGCTTAGTGTTTTGAAAAGCATTGTATCAGTGCTAATAGTTGGTTTGGTATGTATTTTAATGCGAGTCTTGTTTCTTTTACATGCAGCCAAAACCCAGAACAGGATGCGGCGGATGAAGCCAAAGTCTGTGTTCCGCTCCAGGTATCTCAGACCAACTTTTATATAGAACTGTGCTCCGATAGGCAACTGTTGGGAACTGCCAGGGACCACACTGCTGCGGCGGTTTCTGTTTTCCAATTGTTGGTATCACTGTGGGACATATGTCAAGGCTGCGTTAGAATGGTGCTTGCGGTTTCCTTCTGGTACCAATGCATCCGCAAGCCTGGCAAATGACATCAGTTTATACCAACAGGAAAGCAGATATATCGGAAAAGTGGAGTCCCATAGACACCTTCTCAACTTCTATCGGAACACCGTTTTATATAAACAGCTGGTCTGAAGGTACCTGGAACGGCGCACCGGATAAATCCATAATCATTTTACGTGGATTAGTGTTCCAGTAACTTACACTACCCGTTTATTTGGAACAGTGATCCGTATACTTTTATTTGGAACGGCGATCCAGATAATTTAGCTGCAAAAATATGTGGTGCACTGTTCCACTTACATTTTCAGGGTATGTGGAACACGGTTCCAAATATATAAGTGGAACTTTTTTGCAAAAAAGTTCCAGTTACTAAGTGGATCTTATGTGGATCCAGATTAAGAGTGTAGCATGGCATAAAGTTCCGTTTTATTGTATCACTTGTATGCTAAAGTGCTGGTACCGACTGATAACTGTGTGTCGCTAATTGCAGGGTCCTTTGGAAGTTCGCCTTGCCTTCGTAGCTGACTCGCTGGTCCGAAGTATAGTTAAACGGCGTTCCGCCGTAGCGGCTGTCGTCGCGGCGTCCCACAGAGGCTTCGAAAGCCAAGCGCTTTATATAGTCATAAGCATTCGAAACTCGTAAACCGTTGGCGATTGTCATACATCGGCCCGTCGTTTTTCCACGAATAAAACTGTAGGTACATTTGGAGCAAAATATACGTAATTAACCGGCAGCGCCTGCGTTCATTTAGGTAAGAACGCCAGTTGTGGTGGCGTTTGCGATAGTAAGCAAAAAAAGTGGCAGTGAACCGCCGGCGCATGCAGAACGAAAAGCAAACATATCTCCCGCTGGTGCAGTTTCAGGCAGGGGGCGGACGCGAAGGCGGGAAACTTGAAAAGTGTTGGGCAAACCTTCATTGAATTCATCAGGACAGGATTGAGACAGGGCGGCAAAGAACGTGATGGGTGGTAAGAGTGAGCGGGTAACAGCGCTACATCCCGTTATGGCGAACCACTGCTCTGCACTTCTGACAGGTTTCACATTGAGTGGAAAGGCTTTCATTTTTTTGTGAACAGGTTTTCTTTCAGGACTGCAACAGAACTGACTGCGCTACGAGAAGCTCAGTCTTTCAAAATGAGCAAAGGTGTAATCGGTCTTCATGGCTCCTTGAGCTCCGGTCTCTATTTCAGTCGCAACAGCTTTATATGTAGTAAAGAGGAAAAATGGTCCGCGGTAGTGGAACATTTTAGGGGAAGACCTCCAAGTAAACTAAATTTGTGCAAAGAAAAATTTTCAACCCACCTAAAATGGAACCATGTGCCTTGAAAAAAGGGGTGTGAGCCTTTATAAGAATATTTAGCGGTGAGAACAATAACTGTATGCATGCAGAATTTCGCAAAGAATATTTTTACAAGTTGGGAGTTTTCTGAGAACGGGTATAGCTCTCTTTAGCAGCTGTACGGCTGCATTCATCGTGGACGTAAAGCATTTCTCTCCCCTGAGTACTGTTCGTGGGATATCGGCACACGAGGGGGAAGCCTGTCGTAATAACTGTTTAGTGCACTTGAAATGTGGATATTCGCGCCTGTGTTACAACCCCGGCGGGTTTAAAAAAACATTCAGGCTTCTTGGGATCTGCCCAGAAGATAAAAAGCCGTACACCTTGGAGTCGCTGCACTCTGTGTAGCGCTCACCGTCAACACTGATGCGCAACGGGGATGTTGTTCCGCACTGTTTGCCACCGCCACAGCACTTACGGCACGTCCAACCATTCCAGCAAATGGGTTCGTAAAATGAGTGCGGAAACAGTGAAGGCACAACACAGAAGCGCCTGTATTTGAATTCGGTTCATCGGTGTGCATGTTATTTCCTGTGCAATTCTCTCGGCATACTCTCCAGCGTTGCCGATCCAGGAAGGTAATTACTCACGTCGGGTGGGTAAGCGAATGTACTACGAGCTGCGGGCGGAGGGAGAAGGGCAGCGTCGGTGCGCCGATACTGCAAACTCAACGAGGGAAGCAATATTTACTCTTGTCGCGGAACGACAAATACCGCTCTCCGAGATAAACCTGGAGCACGATAACTGGGAAAGAACAACGACGGCTCTACAAGAAGTGCCCCGGGGTCTGTTCTTACCCGTTTCTCCTAGAGGAGCAATTGTCTTTATCTCGCCACGTGGTCGCCTTTTCTCCTGAGGCCTGCATAACTGCGAGCCAGTTACAGCACGGAACGGAGCTAGTGCGATATTTTAGGCTATATACCACTCTACCTCACGCGTGCGGATCTTGTAGGCATTCATATTTTCATGCTTTTCTGCGAAGTTGGAACATTGCGAGAAGCATGTAAGCAGCGCCGAACGCACGGCGGCAGGGCTGGTGCTTAGCGAAATACTTAGAGCCAAGCCAAGTGAGTTTGTGAGCCCCTTCCCTCCCGGCCTGATTTGGTACCTGTCTTGCCTTCGGGATTCCCGATCAAGGAAAAGAGCGACACGAGAATATGCCATGGAAACGAACTTAAAACCCCCTTCCTGACTAAACTTCTGCTTTCAAAATAGTAGCGAAGGGGCCGACTTCGACGTGTCTACACAAGCGCTTAATCTTAGTTGGTGGCTGGGATGCGTTAGGAGTATTATTGTAATGGGCAGTCTTCGTTTCATCCAACAGCATCTACAATAACTCCAACAGGTCGGGATTTGCGTTGAGTTAACTGAATCTTGGTAAGCACACAAGTTGAGGCTTTACACGAGTATGCGCAAAAAGAGCACTCTTAGCCAAAAGGGAGCCATTGCTCCCTTGGGGCGGACTGCGTTGCCGAAACCCTGCGAAAGGAAATGCGAGGGGACGAATGGTTACTTCCCCAACCATTCTTCCTTAACGAACAGACGAATGCTCCCTTCCGTAACCCCCCGGAGACGAGCTAGGAGTGGCTAAAAGAAAAACACGCACGCGGGAATCGAACCACTGCACCCTGCCCCACCAACCCGACGCGCTAGCGACAAGACCACGAGACCTTTTTCAAACTTTATTGCCTGCTTTGAAATTTCTACAGCACATCACACATCATGTCATGTAATGATCCGTCAACCCTACTTGGCTGACTACGTGGCTTTAAAACTTTCTAAGACAGACTAAATAGTCAAGCACAGACAACCACTCAGGGGGATCATCCTCAGCACGAAACACTTCCCGTATATACTGAACGCTTTCAATAAAATTTTCCCTGACAGGCCGGGCATTTATATCCGCATTCCTCGCCCCCATTCTCGTCCTCCATATACCATGAAGGCTGAGGAGCATGATCAAATCGTACGGCACACCGCCCTCATTTTTTTCAGGTAGGAACCGAATTCCACGCGGCGTTATGGGTAAGTCTTTCTTTAACTTACGTTGGAGGACGTCCCAATGGAACACTGGGTCCCAACAGTCGATGAAGACGTGATTAATAGTCTCCGGCTTTTTGCACAGTCTGCAATCGGTTGTCCACGGCACAAAAATACCTCTTTCTGCAAACCAAGTATCTACGGGAAGGGCCTCTTCTGGACTTCATTGTGGGGACGGGACTGCTCGACTCCATTTAGTTTATGCCAAAGGGCGTACTTGCCAGATAAAAAACTGGTGTCTCCGTATGATGTTTCCCGCTTACATGCAGACCAGCGTTTGCACGGTTCTTAGCGCGTGTCACCATTTTAACAGCAGAGCTGTTCACGCCGACATACATCCGCCCGTCAGAGACAGAAAACCCCGAGTGCACGCCAGCGCGCCCCTCGCGGCGACCGGCTGGCGTGGTACAGCCTTTCGCAAGGGCTTACGCCCCACGAGGAGCTCCTGCCTTCTTCGTTGTAGTCGTGCAGCGACCGGCGATCCACGGTTCCATCACGCCGATGACGATTACGAATCTGTCAAGCCACCCCTTCACAATCCACACGTAGCGACCCCACCGGAGCAGCGGACGAAGAAGTGATGGTTTTCCGACAAGAGGACGCGCTAGAAGTGATTTGCCCTACGCGGCTGTGCCCTCGCAGGGTGACGACGAAAAGGATAACGATGATTGCGGGTGACTAAAATCCTACGCATACTTTAATAGTGTTTGCTTCAGAGACCTGTCGAATCCGGCTGCCCCTCTCACCTGGGACCCGCTGTCAGTGTGGGGAGAAGAAAGGTAGATATCCAGTTCTGGTGTTTCTCCAGCCTTGCACCACTACTGCAAGCAGCACCAATTATTTGTAGCTTTACAACACAAGTTCTTTTATACCCAAACCTATCATTTACTACTAGCAAGTTAACAGTCTTACACAAGGTGAATTTAAAACTACGTAAACGGTACTTTTTTAGCTAAGAGTAAACACAACTTGAGACATTAAAGCAATGTGTGTAAAAGTTGTGTAAAAGTTGTGTGAAAATTGTGGCCCTGTCTTGAACAAAGCGTGGATAGCATTGGTATTTGCGTTACACCCAGCACGAACTTTTTTTCTCGGTGCTTTGAGATTGCGCGGCTAGAACTCCGGGCTATTAAAAACTTTTTTTTCTGTGATTCTTTACCTTAGATGCCGCCCAAAACTTTACGGCAGGTATGCGCCATCTCAAAGAAATCATTCTTCGCAGTTAAAAAAAGCATCAGTAGTTTGCCCAAAAGCGCCACCATTACGAAAGTTTTTCGGAGTTTGGTTACGTTCCCATGTATTTAAATTTTCTGCCAAATCCGTTAGTTTTCTCGACACAAGAGAACCCGTACCACTGGATTTTAACACACTGTCTTCCTTCTCAAGGGAAACAAGATAAGAACGGAATGCGAAAATAGAGACAATAGAAAACTACGAAGATTCTAAAGGACGGGCTGTGCAGCGATGACAAATGACTCGGAGAGCGTCACCACCGCTTTCGTCCGGGTCGCAAAGCGAACACCTGTGAAGAATAAAAAAACAGACTGGGTTGTTTCGCTCCTGTATCACTAAAAAGTGCGCGTTCCCGCAAGTCGCTGCACATAACACTGCACGCACGAACCAGCAAGTGTCACAAAATATAAGTTCTCCAGCGTAACATTTTTCTAAGCCGCTTAGTGCCTAACAGGCCTGAAACCAAAAAATCTCGAATTGTAGACTACCCAGCCCTTACGGGACCTAAACATACGTTAAAGCACACTTGCCGGAATAAGGGGCTTAGAGAAAAAAAATAAGGGACAATGTAAATGATCTGTTCACAAGCTCGGCACATAAGAGTGGTTAAAAGGGAGAAGTTTCAATCCTAAAAGCGTTCACATAGCTATCTTGACTTTTATGTTTGCGCAAAAATATATGCAAGCACCGTTCGCACGGTCGACACGAAACTCTGGCGAGGCAGTGCACTACGATGAGGTATTTTGCCGGCGATGGTGTAGCCAAGCATTCCAATACAAGTTGTGTATATAGGTGGTTCACCATTATCGAAAAAACAGTGAAACTGTGACAAAACCCGGGAGCACATGGCTAGCCGGGAAAGAGAAACTATTTTAGCTGCTCGTTTTTGACCAGAAAATACAAAATTCACATACAGCAAGCGAATGTTAAATGTTTGCCTCGATTCTGCAGCCTAAGCAGCCGTTATCAACTTCTTATGGGACTCAGGTTGCTGTAAAGTACATGGCTGAGTCGTACCACTGCCGAAACAAGGGAGCTGCCAGCCTATTGCTCAATTTTTTTAGGAGCTCACTCAAAATGTACAAATGAGAAACCCTTTATTCGTTGTTGAATCTAGATATTCCTGCAGCCACAAGATGGTTTTCAAGGGATAGAGAGTATGTGTTTGGCAACTTACCAGCAAAGTGCTGTTATGGAATTGCTCAAAACAATTGGGGAGATGTAGGTCCAAAATCACAAACTGTAAATTACAATGCGGTGTTGGTAGAGCTTCTGAAAAATCTTCGTTTAATCCATCGTTATCCACATTAGAACACTTTTAGGGTAAAAATATACAGTGAGTTTTATGGTCTTCCATATCATTTGCGTATATGATAACTTACCGTAGCTTTACAAACGCCGTACAAGAATCTCAAACTTCTAGGAGGCGAATGACTCTTCAGGTACCTTGACGAATAGATTGGTACGCAAATATTACCCACCATGAATTGACACCATGCACCGTAATGAGCTACTCAGGAAAAAAATTGCCCGCGTATCTGCTTCTTTCGTTGCAAATGTCATCAAAAGACGATAGTCTTTGTAGACATTTGCCAAGAAAACGCCCCCCTTCGCTTTCCCGCTCACCTTTCACGTTGTTCCTGTTCCGTCGCGCTCATCCAAAGGTAAACGCACTAAACGTTTGCTTAAGGCTATTTGAATTTACCGCGTTCAGCTCCTACAGGCGGGGTTCCTCGATGGCAGCGCTCCAGTACGGCAGAGACGCGCGTGAATCGAGGCGGCCGACTTAAATGTTTATAAAACCGCGTTGTCGTGCTTCACGTGCGCTCCAAGCGGAAAGTGAAACCTAGCTAGTGCAACCTTTCTTTGCTGTTGCCACGTGATTTCTCATATGCCGCCTGGAGATGGCGCAGGAGACAGCAGGCGGTACGCGTTGTTCTGGAGTAGATGTAGAATATCAATTGCTATCGAAAAACAAAGCATCCAGGAATTTAAATAAAGGAACACTGTAAATATCCCTTGTGTACTAATTTCCTGTCCTATATTTCCGTAATGTCTTATTCTTGTTCAACAAAGTTGACAAGTATGAACATTAAAACTGGGCTTAGATGTTTACATTTGGCTGTGAGTATATAAGACCATTGCGCAGTAAGGATTTTACTTTGGCCAGGTGGCTGGATCGAGTTACAGACGGACAGACAGACAGACATACAGACAGACCAAAATTTCTAGGTTTAAGTAGCCCAAGAAAGACTATCGTCTTTATAAAGGAGAACTACAAAGGGGAAATGTGGAGGAGAACGAGGTTACGCTCCGGCTGGACACCCGCTATCTTCAGACCGTTTGACATTTGTGTGTCGCTAGCCATAGACCCCGTAATCATTGTAAATTAATCCTTCCCGTAACAATTTTTTTGCCCTAATTTCAGCTCGTCCAATAGTTCGTAGCCATTGCGGAGTTGCGCAGTTCATAGAGCGTTATTTGCATGGGCGTTTGGCGGACAGAATTTCCCCATCCAAAAGACAGTGTGATGATGTTAAGGTTCGGAAGACACAAGGACCAGTTGGAGGGACGCAGGAATGAGGGATCGCAACACGGGTTTCGGTAGAAGGGAGGACGATTACATTTATCATGAGCGATCACAAAGACGGGAAGTATATTAAAGAATGTTCCTCACGCCATGCAACCGGTGGTCGCGGCTCGGGCAACGGCGTTGAGGGCAGCAGGCGATGGGCAGAGGCAAGCGTCTCAGAGGCAGCTGGCTCGTTGATGCGGCCCGGTGTTAGAGAGGTGCTGGGGAGGGCAATGTTAGCAGGACTACGAAGATATTGGAGGTTGGTGGGGGTGAAAATACCACCACAGCCCAGCGTTGCCGGCGACGTGGTACCCGGGCGTCCTTACGACGGCCACAGGTCACCTGGCCGTACCGAAGACAGGCCCTGGAAATGCCACCGTGGAGTTGCTTCTTCTCCAGCGTAAGATTCTTCCTCCTAAACTTCTTCGCCCTCCGACCTTCCCCCGATTCCTCTCTGACTTGAATGCGGCGACGTCTTGTGCTCAGCGTTTTCTTCTGTTTTCTTTTGTGGTTTAGGGCGCCATACCACAGACAGTAAATAACTGAAAACACATCTCTAATTTGAAAGCTCGCTTTTCAGGTAACTACGTTTCCCGCATTAGTGCTGCTAAGGCGGAATATTGAAATTGGACATTGCGCTTTCAAACTTCGTATAAAAAGAGCTTTGGTGAATTTAAATTAAGCCATTTTTGCGTAGTCACGCTACCACAGAAGCTGGAATGCTTCTGCGGTGAAAAGTCGTGTTCAGTCAGCAAGCTTAGCGTTTAATTATTCACAGATGTACCGGTATCCCCAATTCGCAAAATCAAGTGCGCAAGTCAAAAGTGCAGTCCCTGGAAAAGAGATTACTTCTGACCTCAAATAAACGTTTCTGGACGTCGAGAGTGTAAACGGGTTCTTATAGTTCATACGTCTGCATTCCGGTCTGCGAAAATAAGACGTCATGTTCTGGGCTCGTCATGCATACTCTACTGCATTTGCTGGTTCGCTCATGCGGCCTCTATCATTAGCTCAAGCAGTTGCATTTTATTGGAGCGCTGATTACGTGTTATTTTTGCACTACTTTGCTTTTCTAAAGTTTATTGATTTGAGGCCACCTAATTCCTCTCAAATGTTTTTCCTTGTACGTTGGTGCTGATAAATTAGGGGACATTTGCGCTAAACCAGACGGTGATATTACAGCTAATCGCGTCACTACTAAGGTAATGTTTATGGTTTAACGAGGTATTTACTGAATGCGCCACACTATTATGTCACTTAAAATGTTACGATATAAGCGTCCGCAATTTACACGTTTTTTGAATTGGATGTTCTAAGGGATGTTTTTAAAGCTTGGGTAAGCACTGGTGGTTTCGGTTATATGTTGCGTTCTCTTATCTGAGTACGGCCTGACTTGTATACATTAATTGCGATGTATGTTTGCACATCTTGAAAATCTGTTTTTTTTTTTTCTGGTGACCATTTTTATGAAGAAAAGCAACACTATAAGCTGAAGGACAATCATTTATTCTGCTAGTTGCGTCGGAGCAATTTTTAATTAAATTTTGTCTAGGTATTCTAAAAGCAAGAATAAGAGAAATGGAATTTTTCTTGAATAGTAGGCGAACTTGGTAGGGTAGTGGCCTTATGGAAGGTTGTTCTTGATTCTCACAATTCTGAAAAAATCTTTGTTTGAGGTATTTAACAATAGGTTCTTCCTTATACTAAGCGGCGCGTTTTTTGAAGGGTCTGATTGTTTAAGTAGTTTCGAACCTCATACCGTTACATGTACTGACACTAAAAGGTTTTCTCTATCGCACTACTCGAAGCCTCCTGTTCCCCTTCATAACGTACGAGCCTGCAACCTCTCTCGGTGGTTTCCGATTTTTAAATACTATTGGAGTTGCACACACACTACTGGTTGAGGTCGTCTTGGCAAGAGCGAAATACCCACTCTGCTCAAATTAATGCAATAGTAATCGAATTTCAAAGCACAACACTGAAGGCAATGGGGCAGCAAACACTGCATACAGAAAAAAATCTTGAAAGGAACTCCTGCGCAGCGTTCTATCAGCGTACGCCGTTCAATTACACTATTTTTTAAATCTTCGGGGTATGACACTAAAGCAAAAGTCTTTCCTTTACCATTGTCATTATGGCCAGCTGTCACCTTCACTCGGAACATTCTAAACCGCTCTTGCGCATTCTAACCTACTTACGTTAGTCATCCTTAGTGTGGCCCAAGATATGGCGGTGTGGGAGAACGTTGAGAGGACCACCCGTAAGACCTGAAGTATTGCAGGGGATGCTGGAGTGTCCGAGAGGGGCTCACCACTGCCGTGATGCTGCTGCTTGACGTCACTCAAACACAAATTCCTCTACTATTCATGGATCCCACACCACCGTGGCAAGTCCGCACCAGTAGTGCGATTGCATAGAATGGACCGTGATGCGGAGGCCCCACGACCTTTAGTGTCACAAAAGGCTATCGCCACTCATGGCGGAAGTGGCCGCAGTAAACGTTTTGTCTTGTTTCATGGTCCGCAACGTGCAAGTGCACTTGAGGGCTGTCATGCGGTAATAAAGCTATTTTCAAGGCCATGTCTGCATTTCAGAACGCTCAAAATACGATGCAAATATTTATACACCCGGTGTCAAACAGTTACACAAGTTGCCGCGTATTTTACGACATCTAAGTAGCACCACATTTGTTTGTTGGTTGAAGGAAGTAGGCGAAGCGTAAAAATCTTGCAAAGTTGCTGTAAATGCTTACAAACGCGTTGCAAACACCTGTTGCGGATTGTAGTATTGGGATGTTTGAGCGTTATTGGTCAGTTTTAAATTATTCAATGCTACAGTCATTCTTGTGCAGGTTAGATGCAAAATCTGGTCTGAGAATCCACTTCCTCGACCTCGATTCAACGGCTTTGAATGCGGGTTACCCAAAGCTAACCGTATACCCAAACACTTAAAGTTGCGAAGATGAGGTACTGGGAACTTTGGCTCAGCAATTGCACCCCGATGCCATTATATTGAAAGCGCCCTAAAAACCATCAAAAGGGCCAGATAAGAGAGAGAAAAGCATGGCGGGGAAAGCAAACATTGGAGGACCGTTCTCAAGCTAAGCTGGCTATGTGTTCCAATCAAAAACAAAAGACCTTTAGAATACAAGAGGGCCAAGTTTCGCGGGGGAAATTTGCTCATTTCGAATTGTTGACAAACAAGTTTCGTCCTACCACTCACGACGAACACGCACATTCTACGTGAGGCTGGCGCTGTCATGTCAGAGGCGTCACACCAGCCGTAGCACGGGGGTCTTCTGTTCGCGTGCTACATGGGGCGTTCGAGCAGTGCCCATCCTACTGAGAGCGGAATTGCGAAGCGAAAACTTTAACAATAAACCCAAGAAGAAAGAAAAAAAACAGGAGTAAATAAAGTTAAAAGGCCGCCGTGATCCGGGTGGCCAAGAGGAGTTCAGGCGGTAGAGGCAGGCTCCCCTTCTGCCTGGGCTTCTGCAAGCACCTCACGTGAGTGGTGACGTTTAATTAATCCTATCTTGGCCCCTACATAAACACAGTGGCGTCTGCTGTTTTGCTCGAGCCTGTCCTTTTTTCTATGTAGGTCACTCTGTCAAGATAACACGTGAAATATGGGTTTTGAGATTATATTTCGCCATTACCTACCTTCCGAAGTGATACACCTGCATTTCTAGCTGTTTGCAAACCCCTACCGCTCAGCTTTTGTTTTCCCTCCTTACGGAGTGCGCACGCGCGCGCGCGCGCACGCACGCACGCGCACACACACACACACACACACACACACACACACACACACACACACACACACACACACACACACACACACACACACACACACACACACACACACACACACACACACACACACACACACACACACACACACACACACACACACACACACACACACACACACACACACACACACACACACACACACACACACACATACATACATACACACACACATCCAGGAACCGCCAATAAAACTCTGCATAATAAGCCGCTTCAGCGCTATCGTGGACCCCAAGAGAATGAAGGACGCGGTGTGGTATTTTGAATCCGCAGAGAGACGGCAAAAAACGTGAGGGAGTTTTTCCGAATTATCGAGAGAGTCCCGGTGGTTCTGAAAACTCTAACCAAGCGATATAGGTTAACGATAGAAGACGTAAATGTGCCAGCAAACAGCTATGATGATGAAGCCGTAGACAAATTCTACGATAGATGTCGAATCAGCTATTAAGAACGGCACAACACAGTTCACGATTGTGATGGGAGATTTTAACGCAACGGTCGGTAAGAAGTAAGATGGAGAAAGGTCAGCGGGAAACTTCGGAATAGACAATCGCAACAGTCGAGAATGTGCACGGGCGGGATGTTCAGAGTGAAATAACGCGAGGCTTGTTAACATATTCTTCTATAAACGAAACTAAAAGAAATGTAAATGGAAATGCCCCGATGGTACAACAAAAAAGGAAACTGACTTCATTCGTAGTGAGAACCCAGGTATCATGCAGGACGCAGAGATGCCAATAAGATTTAGAGCAGCGATTATAGGGTGCTTAGATGCAAGCTAAGGCTGAATATCCGAAGAGAAAGAAGGAAACTCGTGAAAACTAAGAAACCTCTCATAGAGTCAGTCAAAGCCAGATCGAAGGACTTTAAAATAACTCTTAAAATCAAATTCTTCGTTCTAAACAAGCAGAAAGAGGTCAATGAAGAAAGGGTAAATGACAACCTAACATCGGTGCCCAATGAATCAGCAGCAGCTCTGGTAGGGCCAACATGTACGGAACAAACCGGAAAACTAAGAAAACGAAGGAACAAATTGCCAAATGTAAGAACATAAAACCGTCAATTATGGCGGATGGGATTGTAGTAGCCGAGCGGTCGAAACTGATTAAGAGAAGTAAAACAACCGACATTTGTGCCTATAAGATGGCACTGATTGAGAGCTATCGAGAAGCCATCGGCAAAAATGCCAGCCGTCGGCAAAAACAAAATGAACGCACTCAGAGACGTCAGGGTGACAAAACTCACAACTCGGACGAGATCATTAATGCAGTAGAACGATTATACACGAAGCTGTATGCCAGCGACGTTAGACAAGGTTGAACTGCTGAGAATACAAGCCTAACTTGCTATGTCCCACTTGTACCTGAGGAGTAGGTAGAAAAGGCTGCAAAAGGCATAAAAAGAGGAAAAGCTGCAGGTGACGACGGCATCAGCGTGGATCTTTTGGAAGAGGGAGGAGATATTGGACTTGAAACGCTTGCTGCTCTACTTCCGGAATGCTTGAAGACCCAAAAAGTGCCCATAGCCTAACGAAATGACAGAAATTATTCTTATTCATAAGAATGGAGATCCCAAGGACCTGAAGAATTACAGAAACGTCAGCCTTCTCTCGGTTGTGTACAAGCTTTTTACCAAAATTATAGTTACCCGCATAGGTGCCAGACTGATATTCCAACAGCCCACACTGCAGGCTAAGTTTAGGAAAACGAAATCAACCGTGGATCACATCCTCTTTGTCAGTCAAGTGATACAAAATCCTCGGAATACACGAAACCTTTTTACCTGGCATTTATAGACCACGAGAAAGAGTTTGATTCTGTTCTCATCCAAGCCGTGCTAGAAGCACTAAAAGACCAGGGAATCAAGGAGACCTACATAAGACTTCTGTGAGAGATATATAAGAAATGCACGGGCAGGATAACTCCTCAGAAGAAAAGAGACAAATATGCGATCCGAAAGGGAAAAAGACAGGGAGATTGCCCCAAAAATACTCACAACATTTTCTGGAGCGGGTGCTTAGAAAGGGTAATTGAGAAAACAGAGGATTAAAGATAAACTGGGAACACTTCAGCCATTTGAGGTTTGCAGACGACATAGAATTGCGAAGTTAGACTTCAGAAAACCTTCAAACGATGTTCTAGGAAGTGTAGTCAGAAAGCACGGGCGTGAGATAAAAATAGTTATGAATAAATCTAAAGTAAGGAGAAATAAGCATGCCGAAAACGTTTTACTCAGCTTAGCAAACGAAACGCTGGAAGAAGTGCAAGAATACAGATACTTCGGACAGATGCTTAGTGCTGACCCCAACCACGGGAGAGCAATCCGGCGCAGTATAGGTATGGGTTGGGAAGCGTGCGGCAAGCCCACCCAAACAATGAGGAGTAAGGTAACTCGGTCACTCAAAAGAATAATCTAGAAGCAGTGCATACTGCCGGTGATGACATACGGAGCTGAAACTTGGTGTCTTGCTAAACAACCAGAAAGGAAACGTACGTCGCCTCAACGGGCCAGGGAGCGAATAATTTTAGGAGTAGCACTCACAGACAGGAAAGGACCTATTTGGATGGGACAGCAAACTACAGTGGATTATATGATAGTTCAAATAATGAAAAAGAAGTGTACTTGGGCTGGCTGGTTGGGGAGACAAACCGACAAGCGGTGGACATTTAGGGTTACCAAGAGGATAGCCAAAAATGGCTCTAGAGGAAGGCGCAGGCAACTATTCTGATGTAGGGATGAAATATGAAAATTCGGGGTCAAACTGTGCACTGAAGAAGCGCAGGACAGTCGCGGTTGGAGGTCAATGGGAGGCTCCTTCCTCCTACAGTGAATCTGAGTAGGCTGATCATGATGATGATGAAGCGCTTTGCTTGTCCGCACACCATTGTGTCGGCCGCGGTTTAGCAGCACCTAAAAAAGAACACATTTAGAAATACGACACCACTTCAACAAAGAGTAAATGCCATTCCGTTCGGAAAAGGTGGATGACCAAGGAACCATCGTATACATGGTTAGGGAATGTGCACATATTTATTTTTCGCGTCCTTTCCAATGGTAGTGGCTGTAGTTTTGCGATTCCTAAATACATTTCCTTAACACTTTTCTTCCTACCAGGCAAACAGGGCGCTCTCCGGGCGCATGTGTTGGCAGCAGATGGGAACACCTTTGCAACGTCCCGGTGAACCTGATAATTAGGGAACGTAAATGAAAGTGGCCGTTATGTTAAGATAGTTGTAATCAAGGATAGTTGTAATAAAGAAAGCGTTGCATCCGATTTCTTCCACCTTACCCCTCGCGCATATCGTCACACATTGACAACCGACGGGAATTCAATACTTGTTCACCTCCTCATCAGGATAAGCCAAAAAACCCGCCCGCATCTTCCCACGGGGGGAACTCGAGTAATTGCGTCGCAGAGTGGTGGGGGTATCGCGTGATTGTTGCGTAATTGGGTCTGGTTTGGGAATGCTTAATTGTTATTTCGTCTTTATTATTCTTATTTATTGAATCAAGGAGAAGCGAAGGCAAGGAGTGTAAAGTTAAAGTCTGTCTTTATTGCTTGGTGCCGTCAAGCAAAGCGTCAAGTCAAGCGAAAGCCAAGCAAAGACGCCCTTGACTGAATTCCTAACGCGCGCTCCGCCGGTTATATACACACCGCCCGCGTTCGAGGGAGAGGAGTACGGGGGAGAGACGCGCATGCGCACACTTCCGTTCACAAGCGCGCGAACTTTCCACGCACCCACCTCGCAGTTATCACGTGTACACGCCCTGCCGCCGTTGCTGTTGAGCGCGACGCAGCGCGCGGGTAGCTACGACGCATGCGCGCACAGACGCGCTCCCCCAGCACCGCCGCAGCTGTTGTTGAGAGCGACGGAGCGCACGGGGTACACGCGCTCCTCCCGCACCGCCGCACCTGTTGTTGAGAGCGAGGAGGGTACGGGGGAGAGACGCGCACCTGCGCCTCGACGCGACGCGCATGCGCAGTGAGCGTGTGGACGGCGCCGACAACATCGACGAGTGACACCGCGAACCTAAGAAATGCGCCCCATGTAAAAACAGTGCGTTCATAAGGTCATGTTAGCGGTAATTTGGCATATAACGTCTCCGCGGCTGCTTACACCAAACAAGAGTTAGAGCCGTACTCCGCTGAGGCAGGTAAAAACGCCTGATAACTTTAGCAGCTCTGGCTGCCAAGAGGCCGTCGCGCCACAGCCTCTTCGTTAAAAGGAGACAGTCGGCCTGTAGCTCTCCAGGAGGCCGTCAGCAACACGATGTGAGTGCGCCACCGCGAGTTTTTTCCGTCGACCTGACGTGAACTTAGTTATGTGACCTAGTGTCACAACAACAAAGCCTTGATTAGTTTGTTGAGGGAACATACCTTCATGTACCTTTATAACAGCCGGAACATGTGCGCTCGCATCCATGCTTCCTCATTGTTTTCTTTCGCTAACAACTTCTTACACTTCGTGGTTCTCAGGTACACAAAGATTCAACGCTAGGCTTCAGCCAGTCCTCCTGCAAAGGCATGCGGAAGCTGAGGTGGGCCAGCAGTTCTAGCGGGTGCACTTCCATTAAAGGAGCGCTACTGAAGGGTGTGCAGGGCAGTTACTTAGGCGTGGTGGGTGGCGAGAGGGATGTGACAGGGTACTAATAATGAGGTGGATGCGGGATGGGGTGGCAAGAAAGGCGGTCGGCGCTTGTCGAACCATAGAGACGGCTTCAGGCGGGGGGTGGAGTGCGGAACCGGGTAACTCCATCAACTAGTACATAGAGAGTGAAAGTGCTATCAGCGGGTCTGGCGATTGAATGCATGTTAAGTGCCAGGGTGGCACACGCTCGGCAACAGGTTGGACGACTGTGGGAACAAGTTTCAGGGAAGCGCGTGCGCCCACAAATTGCCCATATCGCAGCGCCATCTTGTGGGGCTAAAAAATGTGAATGTCACGCTGAAGAGTTTGAGTGGTGTGAGCATGCGTGTCGGGTCGAGCTACATTTTGTAGTGTCTCCTTCGAGTAAAAAATTACAAATACCGAGGTTTCAAGGTGTTCTTCTTTAACCACCTATTCGCCAGAAGTGGCTATGGTAAATTTCGACAGGGCGGTACTTTCAGCTACTAAAGCGGTAAAAGCAGGCATTGTCATGCCGGTCGGTACATAAAAAATAGGACCCCTATGTGCGAAAAATAGCGCCCCAAAAGGCTCATTATTCGAACCGCAAAAGAATGCCGTCTCAGTTCGAATTAAATAAAGTTGGAAGTAACACAAATGAAGAATGAAAACAGCACACTGCGGTTACTAATCATTTGGGCTGTAACAATTGGATGCTTGTATTTTTCACAATTGCAATCTGCCTTTATTGCCTGACGGGGACAGCTAGCACTTATTTGTTTGAAATGTGTGAATGTAGCGTACGGCCCCCTTAAAGCTCTATTGAAAACTGTGGACAGATGGGCGAGATTTATTCCCTTAATGACTTTTGAAACGGCTCACTGGTGTTTTGTCCTCCTCCTTGTCGGCATTCTAACTACGAAAGCTTCCCTGCCTGTTCCTTGAGCCGGGCCTGTAGCGGGAACAGCGTACGGGGCGGGTTCTTTTTTTCGGTGACTGAGGTGGCGGAAGTTGATTCGGCCGACAATTCGCCAGGTGCAACATCGTCTGTGAACGAAATAATTTGAACGTTCGCAGTTCACGTGCTATCTGAGTATAAGGCATTGAACTTCGCCATTGTGGTTGTACGACCTTAAATATCTTTGATTATATTTAAACACTGAGAAATTTTTGAAGTCGCCGAATATAATAGGTTATTTTCCGACTCTTTACACGAACCCGTGCACTGCACGCTTTCACCATTTCTCGGGAAAAACTAGGAAGGCGCCCGCAACGTATTAGCGCTGTAGAGCGTTTTGTAGTTGCGTTACGCCGCAGGTGACAAAGGCGGGGAAATGTGTTTCATTCGTTCCGTATTAAAATTTCTCTTGTATCCTGGTGGCTGCTGAAATCACCGCAGATGTGATGGCATAATATTACTACACCTAGGTTTGGCGTTTCGTATCTTCACTTGCACTCGCCTAGTTCCGGGTGCGTGTTTGTCAACAAATTAATTTTATTGTTTTTATGTACGCACAATAAAAGTATGCTTGCGAGCGTCTTGTTGCCCTGTACTGAGCTAACGTAAAAGCGTCGATTCTAGGGAAACTGGAATCGCCCAACGTTTTACAATGAAGCTCTCTGTGGCTAGGGTCGGGGATTCTATGACGTGCGCGTGGACAAACGTTTCCCTCAATACAGAGCCTAGTGAGACAAGAGCCAAGGACAAACCCACGCGCGTATTTCCAAAGCATACATCCCAGCGCCTGTCGCAACTAGATGTCTCTGTGAATGTGTAGCGTAGTGCGTGACGTAGTGTACGTCGTATCACGCGACCAACCAGCATTTAGGTCTACACCGTCACAGGGTCCGAAACGTGTCTCTCAGCGACGCATAAACAACGTTGAATAGATTTGGCAGTGGCCAAAAACCAAAGGAACACCGTCCCGGAGCCTTTCGAAATGCACCACAGAGTCTACAATGCCATCATGTCTTCCGCAAGATGAGACAAGGACAACATTTTAAACACAGAGAAGAGTGTGTATTGCTGAGTATTATTACAACCTTTAGCATAATAATCACAGAGTAAAAACGTGTGTCGTGTAATGGCATAATGCGCAATTGCTGATTAAGGAGTAAGAGCTCTACGAACTACCACAGCAGGATCGCTGCTCCACCCCCTTCAGAGATTGGAGCAGCGGATGATTTTTTCGCACTTAGTGTGTCTTGTGTATTGTGACACATTTCGATTTTGTCAACTTCTTATCATGCTCACAAAGAAAACGTGTGCATGACGCAAGTGTCAAAAAGGGACGACAAGAGCGTTAGGGGTGGGAATGCGAGAAATTAGCGGATGCTACGTGCAGGAGAGGCAGAACGCTATCACCTTTTGGCGGCATGTTTGGAACAAAGGAAACGCTACGCGCCGGCTTTGCTTACGTTACCTTTAAATGCACCATCACCGGTACTCACCTACGTGGAAGAAACTTGGAGGCTTACTAAGAGGGTTCAACTCAAATTGAGGACGACTCAGCGGGCAATTGAACGGAAGATGATACATGTAACAATAGGGACAAGAAGAGAGCGAAGTTGGTCAGGGAACAAACGCGTGGGAATTAAGTACATATTCGTAGAAATTAGGAAGAAGAAATGAACGGGGACAGGGCAAGTATTGCGAAAGCAAGATAACCATTGGTCAATAAGGGTAACAGTGTGGATCGCCAGAGAAGGGAAGCGTAGCAGGAGGTGGCAGAAAGTTAGATCGGTAGATGAGATTGAGAAGTTTGCGGGTATAAATTGGTCGCAGTTATCACGGGACCGGGGCAATTGGAAATTAATGGGAGAGGCCTTTGCCCTGCAGTGGGCGTTGATAGGCTGGGGATGATGATAATAATGACGAAATGCATCCTCGATCTTGTTCGCGTTCTGAACGACCACGCGGCAGTGTTTCCACGTTCGTTCGTTCGCTCTCGGGCTAGAAATAGCTGTTCACACTTTATTCCACACTATGTACAATTGCTTTAGACACCACCAACACCGCGGCTATGTGAGCAACCGAAAACAGAATGGAAAGGGGGCATACAAGGAGTGCAAGTGCGTTTCGAATACGGCAATTTTATACAGACACAAATGACGAGGTCTTTGGTATCCAACTAATCGGCAAAGACGCTTAGCCGCCAGTCCATAGCTTCCCGCTGTACTTACAAGAACGAATCTATTTCTGAAAGAATGAAGACTGCAGCATTGGCGGCTCCTGGTTGTTATGGTTCGGGATTTGGTAGAAAGAGGCATCACCTTTAAAAACAGAGTGCCCAGGCTGGTACAAAATGCCTGCCATTTCGCGCTGCGTTGATTGCTCTGTCTACGGCCGGGCAACGGGTACTCATGGTTCCGCGAACAAGTAATGCGGCGTGACTCCAGTGGCCTGGGCAGCATCCTTCTGGTGGGCAGCGTAATATCAAGTAACGGCTTCGCGGCCTTCCCGTTCCGAGGAAGACGCGCACTCGGGGCGTTAGGTGGCCTTGGACGGTGAACAGGAAACCGGTGCACAGCGAGGGCCCGCGTATGCCAGCTTCCATACGGCCACCCACTGCGATAATTGAAGCCTGCACCAGCGATCTTCACTAACTACTTTCCCCGCCGCTGCAGGAAGTAACCAAAGAGTAAGAAGATAAGGCAGGGCACAACAAGCGCTGGAACCTTTTGTTTGCGTCATCGCGCAGGCGTTACCTGGAGCCATCGCCGAGCCTATTCCCTGCGGTTGGAATGGTTAAGTTGCGGTGTAGTGACCTATTTTGAGCTTATTCAATATAATTTTTATATAATCGGCTTCGATTGCTACTCCACACCCAAGAATGCGCTGGGTTTGTTTGAATAACATGAGAACTCGGACAAAACTCGGGAATGGTTTTGCATGCCAAGTTGAAGTCATCACGCTCGCTGAGCCGCTCCTATGGCGTTGTTTATTGTTATGGTTTCAGTAGGACGCATACTTATACCTCCACAGTTTTTTTTAAGGAAGGAAGAATTCTGAGCTCATTTTACCTATCGAAAACTGATGTGGGTTGGGCGTTGACTAATCGGGCGACACACCACCGTTTGCGACGACTTAGAAACGTCTTTCGCTTCGTGTCCATGGAAAAGCCATTGTTGTGTGTTCTGCGGTTTTCTGCGACAGGCAGTTTTACGAAAGCGTTGGTGGCGACCGCACCATAGACCGCCACCCGTCAACAACACAGCCGGTGTGTGAGCACTATGATAGCTGAATATTTGTTTCCCTGACATCGCGTTTCTTTTAGTTGTTTCGGCGGACATGCCTTGAGAAGGTTCTATTGCGCGTCTGTCCGTCCGCAGCAAAGGTGTGCGCTTCAGTTATCGTCTGCTCACAAAAAAGTTTCGCACGTGGCGTTGCAAGACGACGTGTTTTGTTCATCGTCGGAGTGACAGACAGTTTCCCTTGAGGCGTTGCGTGGCGTACATTTCTTTTAAAAACGTAACTGGCAGGATAGCTTATACATATATACGCATGAAATGAGCGGCCCGTGTGCATTGTCAGAGGCGCTCTCTATACATTCCAACGTGTTGTATTCAGCGTCACCGTTGTATGGCAGGGAGTAGAGAAGGAAAGCTAGTTTCATTTCATTTCATTTCATTTATGGTATCTTCAAGGCCCGAAGGCGGTACAGAAGGGAGTGGAGTTAATACATAATGCAAACACGGAAAGGGTATCAAAAACAGGAAAAATCGAAGAAAACGCGGATTAGCTAAAGTGTTTTTCTATAGCATTTTTAAATGCAGACAAATCGGTTATACTAGCAATTCAGCCGGGGAGGTGGTTCCATGCAGTGGTGTTTTTTGGGATAAATGAGTAGAAAAATAAATTAGAGCGGCACTTTGGAACGAATAATTTATGTAGGTGATCAGTTCGAGACGATATGTAAGAAGGTGCAGAGAAAAGTTGACTTCCCAATTCCGGATTGTAATAGTACATTTTGTGGAGTAGAACTAATCGTGCTAGTTTCCTATGGTGTGAGAGGAGAGGAAGGTTTAAGGTAGTCTTCATAGATGTTACAATAGCTGTCCGAGAGTAGTTAGCAATAACAAAACGTACACTACGATTTTGAACAGATTCTATCGCATTTGTTAGATATTCTACTCCAGGGTCCCAGACAGAAGAGGCATATTCAAGCTTAGGGTGTATTAGTGTTTTCTAGAGAAGTAGCTTTACGTTAACTGGGGCCATTGAGAAATTGCGACGGAGGTAACCAAGCATGCGGTTGGCGTTGTTAGTAATATGGTTAATGTGAGTTTGCCAGGAAAGGTTAGATGTTATGTAGACGACTAAGTATTTATAAGAGGTGACCTCTTCGAGTGCAGAACCCATAATGCGATAATTGTGTAAGTTAGTCGGAGCAGGACTGCGGGAAATTCTCATTAGTTTGCACTTTTGGCTGTTAAGACGCATCTTCCAAGTATCACACCCCGTAGAAATCTTATCTAGGTCAGACTGTAATGTTAGAGTGTCTGAATTTGATGATATTACACGATAAATGACACAATCATCGGCAAATAGCCTTATTGAGGATTGTTGGAACTTTCGAAGGCGACGAAGACGATGCAGGCACGTAGCTCTACAGATATCTAGGAAAAAGACGAAGACGACCAGGCGCGGCTACAAGATGGACGCTTTATAGACCGGTTCTCTGTACATAGTGTAAATATATCTGCTTTCTATCGACGACGGCCTCCTCCTTTGCCTCCCTGGACGTTTTCCACATGGTGCCGAAACCCGGGACGTCAAGCGACACGACGAGGTGAGCCATGCAGCGGAATTCAGTTCTTCGACCGCCATGCTCACCCCGAAGCGAGGAGGAGGCGTCGATACAGCGGAACCGGCTCCGGATCGCCCAGAACAGCCTTCTCGAATTCAATCGGAAGCTTATTGCCGAGATAACGCCTACTCTAGAGCACAACAAAGACGTGGAGGCCGCAGTTTCGATAGCAAGGCTCCAGCACAGTGCCGACCGACTTGCTGCAATAAGCGAGAAGCTGGATGCCCTTGCACGCGGAACCAGTGTTGATGGCCAACACGACGACGCTCTAGAGTCGGCCAAAGTATCATACAGAATTATTTGTTACCTCGAACAAAGACTTTACGGACGAGAAGCCCTCACCCCTCAGGAGCCACATCTCGCAAAAGAGGGCAGAAGGCGACAGCTTCGACAGTATGAGTCGATTCATACAAGCGGGTGTAATGAGCCTGGGGAGGAGACCGAAACTCGCGTGAAGCCCACGACTTCAACGACATTGATGGAGGTTCCGGTAATAGGTTATCAAACCCAAGAACCTTCAAGCTTGGCTACATCCTCAGGTCCAACGACGACATGCGCCTCTGTGAATGACCAGTCGACTGAAACGGCGCTTGAAATACGACAGACAAATGCGCATTCCTTGATCAGAACTGAAGGCGCCGTTACACTGGGAACTTCACACCAGCAGCGAGAGGTAACTGAGCAAGAACCACCGCAATATATGCCAGCTCCATCAGCAACAGAAGAAAACACCCTGCAACAGGGGATAGCTTCAGAAGGTGACATCGTCAACGTATGTAAAACTGAAGTGCTCGAACCCTCCTATGCGTATGCAGTCATGACATGTCCGGATGACCGTACGCAAAACGACTTTTACAAGAGCCGAAGTGTAAGTCTGGATGACGGTGAAACACGGAGGAAAGTAAGGACAACTGTGCCAGTCAATACACAGCCGTCCTTAAAAGACAAGTCTGATTGTGTTTCCGACATGTGTGACCATGACGAGACCGCGCACGACATATCAAGTCAACACAGAATACTCACCGATGCAAGCAACAACTCGTCTATGCTATTGAAGGAAGCTGTTCTCACGCCCCAAGATGTGCTGTCAGCCATGACAGAGACAACGAAAGTGAAGCCGCTACCCCACTACGAGAACAGGGCCACACAAAGCAGAGTACTTAAATGTACGGCCCACAAAACATCGGACCACACAACCGCGACACGGCAGCGTCACATCAAGCTTGTGACAACTGAAAAAGGCTGCACATCGCCTCCTAGAAAGAGAGCAACGAGTGATACCCCCGTCAGCATAAGGACATCGAGTATCAAACAAACCTCCAGAGGTGTTCGGAAATCAAAGGTGAGGGGAGGAGTAAGTGCAGCCACCGAATGCCACATAGCCCAGAACGTGAATAGTCAACATTTAAACCGAGAGGTCAAGCGCAAACACAGGACCTCCATGAAGCGACTATCTCCGAAATCGGTCTGCACACAAAACTATGCGGGAATACATGCTGTTGACTCGTCCCCTAACATAGTCGTGGTGCAGAAAAACAGATCGAAAGTCCGGAGAAAAGCAAAATCTAGAAGAAAACGAAGGCCGAAGATCAGAAAAAAGATCACTGCAGGCACCGGCTAGATACGAACGACAGACTGACCAGTATCTTCGCCCAGGACTTGGTAAAGCAACATTAACGTTTATTGATGGTACCAGCACCGGTTTCCTTTTTCTCGCTCGCACGCACTGCTGTCGGGCGGGAGAGTGTTGGAACTTTCGAAGGCGACGAAGACGATGCAGGCACGTAGCTCTACAGACATCTAGGAAAAAGACGAAAACGACCAGGCGCGGCTACAAGATGGACGCTTTATAGACCGGTTCTCTGTACATAGTGTAAATATATCTGCTTTCTATCGACGACGGCCTCCTCCCTTGCCTCCCTGGACGTTTTCCACAAGGATTTACGGAGTTAGGCAAGTCATTAATATAGATCAGAAAAGCCAAAGGTCCGAGAACATAGCCTTGCGGAACCCCGGAGGTGACAGGACAAAGAGCAGAATCAAAGTTGTTAGCAGAGACAAATTGTGTTGGTTTGGAAAAAAAGTTTTCAATCCACAGATAACATTACGGTCAATGTTGAGGGCACTTAATTTATGTCAAAGTAATTGGTGAGAAGAAAATTCAAAGAAGACGGTGTCAATATGAAATCCATTATCTAACGCGGCACAAACGTCATGTGTAAATGAAATAGGCTGGGTATCACAAGAAAATGATTTACGGAAACCGTGCTGACTGGATGAAAAGAATGAATTTGTTTCTAGAAATTTATAAGCATGAAGATGATTATATGCTCTAAAATCTTGTAAGGAACACTTGTTATAGAAATGGGATGGTAATTTAGAGGTGAATGCATGTCGCCAGATTTGAACAACGCAACCACCTTGCCGACTTTAAAAACTTTCGGCAAAGAACACGACAAAAGAGACTGCGAAAAAATATTTCCCAAAATTATAGATGAGTACACTTCAGTATTTTGCAAGAACTTTGAATTGATGCCATCTATTCCTGAAGAAGACGAAATTTTGAAGCAAAGCTTTTTACCTCTACCCCATAAGGGTTCTTTCGCGACCGTTGGTGTCACCGGAAAACTACAGGGAACAAATAAAAGAATTTACTGGCACCGCAGGGAATCGAACCTGGAACTAATAGACTAACAAAGCGAGAGCCCGTTGTCTTACCGATTTAGCTACGAGCCCACACGAAGACTGGGAAGAGAGGTGGTGTACTCACCAAGCACATCTACGGGTTTACCCCCTGTGTTCTCGCTGAATGCACGTGAAAGCGTCACGCGACCACGCACGCCCGTCTAGCGGCCCTGTGCGCACCTTGCTCATGTGCTAAGAGCTACAAAAATTAAAGGAAGCTCACACCAATGCATGACATCTCACTTCTAGCACGCCAATGTGCTAAAGCCTGTGGCCTCCAGTGTTCACGTAAACAATCACAGCTCCTTGTCGTCCGCCCTCACGCCAAATCAAGGAATACATTTAAATACTCCATAATGGCCAGGCCATCACTCCAAGCCCCACCGTCAAGATCCTGAGCCTGCATCTCGAGGCTAACACCAAGAGTGACGTCTCCTTGCAGCGCCTCAAAAACAGCATTATTCAAATCATACACAAAATCAGGCGAGTTGCCACCAAGAAGCGAGGCCTAAAGGAATCCGGTACCTTTCGATTAATTGAAGCTTTTTTCCTCTCGAGAGTTACTTACGTCGACCCCCTGTCTTCTTCTTGACAAGGAAGACATAGAGATGCTTTATATAATGATTAGAAAGGCGGTCGAGCAGGCCATTAGTCTTCTGATGAGAGTGTCCACATAGAAGCTGCTTAGCACGGGGCTACACAACACGGTGGAAGAGCTGATAGAAGGCCATCTTTCTAACCAGAAGGTCCGACTCAGAACTGGGATGGGGAACCGCATGCTTCACCAGATTGGCTGGGCAGCCCAGAATTTCACTCTGCTTGACGTACTCGCAGACTCTTGACGAATAAAACTAAAGATACTCCCTTTGCTTTGAAATATGAACCCCTCACATGACGAGGGTCACCGAAAAGCATGGGCTCAAGCGCTAAACACCACCCTCGGTTGGGATCATGCAGTTACCTACACAGACGCCTCCAAACATCAAGGGAGCAATACGCCATTATCGTGGCTACCTCCAGAACCAACCTCCTTGCGTTTACCTCGCTTAGGACCCAAGAAATGACGGCAGCAGAAGAGGCAGCCATCACCCAGGCTCTCGCTCAACGTGGGGTTCGGAGGGTAGTTATCGATTCCCAGCAAGCCTACTGGAATTACCAGTAGGGTTGGGTCTCTTGACCTGCGCTGCGCGTGCTAAAAAACCATTCCCCAAACGGTTCCTTTCACCTCATCTGGACACCCCTTCACGCTTCAATGGAGGGCAACAAATACGCCCACCCAAGAAGCCTGTGCTTTTACCTCCCGTGCTATGGAGCTGCACGAGGACAGTCACCCGCTTGTCACGTTCAGGGAGATAACCTAGCATTATCGCCTTCTGAGACAGACCGTACCTTCGCCTTACCCTGACCATTCCAGAGAACAACAAACTACCCTACGGCTCATAAAAACCGGGATCCTTCCCACAGCCTACGCGTCTTTACTTAATGTATCCGAATCGCTACGACGCTGAATGTAAATTTTGTTCAGAAGTAGGAACACTTCGCCCCGTAATCGGGGTGTGCGACTTTAGCCCTGAGCACCTCCTCTCTTTCCGTCAGCTACCCAATAAGAGCAATGGGAGATGCTGCTGTCCAGGCCCTCTCCACCTACCCAGCTTTAGCGGGTGGACAGAACACAGGCCGCGCGGACTGCATATGGGCCCCACAGAAGAAGGAATCACTCCCCAGGGCTGCACTCTGGGCCGTTCAGAAATCTGAACAGAAGTATTTCTTCCTCCTCGTCCTTCTCTGCCGCAAATCTCGTCTACTCCGTCCGCGGCGCAGAGACGGAGAATACAGATCGTCGAACACCGGGTTGGAGCTTACTTTAATTTTATAAAAAAAAGTTTCCACTCTTGTGCTACTCCAATACAACTCAACCAAACACCGTTCATGCTTCATGCATTGATTTAACCTTAACAAGAATATCTCTTTGAAGTGATAAATGGTGTGGTTAAGTGCATTTCACTTGTCTCTGGTTTTGCTTTTTGTAAGCGATATGAGTGAATTTTTGTGACGTCGCATGGGTAATTGTTATGGGTGCCGTTTACAGCTTTGCTTTCCAACCACATTCACGGGGTGGATTGGCGTGATTTTTTATTTACGGTTGGAACGAGTAACGTTTTCTTTAAGCTTGAAATCAATAAAACAATGATCACTAAGACCTGGCAAAGAACACAAAGAAGTAACAAGGTCGGGAGCGGTCGTTAAAACTAAGTCCAGGATGTCAGCGCTATGCGAAGTAATACGAGTAGGCTGAGTAATGAGCTGAGTAAGATGGAAATTGAAACACACGTCTAGGAATTCCTTGCTATCCAGGGAAGAGTCAGATACAGTTGGCACAGTACCAGACTAGATTATGTTGGGGAAATTGAAATCCCCTAACAAGAAAATAGGTGAATGTGGAAACCTTGTTACAATGGAATTAAGTAAGTCGTGAAGCTGTGAGCAAAACGTCGAAGTGGCACTCGGGGGCCTATAACAGGCGCAAAAAATGGCACCTCGGTGGCTTATTCTAAAGCCTGCGCATACAGATTCTCAGCCAGAAGAAAACGGAACGTGAAAGGAATTGAGACTATTGGCCACGGCGATAAGCACACCGCCACCTAATCTAGTATCCCGGTCACAACGATACATGCGGTAGTGTTGCTGGCATTCGAATACTTCTTGGTTACTTATTTTCGACGATAGCCAGGTTTCAGTTAAAATCACAATGTCGGCATTGCACGTATCGATAAGGGCAGATATGTCATCGCGTTTATTTACAACACTACGGATGTTAGAAAAGAGCATGTTGATACCGGTTGCAAGGCGATAAGAGTCCGAATTTAGCTATGCGGGGGCTGTGGCGGAAACAGCATATGAAACGGTGGGTTGGGAAGGCTGCAACAATGGTTCATTAGCGTCAATCCCGGACTCTATCTTACAGACAGTGTTAGTAGATTGGTAGTACATATAGGCCTTCTTTTTGATTATCAGTTTGTTGTAGCGCACAGAAATTTGTTCACCGCTAGCTTTTCCAAACTCGATAAGGTTCTTGCACGCAGTGCGGGTATAAATGCAGAAATCTTCACCTACAGTTATACCAGCCGGTTTCAGTTGAGCTTTGGAGGAAAAAATTTCACTTTTCGTTTTAAAACTGGCGAACTTCGCAATTATCGGGCGGCATTTGTTTGGTGAAAACTTTCCGAGTCTGTTCGCGCGAGATATGGCTTCGTCCGGCAATTCCCTCTTGAGGGCTGACACAATTATGTCCCGGAACTTTAGTTCAGAATCAGCCCACGTTTCCGTCTGGTTATCAGCAAAACCATAAAAGATCAAGTTGTCGCGCCTTGACCGGTCGTCGAATTCATCTAAACGGCTATGAATACTGGTAGTTTCCTTACCTACAACTTCAGTTAGCGCTCTTGCAATTTCTACCTCGGCACAGTTTTCAGACGGTGCCAATTTGTTTTCCACAGCTGTCAACCTGTCGTTTGTGCTAGTCATTTGCTCCTGAAGGTTTACCTGAATTTCCTTTACTGCGTTAAGTTCTAAGAGAACTTTAGCGTGATGTTTGTCCATTTTAGCGTCAAGTTTCTTAATCAAAGAAAGGATCTTGTTGGTTCCTTTACTAGTATCCTCCTTCGGAGACCCAGGGTTCATTTGGACATCACCCCCTAAGAGTAACAGTTTCGTGACATCCACACAGTCGCAAACAATGCTGAACATAGTGGTGGGGCAAGGAAAGAGCAGCAAGCAAGTATTGCTGGAGCGTTTACAATGCAAAGCAGGGCTGTAACCGACCTGCATCGAGAAGAAAACGAAGATTTGGCAACGTCCGCGTTGTAGCTGCTCTTTCCTGCCCACTAAAGCGGAACGAAGAAATTTGGGTTCTTAAAGGCAGGTGATCCGATGATGTCTGGGACGATGCCGGTGCTGAATCTTCAGGAAGGGGTGTAAGGATCCAAGGGGTTTCCGTCGATGTGACCGGACAACGTTGTTCGGGCTGCAGCACTGGACTGCGCAGGGGCGAGCGCCACCAAACTTGTGATAGCGCGCATGGCTGCGGCGGCAGTCGGCCTGTGACGCACACGAATAGCATCTGCATCGGGAAGAAAACGAAGATTTGGCACGTCCGCATGGTAGCTGCTCTTGCATGCCCACTGCCCACTGGGGAGAATTCAGAAATAAAGTAACCGCATAACGCCAGAGGGAGGATAACGAGGAGCGGGAAGTGCGCAAAAGAAGATAGGAATGGAGAAGATTGAACTCTATGAAAAAAATCGCGCCAATCCACCCCGTGAATGTGGTTCGAAAGCAAAGCTGTAAACGGCACCTATAACGATTACCCATGCGACGGCACTTAAATTCACTCACATCGCTCTACAAATAGCAAAACCAGAGAGAAGTGAAATGCACTTAACCACACCATTTATTACTTCAAAGAGATATTCTTGGTAAGGTTAAATCAATGCTTGATGCATGAACGGTATTTGGTTGAGAATTGGTGTAGCACAAGAGTGGAAACTTTTTTTATAAAATTAAAGTAAGCTCCAACCCGGTGTTAGACGATCTGACTTCTCCGTCTCTGCACCGCGGACGGAGGCGACGAGATTTGCGGCAGAGAAGGAGGAAGAGGAGGAAGAAATACTTCTGTTCAGATTTCTGAAAGGCCCAGAGTGCAGCCCTGGGGAGTGATTCCTTCTTCTGTGGGGCCCATATGCAGTCCGCGCGGCCTCTGTTCTGTCCACCCGCTGAAGCTGGATAGGTAGAGAGGGCCTGGACAGCAGCATCTCCCATTGCTCTTGTTGGGTAGCTGACGGAAAGAGAGGAGGGTGCTCAGGGCTAAAGTCGCACGCCCCGATTACGCGGCGAAGTGTTCCTACTTCTGACGCTTTACCCACCTGGTGGCAGGGGACTTCAATGCCAAGCAGACAGCGTGGGGTTACGAGAAGTGTGATTTGAAAGGTAAAGCGCTGGAATCTTTAATACACAGGGAAACCTTTACATTGCTAAATGACCCTTACTCAAGACGTGAGAAGGCAACTCAGTTCAGAAGGACACAAGCCCAGACTTGACACTAGTCAAGGTGTCGCTTCGATGCCATTGGCATACTAAAGCGGAAACTTTAACTAGTGATCACACGATCATACACACAGAAATTGCCATATCCAAATTTAAGAAGAGAAATAAAAAGGTTAGAGGGCTGCTAGACGGGCGTGAGTGGTCGCGTGACGCTTTCACGTGGCATTCAGCGAGAACGCAGGGGGGTAAACCCGTAGATGTGCTTGGTGAGTACACCACCTGTCTTCCCCGTCTTCGCGTGGGCTCCTAGCTAAATCGGTGGGACAATGGGCTCTCGCTTTGTTAGTCTATTAGTTCCCGGTTCGATTCCCGGCGGTGCCAGTAAATTCTTTTATTTGTTCGCTGGAGTTTTCTGGTGACACCAGCGGTCGCGAAAGAACCCTTGGGAGGTAGAGGTAAAAAGCTTTGCTTTAAAAAGGCTGTGGAGAGCTTCGCCGAGCAAGAGCGGGGAAGGTAAAAAGGAAATAAAGGAAACAAATCTGAAAAGTTGTTGTCGTTGTTGCTCTTCCTTCCTTAGTAGAAAATCGCCACTTGTTGGACTGGCCTACAATTCAATTCAGTTCAATTTCAATTTATTCAAGACAGTCCTCATTAGAAGTTTGTCTTGGGTGGCGAGGCTAGAGGCACAATTAACGCCTGACGGGGCAACGGCACCCATTCAACATCTGTAGCCGGCCCATCATGGAGTGCACAATTCAGAGCCTTGAAAACCTAATGTGCCCTGTTCGCCGAATTCATAACACTGGAATTAAAAATGAAATGTTGTAGAATAGTGCGTTCCCACCACCCCACCACAGGTTCCCACCACCCTTGCAGAACCCCGATTCAAGGGAGGCTGCGGCGTGTTTCAGTCTCCTCGCTGACGTAATTCCCACACTAACACAAAGAAATGAAAGAAGAAACTGACTCAAACCCGTTATAGCAGAAAATAAGGCGGTCGAAGAAATCCGTGCCGAAATGCAAAGGAAAGGAAGTGATGAAAAGGCGCCACTAGAATGTTTCAGAAAAGAAGTTGCTTATACGTATCGCCAGGCTTTCGCCGTAAGCAGGTAAACAGACTGAGTGGGCGTAGGAAACGTAGCGTTAAAAGCGGAGCGTTTGAGTAAAACAATGCGAGAAACAACTTTTTATAATGTGGCGCGCTTCCATCATCAGCATGTTTGTTTTGCTTACTTCGAGGTAACGAGTGCTTACAGTATTGTTTTCTAGCTAAGGCTTGTCTTTTAAAACTCACATGGTCAGCTAGACATCCCGCTTACACTTTTTTTTGCTCTTGCATGCCCTTGTATCAGGGATCACAACAACACTTAGGGAGGCTCTAGAAATCCCGCGCTTTACCACTAAACATTCGGGATGTAAGAAATCGCAGGGCTGGAAAGTGAAAAAAATGGGTGGTATGTGTTTCGTTTTTTTTTTTGCGCGTTGGCATTTTCCTTGCGAAAAGGCAACTGGTGGTGCTGATAGTGGTGTATTTCCATTCTTTAGACGGTAAAGTGCAGAATACATCACAGCTAAATATCAAGAAAAAGGTCGTAACACTATACGGCACAGAAGAGCGCAACGCCGAAATAAGCTACATGTGATGGGCGCATAATGGACCTCTTAAAGTCCCTTTAAATGACCAGATTTAGGGGAAATCCCCAAGGTGGAGTACGTTTCTGTAGAAGAAAGTTTGGCATCCACCTCAATGCAACCGTACGACCACAAAGCAAAGCTATACAGCTTTCTCAGGGACTTTGCAGTTTAAGAAAAATTAATCCTTTCTTCAACTGCGATGTTTCTGAGAAAGCTGTATAGCTTTTCTGTGTCGTCGTACGGCTGCATTGAGGCGAATGCAAACTTTCATTCGCAGAAACGTCCCTCTAATGAGCATGAAGCACTGCTTATGTATTCTTCGAGAATTTTTGGTGTTTCTATAAAAATTGGTTTCTTTCCGCTTGAAAACTGCATCTTAGTATTGTGTGGCACGGTGGCCAGGTTTGTCGATATTTTGTGAAACCGGCGTCCTTTGGCAGGTCGTGGTGACCGAAGTTTTAGAGTGGCAACGCAGCGACCTTTCCTGTTTATTGCGCGTGGGCTATTTTAAGTGTTCCTGTCATCTTTGCAAAACTGGCCTTGTAGGAAAAAGACCTCATTAGGTCTTTCAGTGCGATTGAGACATCAAGATTACACTGGACAAATCAGAACGAGCTTTTAAAAAGTAAGCTGGGGTTAATATGGCAGAGACAAGCGTAAGCCAAAGCTGCCAATCTTCCTCGAAATACACCAACGTATATGAAACCGCACAAGGCACAATTTGTTGCGTTGCTTTTATTCAATAAACGTCACCTGATGTCGTAAGACTGGCGTAAACGCCGTCAAGCAACGTCGTCGCTTTGAAGCGTAGTTCCTAGACAGTTCACGAGCGCTTGTCGTTACGTGCACAAGGACGGGAAGCGTGATTGGTGTTTTTATTGGGCGCAAGAATGGAAGGAGGCCGTTAAAGCGTTGCGTACTTTGTGCAGAAAACGCACCGTGTATAATGATTCATCTTCTTTTACTATTTTAAGCTGACATATTTTAGCTTTTTGCCAATAGTAGTTGACAACTCTTGTTTTTACGAAACTGAGGGAATGAATAACACTTGGCACTTCTAAAAATGTGAGTTTGCTTCCCATGGAAGACTTCGAAAGACAGCAACATACAGTCGACTTGCTAGAAATGCCGATTTTTTAAATTAGTTCTGAAACGTTATGTTCGCGGTGGCGACTGCTTTGAACACGTTTGAAAATTGTCCAGCGACCTATTTTAGATGCGACTGCATGTCCTTCTCTCGCCTTGTCCATGCAGCGTCGTCGGTGTTGTTGTCGTCCGCCCCTTCCCTTACACTATAAAAAAAATAGTTAGCGGCGCCCGGTTTCGATCCCACGACCCTGAGGGCCGAACGTGAGGTACATGGTGCTCTTCCCACTGCGCCACAACACCAAGACAGAATCAAATGCTACGAACGCGCCTTATATCCTTGACTCATTCAAACTACGTCAAGATGCTACTGATACCACGCATGATGGGGCAATGATTAACAATTGCAATAACAGAAAAGAAGCTCCCACTTACAGCAAAAATGATGGAGTAAAGGTCGTTGCGACAGGGAAGTCCCAAGCATACCACTTAGAGAGATTGACAAAGATTGGCCAATAAAACATAATAATAATCATAAAACATAACAATCATACGCGTTCCCGACATGTTTTACGCGATTTCAGAATCAATCCAACGGAAACACCAAGTGAACCCCACGCCCAAACTCGTTACTCATTCAATGAGCATTAAGGCTACGAAATAAACATAATCCAAACGACAACTCTGGCAAGCAAACGAAAGTTTGCTTGCCCCACTGGCCAATTTTGTGCGTGTAAGCTAATTTAGATTCCACGCAATTATTCACCCCTATTTGTCGGTATACGCCTCCACTTATATGACCGTTAAGCGCAGCAAATAAGACAAAGAACGCACGACACAATTAAGGGCACTTTTAAAATAAGCCCTACAAATTTATAAATTGCCCACTATACGGTCAGTTACCAAGTTTTTGAAACATCAGTTTATAGAACTGGCAGAGTAAAATGGTCTGTATACTGCTTTCTTGGTAAGCAATACCAGGTAAATAGTGGTACGGTGCCCCAGCATTAACCACGTGAGGTATTTGTAAATGTTCGCTGTCTTCAAAACATGCATAACTATCGCCTTTCGCAGAGCAGAAGACGTACAATGCACGGTTTATGTGTGCTCGAAGAAATAAAACAGGCTCCTTCTTGTGCCGCCAATTCTTGATATTAAAAATATTAGAAAAGGAGTATTTATTTGGCACTGTTACGAGTTAGCACCACATCCATGGTTTAAGCGAAGCGTCCCCGTCTCAGTGGTTTGTGGACTTTTCTAGAGACGGTAGTCTTTCTTGGGCTACCTGAACGCAGAAATTTTGATCCGTCTGTCTGTCTGTCTGTCTGTCTGTCTGTCTGTCTGTCTGTCTGTCTGTCTGTCTGTCTGTCTTTTGAATATAGAAGTTATTAAAACTAGTTACAGATGGGACCCGCTGTAGTTAGCTACTACACGGATCTGCAGGGCACAGGATATACGCAATGTGCTGCATAGGAAACGAAGTAAACATCACACAAGTTCAAAAAACAACAAGGTTTACCGCACCGAAGGGACTTTACAATAATGTCTGCGGCAAAAGCTCCAGACACCAGATTTTACGTGTCTGTCACTAACTCAAATCAGCCACCCGGCCAATGTGAAGCAGGAGCTCAGTATAGGTTTATATACCCACAGAGAAATCTTAACATCTAGGTCCAGTGCCAATGCTCATACTTGTAAACATTGTTGAAAAAAAACAACAAAATATGAGGCAAAAAAATCAATACACAAGATAATTGCAGTGTTCCTTTATTAAAATGTTCATGAATGTTTGATCATTGCGATACAAAAAGAAATACTAAATTCACAGCGGAAAATATCGCCTGCTGTAGCTCGCGCCACTAAAGCTTTTAGCGGAATTCTAAGAAATCAAACGGCAACAGTAGCGAACTGTCCCAAGAGAGAGGTTCCATATTCTGCTTGAAACGCGCGTGGAGTAGGGAAAGGGAAACGTGGCTATATAACAGTTGTAGTACAGTGACTCGATTCACGCGCGTCTCCGCCGCACGGAAGCGCTCGCATCAAGGCACCAGGCCTGGAACAGACAAACGCGGTAAGTTTAAATTGATTTCACCAAACCTCAAGAGTGTTTGAGGAGCCAGATGGGAGAGAAAAAGCATTAAAGATGAGCGGAAAAGAGAAGGGAGGCACGGGCCCCAGTCGACTATCGTCTGTCGTCCAGATTTGCAGAGAATGGAGCAGTACGCGACAATCTTTTTAGCTTTGTAATCTACCTTTAGGTTTGCATGAACATATGAGAGGTCCCAGTTCCGTCTGACAATAAGGATCGATGGAGTTAGAATTTCTATAACAACACTGCGTCAACAAGCAAAAATTAAATCATTTTGCTGTGCCTGCTTTCTTCCATGGCAGCGCGAATTCAGACTCCAAGATCGATAACTTTTAAGCGCTCTTTTTGTTGCATTCTAAAATTCCTTCTGCTTTTGGACGAGTAAATTTAGGATTTTTAAATAAAGAGATCGACAAATAAGAGATCGACAAATAGGACACACGAAGAATAGAGAGAACTCACATCACGTCGACAGTGATACAGCCATGCATGCCAGTTGTACTTATCAATGTTCCCTTAAAATGTTTTGTTTTTTATTTTCACACATCACAGTAAACAATTGAGGCTACAACCAGTAAATGTGTGCTGCTCTCAGTAACAATCTTTTCTGATTCATTTACAGGACACGGTGCAAACAAAATTGAACGGTATCGCTGCTGACTTCGTGGGAATGCAGCCATTTTGACACTTTTTGTGGAACGTAATAACTTCATGGGGAACTGTGCGTAGTATTTCAGCATTGCACCGTCTCCGACGTTCGTTACCAATGGCGAACGCCTTCGCTACCCAGCGCACTTAAAATGCGCTTTGCACGGTCGCCTATTAGGAAATTTCTTGTACATGACGGCTCATTTTGCGTGATGCATGGTGGAAAGAAGAGCCACGAGTGCCCCACTATATTATGGCGAGTGCAACGATCTTTGTCGGTGGCATCAAATTAAGAAACCAAGCTCACTTTATCTACATGTATCTGGAGTTAGGGTGAGAGCTGGGGAATATCAGAGAAAAACACCTTACAAGCCACCCACTACCGACTCCCGCGTAGTAATTTGACAGGTCTTGGAAGGACTTTAATGATGCCGGGCAGCTGCTGCTGCAAAATTGCCGAGACAATACTTTAGGCAGCAGGGGAAGGTATGAGCCCGCGACGTGCCACGAGGCCGAGAGAGATGTCATTACGTGACCTGGCGCCAGATACAGAAACGGTGTCCACATTGTTGAAGTTTCTATTGCGCTCTCTTGAAAACAAAAGACACTTCTGAATTGATTAAATGATGTATAGGTTCAGAACTAGAATATTTTAAAGTTACGTTTTCTGAGATAACCTTTTCCGCGTGGAATCCTACGTGGCCAAGAAAACTTTAAACCTGCGAGTGAACACCATATGCTTTACACGCTTAGTAGCAAATATAACAGCTGAGTAAAAGCGTAAGAGTCAGCCCCGTTTGTGGTCCTGTTTTTGCAGGAGAGAAAAAAGGACAGAGGAAAGGGAAAAAAACAAGTGAGATATTGTTATCCTTGCAGGAAGGACAAAGGAACAAAAAGTTTGTTTCAACTCCAATTGGCTCGACTTAGCGAGTCTGGGGCACGGACAGGAAAATAACTATTACCACAAAAAAAAACGTACAACCCATTTACCTTTTGGTTTAGCGGTTTACAGTCGAGCAGAAAATAGGGAAGCACAGTACCACCACCAGGGCAGCACGTTCACTCGTTTGGGATTTTCCGCCGTACCGGATGATGCCGGCCTGTTCCAATTTAAGAATCTGTAAAACTGATACTTAGTTATTTGTTTCTTTTCGTAAATACTTCACCGTAAAGTGGGGCAAAATATATTGCCCGCTCACTCAGAATACATAGGCTCCTATGGGAGGCGTGTGCCTACAAAAACAACTGCAACTTGTGTTTTATTGTACCTATCTTGAAATAAATTCTACGACATTGGCGTGTCCAAACGACGTCACACCCTTCATATAAGAAGCGCCTCGAAACCACCAGGCGGACTTTTTATTGTGTGGGACTGCATACCCATATGAAGTTCTGTCTATAGGGGCCATCTAAAATAATCGGCCAAACCCATAGGCTCCTACGCGACGCGCCTCATTCCAGAAAGCGCTGCGCGCTGCCACAACACGGTGCGGGTGAGCTATGCAAACTCGCGCAACTTGAATGCAATTTCACTTCTTGAAGGGTCCAACTTCAGATTTGGCACAAACCCGTGGAATATACAGACCCATGTTTGCTCACAAGAATAAGTGTTATCGCCACTTGTTTACGGCAAATAACGTTGGGCGAATCCTTACGACAGCGAGAAACAAGGCGGTAAGAAGAAACAGCACCGAAGAGACGGTGGGTGCTTCAACATGTGGCGTAACAATATTTCGAACGTTGGAAAATTCTGTTTATTTGAGGAGACCTACACGCAACTACCACTTGGATTGCGAGAGGAAACGGGAATAGCGTGACGGGCGGGGGGGCGGGAAGGCGCAGGCGACGCAGCTATATCACGGAGGCGGCTAAAAAATTGGGACATTTGGCGCCTAGCAAGCATAAACCCGGCTATTTTTAATTGAACCATAATTCTCCAGGTAAAAACTTACAAAACGTCTGGTAGCGTGCATCTGATATTCAAGCTTCGCCAAGGTCAAGGAAGGGCTTCGTGCTGTTTCACGGCGCCGACGGAAGCGCCACGAGAGTTATTCTACCGTGGCATCCACGATCAGGTGCTTGCGGTGCTCTGTTGCTCCGGCCACCCCATTCGGCGCTAAGGCAAGCGGAGAAGTGGAATTTGATTAAGACTTCTTCCCGCCGTGTGGTGGTGACGTTTGCTCAAGGCCGAAGCGACTGTGAGTGAGTGAGTGCTTTATTGATATAGAAAGTGGAAAAGAAGTGGACTGGGGATATTTTGAACTCATTTGGGTGTTCACCAGCATACAACCCAGCCCGGGAGAAGGGCAATGAAACAGGACAGGGGAGAACGAATGGGGACAGAGAAAGAGGGATAGAGAGAAGGAACGATTTAAGGGATGAGTAAGGCTGGCCGGCGGGCATTGTGGTTCAGCCGTTGTAAGAGGTCGGTCTCCTCGCGGAAGGCCAGGACAAGTCGGAATGCTTCCCTCCGGATGGAGTTTGGGCCCATCAGGAAAAGCAGGTCCGTCAAGGTGTGGCTGCGCAGCCCGAGACGCTGGAGTGCGGTCCGAAGCCTTGCTCGTGGGGCATCGTGCTGACGGCTGAAGTGCAGAAGCTGCTCCAGGGTCTCGGGCTTTGGTCAGTCAGCACATGTGGGCGACGACCAGCGGCCGCGTTGGTACAAGCGGGCTGCTACGTTGCAGCAATCGAGCCGCATGCGGAGGAGTATGCAGTGGGCGTCCAGCTGATACGGCCAGGCAGGACCTGTGGAGCTTGGGCGCTGATGACTCTGGGGTCCTGGTGCATCGTCTCTACTTTCCGCGCCTGGATGGGTTGTGCGGCGTCGAAGAACCTCAGGTCGCGGGAGGCAGAGACCCCATTCTGGCGAGCAGCACTTCGGGCCAGGGCGTCAGCCAGCCCATTGCTTTGATTCCAACATGGGATGGCAACCAGTGCAGCCGCAGGACATAACAGCGGGAATCCACCAGGCGAAGCTCCGCCGCCAGCAACCACTCCAGGTAGCCGCTGGAGCTCGATGGCTTGTCCGCCGCTCGCAGTCTAGCTCTGCCCATGGATGGTTGCACGGAGCCGTCCTTCTAGAACTGCAGGAGGCCGGCCGTCTCGTCCTGCAGCAGGGCAGCAACCTCCTGATGGGAAGCCTCGGTTGGTGTTGACCGCTTTCTGTGAATCCCCGGGAGCGTGGTGCTGATGCGAAGAGCTCGCCGGTGCCAGGAGGTGGTTCCCCGGGGAAGGAAGGCTGAAGCAGCTCAAGGTGACCCTCGCAGATGGACGCCAGCATGGCGAACGCTGTCTGCAAGTTCAGTTGTACATCAGCTTCCGTTGCCGTGTTTTCACGGGAGAGCAACCCTAAACAAGTGGTCGATGTGTTTTGATTCCTTCTTACAGGTACAAGGCTATATAAGGTTCGTTATTTAACAGCGTATGCAGCCTTAGCAGTCGTATAAAAGTCGAATGAGGGAGCCGAGGCATTTTGTATACAAACTTCGAGTGAATACAAGCCTGCGAAATGTTTTTGGGGTTACATTTTTACGACATATAAAATCACTGAAGTATGCTTTAGGCTTTTCAAGCAATTTTTATGCCGGTCATTTTCGGCAAAGGAAGTTGAAGATATGAATAAAAATAGCAAAATTAAGCAGTGTAATGCCCTGCATTTTTCAAAATGGGCAAAACTGGAGGAAGTCACACAACTAATCGTCATAATAGCGCAAATGCACATAATTTCTGAAGCAGAATTTTGAAAAATGATTGGCTAAGAAAACAAAAACAAACTTTAAAACTTCAAGATAAACTAACGTATTTGGCTACCCATAGCCACATCTGGCTGTAAGAAGCCCACACTCTAGAGAAGCGGAATAATGCTTTAGTAATCAATTTACTGATTTTTAGTTGATCGTGTTTATAAATAAATATCAGGTATTTTGAAATTAAGCCACCTGTCCTCATGACGGAGTGTAGCTTCCGTGCATTAGTCGCAATTTTTTCTTTGCCAACCGCGACAAAATGATAAAAACTATATTTGGCCCAGTCCCACCCCTAAGCAACTTCAACAGTACCAGGTGCATTGCAGGCGTTTATGTCCGGCCCAACCTTGGGCTGAGAATCTATGAGCCCTAACAACCAACATTTTTTACGTGTATGCAAATACACGTCGAATTTTATATTTGGTGCACAGTAAAACTGAAAGAATTAGCTTTGCTTGTTCTCAATACATATCAAATATACTTGCAGGTACTAAAATAATATGTACACCATTCGTCGAAATAGAACAGGCCACCCTATCGGCTGTAAAGTATTTCATGTTTAGGAACTATGTGTGAGCTCAAAAATATTACGTGCGCGTTTAAAAATGTTCGTTCTGTACCTGCTATACAACGATTTGACTTGTTATCTCACCCGAAACTTCAGTTTACCGTCAAAATGCAAGAGCCGAATGCCTAAAGGCCCCAATACACCCATCACGCATGCGAAGTAGCTCTCTTTTACGCGTCCCAAAAAATCCAGCCTTTGTCATGAGCTCTACCTTTGTTTACACGCGCGACGGTGAAGCGAGAGGAATGGTCAGACGGCTTTCTGTACTTAGGCGCACTATGGGCGATGGGATGGTCGCAGAAACGGCTCGCCGCCGGCAGCTGATCACAGAGGCCAGTTCTAGCAAGGAATAAAATGTCATGAAACCCTTCTCAACATGCCACTATGATGACGTCGCTCCGATAATCCGATGACGCGCCGATGATGTGCACGAAATCTCTGTACGGCCACACCACTGCCGCCACCGGCGCTCCGAAATTTTCGTCGGCGGCGAAAATTATGCACCCGCTGTAAATAGGGTGTTTCGCGATGAAACTGTAGATGAATTACGTGGTTTGACTCACCAGTTAATTTAACAAACTTGAAATTCTAAAGCCATGCCAATTCGCCTCTAGGAAAAGGTGATCCACTGTAGGAAAAGGTGCAACCATTGCTGGTTGCACTTGGTGGGAAAAGTCTTTTGTCGACTGCAGCGACATAGATGAAGCTGTTTTCACTGTCTTCAGCAACGTTTTTGACTCAATTGATCATTACAATATGTCTTTGAAATTAGAATCCAATCCGTATCGGGACTATCATTACTGCTCTTAAATTGCTTCTTGCGCAATATATCCCAAGTCGGTGATGTATAACCCACTAGTTTAATGCTTACAAAATCAGAAATCTGGATGTCAGGGCTGTGTTGTGTGCCATTATTAATTTAAATTTACATTATCGATCTGCAATTACGCGTTATTCAGTAGCTTTTTAGCGGCTAATACTATTTCTGTGTTTTCCCAACGTCATCTCGGTAATCACACGCAACCTGAAGCAAAGCGCATTAAGTAATCCACGAATGGTGTTTTTCCAACGAGCTTTTTATTAACCTAAAGAGAGCTATATTCATTCCAATTCGCCCTTTTGGAAAACATCTGCAGCCCATCTACAGGAGGTCTCGTTCGCTGTTTTTCAAGGTTGGTTTCTCCTGCAGCTTACTATGAAGTGTACTCCAGTCGTCGTACTCGAAATGTGTAAAATTTCACCGCATTTATTTGAATATTTGTTGCACATCCGGAGGAGCATTTCAAAATGTGAGGAAGGTTGTCTACGTTTTTCTAAGCTTTCTTCTCAAGACTAAGGTTTTTTTATAATTTGTTTCAGCGTCGATAACTGGGACCAGCTAACTGCAATTTAGGTGTGATACATTTTGCACACTGCGAATAAATATTTTGTAGGTTGGCGCACTCCACTGCCCCAATCTTGTAAGTATATTGATGCACGTTACGGCGTTACTTACAATAAATTGAACCATAGTTTCGCACCTCCTGCATGGTTATATTAAAAATTCGTCTGAGATCTTAATTGTGCTTACGAACGGTGCTTGTGAATCACCTATCTATGTACGCATATCGGTCTGAGAGGGAAATTGTGTTGTACTCAAATGCACGGTTTTATTTGCTTCGTGTTTACAAGTAACGACTTCGGTTCGGTCTAATCCTTACGTTCACGAAAGCATTGGTAATGGCAGGAAGTACTGATCGGATATACTAGCTGCCAGAAAGAAACTGGCATTGTCTGCATGTGACAATTTTGGCTTCCTATAAAAAGAAGGTCATTCAAGTATACAACAAAAATTCCAAGCCCTGCTGCTGGTGTCACGCAGGATAATACTTAGGGACACCAGCATCGAAGCACTGATAAAGAGAATGTTTGTTGCCACGTTTTAGTTTTATTGTGGACGATGGCGTAGTATGACTTTAGGAGCTCAGCGTTGTGCCGCGTATCCTACACAGTCTCAATTTTAAGTACGAAGAGTAAACCTTTGAGAAATCTATGCAGACGTGAACGCATAATTCTTTACAACAAAAGCGCTAATAGTAATTTTTTAGACCATAAAACTGATACCGTAGATGCACCTCTGAATCGTTACTTCGCGTTAATTACTAAGCAGCAGGCTTAGCATTTTTTTAATTATTTTCCTTGATACGAGGTTTACTGTAAAGGTAGTCATACATAAGAGAACACATTTCAAGGCAAGAAAGCTCATCGTTTTGGGTGTGGATGCCGAAAAAAAGCATTGTCCTAAAACGACACTCAAGTATGCATTCGCCAGCTAACCGGTCAAGTTGTGCATTCTGCTTTTCTGAGTGCTGCTTTTCTGAGTGCTGCTTTCTGAGTGCTGCTTTTCTGAGTGCTCTTTCTGAGTGCTGCTTTTCTTTTGGCTGCGTGCTTGGGTTATCGATTCTCAGGCACATGGATTTCTTGTACGCCGCCGTGACGGATCGGCGTAAAGCATTGATGTCTAGTAACAGTATGCCATTCCTAGTTTGAGAAATCGTCTATAGATGACTCGAGGTTTATGGGCTTCAAGAATACCCCCCCCCCCCCCCCCCACGTAAGCTTGACGCGTATTTCGGCGTATGGGCAGGGCAAAACACACCCGCCTCATGTTCCTTCGCCGATTTTCGTTCACGCATTAGAAAGCAATTACCGCTTCGGCCTCACCCACTTCGGAAGAAGCCTTGCCTCCGCTCGTTGTAAGTACGCCAGGCAGGGTAACTGCATGCATAGCCGGCGATTCTCGCTTTTCCGCGCTCCCTTTTAGGCGTCTGGGACGCCCGATGCCTGAACCCTCGTGGAATCCTGGCTGGAAGTGGAATAAGGCATTAGGTTGCTCTTCTTTATTTTGAAGGGTTTATTATTAGAGAGGGCGGTGTTCGGACGGTGTTAAAACGCCACTCACTCTTGTGAAAGTTGTACTAATGGGCAGTCTAGAATATTCCATGAAAACGTGGTTCTGGTCGCGTTCTCAGCATGTGAAAAAGAATCTTTAGTGAGATCAGTCGTGGTCTTCCTAAAGTCACGACAATCAAGCCCAACCCTGTGCCTGTAAAGGTGTCTCGGGTCATCGATGTAGCCCTTAAGTGTTCCTTGCTTGTCTTCTGTTTTTCTGCTTTTGCTGTCAGTAATTCCAAGAAGTTAAAAAGACGGCAACTCACCAGTCTAAAGCATGCATTTGTTTGTCATGTTGCACTTAGTGGGCGTATTTTCCCCGCCGAAGAAGCTCTCAATCCAGGCTTTGTATCTTTGGGGTTGCCTCCTACCGATTTCTAAAAAAAAGGCAAGAAAAAATACGCAATTTTCTTCTTCCAGGGGCGCATGTTTCCCCAAATTTGAAACTTTCATTATCATGACGCCGGCTGTTGCACAAGACGACGTCTCTACAGCTGCCTCTGATGGCGCTCAAGATTAGAACTGTGTAGAGCCATGGCTTAACCACCGCTCTACAACATTCGTACATTTACGGCTAAACTCACACCGTATAGAAGATAGGGCACTAAGAGGCACAAAGTGATGCACTGGTGGGGTCCTGTCATACCTACGCCTGGGCTGCTTGCCGGGTCTCGAAGGCCACCGAATTTCTGATCTATTTACCTCGCCCTGTTCAAATGTTTGTTATTTTTTATAGTACGTGTAATGCTATGTGCAAGCGTCATCTCTGGCTTCACATGTATAGGCCCTAAGTTGGAGAAACGAAATAAAGCGGCATGGGGAGAAGTACATGGGGAGAAGAAGAAGTACGTGGCGAGAAGAAGCCAACTACATGACACGAAGGGCGGAAATTTCATTCCGGTGTCTTCATGTTTTTCTTGTTACAGAAATAGAAGCTACGCTAAGTGCAAAACCGGCCGCAGGTTTCTGGACGAATGGTCTCAGAAATATACAGCGCAAAGAAAAAACAAAAAAATTTCCCCGCATTTCCCCGAGGGGAAGAATGTGAAAGTGCGAATGCAGGAGTTGAATTTGCGCGGTTCGGTAATGTTCGCGAAAGAGAGATCACACACACACACAACTACAAAGAAAGAAAGATGCATTTATTCACAGACACCTATTTGTGTTGTCGTTGTACTTGATTGCTAGAGCGGATCTCAGCTTTGAAATTTCGTGTCAGTACTCCTTTAAGCGGGTGCATTAGCCCTTCTCACGCCCGATTCCTGGCCAATCCCCCACATGGGTATGTGCCATGCACAGACACCTATTTGTGTTGTCGTTGTACTTGATTGCTAGAGCGGATCTCAGCTTTGAAATGTCGTGTCAGTACTCCTTTAAGCGGGTGCATTAGCCCATCTAACGCCCGATTCTTGGCCAATCGCCCTAAGTGGGTATGTGCTAAAGAAATTAGGAACTCTTCTTGGCCAATCGCCCTAAGTGGGTATGTGGTGCGGACGGACGGACGGCGGTGGACGCGTGATTCAGATTACTTGGCCAATCGCCCTAAGTGGGTATGTGCTAAAGAAATTAGGAACACTTCTTGGCTAATCGCCCTAAGTGGGTATGTGGTGCGGACGGACGGACGGCGGTGGACGCGTGATTCAGGGTCGCTTAAGAAGTGCATTCGCACTTTAAAAATGTTTAATGTCACAGGGTAGAGCACTCCACGGGCCCGGGCCCGAAGTCAATTATCGGAGGGCCCAGCCCGGGCTCGGGCTTGAATTCATAGACCGGGCCGTTAATAGTTCCGACGTGAAGTGTAGAAAAGAGCATAAAAATGAATATTCTGAGTTTACTTTAACGCACTTCTTGATGTTAGTTGTACACATTGTTTGAAAAACGTGTTTTGCTAGGTCTGATATTCACTATACTGTAATGCTCATTTCTTCATATATTTATGGCTGGCTTTGAAGCACGTACTGTCCAAGACAACTGGGATATGTTAAAGAAAAGGTGCACGAAAAAACTAATAAATATTTACCCCCAAGAAAAATACTTTCAAATCACAATGCCCCCTGGTACAACCGGAATATCTAAAGGTTAGCGAACCAAAAAAAAAAAAAAAACGTCTTTACCGTTCCCCCGAAAATTCCCCAACCAATGAGCGATGGCTGGCGTATGATGATGCAACTAAGTCATACATTTCTGCTGTTAAGACCGCCAAAGCTAACTTCTTACAAAACACGTTGCCCTCTATGTTGTTCGAAACCCATAAAACGTTTTCGAATTGTGTAAATCGTCGTGACAGTAAAGCGATCTCGCTAATAGATGGTGACGGCAACACGGTTCCAGACGAGGATTGTCCTGCACTCTTAAATTTAACTTTCATGAAAAATTTCTCTCACTGCACTTTTACTGATGCCTATCAACTTCCAGAGATTCCCGTTTACGAATACTCTCCTACTCTGCATCTCTTGATAGACCCAGCAGACATTGTGCACGTAATTAGTTTTTTGAAAATGTATTTTTCTGCCGGCATCGAAGAAATCAATGTGAAGTTTTTAAAAAGAACATGCCAGTACTCTTCGATATTCCTTCCTAATCTCTTTCGACAATGCTTAGAATCAGGATTGTTTCCTTTTGAGTAGAAGATGGCAAAGTTTTTTACAGTCTTTAAATGCGGTAGCATTGTGTCACCCAGCAACTATCGTCCGTTTTCGCTGGCCAGCATCCCCTGTGAATTTTTTCAGCACATCATTTACTCTAACCTTGCCCAATTTCTCGAATTTAATTTTCTTTCATCCGGCTCAATATGACTTTCGTAAACACCATTCTTCCGCAACGGAACTCTCATAATTCACCCAGAAAATTCATGTTATTCTTGACGGACGTTCATCCGCAGATTCCATATTTTGGTACTTGTCGAAGGCATTTGACAAGGTATGTCTTCGACTAATAATGTTAAAGCTCCGGAGCATCAACCTCGACATAAGTTAACTCAAATGGATAGAATGTTTTGTTACTGACCAGCACCAATTTGTTTCAGCTAACAATTTCAAATCTTCCCCTGCAATAGTAAAATCTGGAGTCCCACAGTGTTCAGTTTTAGGCCCGTTGTTATTTTTGATATATATTATTGACCTTCCTAATTGTGTTGCATCCCCTAGACGCAACACATCCTTCCTACCGGCGCGTATCTCTGAATGGCAACGCAAAAGGAATTCCGCGCCCTCAGCAAGGCAACTGGACCTCGCCTCGGACGAAACTTTGCCAAACACGGCTCGCATTGTAGACAGAGCCTGATGTCCGCCAAGGCGAGGGCTAGACAATACTTCGGACCCTTTTTGAGGACTTCCTCATAGCGCCCTGGCAAGGTATCGCCACCCAGATACGTAAGAGTGCGGCTTCCGGTGTTTGATTTTGCATTTTTAGGTAGAGTACGGCTGGCCCGATTTCAAATCACTTCAGTCGTTTCAGCAGCCATACGCCGATACTCACGCAGGTAATTCACGTTGCCCCAGCCATCCTCCGACCTTGTACAAAACAATACCATGTACTCTTGCAACAGTCTCACTTGCCTCCAATATTCTGACTTCAAGATCCTGCGCACACGTTTCGAGTGTCCAACTGAATGCTCTAGCAACTCGAAAAGGGCAGCTACTTCTTAACGGGGGTTCCACACTTCAAATGGTAGGACATCATACGTTCCTTGCATGCAGCGACGGGGATGGCGCTGTCACATAAAGACGGTTGGTTGCCGGAAGGCTGAACACAAAGAAAGAAGCCCAATGTCGAAGACATTTGCGATACCAAGGCGTTGGACTGGGATTTATCACATCCCCTTATCCCCGTGTGTCAAAGCTTACATCGGTCAAGCAGGCCGCTGTATCAATGATCGCCTCAGACAGCACACGGCTTCCCTTTCCACGAGTGACAGTGCTCATCTGCCGAGGTACTGTAGACAATGCGGGTGCACACCTGCCTTTACAACGCTACCATATTAGGCCGGGAAGTACAAAAACCCAAAGGAAAATTTTGGAACCTTTCATTATAATGAAAAGAAACAACTGCGTCAGTGACACGTCATTGCTCCTTCCTATCAAAGAGATGAACTTCCTAACCGCGGTGGTTGATTGTCAACATTTTTTTGTTACTGCGACACATGACTATTCACACATGCGCATGATGTTGCCGTAAGGTATTTCTAGGCGTTCAAGTGTCTTGTTCGTTCCGCTGTTAGTGCCAGCTTGCCCCGTCGTTTTCTTCTGTGTCCTGTGTTTTCAGCTAGTTTTTATTTAATTCAAACATGTGCCAACTAGCCCAGTCCAACGCCTTGGTATTTCACTCTGCTGTTTACGCTGACGACACCACTGACGACACCACAAATCACACACGCTTCTCGTTTCGATGCTAAATCATGTTAAAAATGACATGAATTCGGGGTGACAACAATCCCATTAACATAAGCCCCTAAAAAACAAATTTATGGTATTTCTATCGAAATGAAACACGCCAAATTTTTACGACGCTAAACCATGGTGCCGATTGTGTTTATGTCTGTGGCCATGTGATTTTTTTGGCGTTTTTTTGACAATCATTTAAAATTTTCAATCACTTCAACTTTTTATGACAACTACCTCCGTGCGGTATAATTGCACTTAGTCTGCTTTTTTCACGTCGCTATATTTTCTTTTAATCACAACCATTTCACGTTTGGGCTTCTTGTCTGAGCTAAAACATATACAGCTGACATATCTTCAACATATTCAAAACCAAGCATTCCGCCTTATCACACGAAGTTCATTCTATCAGTGCCAGCGTACTTCTTTGTCAAATAATGTATTATCTTGTCACAACCGTTTTCAATATAACTTAGTTACAGTATTGCTCAACTTCTGACTACAAAAACATTTCAACTTCATTTATTTATGTTTCCCACCAATCACAACCCCACTAGATTATCTGCGAATGTTCTTCCTGCAGTTTCTATAAATTACAGTAAAATGGAATTACATTAAAATGGAAACGAACGCAGCAAACACCAGAGGATAGTTATGTGTTTATAAGATCTTATCCAAATTCCCTTCACGCTATCCTCTATCATTAAAAGCACTAATAAATATTTATCAACTCGTTTATACCCCCTCAATTACATCGTCGCCTTTACCTTATCCCATCTTCAAACCTTTTCGTGCTCTGAGGAGCTCACGCTCCTAAAATACGTATTACACAGGATATATAAACAAACGACCTCTGCAGGCTAGTTATAAACCATTTGACAGAACTGAAAATCCGCCGGCATTGCTATTTAGAAAGCCGTGCCCAGTGCACCGGAGAACTTGCCAAAATAGGAAGAAACCGGACAATGATGATCCCAGGGCAAGGCATCTGGTGCCGATGAAATGCAGCCTCTGCGCCATTGCAAGGACCCCTCGGGCCGAATTATGGAAAGTTGAACGAAGTTCATGCCATTAGATTATGTCCTTGAAACAGAAGGGAGTAAATAAAGCTATTCTGTGCTATAGCCGGACACTGAAAAAGAACGCCGGAAGTGAAAGGAGCTGTACATTTGCGGGCTTCCAAAAGGTATCGCCACTAATTCTCACCCTGGTCGCTCCAAACAATCTGCAAACCATTAGGTACGTATAGAAATATGCTGTTCTTAATTTTTATACGACAATCGTGCATTGGGGCTGTACTGCAGTATCGTTTTGCCTCAACTTCTTTTTGCCATTTTCCTGGCGTCGCTGTGTTGCGGAATGTTCGAAATCACGCGTATTCCTCCGGAAGGGCAATGTCAGGCGTTCAGGGCACTTAGGTGACGACTGAAATAATTTGCTGCAGTGACGTCTAGTTACCTTTAACCTTTTATAAACAGCAACATTTCTTTTAAAATATACACGCTCAATTACTTCCCTAAAAGGGAAGAGTAATACCTGGGTGTCCACTTTGAGGTAACAGTCTCTGAACGCCGTAGTGTTCAGAGGGTCTAGGAGAGGGTCTGACGCCTCACAGAGCCTTACTAAGAATAAACGTCGCAATAATTGTTTCAGCTGATCGTCTTTATGATCCGCTACTCTCCCAGCTGCCGTGCTAAGCTTCAGCTGACCAGTGGAGCATTTTCTCGTTTTAGTTAGAGGTTTTGTACTTAGGAGCAGGTCATTGAAACTTTGAAGCGCCTTCTGATCATGTTTTTAATCTCTATTTATTTCTTTATTTAATTGATTTTAATTTTTGTATTTGTACAAGGTAACATACAAGTTCATCAGGGCATTTGGTAACAAATTTAAAACGAAATAACTATGAAAATAATGCAATAACTAGTCATACGATACGTATATATTAACGAATAAAGTAAGAAGGGCAGTGCAAAAGTAAACTTCATCCCAATTACCGTGTCAAGAAAAAATATACAAAAAATAAAAACATCACGTAAAACAAAATGCAGAACCAAGAAAAAGAGGCGGTTGGGGGAGTCATGCCTGTCGTAACTCTAATGTACAACAAAGGGGCCCATAGAAAGAAACGCTGGCATTCTTGTTTTGTCGGGAGAATAAATAATGCTTCTGCAAGCGAAGACGGGATATTTCTGGGTTACTCAGTGACGCGATGTTGTCAGGAAGATGGTTGCACAAACGGATAGCACGTGGGTCAGCAGATAATTTAAATGCGGTTGTTATGCAAGATTGCCTGTAAGCTTCTTAGGTTGCATCGTCTATGTCGTGGGTTAACAAGGCGTACAGTAAGTAATGGGGAACGTCTGGTTGTATGAATTTATTTGTGAGATATGCATAGAACAGCGATTTTCAGCGAAGATGCGACGGGTCTAGTGAAAGGTTATGTTTTATTTTTATTATGCTTGAGCTGAATTCATATTACCTGGATATGGACAGTAAAGCCTCATTTAGTACTGCTTCCACTTCGTCATCATCGTCATAATCAACAACAACAACAGCCTACCCAGGCCAATTGCGGGGTCAAGGCCTCTCCCACTGACGTCCACCCACTCCTGTCCTGAACAACTTGAGTCCACAGTTTACACCGAAGTCCTGTATTTCATCCCTAACTCATGCTATTGTCCTCCCGCTGCTTTTATACCCATCTCTTGGTATCCACCTTGTTACCTTAAGTTTTCACCGGTTGTCGGTTCGTCTCAGTACATGGCCAGCCCCCGAGCACACATTTATTTTTATTTAAACTATGATACCAAGTACTGGAGTTTGTTCCCTGATCTATAAAAGTTGTTTCCTGTCCCTAAGTGTAACTCCTGTCGTTTGTCGTCGTATGTCCCATTGGGCAGATCTTAGATTTCTTTCCACTTGTTTAGTACGGCGCAAAATTTCAGGTCTGTAGGTCTTCACTGACAGAATGCACTGTATATTTTTCTTTTGAGTGGGAGAGGTCGTTTACTTTTCATTATTTAGGAGGGTTTGTTGAGTGGTACCAAGCCCATACCTAAGCTGCACCGTATTTCTATCTGGTGGTAAGGGATAACCATCTGTCCGAGGTAATTATATTCTTGATCTTTTTCTAGTGCGTCGTCTCCTAAGCTAGAGAGGTCGCTTATTCCTGATTACTATAGATTTATTCGTAAATATTTTTAGTCCCACGGCTATGCTTTTTTATTGTTGTTCCTCGAGCGTTTTTGCAGTAGTTATCCAGTCACACTCAGCCATACTACGTCATCTGCAAACCTCAAATGACCTGTGTTCTCTGTTTATCCTTAAGCCTATGTTTCCCCAGTCAAGCTTTCCGAATAACCCCTCCAAACATGCTGGTAAAAGTTTTGGCGAAAGTGTCTCTTTCTCTCTCTTAAGTGTTACCCTGCTCCTACTTGCCTTACATATAACGTCTAGAAGATTTATCTCTTCTATTCACTGATTTTTTAATGTTTTTAGCGCGTTCATGGTTTTTACAACATTTTCTCGTAGTCTAGAAATGCCATGTAAAAGGGGTTTCTTGTGGTATGCTGATTTTTTCTATTATGTATTGACACCATGAATGGTGTTCATGGTTGAGTACACCTTCCTTCACTCAGCCTGTTCCCAGGGTTGTTCGTTAATCCAGGCTGTCTCCAATGGGGTAAGTATAACTTTGGTAAACAGCTTTTAAACAACTGAGAGTAGGCTATGGGTCTAATTCTGAAGGTGCTTCGTATCTCCTTTAATGAATCAGAATAATATTGGCGTTTTGCCTGGCTATGGCCCTCTTCCAGTCTTTAGGCATTCTGAAAGTAGTGCAGTAAGCTCTTTCCGTACTGTATCTTCTCCCTCTTTCAAGAACTCCACGGTTATGACGCCCCGCCCCACACCGTTTCCTCATTTCGTGTCTTTGAGAGCCTTTCCTCCTGTCTTCAGTAACTAGTGGTACATCGTAAGTTAAGCTTATACTCTGAGTGTTTTCCCCGGTCTAACGTCGCTGGTACAGTCTTGCGTAGAATGGTTCTGCTACCTCGAGTATCTCGGCCGTATTGTGCGTAATGCTACCCTGCTCGTATTTGAGTGCGTACATCCTCTCTTGGCAGATGGCAATCTTTCACGTTGTTGCTTTCACCCTTCCTGCTATTGGCAGCACTTCACCGGCCATTGCCATGTTATATAGACAAATGTCATTATTTACTTTTCCTAATCAATTAAGACATATCTGTTAACTCAACTTGACGCACCGCACTTGGCACCTTCACGTTCTAATGACAGACTCCATGCAGGGTTTTTCTTTTTCATGAGTTTCCTTCTTTCTATTTGAGGATTCTAGCTCACCTTGTATCTAACCATTATATGATTGCTGCTCCGAACCTTCTAAACTGAAATATTTTGATAGGGGGAACAAAAAGAAGTCAACTCAAGCTGTGGGAATATAAAAGTTTTATACACAAGTCGACGATTGTTAGACGGGAAGAAAGCATATTTTGACATTAGTATCAAAATGATGGTGGAGCTTTAGCGGATGTGGCGTTAATGTGGCTGGACCATGCCGTTAAGAGCACGCCTAGGTATTTGTATGTTAATACTTTGGCAACTACATGGTTGTTCAGAAAGGAAGTTTTCTTGAAGCTCTTTTGGTTTCAACTCGTTTTTGACTCAAGGAAATCAATTGGGTTGTTGTTAAGTATAGAGCAAATTTCCATGTATTGCACCAATCGCAAAAAAACGTTTACGTGTTTTGAAGCGTTGAATGGTCACTAGAGTGATTTATTTTTTTTCGTAAACTAAGCAGTGCCAGCAAACGGCGCTTGCAAGATGTTAAGAAGGAAGGCGAGTCACTGAAAAATATTTTTATGAATTAAGGGCCTGTTACGCTGCCTTGGGGCACACCCGAACTGACGGGGGAAAACGGCGACGTATAATCAATAACTATCATGAACAGTTCGAGCATAGAAAAAAACTTACTTAGCCAAGGTAAAGTAAATATCATCGTCGGAGGGTGGATAATTTAATAAGTAAACTGCAATGGCCTACACGAACAAAATCTTCACACATTCCAGAAAGATACAGTCAATTTGAGAGTTACGGTTCAAAAAACTTCAATTTTTCAGAGCATTCAGGTGATTTCCCGTACAAGCCGGGTCAACTTCCCAAGCGTCGTAGTCCCCCACAAGACCGACCACCATGCCAGGGGTTGGCTTGAGCCTATTTTACCTGTATGCCCGGCTCCACCAAACATTCGTACTCCAGGCTCCACCAAGGCACACAAATGCACATGGTTGCTTCCACAGCCACGGTGGATGCTCAACTCAGTAACCGCCTATGGCACGAAATGCCACCTGACTCTTTCAGCTCCTCCAATGGGGCAACGTGGCAAGAAGGCGGGGGGCCCCTCCAGATGGGCAAAGGCCAGAAGCCGATGGCAAGTGTAAACCTAGGCAACAAAGGACTGTTCGGCCGCTGTACTTTGGCCAGTGATTTTAAATCCTGCCTTTTTCCGGCAGACGGGTTCAGCCCGTCTCCAAGTGTGGGCCTTTTGGTCATTATACGGCTGTACTCCCATGGCTATCCAGCGCCATTTTTCCGTCCGCCATCCAACCGCATTACGTTCATACGACCAGACTTCAGCCGGAGGGCTCGGGCCATTCAAGGGCCACCAGTGTGCGGCCAAAATGCGGCTACCGGAGGTCAGCTGAGATGCGGTCGTCTGACTCCAGCCGGACTAAAGCTGCCGGAAGTTCGTCCATGCTACTTGCATTGGAGTTCAGCCGCAGTACGTTAACTGAGTCCGGTGGACGACCACTACATGTAGCGCAACAATGTGACTTAGTCGCACTGTGCAGCAGCACACACCCACCATTTTGTGGCCAAGTGACCCACACCAAAGCGAGCCCACACGACACCACCAGCCGTGTAACCTTTAGCGCAGCCTTGCTTATGAAACAGCATAAGTTGAAGGCAAAATACATTAAATAAGCACTGCTCACAACTTGCCGTTACTATAACTGCTGTCGGATGCAGAAAATATTCAATTCTTTGCTATAGCAGGAATAGTTGCATTGTACAGGTCCTGATATCTTCTGTGTGGCCCAGCTGTAATAAACATGGTAAGGGGGAGCGGGGCGACGGGCCCGTATGTCGTGTGTCAAGAGTAATTATTTAATTAATTAATTATGCCTCAAATGCACCCAACAGGGGTATTACATGAGGGGTGGGCAGATACATCAATTAATACGGTGATCGATGAAATCCTCCTTGAATTTAGTAGGGTCCGAGTGCTGGTTGGCGTCGCTGGGCAAGCTGTTTCAGTCTTTGGCTGTTTGCACAAAGAATAAGTGCAGATAGGCAGATGTGCGGGCTGCTCGAGGATAAACAGCTTTTTCATGGCTAGTGTGGCATGACGTCCGGTGGGTGGGTGTGATAGCAGATGGAAGAGGCGATGCGAGGTAGAATTTACGAAAAAGGCAAAGGCGAGAGGTTTTTTTCGTGAAGCTAATGTTTTAAGGTTGGCGCGGCGTTTGAGGGCAGATACCCTAGTGTAATGTGAGTAGTCAGAGTAAATAAACCTAATCGCACGGTTTTGAAAGGCTTCAACTTTGTATGTATGATTAGATTGAAAGGGGTCTCAAATTGCGCATTCGTACTCTAGCTTCAGCCGAACTAGTGTAATGTAAGCTTGGATCTTTAGTGAATGGGGAGCAAGTTTTAAATTTCGTCGAATATACCCGAGTGCACGGTTAGCGTTGTTACAACCATGTAAAATGTGCGATGACCAAGAAAGATAGGAAGTTCCATTGATGCCTAGGTATTTATAGGTGCTAACAGAAAGAATTGCGGAACCGCAAATGGAATACGTAAATTTTTGGTATGACTGGTTCGATGAAATGAGATGAGTACGATTTTTTAACGTTCAGGCGCATTAGCCATGTTTCGCACCATGTTTGAATGAGGTGTAGGTCGGACTGAAGGACTCCGGAATCGGAAGGATGACGTATAGGGCGGTAAAGAACGGAATCATCAGCGAATAATCTGTTATTAGAGTGAATGTTAGTAGAAAGGTCAATAATGTAAATTAAGAATAGCAGAGCGCCGAGAACAGTGCCCTGTGGAACTCCGGAGACAACTGGGGACATATCTGAAGCAATGTTGTTGGCATAAACAAAAGGGTTGGCGGTTAGTCAAAAAGTCACGGATCCAATCGAAAATCTGAAGGTTTATATTTACGCGGTATAGTTTTAAAAGCAAACGTTTGTGTGGAAATTTATCAAAAGATTTTTCAACGTCTAGAAAAAAGGCTTCTACTGGTGTGTTACTGTTCATGCTAGAGCTGATATCATTCTCAAATAGCGCGACTTGCATGTCACAGGAAGGCCCTTTCTGGAAGCCGTGTTGGTGAGGGTGGAAAAATTTAGTGGCAGTTACGAATTTTACAACGTGGGAGTGAATTCTCTGTTCCTTGATTTTCCAAGAAATACAAGTTAATGAAATGGGACGGTAGTTAGCATTGAAATTTGAAGTACCTTTTTTTGCCACGGGAATAACTCTGCCCACCTTCCAGTCCAGCGGCACCACACCGCATACAAAAGACTGCTGAAAAATGTGCGCCAACTTGATACTTGAGACATGTTTTGTGTTTCTGAATATTTTTGAATTGATTCCGTTGATGCCAGAGGAAGATGATAGTGACAATGATTCTATAACTTTCAAAATTATATTAGGAGCAAACGCTAATGATGACATGATGTCATGGTCCAAAGAAAGGGGTGTATGTAACTCACTCACAGGTTCTCTGGTAAAGACGGAGCAGAAAGTTTTGTTTAGAATTTCGGCGACATTATGAGCTGGTACAGGGTGGTTATGATCGTCGGTTAGCAACAGCGAAGTGGGGTGGTTAGGGTTAAGAGCCTTGAAAAATTGTTTTGGGTTATTACGTAACATTACTGGTAATGTGGTAAAAAAAAAACGACCGTTTAGCCTTTGGTATTGCGCCGTGAACATCTTGTCCGCCGCACGATATTTGGCCTAAGCATGTGGGCTGTCAGACCGTTTAGCCGACGGGAATAGTCGTTTCTTTTTATTGCTCAGGCGTTTAAGTGACGAGTTGAACCAGGCGGAAGATGATTTTGCTTTGCGGTAATAGTGGGGGCGTGTTTATGAGCTTACTCCTGCATTTTATTTTTAAAAGGGAGCAGTTGCGTTCAAGAGAGCGCTGCAAGAAATCAACGACGAACCACTCACAGAATGTTCTTAGCTCCTCATTGATAACCTAGTAATTTTCTTTATCGTAGAGCGTCATGGTATTTTTTTTTCTTGCTGATGAAGTAAATTACGACTAATTGAAGTGTGGGTTACTGAGTGGTCACTTAACCCAGATAAGTGGGTATGTGGTGATATGCTATCAGCGTGCGAAGTTAAAAGGAGGTCCCGAATGTTTGAAGAATTACAACATTCACGAGTTGGCGCAGAAAGAAGTGTTAAACCAAAGGTTAGACACGTGTCGAAGAAATCGCTTTCTATGCTGCATTTTGATGTTGTTAAGGCGATGTCGGACCATGTTATCGCTCGGATATCGAAGTTGCCGAGTATTAGTAAGTGTGCACTGGGATTGGATACGGATAGTAAGTTTAAGGCGCTTTGGAATTCTGTGATGAATGAAGAATGAGGGTCGGGGGGGCGGAAACATGCACCAATTATTAAGGGCGGAAAAGAACTGATTGATTGATTGTAGGGTTTAACGCGCCGACGCAACGCAGGCGATGAGGCGCGCCGTAGTGGAGGGCTCCGGATTAATTTTGACCACCTGGGGATCTTTATCGTGCGCCGAAATCTCGTACACACGGGCGTTTTTGCTTTTCGCCTCCATCAGAAAAGCGGCCGCCGCGGCCGGGAATCGAACCCGCGACCTGCGGAAAAGAACTGTCGCATCTTATAAATAATAGGTCAAGGGTGGAGGGGACATTAAAACAGCTGAATTGAAGTCGTTGGTGAGCTGCTGTCTAAACACCGCCGCCTTGTTTGGTCTCGTGCTCGAGTGGACAGAGATCGTGATGTGCAAAGCAAGATAGAAGTTCTGTATCGGAAATTGAGGAATTAAGCCATGTTTGTTAGTATAATTATGTCGGATTAACTGGTATGGGTGAGGAAACGAAGATCGTCGCGCTTATGCAGGAGGCTCCGGATGTTAGTGTACGTTAGCGATAAAGATTTACCGAATGAATTTCCTTGGGAATATTTGGAAACTCGACATTTCGGCGAACGTTAAAGATCCCCAGATGGTGAAAATATTGCGAAGCCCTCCACTACGACACGCCACATAGCCTATGTAGTTTCGGCGCGTTAAACACCGTAACTAATCAAAACTCGTACAAGCGCTCAGCGGCGTTCAGTTAAAGATTACTACTATTAACGACGCAACCTACAATATGCATCTATGCGCATAAAGAAACTAGCATATCTAAACTACGTCCAACCAAAACACAAGAACGCATCATCCATGGGGCATCCCTCAGAAGCTTATGTCACCGATGTTTTCCCAGCTGTGCAAAACGGCGCAGCTTTTTTTATTACCTCAAAATAAGGTATAGCATAACCGTCCAAAACTATTTCGTCGCTTGTATCGCTCACTTCACATCGCACAACCTCTCGTCCCTCAATTCTTCCCACTTTATTTTATTTCGCCACATCAGAACACACCCTCTTAAAGCAACCATTAGGAACACCATTTCGCCTTTTCTACACACACCCGGTGACTGCCGCACGACGGCGATGAGCACCTCAGTTCCCCTCCGTGTCGTACCACTTTGGAACTCGCTTCCAGTAACAGCGTTTCATGAAGGGACCGCAAAACATTTCGTTTAAAGCTAACTAGTTTGCATAACACAAACTTCATTGTTATTTGGGGTTTTGCGGTCCCAGTGGTGTTTTTAATGTACTAATAACATTCATTAATCGGCTATGATGTATTTTTGGTTTTGGTATGTTTTTCCGTTATTTTATTCATTTCCTCCTAACAGTGTGCGCTGTCTTGTTGCTTTGTTTTTAAGCTGTACCGACCTCAATGTTCGCCCACCGCCACTCTGTATAATGCATATGAATCTTTTGAGCAAATAAATTAATGTTTCCGTGTTCAGAACCCACAAAAAGCCTTACCTGTCACCAGCCTTCTTTTTTTTTTTTTGAAGCCTAGAAAACTTGACCTCAAATAGAAACGTAGTGTCTAAAAACATTTTCGCCGATATTTCACAGGATTTCATCACTGTTCTCGTTATTTATGTCGCAGTGACGCCACAACTGGGCGCCACTGCGGCGAACATCGGGATGTGACGTCCCACTCAGGACACTGATCCTAGCGTCGTCTCTAATTATTAGCGCTTTTATGTGCTACCTCTCCCTAGTCAGCAGCGTAAATCACGTATATTGCATGAATACAGGCCTTCACGCGTTTCCGAAACGCTAAAAGATGAAGCTCTGGGGTGCCGCCCCAAAAACAGCTAACTGGAAGAGTGCCGGGGCCGGCTTTCTTCGATACGCTATGGGCGAGTGAGTACGGTAGTTGCCAAAAGGCCGGTTTAGTAGTTACGATGGCGCCACCAGAATTTCGGTCGACTCTACGAGCACGCGAGGCGCGAGTTCAGCCTACGCGAGACGCTACGCTATTGGTGCGGCTCGTCGGTGTGTCGGGCGCGCGAACGAGTTCGGCAGCTGCGCGGCGCACTGCTAGCTCGCTGCCGGCCGGCTCTACGAGCGCGCAATAAGCGAGAGCGGCCAAGCCGGGACGATTCGCTTTTGTCGCGGACGGTCGGGGCGCGAACGAGTACCGAGTGACGCGAGTACGGCCGACGCGACGCGATACGCAGTTGTCACTGCTGTCGCAGATGGATGTAGCGCGATTAAGTACCGCACGTGGACCACTGAATGGAAAATGTTCAGTTGAAACAACTTGGTCAACAAATGAATAAAACTAGCCGCTGTTGCTAACATTTCGCTCACCGATTAGAAAAAAAAAGATAAAAATGGGGCCACCTTTGGCAGAATGGGTTGGAAGGATTGAGTTTAGGTTAACGTCACTCTTTCATGACATCAGCGAAGAGAGAGCACTGCTTTCGTCGCTGCAGGAATTTATATTTAGGTGGGCAGCATTATCTAAAGTTTTCTTTATTTATTATCATACACTCAAGGCCAGGAGGCATTACAGAGAGAAGTGGTGGATGTTACAAATATATTCGTTGACAACATTCTTGAAGTTATCGACGTTGGTGATAGCTGCGATGGAGGCAGGGAGATAGTTCCAGTCATTCGCTGAACGTTGCAAAATCGAATCAAAATGAACATCGGTGCGACAGGCGGCAGCGTCAACCTTCGAACGATGATGTGTGTGCGATGACATCAATTATGAAAACAAGACGACCTCTTTTCTGAGGGTCTCATTAAAATATTAATCCTTTGGGAAAGGCACAAGCGAAACTATTTACGACGTCACTGCAGTTTGGGCTATCCAAGCGTTTCTTTCATGTACGAAACACTTGCATGACCAGAACAATTGCAACGAACAAAGCGACCAGCTCGATCTTGGATAGATTCAAAAGTGTTTTTGAGATATTCAGCAGAAGGGTAAACCATAGAGCATGAATATTCAAGTTAAGGCGTCACTGAGGCTTTCTACGCAAGCAACTTGACAGCTGCAGTTGCCAATGAAAACTTACGCCGCAAGAATCCGAGGATGTGGCTGGCAGTACTTTTAATGTTGTTTATATGTTTGTTCCAAGCAAGGTTACGTGAAATGTAAATGCCAAGGGGCTAGCAGTAGAAGACACTTGTACGAAGATTTGGCGCGGGCGCCCTTCTAACAAGAAAAAAACTGTGCGTGTAAACAAAAACATTAAAATTCTGGATTTTAACTTTGACAATATCTGCTGAGACAAGGTTCTTACAGGCTATCCGGCATGTTTCAGCACTCTCCTCCAACGGTGGCTTTTTTTTTATTCTATCACAAACGCAGCATGTTTCGATTAGCACAAGCAATATGCCCCCTGCGACCGCTCCCAGCTTCAGCACGACCTCTCGCTTTGTCTGTGTTTACCCTACTAAAAACGGTTCACTAAAGGGTTAACAACCCGTTTTCGCGCATGTTTCAGGTTTTTGAAGAAACGGACGAACTGAAACACATCAAATGCGTGCCGTCTACACACAGGCAGCAGCGGGAGAACCTGCGGGCTGCGCCCATTGGATTCCGGACTAATACGTCACTTACAGGCGGCCGTAACAGCCGCCGTTTTTTTTAGTTTTGGGTTAGGAAAGATCATTTGTGATGTTATTTTACGAATTAGTGACGCATATTTGGGCCACGAAATTTTGAACGTACCACTACGAGAAAACAGTGCAGTTCAGGCCGAACATTTCGCGGGCGCTTTTATGATGGAGGCGAGCAGCAAAAACGCCCGTGTGTACGATATTTCGGCGCACGTTACAGACCCCAGGTGGTCAAAATTATTCTGGAGCCCTCCACTACGGCGCGTCGCATCGTCCGCCTTGCGTCGGCACGTTAAACACTCCAATCAATCATCAATCAGGCCGAAGATTTCCCACAGATTCCAAATCACGGACGTCGTCAAGAGAAACTCGGTGCCCATAAGTTTTTCGTGAAAAAATATTCAAAAGTTTCAGACATTTTAAGAAAGTTCAGTTGATTCGTTAGTGTTGTAGGCAAGTTCTTACTGCGGGGTACTATTGACTTTATAACACATTTATAACACATTTTCTAAGGGTCCCAAGAGCACCGTGCAAGCGCGGAACTGCTCATTACTCGTGCCGTCATGTTGTTGACAGTTAATTTTCAATAAGAATATGCCCTCATTTTTAGCATGTTTAAAATTCTGACAACGCTGAAATGGCGGCTCGAGCAGGCCTTCTTCAACGGCCCAGTTTAGGACAACAGGTCACGAGCAATTATCCGCAAGGAATGCGGGCCAACGGAGAGCAGTAAAGCCATAAAAAAATTCGGCCAATTACCCTGCAGTCGTGGACCCGAATGAAGATTCGCTGCAGGATTCCCCGCGTCTTCATTCTGCTCGAGGTGTTTGCTCTCCTCCCGCGCGACCTGTTTGCATAACGTTGGGACAACGGGGGCGATCCACGCTCGCTTGGTGAGCAAACGTTCCTGGCAGGGAGGAGAACTGGCCCAAGACTTCGGCTATTCTTTTTCTTTTCCAGCGGGGTTACGTTGGTCCTTTTTATAGCTCTTCGCTAGTGTACCTTCGTCGATCACTGCCTTCGTAGGTAATAAAAGAAACGGAGACGGTGGCATTACTGTTTTGTTGCTTTGTGCCTTTTTGTTTCTGGCAAATACCGGCTTCGAGGGCATTGTAGCTATAAAAAGAGAATGGGATTGTATAGCGACGCCGGAAAGCGCACGCATTTTTTATAAGATCGAGTCGTCAAGAAAACGGAGGGCGAAACTCTTGTCCTCAAGGGAATGACTGTGTTAGAGAGCACGGAAAAACAACAAGAAACGTTCGTATTTTGGCCTTTTTGTGTAGATAGGAGAAGAGCGAAGGAATGCGTGTAAGAGCTATAGATGAGAATGTTTCTTGCCAGATACACTATGAGAAACTTAAAAAAAAAACGAAAGAGAAACAGCGTTGTTTGAATGCTGTTCGAAAGAAGGGACATCAACAGAGAGCTTTAGTAATGTTTGAAAAGGTTGAGGTGGGACGTGTTGTAATGGACGTCTTGTGGAGCAATGCTGCCATCTCAAGGGCACACAAGGCCAAGAAATCGCGAGTCTGGTGAAAAAGCCAAGTATTCGAGACGTCAAACATGGCGAAATATCCATATAGTCTGAGGTTGAAATACACTGTCTGTGCCTAAGAAAAAAATTCGAATGACGCAAGGGATTACGTACGGTGCAATCACCACTTGAAGAAAACTAAAAGAATGACAGAACACCCCACACAATTAAAAACATCATATAAAGCAACACTGAGTAGGAAGTTAATATGGGCCATGGCGTCTCAACTACGTACACAGATCTTTTCCTATTTCCTGTCAACGGAGGCTCGGCGCTACATCACAAAAGTTTAATTTTGAAGCAAAGTGAACTCTTTTCGAGCCACTCTGATTGCGGAGCTGAATGCGACAACTTTGAAATAGAAGTCGATTTTTATGTCAACATGTACCGATACATTAGCGCACTCAGGTCTCTACTCTCGCTGCCGCTGTTAGCCCAGCTGGTATCAGTTTACATATATTCAATGTTTAATACGTCGGGTATCACACGGCACGGGAGAGATTTGACGATTGTTTCTCTTTCTTAGAACATTGGACAACGGCGATGACTACACTTAACGGGCAGAAACATTGTAGTTTTCCTGCACGACTCTGAAAAAAAAAACAGTTTAATATTCCTTCATTGTCTGCGTGACTGGATGTATACCCATTCGTGTTGTCATGCGGATATTTTCTCTTTTTGTTAGTCTCGCCTTAGCAACTTCTTCGGCAGCATCTTTACGTTTTATCCACTTTTCTCTTTAAAGTTCTCCCTGGTAATTTTCGTTTAGCACTTATTCGCGCCATGTTCTCCATACTTGTTTCGTTTTGTTTGCTGTCTATAAAGTCTCTTACATTCAATCTACATCACTGTATTCATATTCTGGCGAAGCAAGTGTGGCCGCCAGCAGGGATAGCCTTTCCATTTGACCTTGAAGATATTTATCAATCTCGTCGAATTCAGAGGCTTGTGGCGAAGAAAGACAGGCAGCAAGGCCAAAAGATCTAAAGAAACATCTAGATGTGCACAGGACTGGTCAGCCAGTGTGCGCTCAATTTTGGCATTCCGTCTGCCGGTGCTAGTGTACACCAAGATGAATCCGACGCGAAGTTTTCAACTTTGATATTACTTCAGGTTAAGAGGAGGAATCTGGGGCATATTTTCTCTTTTCTTTAGATTAACTGGAGTCCTCTGTGCACTAACAATACCAGGGAGCTAGCTAGGCGACGTGAAAGTGCTCCCCTAACGAGGTCGCTCTCCGTGACAGTGGGGAGACATGGTTCTATTCAAAACTGAACGGGCCCGAATCAGCCCGAACACTGTCGGCATCTAATCTCAAAGTTGAACCTTGTATATCGTTCCACATGCGGACAACAAATCATTCACTTAGAAAAAGATGAAGTTTGACTCAGCCGTAAAGATGATCAGCCGCGCTTGAGAATATGGTGCCACGAAACCATATTTGATGCTACCACTCACTTTAATGGACAAAATCGTTAAAGAAAAAGCGTGAACAAGAACAATCTTCCGCCCTAAGCAGACAGGCGAGGTTTCTCTGAAAGCGAATACACAAGCACAGTGTTCACCCTCTAAAATAAAGCTCTGCTTGTTGAACCCGGACAAAAAGAAACGCCACCGGGCGCAAATTGGAAGCATGTCTCACTGCAGAACAGCGGTCTCGCCGAAGATACGCATAGCATGGTTTTCTTATCAAGTTGACTCGTAGGCCTTCTCGTCTCCAGAATATCTCGAGCTTTTACTTAGGGATCCAGGAATTATGAGGATCTGGGTATCTGGTAAGGATCAGGTATTTTTCGGCACTTTACAGCAAGAAGCTTGCAGTCCGAGCTGTATGGCATGCATAAAAAAGAGTAAACGGGGCATTCGATGTCCTGTGAGCTGGGGCTAAAAGCGGTTGGCAACAAGTAGCACTAATAAACAAAAATACTGCCTAAATAATAAACGATGACTGCTGTCGTTTTTCCATATTCTTCAGCACTAGTTTTGTGTCAGTAAGAAATGTAACAATATAGCTGCAGCAAGGCCACTATGATTGGTACCGACGCAACTCAGAGACACCAATCCACAAAGATACTTAAAAATACTGCGTGTTCTCCTTAAGCTGACCATCAAGAAGGCGCAAATTTCAAAAATCATATAGGTAAAACATGAGTCCAAGAACAAACCTAACGATTTTCCTGACTTTTTTTTCTTTTTATTGTTGAAGCCGACATAGAAGATCAAATTCATAGCTGTTGTCGCGCCCCGATTTCCCGCTACATTTTTCAAGTAGATGGGCACTTTCAGGTGATATGTCCTTCTGCTGCCGATGTACTGCATGTTAGGAGGCGACAGGACGCTATCCGCCAGGCTTCTGAGCTCCCACGGGGGCGGGGGTACACTTCCAAGTTGTTGGTGCGCTAGTCCTTCTCTCTAAAAACTTTGCCTCTTGCCTGTATCGTGGTAAGATGGTAATCACCGGAAATGATTCATATTTTTCATTTGTAAGCGCACGAACATTTCGTTATTCAACCAAGACGGTGAAAGGAAAGTATAAACTGCTTCCCTGCGTAAAATCGACGTAGCACTATCATCGGCGAGAGCTATTTATGGGGACCAGCGCTCTGTCTCTCGAATTTTGCTTTTCGAACTCCTTACCAGTCACACTAGAATTATATCTAAACTAGCAGTTTTTCATGCATTTCGGGAAACGTAGACGTGTTACCTTCTTTATTTATTCCCCGCATTACTGATGTAAATAACAGATTGCTTTCTCATTGGTTCTACTACTGCATTACATTGGCTGATATGCTTCCGAACCAACTATTTATCGATAGCCGTTTTAAACAGCGTCGCAGATGAACACCCAATATACGCCTTTAAGGTGCACAGTGCAAAACAACCTGCCTGATGTGATTCCCATTTCCCTATGCGATCTTTGACGGGTGCTCCACCTTGTATTAAAAAGCTCATCCCGTAATAGGGTTTTGTACAACATTGAGGGCAAACTAACCGCGAACTCGGAGAATCGACCCGAAAGAATTTTGAGGTGCTTAAGTCAAGCTTTGCGTTCGCACGTGTTTTTAAGGTTGTAATTTATGTTTTATGATTGTTGCACACAACATCATCGGAGCAGTGGTGCTGCTCACGGCTATCCAAATAATTTCATTGTTTCTTCAGTTGAATTAAAAATAACACGCTTAAACTGCGTATTAGTCTTTAAGAAAAAAATCAATTCATTTAAAGAATATCAACTTAATTACTTGCTCTACATATTTTAGGGCATTTCACGTGACTTTTATATTAATCGCTAGATTGTCTATTGATTTGACTGCATCTTGATTTTTTAGAATTGCCAGTGGATTCACCGCCATTAAAACAGCACTGGCTCTCATAGATACGCAGAAACAAATGACTTCGAAGGAAAAGAGCATATCACAGCTGCTGAAATATATAAGCGACAAAGTTCTTAGTAACAGGCAAGGAGCACGCAGTAACCACTGAATAATATTACATAGCTAAACAAAAAGACCAAAGAATTGCTCCTGTTGAGAATATAAGAAATCAGCTGTTAGAGGCACGTGTTCCAGAAAAGATTTTCTGGAGCCATGAGAAGAAACACCGTGAAAATGTATCATGCGCTTCGTACACTAATGAGAATAACAAGCACAAGAAGTAAGAGTGAAAAATCAGCGAACAATTCGGATGTGCATGTAAAACATCGCCGATAAACCAGAGGGAAAAGGCGCTAAAAATGTACGAAACAATTAAATCGGCACAGACGTTTTTCTTTGATGTTGTGAAATGTGCTTTGTGCGCTGACACCTGTCTCCTGTTGTTCTCTGCGGACAACTTGGAGCTAAATTGAATATTTTTTAGTACAACACGCTATCACCCTTTGTTTTGGGTCATTGCTTTAGAGCGCGAATCAGCAAATTGACACACTATAGAATTTTAATACCAGGAGTAGTGACCTTCAGAGACTCGCGTATATCCCAGGGTACCGTCGCTTTCCTCGCTAGCTCCTGCATTCACGCTTAACACTCAGCGATGTTTCATATTGCGTATTTTTAAGGTGGCCGCTTCGATTTCTAGAGGAAAAAACAAAAAAGTGAACATGGCATTCACAATGCAAAGTTATCAAGCAATGCACGCCAGGCACTAGAGAGTTTTAATTTTTCTTGCGTTGGACGGTTTGCGCCACGGTATTAAATGCTTCCTCTGCTCCCTCTTCCACCATGATCTACAGCGCAGCCTCAAAAGGAAACAACGCGTATGTTGGGATGGTCTCAAAAATCAGAGCACCCAGCTGCAGTGGACAGAGAGCCGGCCAAAATTTGTGATATCGTTTCCGTGAGGTTCATCGGGACCATATGCACCATTATCGGCCTATTTATGCCAGAGCAGGATTCAGGTATATCTAGTAGACTTCGAGCTGCTTTTGTCTTGCGCTGTACGAATTCATTTTCAGAGAAAATTTTCTTACCTAATGCCAGCATTGGGTCCTGTGACTTCTCTTATATTTATTAGTTGCGAGTGCTTCTAGAGTGCTTGCCGTTCCACAGCAGTACGAAGATTCGTACCCTTTACAATCGTGTAATTCTGCCAGAGTTGCGGAAAAGTGGACATTTCAGCTTAGCCATCCAGGAGGCAGTTGTGCCAATGAAATGGTACGTCCGCTGTTATTATCTAATATACGGCGGTGTGTTCAGTTTCCATTACACTCCTCCTCTTCTTTGCAGTTGTCGAGACAGCCAGTTGGAAGCGCTTCTACGAGGGTGTGCGCACTTACGATTATGTCGCCTCTGCTTCTGGCTGAGCCAGAACGTACTCGGATTTTCATGCTGAAGCTCACGCGGAAGGCAACAACGCGCCACCTCCTGCGAACCGGTTAGTGTTGAATTGGGGCTCGTACAGTTAAACCGAGTACATGGGCTTCGGCGCAAATTCTCCTTTAGCAGCCGTCAAAGAAACAAAAGCAAAGGTACCGCAAACAGACTATCCGGTGCGTTGCGCTTCTCCCATCACGGAGGATGAACAATGCAGAGCTGAGCGAACATCAAATTTGCATAACGGCGCAACGCGGTGGCCGCTGATGAGAGCGTCATTCTCGGACTGGCAGAGCGGGCGCTCGAGCGCAGCTTTACGAGGGAGTGCTGTTTGCGCTGGGGCGGATTTTTTGGCTGCCGGCAACGCAACTTCGGGCGTGCAAAGTGATCTCTCGCGGTGATGAACGCGCGGGAAACAGGGTATTGAAGGGTGGCCTGTCGAGGGACGCAACAGCTATGGGTGAAATTTTAAGTATCCATGGCGCTGTCGAGTGGTACGAGGCTAGGCAACAACTACGTCATGGCCAGTGTTGTACGGAACCGCGTTCCTCCAACCACTTCCTTTTGGGGGGAACGGAGTAACGCCGCCATTCGGTTAAAGGTTGGTGGACCTGCAACAGTAACTTCTTTGGTTTACTAAGGAATTGTAGAGGGAAAAACCTTCCCTCTGTGAACGCTTTCTCGCTATTATTTGGCTATATTTGATGCCAAGACTTTAGGGCGCTAAAGTAGTACAAAGGCACCGTCTGCCGCCCTGTTTCTATTCCCGTACGCCACCCAATTTTACCACCCTTTCGCGAAACGTGCTTCGTGGAAGGTCACAGAAAGGAGAATACGACCCAGCGGGCAGCAGCCGACCGGTCACGGTGCACTGGGTGCGCACGGCTTTGATTCGTCTTATTTTCTACAACAACGAACACAAAAACTTGGAGGACGCTTAAGCTTTTCCCTCAAGAGTGGTACGCGAAAGCCGAGCAGGAGCATACAAGGATGAGCCATCCGCAATCGTAGAAGACGCCAGCTCGGAAGATCTCGCACACGTGGACTGCATTGAATTTATTGCACACGCGTTTTTCACAGGCAACCGCCCAAGACTAGGGTGCCGTACTAGACAGAGCTGGCTGCGGTTGCCAAACCAGCCAGCGCATACTTGGCCACCTCGCCTGTGCCCGAAGATGTCAGATGTCTTGTCGTTAGGGCACCGAACTCTTGCAACCGAGGCACAAGACGAGCTGTCCCGGTACCTGCTCGTGCCAGGTGCATACCCACTGTCGCAGATGAAGAACACAGAGGTACTGAGCCAACTTTTCCTCAAGCACATCCCTAAAGTACCCTCAAGCGCTTCGGTGAAAACGCTCTTCAACATTCCCAGCCAAGTGTTTACGAAAGCACGGGTTCGTCTATCCGACTCCTACATCGATATGCAACTCATGCGGCGTTCAAACAAGGGACTCTACTAAGTTGCGAATTTATATACTGGGTATTTTTCGCCCTCCTACTGTATTATTGAATGGTCAATGATTAAACGCACATGTGCTGTTACTTTCGATGCGGGGTCTTGTGCAAGAATTGTATTTATAATCGTGCATATGTGTGTCACTTTCTATTGGCACAACTGAAGCGCAGATTCCCGGCAGCGCATTTGAATACCAATGTCGAAAGTGCCATATGTGTTGCCCCTGTAATAGAAGGCCACCAAAGTTGCAGTTACACATTTTTGAGTATGTCCGGTGCTCCCTGAAAAATTTGTCTAGGAGCATTTCCGGTTATTCTTTTTTACTTCCAGATAATCTGGTACGAGCGGTGTCCATATTGGTTTATTATACGTATAGTTCAACATGAGTAACACATTGCTCACTTATTTTGCATCAGGATTATGCGACACTAATCTTCATCAACCCGCTCAGGTCCACCGCAGGGCGAATGCCTCTCCCACTGACTTCAAACCGCTCCTGTCGTCCGCTAGTCGAGCCCAAAGTTTATCCCCCAAGTTCCGTATTTCCTCCCTCCATAGTGTTATTGGCCTTCCCCTTTTTCTGGACTCATCTCTTTGTACCCACTCTGTTACCCAAATTGTCCACCGGTTGTCCCTTCGTCTCACTTCTGGGCCAGCAAGTCCCTTTCTTTTTCTTTCTTTGAATTATGATATCGTCAACTCTAGTTTGTTTTCTGGTCCAGGTAGGTCGGTTCCTGTCAGTAAGTGTTACTCCTAACATTATTCATTCAATGGCCCGTTGAGCCGACCTAAGGTTGCTTTGTATTTATTTCGTAAGCCGCCAAGTTTCAGATCCGTATTTCATCATCGGCAGTATGCGTTGGTTGCAGGTTTTTGCATGCTTATAATTATTACTTTAGATGTATTCATAATTATTGTTAGCCCAAAGGCTGTGTTTTCTGACTGTAGCTCCTCAGTATTGTTTGCATTTGTTCTACAGTCTTACTCACCAAGACTAGGTCATCCGCAAATTTCAGATGTCTCAAATATTCCATGTTTATCCTTACTCTACGTTTTCCCAGTAGAGCTTTATAAATACCCCCTCCAGACAAGCTGTGAATAGTTTTGGAGGTATGATATCTCCTTGTCTTATTCCGTTTTGGATCGGAAATTTACAGGTTTTCTTGTGGTCAATGATTAACAATCTTGTGATCCTGCCTATGAATTCCTTATATATGTCTACTAGAAGGTCTGTGTAGGCTTCCTCTATTCTCTGGCGTTTTATTGCTTCTAAAACGGCTCCGGTGAGTAGGGAACCAAACGCTTCCTCCTAATCTATAAATGAAATGAAAGAATAGAGTTAGTATACCCACCTAATTTTTCAATCACTTGTTTGACGACATGGACTTGATCCCCAGTTTGGTACCCTTTCCTAAATCCAGAATCCTGTTCTCTGGGTTGTTCAAAATTCAGGCTGTCCCTGATGCGGCTAATTATACCTTGGAAAATTGCTTGTGCAACACTGAGACTAGGCTGATGGGTATCTGATACTTTATGACTTTGCGACCTCCCTTCTTATGAATCAGAATATTATCGCACTTTTTCAAGCCACGGGCACATTTTTCTCTTCAATCATTCCGAAAATAGTACATCAAGATTCTCTCGCACATTATTGTTTGTTTGTTCCCATGCGTTTGTTTTATTTCTGGTAATCAGTTTTTACAGCTCGGCTAATTCTATCTGATCTACTGTACTTGTCACTTTTATGTTCTTGCGTTTGGAAATTCTAGCACAATCTTTCCTCCCTTCTTCAAAGGATCTAGGTTTATGCCTTCGTCACCTGCAGCTTCTTATGTTTTTATGCATTTGATAGCCTGTCCAATGTCCTCTTTGCTTAATAGCGGGACATCGCAAGTTGAGCTTGTATTCACAGTCGTTTCTCATGGTCTAACGTAGCTGCGTACAGCCTGGGGAGAATCGTTCTGCTACATTAATTATCTACTCTAAGTTGTGCGCAATGTTTTCCAGATCTTCTATGGGTTCGTGAATTCTGTCTCTTCCGTTGGCTCGGTCTCTCCTAGTTGCTTTCAGGATTTCCCGAATTTGCAGTGTTTCCTCGATCCTTGTGATATGCGCGAAAGTGGTTTCGTTTATTTTTCTTAATCAGTTTTTACAGCCCGACTGTACTTGTCACGTTTATGTTCTTGCGTTTGGCAATTAGTTCTTTTGTTTGCTTAGTTGTCTTGTTTGTTTTCTACATGTTGTTTATACCACAGCTACTGCTGATTCACTGAGCACCAATGTTAGGTTGTCATTCAGGCTGCCTACACTGACCTCTTCCTGCTCGTCGGAAAGCGAGAATTAGTTTTGAATGGTTATTTTAAACTCCTGCAATCTCGTTGTGACTGATTCCAGGCGGGGGTTCTTAGTTTTCATGAGTTTTGTTCTTTCTCCTTTGTGAAAGAACGAATCTTTGCTTGCATCTAACAATCTTGTGATCCTTGCTTCGAATCTTGCTTAGCACATCTGCGTCTTGCACTATTCTCGGGTTGTCACTTAGAATGAAGTCAATTTTGTTTTGGTTTTACCATCGTGACTTCCCATGTTCATTTCCTTATATTTAGTTTTAAGAGTAATGTGTTCGTCACTGTCAGGTTATTTCTCTGCAAATACCATTATGTACCTCCTCGAGTGTTGCGATTCTCCATTCCAAAGGTTCCCATGACCTTTCTCCGATATTCACGGCTTCATCATCATAGCTCGCTGTTGGTGCATAGGTCTGTACTATCTTTAACATGTATCGCTTGTTAAGCTTGATCAGGAAGGCCGCGATTGTCACGCTAATGCTGACAAACTTCTGCGCATCTCCTGATATTTTTCTGTGGATTAAAAATTACACCACGTGTTTTTCTTCTCTTGCCGACCACTGCAGTGCAAAATACGGCCCCTAGTTAGCTTCATGAAGCCTCCTCCAGTCCTTCCAACTTCTATTAACCCTATATTTTCCCACTTAATGTCAGAGAGCTCCTCTAGTTGTACAGCTAAGCTTTCCTCGCGAGACAGAGTGCGTTCGCTGAACGTTGCGGGGTCAAGTTAAAATGGCGGCCTGTCCTGACCCAGAGATTCCTAGCATCCTCTGCTGTATCGCTGTTCTGAACGCCGCCGTGGACAGGTGCTCTATGTATTTATGCGTTTGAGAGCCTTTCCAATTTCCTCTCTGGTTAATAGTGGGACATCGCAAGTTGAGCTAGTATTCAGAGTAGTTTCCAATGGTCTAATGTCGATGGCATACAGCCTGGGGTGAATCGTTCTGCTACATTAATATCTCCTCCAAGTTCATTACTGGAGGCTAAAGGCTGAGAGATGATTAGGCTAGTCATGGGAGGTGGCGGCCAAATACTACGCCAGGGTGGCCAGATCCTCCTATGGTGAGGGAGTGCTGTTTACGTTACTAGAAGCCTTCGTAGCATGGTTGAACCTTTCTAGTGTTGCCCCTTATGTATCCGGGCTGATGGTTATTTCCGCAGCAGGCAGCACTCCTTACCTGCATGGATTGGGAATAGACAGCCCGACGAAAAATAGCGAGAGAGAGTGAGAAGTTTGCCGCCGACAACGTTGTCGCGCACGCCCGTTTTGATACTCAGTCAGCCAGACATGCCTTCCTGCTTACACAGTGCTTTCCAGTGCACCACTGGATGCGTGGGTGTCATACTCTGTAAGAAAGTGCCGCTTCGCCTTAATTTTGTTTCGAGCCAACACTCCGCTGATCCCGCAATACCTCTGTGAGCGCAGCCGGTAATCTGTCGCACTATTTCCTTCCTGATTTTTTTCCAGGCGCAATTGCAAGAACAAAAATTTCATGGCAGAAGGGTATGCATGGCTTCTATCAATTTCATATTTCAGTCGCAAGGATAAATTGTTCGCAGTAGCCGACCGAAGGATGTAAGCCAATGTTTCCTTACCATGCAAGCTTCTGAGCAGAGCAAGTGATATATTAAAAATAAACAGTGACTGGCACCAAGAATTCCTCCGACGTAGCACGAACTCCCCGATGTGCAGTAAGAAAGCCTGTTACCCGACAGCTACTGCCCAGGCACAGCGCGATTTAAAGCGACTTTTATATAAAGAGTGGGGTATTTCTTTTCCGCAGCCTTCCACTCTCCTCTCACGACCATCCGAAAGACAGGTTTTCAATGCGGCCGTGGATTCGTTTTTCTGTTTTTGGGACCGATAGCACAGCTGTTTTATTTTTGTGATTGATATCGAGCAGAAAATTGCCCTAGGGATTACGTAGTTGAAGTTACCCGAAAGAAAATGCATGAAAATGGCATTGCCAGCGTAGCATCAACAGGGCAAAGACGAACCGCTTTGACGTGAACCCGCTCTTCTATATTTTGTTGAAGTTTACACTTTTGTAATGACTGCGATTCCCAAGCCTAACATGCAGTCATGCGAACATAAAAGCTCTAGAAAGTGGTCGAAAACACAGTCGCCCAAATAGACTAATTTGTAGACCACCTGGCGAGTAATGCTCAACCGCAGTGTTTTTCTGGTATGCTCGAAGCATCGTGGGGCAATACTTTGGGCCGTTAAGTTCTTGCAGAGGGCGCAAGTACCCTAACTACCCCTTTGTGAGAAAGACGAGCTTCAGCAGGAACTGGCGGAAAGAGTTTATAAAATCTTTTGAAAAGCGCGCTCCGATGCGATAAAATTGATATAATATTCAACCTGTTGACCACTCGGATAAGCAGTCAGAATTGTAGAAAAAGCCATGAACCCTAAACGAAGTGACAACAAAGCAAGTGGCGGGTCAACCAACAACGCAATTTTTAGAACTCGCGCTTAACTTCTGCGCGCCAGTGTCCACCACAAGGAACTATAGAGGAAGGACTACCGTGCCCATTATCAGCGAGCCATCTTGCCCGGTGTGCCTCGCGACATCGCTCAGCAGCCTGTCCGAGTGAAAGGAAGTTGTTGGGGGCAGGCAGGCGTTAAGTGAACAGACTTGCGGAGCAGAGTTCTCAAAAGAATAGGCGAGAGGGGCAACCAAGAGGGCTATTTCGTGGGAGCTGGCTGCGGGCCAACGCTGGGTTTGTCCCAGGTTAAGCCGAAAGGCGTCCCGGCCTGCATCATGGATCCACGAAAGGCTTCCGGCAGGCAGCGGAAGTTTCAAGCCGCAATGAACGCCAGAGCAATTTATTCTCCACGTCCTATTAACACACACGTAGACAAGAAATATGTGCCTATACGCGTAGACACGGATCAGCTAAACGAGGTATTCAAATAAGAAAGCTAGGGATGACAATAAGGGATAAGAAAACAGCTACGCAGATGAAGGAACAGACTCCTGTACAAGACATTCTAGTTCAATTTAAAGGCCATCTGCAACAAAATTATCGGCCCCTAAATGCACTGTTTTCTGGTAGTAATAATTAAGGAAGTTGAATTGTTTCAGTAATATTAGTTTAAGAACTTTTGTTCTAAGCTGGAAACGTGTGAGGGTAGCACAGTTAGTAAAAGACCAAGCTGCTAATGTGCAGACCAGGACTCGTATCACGCCTGATTTTTTAATTTGCCTTTTACTGTTCTAACCATTTGCTTGACCGAACATCCTCATCAGCATCCCAAACATCAACAATAACGGCGCTTTTTTGCGTAATGAGGGCGCTTACGTCGTATGCCTTAAACTACAGCCAGCCTACCGCAGTCACTGGCGTCGATGTGGCATGGCGCTGATGTCCGAGTGCCCAAGTAGCTTCATCTCGACGTGGATGTCACGGCGTCCATCTGAGGTCTTACGCAAGTTAGGGCTGGCTAGAATGATGAATAAAGTGTCATCCTAAATTGTCGGGGGCACTGCGCGGTTCCAGTAGCATTGCGGCTATAGGGTCGATGTTGACGTAACGATGACACATTGCGAAGCGACGCGACCATCGCTGCTGGGACCAACCGTACAAGATGGGCTTGTTCATGGAGTGCAGGAACCCATGCAATCAGGAGGCCGATCCCACCCAGTCTTGATTGGCGTAGCCGACGGCGTTACTGCGCCGCCCTGGCTAGCTTCTCCCGGACCGCTCCCCACCCTTCTGCTTCCAGCCGCTTCCCCCCTCAGATCACTGGCGCCCATTCCTAACTTGTGTTTTTCACTTCCAGGGCGCTTCTTAATTGATCCCTCTTCCTGCGTACGTCGGGTCATTGCTCTGCATGATGCTGTTTGTCCTTCTGCTCCACGAATAATGTACTTCTCCTCGAGTGCACAAAATTTATTTTGTTACTTTTACACTTCGTCCGGAGCGTTGCCTCAGCATTACCACCCTTTGTCGCTGATCTCTTTTCTAGTGCCTTTTTGTTCAGTTTTCTTTCGCTTCTGGAATCGCCCCTTATTCGTGAAAATAGATCCAAAAGTATTCTTAGAAAGGCTCCGATGCACCTGCTGGCTCAAAACAGCCAGTAAATGTTAAAGTATATCCGAATTAGGAGATTAGTTATAAAAGCAGAGATTACCAGTTCGCCGGAAAAAAGCGAAGGCAGTCGGAATCTGCATTGTCTTCTGCAGCCCACTGAACGCGATTTGTAAAATAAGCGGGTGTCCACTCTATCACCTGACATCTTCAACGAATATTGCTGACAGGCTACAGCTTGTCATGCAGTTTACGGGAGGAACATGGCCACAATCTTTCAAAAAGGGTTGTGGTAACCATTCGGAGCCTACAGTGGAGCATAAAAGCGCCGTGAGGTATTATATCTGCAAAATTAGTCACCGTAAGCAGCCTTTGTCAAAATGCCGGTTTTCTTTGTTTCAATTTATTCCAAATTATAAGCATTTCCCAATGTGCTTGTTAACATTAAGTTTTAATATAGCAGTCCAAAGCCACTAGCTAGCCATAATGTGCAACAAGGGATGTGGTAGCGAAAAGCCTTTCACCACTTAGCCAAATTGTAAATACCGCTGCACATGGTTAAAAAAACATAATAGTGTCAGTGTAACGAGAACTTTATAACAAAATACGCTTTTATGCCAAAAGGCCATAATTTGTTCCCGCACGAGCTGTCATGGAGCGTTTTCCCTACAATAATGCAGCCGACTTCACTCTCCAGTTTAAACTGAGCTCTGCGTAAGAAATCAGCCTTACGGGACAGGTTTCCAAAAACAGATACCACTTCGCGACAGGAAGCGGGAAGGAGCTCCCGACACCACCATTTACGAGTGGCTGTGCACGCACGCAAGCCGGCCAACGCTCCGCACGTTTGCGGAAAATTCCGTAGGCTACCGAACAATTACTAATAATTCATATTTAAAAAACATGACGTGATTAACACTTAGCAATGGCGTAAAAAGTGGTTTTTGACACTTAACTCAACAAATCTGAATTTTCTCACTCACTCACCACCAAAACTCTTTTCTTTTCCCATACAAAACTCCTAACGCACTGCAGAAGCAGCACCGTCGTTTGAATATATAAGTTTCACACTGTCCACCTATCCAACTTGGGTTGCGCATGTTACTCCCGTTATTTCACCTGCAAACAAAACAACAGAATTCTCGAAGCATCACTTTCAGGCGCACCGAAACGCGTGGAACTGTTTGCACACATATCTCTCATCAAACCAAAAATTGGAATACGCCTCAGCATAATGGAACCGACAGCACACCCTACTCATCAATTGTCTAGAGTCAATTGAAAATCGCTCTGTCGCATTCATATATTTCTCATGTCGTTAAGACATCAGTGTTGCAACCTTGAAATCCCAACCTGGATTATCGCCGATTTTCTACGACGCCGCATAGCGAGCATTTCTTTGTTCAATAAATCATTGCATTCGTCCCTCAACCAGACAGCGTAAATTGCATGTTGGTGTGCATATTGCGCGACACCAGTCACTCCCTCCACGTTTCCTGTTACCGCACTAGGACGGCTATCTTTTCCGCGTGATTCTTCTCCAGGGCGGGCCAACGTCTGGAATGACCTTTCTAACCCCATCGCTGCGATAACCATTACCCACATTGAAAGTGTAACGAATCGTCTTTCTCAGTAGAAACCGGTGGCGATGTTTTATTGTCTCCTGTAAAAACCATCCCTTCTGTAATACAACCTTGTAGGGTGTTTAGGTAAATAAAGAAAATATTTCATAAAATTTCCCTACGAATTCCCCAGGAGATGGAGCTTCACACACACACACACGAAGAAAGACACACACGCACACGCATGCACGCACACACACACGCACACCACACGCACACACACACACACGCATACACACACGCGCACACAAAGACACACACACACACACGCACACAGACACACACACACACGGCCGCACGCACGCACGCACGCACGCACGCACTTCTAACGCACGTATTTTATGGGCTGTAGGAAAATCAAACAAAAGAGAAACCACTCCTGGGCACCCGTCCCCATTAAAAATTACACAGTAAATGTATTTCATGTCTACACTGAAGGGGAGTTGATGAACTTAGTAAACGAATTTCACTTTATACTATAGCCACATTATTTAGCGTAGTACCCAGCTGCTAGACTTGTTTCAGTGTTTTGCTAGATATTCAGGCGCAGAAAATTGCGGTCGGGCCTTTTGCTATTTTTCTGTATTTAAAAATCAACTAAGGTCCTGCATTTTTCACGCGCTCTGTAATAAAACATCACAACGTTATTTAAAAGGTGTAGGAACAAAAACCAGCTCGACCGAGTAACTTCACCGGTTTTAGGCACAGGGCTTGAAGTGGCCGTTATTCGCTGACAGCATTTGGGTGACTTGGACCAAACTCTACGAGAGTCGTTATTGAACTGAGCGTGTCACATAAAGTGGCACCCGGAACATACGTGTCCCAAAATGAAGGAACTAACACTAGGGTTTTGACTTGGCCGAGAGACGGCACAAATGCGCGTCAAACGTTCTTCACCAGCCTTGCTCAATCTTTCGACAGCGCTAACCATTCGCCCGTCTTCCACGCCCGGCAGAAAGCCCTTGGCGCGTGGTCTTGAGCTCCGGTTCCCGAGTAGCGAAGCAACGCAGGCCTTCCGAGTTGGAATTTAGGTAGACCTTTCGCGGTGGCCCCTTCACATAATGCGCACAGCGGACACTCGTGCTGTAACAACTGCATAGTACAGGCACTCCGAACTATTCCGAACCGTGAGTTTCGCCTAAGAAAGAAGGCTGGGACAACAGCAGTAGATCATGCCCTGTAGGCGGAGTGCCGTCCACAATATGGCCACTATATTTCCAAAGCTTCGAAAAACTCACCTGTAGTAGCCACGCGAGGGGGAGGACAACCACTGATTGTCATTAGGAATGGTCACTTGAACACCCACTGCATTGCGCTTTCCACGAATCAGTGTGTGTCACTGATATCGTGCGAAACATTTTCATTGGAACAAGAGAACATTGACTGAACAGCTCCCGCAGTGCCTTCTCTGTTGGCTGACGTACAGAGGCAAAACACTTGCGCATAACACAGCTTTCGCACCTCCAGCCTTTTCCTCTCGCGCCCGAAGTGGATGTTGTGGAGCTCAAGCCCAATACTTTTTACAAACCTTTTTAACGCCGAGACTGTGTTGAGTGCCTGTGATTCCCGCATTGAAAAAACTTCCTACAGGGGATTGGCCAATATTTGCAAAAAACACCAGCGTTCGCTGTGCTTGTGGCAGCACTTGCTCACAACGACAAATACGACTCCTAGCGTACGCACCTCGTTCGTTCGTAATGGTGTCGTCATGCGCATCCGCTCGGTACCGTAGAAGAGCTCTCGCGCGCGGCAGCTTCTAATAGACAACCTTCTTGGGAGAGGTCACCGCGGCCTGCGCATTCTTTAGAAGCCATTATGAATAATTGGAGACAAGGATACGAGCGCGCCAATCCTTCCCGAGACGACTTGCAGATCCCGCTCCCACTGCCTCGAGTCGATGACGAAGAGCTGGTGGAAGTCTACAGTGCTCAGGATGACTTTGCCTCCCCCTCTCGCACCGAGGACGACAACCCCTTCGATGCATATGACGAAAATTACTGCACCGTAACCATGTAAATAAACAATAAGTGAAACTGAACTATGTGTCAAGTAATGCTCACTTACAAAAGCTTCGCCATTCACGTTTTATGCATGAGTGCAAGCTCCCCTTAATTTTCTGTAAAAGGTTAGTGCGTGCAGTTTTCAGAGGCATTTACGTAGTGGAAGTTGAACTCGCCACTATAGACGACTGTGTAGCGCACTGCAAGAGATCGAAGGCCTTGGTGCACCTTACAGAGCCCGTGCACCTGCGCAGCGCGAGGCAGGCAATGTAGATTTTTACAAATTTTTTTATAAAAAATTCTGGCCCTAGGGCTACCGAAACTCGCCAAATAACATGAATCATCAAAGCAAAAATTTGATCGGTGGCTCCATATAGGCATCGCAGAATGTAATGGTGAGGTGAACGTGACTCCGGCTGAAGCAAGAGCTCCCTTCCACATCTCTTGTTCCCCCCAACCGAACAGCTGCAGTGGTAACAACGGAGTTCTGGATTACTTGGATGCTAGCGTTAGAAAGTTGCCATTGCACAAGCTCCTTTACCAGCATTCGAGAGCGGAAGCGTCAGAAAAGCATTTGGAGCACTTTTCTTGTCCCTATCAGTATTAAAATTGCATGTCGAAAGTTCTTCTGCCATAGAAAAGGACAGAATGTTTATCGAAGGTATTACAGGAACATAATGCACTCCCAACTTCTACACTACGTTGTGGAAAAGTGACATGCTAACCTAATGCAGATCTGACCACTAATACAAACGTCCTCCGTAGGCTCCTCGCCACAGGGCTACAAATAAGGGCATTTGTACCACTTCTACTTCAGATTCTCCGACCACTGCGTTTTGCAATTCGAAAACGTGACTTCCTCGTTTTCCTAGAATAATATTGATTGATTGATTGATTGATTGATTGATTGATTGATTGATTGATTGATTGATTGATTGATTGATTGATTGATTGATTGATTGATTGATTGATTAATTGATTGATTGCTTGATTGATTGATTGTAGGGTTTAACGCGCCGACGCAACGAAGGTGATGAGGCGCGCCGTAGTGGAGGGCTCCGGAATGAATTTTGGCCACCTGGAAATATTTACCATGCGCCGAAATCTCGTACACCCGGGCGTTTTTGCTTTTCGCCTCCATCAGAAAAGCGGCCGCTGCTGCCGGGAATCGAACCCGCGACCTCGCGCTCTCCTAGGATACGGAGGAGTGCGGTGTGCATGCGCAGGTAATTGCGAGTGTAAAAGTGTAAAAAGTTGCGCTTACAAACCCCACCAAATATTTATCTGTGAGAAGGTCAAAAACAGGAACTGAGCAAAGCTCTACAGGCTCGGCTATTAGACTTCGTCTGCCGGATGATCTCAAACGCAGGCACAGCCGGCCTCGACCATAATTAGCTGCAAGTCATTTGCATCCCATGGGCTCAGTTCCATTGTTTGCCATCGTATTCCTCAGTTGGCAATCGATATCAGCCCTCCTTGATTTTTCGTCGTGGATTTTTAAATATTCAGCCCTATTTCACTGCACAAAGCAGGCTCGCAGACAAGTCATTAGGCTGATATGAAGCTTTTGGATTCTGATTTGTTTTCATCAGGACTTCATGATTCGGAGATGTCGAAATCACTATAACAATTACTTTTCTAAGATAAATTGGGCGTCATGTAAATAAAAAAAGAAAATGAATATTGAAAAGGGAGAGATGACTACCCTGAAAAACAGTATTTGAATGCCTGTAGCGCAGCGAGGAGTCTAGTTGCAATGCTTTGTACTAGAAGAGGAATTCGGAGGCAGAGAGAGCAGCAGAGATGACGACGAGATGAAAAATGTAGAAGTCACTGGGGAGCTCTTTTCCGCTGCACGTAACAGACGACGCAATGCATGGGCGGTCTTGTGTGCATTGATTGCTCCGACAATCATAAATTCGTGGGTGTTTGCTGGATGTTTTTGTGATGAATTCACCTCATTTATTATCTTTTCTGTAACGAGACCCTGACCTGAAAGTAGACTTGTGCGTAACGCCCCGCAAGTAATATATCGCTTGTAATTATGTAAACGTTTGTTGCTATTTTACAACGGCTTAATTGCTCCGTTCAAGAGTAACAATACTTGTCTTTTAACTACTTTTCCGTGCAATCAATTTAAAATTTACGCATTGCAATATGCTTCGAATGTTTTCGTAGGAAAGGGGGTTCTAAAAGCCGGTCTCGTTCAGCTGTGTGCAAAAAACCTTGTTAATTTTTTTAAGCCGGTATATGTACGCCACTGAAAACCCCTTCACAAAAACTGGGTGAATATTACGATGCTCCCTAATGCCACATGTGAGAGTAGCGCGAAAAGCAGTCTCCTCGGTGACGGGGCACAGCTGCTGCTTCGGCGGCGCGCAACTCGGGATTCTGTGGTCAGCGGCTGTGAGCCTCTTTTTTCGCGGCTCGTTTATCTGCAGCGCCAGACGAAGCACTTCTTCGTCTCAAAAAGTGATCGCGTCATCGGCGAATGCACGATAGCGCGCACGATATTAGCATTATTTCGTAGCGCGTTGCCGCTGCGGAGAACGTCTCACGCGGGATCCAGAGCAATATCCTTCTCACAATTTTGCCATGCTCTCCTTGATTCATCGCGTTATCTTCGGCATCCTCCTCCTTGTCTCTGTTAGAACCCTCCAGGAGTAGCCAATCAAGAGCTGTGATCTGAGATTTGAGGTATGGGCGTGCAGGTTCCGATTTTTCAGAAAAAATGTATGAAAACTAATGTTTGAAGTAATCGCCTAGCATGAATTGATTTTCAGACAGGTTTTTAAGACGTAATTGAAATCAGTTTGGTGATTTTCTTGCAGTAACATGCAGAAATCTGCCTGTAAACTATTCAAACAAGCGAACAAACACATCGAAGGTGCTTCCAGTCAAGCCTTCCTGCTACGACGTTTCGGGTTCTAAGCTGTACGAAGACTTTACAAACTGTAATTGGTGCTCATAGAGGCATACAACAAAACCCCACACGTTGAATCCCCGTAAAGGGGAAAAAGCGCCTCAAATAAGAATGGAGGATAACGACGTGTGGTGGCACGCAGGTTTAACTGCGCATTGTTGTCAATCAGCGTTTGTCCCTGTGCTTTTCTTTACTCCTCTCGATGCCATCGCGTTGTTTGGTTGAGGATACATTCTCCCACAATCGTACAAATTTTGGGGTAGCATGAAACAGGCTGCTGAATAAGACTGGGCAAATGCAGCAAAGGGCCCATCTGTGGTACCAATTTTAAGTCAAGTCAAGTCAAGTCGTTTCATTTCCAACAAACTTTGTTAGGGGTCCCTTGGGCGAAAATTGGCGATAGACTACAGGCAGCGAGCTACCTGAAGATACAGAGTGATGCTCGATCAAAAACACAAAATATCTAACGATGCACATGTATCAGTAACACATTTTAGATGCAACGCATCTTAACTCGCCTTGCCCCGCGTCGTTGTCGCGGCGTAGTCGGCATCCCTCCCCCATTCTCCTCGACGCGGCAGCTGCACGCTCCGCCGCTCTCACCGCCGCGCCATCTGTGCGTCAGCGCGGTCAGCGCGCAGCTTGCGCTCGGCTCCGTTTGCTCCCGTCGCCGTGCCAGCTGTGCGTTAGCGCGCAGCTTGCGCTCGGTTAAAAATTTACACCATCTTCCCACGAGGGGAACCACGGGGTAGATGCGACGCATCGGGGATGAACATGCTGCGTAATTAGGATACACAATAACAGCAATCCACACGGTGACATCGCTAACATAACGGAAACGCAATGGCAACACCCGATGCGTTGCATCTACCCCATGGTTCCCCTCGCGGGAAGATGCTGTAAACTTTTTTTTAAAGTTTCTGTGCAAAAATAGAATATTCCCTGTCATGCCCTTCTGCAAGTTAAAAACATTCCCTGTCATACCCTTCTGCAAGTTACAAACTCTTCTGCAATAGCAAATTCACATGTGCGATAGTACTGCAATAGAAAATTGGCAGAAAACAGGAAGCTTTCACAGTTGCATCGATGGCGGGTAATGCGTCGGCAACAAAAAGATACCAGTGTCAACAAAGGGTGGACTATACAGCAAAATTTATAACAGATACTACGAGTTGTGAATGAAATAATCGTGCAGTCGTCTTCCAGAAAGCAAGTTAGCGCTAATGCGTCTCTCTCCTAAGCTATTCAAAATGAAAGGCAATCGGTGTGTTAAATATTGTAAAAGATAATTCGTGCACCGGCGTGGAACAAGACACATGTCTGGAGTGCGGGTACACGGACAACCCTCTTGAACTCTAAGTCAGAGGTTTTAGGAAACCTTGAAAATTATTGTTTGAAAAAAGTAAGACGGAGGTGACCTGAAATCAAAAACATATTTTGCACTTATTATCTGATATTTCGGAAACGGGTGAGTCGTTGTGCGTGAGTGCGCTACGCTAGTGATGTAGCGGAGTGCTTTTTTCCGTACCAAATTATTAGAGTAAGTCTGCAGTAGTAGTGGTGCACCAAACAAGGGTGCAGTAGTTTAAGTGGGACGCGATTAAATCATGGCAGATTTGTAGTTTACGTTTTATCGGAAAGAGATGCCGACATCGCGATAACGCACCTACTGCCGCTACATTGAGTTGCATAGATATAGCCGCGAACCATGTGCGGATTTTTTTATTTATTGTTTCTTTTTACTGTTCGGTCGCGCCATTCTCTGTTATTTGTGTCCCAAGCGAAGCGCGTGTTTCATTCTTTACGTTTATGCCACACGGGCTACCTCATTCAGATGAGGAGACTGTTTCGCCTTAATGTGATTAGCATATAATTCTCTTTTTTGATCATCAGTGTTCTGGATGTGAATCGACGGTTCGAGAACCACGCACGCCGAAAGATAAAAAGCCTGCAGAGCAGTCGCTGCGGCATTAGACTCGCCGACGCTCGTTAGTGCATGTCACTTTTTTGGCTGCTGCTTGGCCACCTCTCTATTCTTTGAGTTGTTACGGGACCACAAATTCGCTCCAATAAACTTATTTTCCTTGAAGAGAACTGCGTCATCTTTGGCTTCGTGACATCTGGCGGAGGTGCAGGGTACGCACCCTTTATTCTCCCTACGACCTGTGGAAGCCGCCAGTCCCGTCCAACTAGAGCAAGCCGCTGACTGCAAAGTTTGCTGCCCGAGTTCGGCCTCCTGCCAGAAATACCCAAAACAACGACCGCTGCAACCACCACCATTGTGCAAAAAACAACGTCACCAGTCGTGCTGCAGCAGCTTTGGGAACCGCAAACATACCGCGGAGGCACCGCTGAAGACCAGGAGGAATGGTACGAGAAGCTTGAGTGCGTCTGCATCTCCAACAGGTGGGACGATGAAGAAACCTTCCGACATGTTTTCTTTTACTTGGAAGATGCAGCTCGAACTTGGTTCGAGAATCACGAGAGAGCCTTGACCAACTGAACGCAATTCGAAAGCGAGTTCTTTAAGACCTTCACGACCACGGGGAGAAAAGAACGAGCTGCGCTTTTGCTGGAAACTCGAGCGCAACACCCCAACGAAGGAGTCGTTATCTTCGTTGAAGAAATGAAGCTACTATTTCAGTTCAGTTCTGTTCAGTTTATTCAACAAAAGGGATCTAGATGAATATACATGGATTCCTGGGCTAAAAGTTGTATAAACAACTTGACCAGGGCCAGGCGATTCATGGCGCGGCATACAAGACATTGTATATAATAAAAAAATATTAGGAACAAGTGCAATGTTTTTTTTTGAAGATGTGTAGGATATAAACAACAACAATAAAAATTGCAATAGATATCACAAAACATAGCATATAACAAGAAGGATAGTGAATAAAACATTAGCAAAGAGCAGTACTTGTGAGGTGACAAGCAGATGTACGTAACTTAGTACAATGCAGCAGTGACGGATAATTGTTTGAATAAGTAAACGTATAAGCGGAGAAAATACAAAGATATAAGGCGGGTTTTAACTCCAACGTAACAAACAACTACTAAAAATATAAGCGCAGACACTGGCAAAAGAACTGAAACAGAAAAAAAAACACCAGAAATAATTCAAGTCTCATCAAGTAGTATGAAGTCTACAGAATATCGATAGGTTTCCTTAAATGAAAAATGTTGCACTGATCTGCTAAGAATATCAGGAAGGTTATCCCAAAGAGATTGCAGCTTATGTTGCAGGTGGGGTATGTTGCAGGTGTTAGTGTTGCGCGTGTTTACTATGTTTGTTGTGTGTGTTAGCAGTGCTGTAGACGATAAAAAGTTTTTTGATGGCACGGATGAAAAATAAAAGGAGCGTACGATGCGGAAATGATACATATGATAAAAAGCTATAATATTATAGGAGTTAAATATACCGGCTGTTGGTGATAAAGAATGCACACCTGAAATGAGTCGCATGATTTGTTTTGCAACATTTGAATTTTTGTTATATTTGTTTTTGTCGTGGTTGCCCAGACTAGGCTGCAGTAATTGAGGTGGGATTCAAATAATGGAAAGTAGAGTTTCAATTTTACTTTTGAAGGTAGAAGTGACCGGGTGCGGGCACAAGCCCCTGTTGCTGAAGAAAGTTTTTTACAAATGTTACTGATGTGGGTATCCCAGCTGAGGCATGCTGAAAAGGTGACACCAAGAATTTTGATTTCATTTATAAATTGTACTGTTTGAATATTTAATGATATGGTTTAGTTTCACTGGTTTGTGTTTTGCTCTAAATATAACTGCCTTTATTTTTGCTGGGTTTATATTTATTCTGTTGAATTGGGGCCATGAGTGCAACCTTTCAAGAATACCGTTACATTTCATTATGAAATTATCTTCACATTTACCAGATATCAGTAAAGTACAGTCGTCAGCATACATTATAAATTTTGCTTCCGAGTCAATTTTTACGTCATCATTAATGAACACATTGAAAAGAAGGGGTCCCAGTACACTTCCCTGCGGTACACATGTTGTTGTGGGCAAAAAGGAAAGGATGAAATGTTATCATCAATACAAACGCATTGGTGCCTGTTGGTTAAGTAAGGCTGGAGTAGCGATAACGGAGTTCCACGTATACTATTAAGCCTAAGTTTGTGTATTAGTATATCATGATTAAGACAATCAAAAGCCGTCGTGAAATCTATGAAAAGACCGAGAGTGTAAAGCTTGTTTTCAATATTTTGCAAAATGTTTTCTTTATTGTCAAAAGAGCTCTTTAATTGATTTGTTTTTTCGGAAACCAAATTGTGCGTCAGATAAAATGTGCATCAGACGGGATAGCAGCAGCTTTTCTATTGCTTTAGAAAACACCGAAATTACGGATATAGGTCGATAATTTGATCTGTTAGTTTTATCCCCACTTTTATGAATCCCCGAAACCCTACTTTTCTTCATAGCATTGGGAAATATGCCACTTTCAAAGCACAAATGATAAATGCAAGTAAGCACTGCGGCAATTGATTCTATGACACATTTTATGGGTTTAACTTGTAGGTTGTCAGTGTCTAAGGCTTTGCTGTTAGAAAGGTTCATAAATGTAGAGTAAAATTTTTGCTGATCAGTAGGCGTAAGAAAAAGCTTCCGATGGACACTGTAATGCGGTTACCTAAGGCTACGACGTCATTTACAGGAGGGACAATATTTACAAAATATTCGTTGAAATGTTGGGCCATTGCTTCGCCCGTGAGTTCGACATTGTTGCACATTATGCTCTCGGGAAACGATCTTTTGCTTGCTCGACCTAAAACGCGGTTCAATAAATTCTAAGTTACATCTGGTTGTTTCAAACTTATGTCAGCAAAAAGCTGCAAATAGTAGTCTTGCTTTGTCGCTTAAGCTGCGTATTTCTTGTTTTCTTAAATTCCTTACAAAATGCCGGCAATCTCATGATAAGAAACCGATGGTACAGACGATTTTTCTTCTTTGGCATAGCCAGATGTGTTTTGGTAACCCATGGTTTTTTTAATCTTTTTAGTAGATTTGAGGGACTTGAAAGGAAAGTGAGAAGTGTATCTGTTTGCAAAAGACTGAACGAATTCTCGGTACGCAAGGTTGACATTACTTTCGTTTAAAACGCTAGACCAGTCATGGAGGTTGATATCGTGTTTGAAACGTTCTAAGCCTTCGTTGGTCACACATCGCACACGAAATGCTTTTTAACTGCCAGATGCATGTCTGTTCTCTAAGCAATATAATGCGAAAACCGAGCAACGATCACTGATGTCACATGCAATTGTTCCAGTGTAAAAAACAGCTGTGTCAAGGTTAGTGATAATCAAGTCAAGAATGGACGAGGAAAGCGCTGTCACACGAGTTGGCGTTGTGATCGTTGTAACAAAACAGTTTGAGCTAACGATGGTATGTAGTGTATCTGCAAGCGTTGAATGTTCAGAGTAATGAATATTAAAGTCACCGGCGCTCATAAGTCGTAGATTGTTTGTAGTCGAGAAAAGTTTCATAAAACTCAAAAAAGGTAAAGCGTTACCACTGGGGGCCCTATACACGAGAGACACAATATCTCGGTTCAGCTTAACAATTAACATTTCATAATAATTCGCAATTTCCGAAAACTGGGAAACCAGTTCGAACTTGAGAGTTGTGTCAACATTAATAGCCAACTATGCGTCAATTATGCAGCGATGGCGTAGATGTAGAACACCCGCCTCGCGTGCAGAAGGACCGTGGTTCAAATCCCGGTGCCGGACAATTCCCACCGGATTAAAAAAAAAGAAATGCGCGTATTGATGGAATTGCACAAAGGGGCTTCGGGAGCGGCCTGACCCCGGCGACCATTGCCGGTAATGCACTCCCTCACCAGAGCAGGATTGGCCACCCTAGTGTAGTAACGGCCGCAACCTCCCATGAATACGCCAATTAACCCTGGGCCCTCAGTTCCCAGCGGCTGCTAAGCAACTCACCACGGCGGCGGTCCGACCTGTGACGCAGCAGAGGGTGCTAAGAATGCCTGGATCCGGACAGGCCGCCAATGGAACCTGAACCTGGCAACGCTTAACGCGCGAACCTTATCTAGCGAAGCAAGTCTCGAGGTGTTGTTCGAGGAATTAGAGGGCATTAAATGGGATGTAATAGGGCTTAGCGAGGTTAGGAGGGCAGGCAAAGCCTTTACGGTGCTGAAAAATGGACACGTCTTATGTTACCGTGGTCTAGAGGACATGGGAGTGGGATCTCTAGTCAATAAAAGCATAGCTGGCAACATAGACGAATACTATAGCATTAACGAAAGGGCAGCAGGTCTTGTAATTACGGTCAATAAGAGGTACAAGCTCAACGTGGTGCAGGGCTACACGCCCACATCCAGCCACGACGACCAAGTAGCAGAACGCTTCTATGATGATGTGGAATCGGCAATAGCAAAAGTAAAAACACAGTATACCGTAGTTATGGGGGACTGCAATGCTAAAGTAAGCAAGAATCAGGCTGGAGACAAGGCAGTTGGGAACTATGGTCTGGGCTGTAGAAATAGCAGGGGGGACCTGCTAGTTGAGTTTGCAGAACGGAATAACCTACACATAATGAATACCTTCTTCTGTAAACGGGAGAGTCGGAAGTGGACCTGAAGGAGCCCGAATGGGGAGCACAAATATGAAATAGACTTCCTGTTATGTGATAACCCTGGCGTCGTGCAGGATATGGAAGTGCTCGGAAGGGTAAGGTGTAGTGACCACCGTATGGTAAGATCTCGAATTAGGCTAGATTTGAGGAGGGACCGCCACAAGCTAGTACGAAAGAAGCCGATAAATGAGCTAACAGTAAGACGCAAAGTAGAAGAATTCAGGATCGCGCTGCAGAACCGATATTCCGCCCTTTATGAGAAAGCCGAGCTTACGACACAGGAAGCCAGCGACAACCTTACACGCATCAACACGGAGTGTGCAGTAGAAGTCGGGGGCACTATGGCTAGACAGGATACTGGTAAACTTTCACAGGAGATGAAAGATCTCATCAGAAAACGGCAAACCATGAGAATCTCTACCGCAGCTGACAGAAAAGAACTAGCCGAGCTCTCGAAGTTAATCAATAAGCGTAAGACAGATGACATACGGAAGTATAATATGGAGAGGATTGAATACGCTGTAAAGAACGGAGGTAGCCTGAAAGTAGTGAAGAGACGTCTTGGCGTGGCGAAAATCAGATGTATGCACTTAAAGATAAGCAAGACAATGTCATCACAAATAGGGATAAAATAGTCACAGTGGCCGAGGAGTTCTACAGGGATCTGCACAGTAGCCGGGACATCCAGGATAATGTCGAACGAAAGAGTAGTTTAGAGGAGATAGACATCCCACCAGTAACGACCGAAGAAGTAAGGAAGGCTTTGAAAGAAATGAAAGGGGGCAAAGCACCTGGTGAGGATCAGATAACAGCAGACCTCTTGAAGGATGGCGGAGAAGTTGTACTCGAAAAACTGGCAAGCCTGTATACGCAATGCCTAATGACCGCAATGGTACCAGAATCTTGGAAGAACACGAACATCATCCTAATCCATAAGAAAGGCGACATGAAGGACTTGAAAAATTACAGGCCGATCAGCTTATTGTCAGTCGTCTACAAAGTATTTACCAAGGTAATCGCTAACCGAATCTCTGCAACCTTAGATTTCAGTCAACCTAAAGAACAAGCAGGGTTCCGTAAAGGTTATTCAACAATGGACGATATTCACACGATAAATCAGGTGATAGGGATGTGTGCTGAGTATAACGAACCTCTATAAATAGCCTTCATAGATTACGAGGAAGCATTTGACTCGGTCGAAACCCTAGCAGTCATTCAGGCATTACGGAACCAGGGGGTAGATGAGCATTATGTAAGCATACTAGAAGATATCTACAATGGGTCTACAGCTACCATCATCCTCCATAGGGAGAGCACTAAAATACCTATAAGGAAGGGTGTCAGACAAGGAGACACAATCTCTCCAATGTTATTCACAACTTGGTTACGAGAAGTATTCAGAACGTTGGATTGGGAACAGGTGGGAGTAAGGGTTAATGGAGAATACCTCAGTAACCTCACATTTGCTGATGACGTTGCCTTGCTAAGTAACTTGGGGGACGAAATGCAAAGCATGCTTGCTACCTTCCGTTTGTCTCGCGAGGGTTTTTCCATTCACTCACCAGACAAACTTCCAGTCATGGTCCCGTTTTCTTTGAACCGCCATCCCAAGAAGTTTCTTTGTGTTCGTTCACGTATATCGGTGTTTGAGTTCCAAGACCGATGTCGTTATTTGCGAGCCTGTGCTTTTTAGCCTTTTTGAGAACATCGTCACGTTTGGCGCGTGATTTAAACTGTACGACTTGTCAGGCTTACAGGTAGGTACGCGATGACAAGCCTCGAGATCAGAGCTTGAAATATGTTCTCCAATTAAATGCCCGATCTGCGACAGTTCAAAAACTTACCTGTTAGTCACCCTCGCACAGAGAAGAAAATGACGCAGTCGGAAAGAGGCAATGATTGTTAAAAGTATATTCGCACAACAACATACGTTTGCGCATCTTCATGCAGTCTCTACTCGGACAAACTCTGAGGCGTCTACCTGGGCGGCAGCTGTGACATTTGTTCGTGTACGGATGTGCACCGCAGGGCACGTAGATGGGGTGGGACAAAGGGGATAGGCATCACCACAGCTAAACCTTTGTCAGCCCACACCACCGCGGCCATTACAGTAAAAATATTACACGCCGAACACATATCCCTCTCATGAAAAAACATTATCTCAAAAATGAGGACGTAATCACGGCAGTCTTATCATTACACATGGGGGGCAGTACAGCTTCAAATCAAATGTGGTCCTTTCGCAAGCTTAACGTGAGACCCCTGAAGTGCCTCAGTGAATTTTCTTCGCAATCTAATCCGCAAGTTTTCTCCCTCCTTCGAGGCGTTTGCTATCTTTTTTTCAGCAATGCGATCAGGAATAGCAAAAATTCCGTCGGAGTACAAGCTGCAGTGCGCAGGTTTTTAGTGACACAGAAAAGATGGCTCGAGACCTCAAAGGACGGGCTCATTCTATACTGCACGGCAATCAAGCATCTTTTTATACCCCTACTTTCAGCTTTTGATATCTTTTTCCTCGTTGCCGTTTGTTGAGTTCTGTTTCTCGGTGTCCTTATTTTGACTTACCCCTGAACATAAAGCAAACGCTATTTTCTTCGACACACTATGATATATAGTTCTACAATAAAAAATATTGTCTATTGATCACCCTCGCCTAGGTACCAAAATCACAAGTACATATTAGCATCTGCGTTTTCTAATTATATTTTTCTGAATTTTTACGCGCGGAAGGTACAGCTGGGTTATGATGAGCGCTGTATCGAAGGGCACCAAATTAATTTGGGCCAAATGCACATCTTTAACGGCGCCGTATTAAGATAGGCCGCATTGATACACGCCCATTCGGGCCGTGCAAGTGGGGAGTGGTGTACTCTGTTTTTACGAATCTTTCTAAAAGTGGGATATTTAATAGGAAAATAACATTTTTCTTTCAACCGCCCAGCTAATAAATTGAATAGCCGATAGATGATAGAACGCCAGTAGAAAAAACGATACCAATGCTTAAACGCCCGTATGATCTCCTCAGCCCAGCAGTCGAGAAGCAGCAAAAGGAGGGTGGAGGGAGTAAGCCGTAAACACGCTCGGCAGCAGCCTCATTGCTGTCTCTCATTCCCGCGTGTTCCATCATCGTTGAGCTGCGCTTCCCACGTGGCAACAATAAATTCGTCCACAAAAAAAAAAGGCAATCGGGATGGAAACAAGAGCAAACCGACTTTACAAAAACTTTTGCCGCTTGGCAAGCAACAACCATACACACAGTTCTCGAACCTCTATCTTCGGCATGAACTCATGCAAACGAAAGCGCTGACTTCGTTATGATATGACGACCAGCAGACAGGCAGACGCCACACTTGAGAACGGCGAGAAGCAACAATACTCATTACGGTCCGGCCCGGTAACATAGCGTCCAATTTCCCATGCTCTCGGGGCCAAACAGGACGAAATAAGAAAAGAGGGGTGGTCGAATCACAGAGCGGCAGCAGTGGGAGGGAGCAGAATTGGTGGTCAATGCCAAACGGTGACAACCTCATTTACTTCGCTCTCCGGTCGACCAGGTGGGGAGGCTCTCGACGGAAACTTGAGAATGCAAGCCGTGCTGGGAGCCGCCGTTTCCCGGTTGGCGCCACGGGGTTTGCTGAGGAAGGGAGGTGGGAACGTTCGACTCCGTCCCCTAATGGGAACCGGAATGACTGTTCCTTCCTTCCACTTTTCCCTTCTTTCGCGGTGGGGGCTTCGCGCTCAGCACACGCACCCGCCGCCGTCACTCAACAGAGTCTAGCGGCTTTGTTGGAGGATGCTCGTCGCCACGGGAATAACGGCCCCTTTGCGGCTTCTTGGACGCGGGGGGTGCGCGCCCGCATTCCCGGCTTCTGGTCGCAACGCACGACGGTGTCTTGGCGATATTAATTCCCGCGCGGGCCGCTGCGCGAAGAAAAGGGGGAAGGAAACGCGAAACAACCACGGAAACAGCCTGCTTCTCCCGCTCTTCCCGAAAAGAATGCGCGTGATAAACTCTGCTGAGAAACTTTTGGGCACGTTTGTTTCTTTCACGGTGCAATAGGAAGGGGTGGCTGAGTGTTGACCGTCTCAAAAAAATTCCTTGTAAGAGGCGGTAAAATATAGGCAGCTTGACCACAGTGCCACTAGCCACGTCCATTTGCAATTTTTTTTAAATAACTTCTTGCTCCTAAAAGAAACTCTAATGAAACAGTAAAAAAAACATGGAATTCCGCGTCAGGAAATACTCATCTTGGCCGTTCTGGGGGCTGCGTTTTTTAGCGTGACGGCTCACTGTTTGTATTTTTCTGATTTTCCTTTTCTTTCACTCCAAAGCTGCCTGAGCAAGTTCTTTTTTCTATACCTGGAGGTAAAACAGCGCGTTCACGTAACTAAAAATGAATAAATGAATAAACAGGCGAAAGGCAGCTACCCGCTACGGTGGCTCAGTGGCTAAGGCATTGCTGTGCTCAGCACGATGTCGCGGGTTTGATTCCCGGCCGCGGCGGCCGCTTTTCTGATGGAGGCGAAGAGCAAAAACGCCCGTGTGTACGAGATTTCAGCGCACGTTAAAGATGCCCAGGTGGTCAAAATTAATCCGGAGCCTTCCACTACTGCGCGCCTCATCGCTTGCGTTGCGTCGGCGCGTCGAACCCTACAATCAATCAAGTGAAAGGCAGCTTAAGCAATCTAGGTGAATCAGCTAGCGGTGTACAAGTTTTCGTTATCCTGTTTTGAATAAGGCCTCAAATACGCTGCACCAAACAATTCGACGGTGCCGGCCGTAGCGAAAAAATTTATAGAACGAGATGAAAAAAACCCCGGGATAATTAGCGGGAAAAACAACCGATGTATATGCATATTACTAATTCTTGGTAGTACGGAGCAGGTTTTTTTTTATAAATCTGACGCAACCAGTCTTTTACGACAAAATAAGAACACAACAAAGCTTATATGGAGAAAGGGGATGTTGGGAGAGAGACTGACTTACGAAATGACCTCGCGCCCTCCCACTGGGTTCTGCGGGGCTAATGCTTTGTGGGCACGCTTCTAAGCACGCGGGGCAACCGCTATACGGTGAGCCATTTCTTTCTAGGTTTAGGTGCCGTCATTTCGTCCTTAAGTGAAAGCCTTACTCGAACCACGAGCCACGCTGACACACAGAAATACCAAAGCCCCGCCTTCAGCCGGAACACACCACAGACGGATGCGTGCCAGGTGAACACGCCGCGGAGTCCGCGCAGTAGTTGTAAGGAAACACTGCGGAGAATCAACGTCGACGAAATGGCATTAGTTCGCATTCTCCACAAACAGCACAAAAATGGTTATTTGCATCAAAGGCCCATCCTTCCCGGCGTCCGCAGCAGCGGCGACAGTGCCCGGGCCATATCGCGGAGGCCGCATATAAAAGCCGCCTAAAGCGGCAACTTGGCGAGAGCACGCGGAGGCTTGTCATGGTGCCCCGACACTTAATATAAAACTATGGGGATCGCGAGACGAATACGGCTTCCGTGCCCTGAGTGCTTCAATCATCTGCAAGAGATAGGCGCGCGGCCGCCGCTGGGACAATTCCCCCTCCTGGGACGGGCCTTGGACGGCATCAGGAATTCCACTCGACCACCCGTCGCGTATATGCCCGTCGGTTTCTTTGTGCGGGAGAAATAACGAAAAGAGGATTTCAAGGTGCGTGTCGGCCGCAGCTTCTGGTGCACAGGCCGTGTTGGGTTTTGTTGCTCCTATTTGCTTACAATATCCGTTCGCAATCTTAGTACCTTGTCGCTGGAACGAAGGCATGTATACCTCTTCTTTTGCTTCACTACGCTTTGTTATTTTGCTGGCCGAACGTGACATTTGTCTTTCCACGCGTAAGGTATTTTCCCCGGAACATGCAGGAAGTGTTTAACAGGACTCGCGCGGTCTCTCATTCTGCGAGAGAGGAAATGAACAACGGCGACAAAGAGAAAGAGAAAGAGAGGTTTATTTCGGCCACGCAAATTAAGTATTTAACATAGGTACGAAGCACAGCAGCAGGATTGTTCGCACTTGTGAGCGAAGAAGGAGCGCCTTTTAGTAATCGAAAGGTGGAAAGCGGGATGCCGCAGCTCCTTTTTGTTGAACACAATGGCGAATTGTAGCGCGTCAGCTGGTTCACCCTGACATGTAATCGGGGCCTCAGTAATAGCAGCACGAACACGTGAACTGCTTGACTGGTGCCAAACGTCGGTGGGGTGGCCGAACTGCATGCTCTCTTTCGTCTATCCACTAGTGACAGACAGACAGACAAACTAAAGGGCTATAAAGTAAAATAAAAGCCCAACCCATACCACATACGTATCACGGGTGACGCCTCTTCAAAATGAACAAACTGGACCGAAGTCAAAAAGATTTTTTAAGAGACTGGAAAACAAGAAAGAAAGAAGAAAGAAGAGAGATCTGTCACTCAAAAACAAGCCAAGGGAGGGGAGGCAATCAACGGTATCTTTTAAACGCAT